>NC_092333.1:450459062-451107500 GCF_046630445.1 Rutidosis leptorrhynchoides | reverse complement strand
ACGAGGGTATCGAGTAGCTAGCGTCCCAAAAGAACACCAAGCATCTTGCCAAAAACGAATGTCTCGACCATTCCCAAGTTTTCTATGTAAAGTAGATTGGGTAATTATGGCTTTCTGTTGAGCAGTAGCATATATTTTTAGGATATTTGCCCAAACTCCCTTTTGGTGAGGTTTTAAGTCGAACACACATGTACTCGAACCATGGATTGATTTAACTAATTTGGCCCATTTTGCATCCAGTTAATTAACAATCCTCCAAAACCACTTGAAAATAAGAGCCATGATAAAAGCTCACAAGCTACCAACTCCTAAACCACCCTTTTCAAGAGAGGCTAAGATGACGTTCCAACTTACCCAATGCATTTTTCTTGAGTTACCGGAAGAACCCCAAAAGAAACTAGCACGAATGGACTCGAGTTCGTTAATGACGGCCTCTGGGCATTTAAATAATGAAAAAAAAATTCCGAGGCTTCCCAAAATCGATTTAACAAGGGTTAGTCGTCCACCTATCGAAATCATGGATGCTTTCCACCTCGACAACTTTTTCTTGAATTTATCAATGATCGGTTTCCAACTCCCAATTAGATTCATATTAGAACCCAAAGGAAAACCCAGGTATTGAAAAGGAAATGAGCCTTTCGAACACCCAGCTTCTGCCACCCACGAGTCTACTTCTCCGTCCGAAACACCCAGGGCAAATACTTGTGATTTTATCATATTTATTTTTAGACCCGAGTGTATCTGAAAAAAATACAATACTTGCATGATATTATCGAAACTCTGCCTATCCCAATCTGATACCACCACTGCATCATCGGCATAAAATAGATGGGAAATCAAAATATCTTCATTGCCGACCCTTGCTCCTTTGATGGACCGAGCATCGACTTTCTCATTTAGCAACAAATGTAACCCTTCCATTATGAGTAGAAACAAGAACGGGCTTAACGGATCGCCTTGACATAGTCCTTGTTTCAAAGGGAATTCGTTGGTAGGGCTACCGTTGATTAAGATTGACGTTCCAGCTGAAGACAGGCACATAAGAATCCAGTTGCACCAATTACAACTAAAACCCATTTTCAACATCATTGCTATCAAGAAATCCCAACTGACCGAATCATATGCCTTTTCAAAATCAATTTTGAAGATCAGAAGTTTCTTTCGTTTCTTTTTGTACCAATCAATAGTTTCTGATAACATTAACGGACCATCCATTATTTGGCACCCACTACAAAAGCAGACTGTTCTTCACTTATCACTTTCCAATCACTTTTGCCAACCTAGTAGTTAGGACTTTAGTGATTATCTTATATTGAACATTGGTGAGTGAGATCGGACGAAAGTCTTTAATTACCGTTGGATTCGACACCTTAGGAATAAGTGTTATGAAAGCCGAAGACGCACCTTTAGGCATTTTCTGGACATTAAAAGCAGTCTCAATCGAGCTAAATAAGTCGGCTTTAATGTCCTCTCAGTAATGCTTAACAAAGCCGAATGTGAAACCATCAGGACCGGGTGCTTTAGAGCTCCCGCAACACCAAACCGCATCTCTAATTTCCTCCTGAGTGATGTTGCTGTCTAAAAGAGTTCGATCAGCATCTTCTAAGATAAGTAACGGATCTGGAGTAGTCAGGGGAACCGAGCGTTGAGTAGCATCAAATTTGCTCTTGTAAAAATCAAAGAAAGCGCTTTTGATAAGAGCAGGTTCTTCAACCCAATTGCCATCCACTTATATTCCTTTTATCGCACTGTTATTCCGATGATGATTCAAAATGCCATGAAAAAATTTAGAGTTCTCGTCACCTTCCACGTTCCATTTAACACGGGCCTTTTGAATAATGTCCATGCCTTCTACTTTTAACAGTTCTTCCAGCTCATGAAAAAGATTACATCTCTCCTCAACTTCGGCAGTAGAAGTAGATAGTTGATCAATCTTGGCGTCTAGATCAACAAGTTTATCCAAAATAGAATTTTTCCTAGGAGATGCATTCATTCTCCTCCCTGAGTTCCAATTTTTAATATGACTTTTTAATACTTTTAACTTGTCATGGAACTGATCTTCATTACCCCAATTTGACACAGCACCTTTGACAATGTCATCAAAACCGTCGATAGATAACCAAGATTGGAAAAATCTGAATGGTGTAGGGCCGAAGTCCGACTTCGAGTTCTGAAAAAGTAGAGGTACGTGGTCCCACCAACCTCTATTTAAAGCTATCAAAATACCATCCGGGAGAGAATCTATTACCCCTTGAGACACCATCACTCTATCTATACGACTCATTTTAGTCGCCTTTTTATTGATCCAAGTGAACTTCCTGTTAGATAACAGGCCCGAGTTGCCTATAAAATCATTAAAAATTCCCGCATCGTTTGGGTGGAAAACTGACCCAAGGCGTTCATCCGCGACACGGACTTCATTCATGTCTCCAAACAGAACATATTCCCCATGATTATCGTTAATAAAATCTCGTAGACGATTCCAAAGGATCAGTTTGTCGGAAGATCGTTGAGGACCGTATACGTTGATCATGTAAAAAGTGGAGCTTGAGTACGTCCATTTACCTTTCACTATCACAAAATTATCATTACACCAAATTTGTTCCTTGGTGAAAAAGTTAGGATCCCAAATCCATAATATTCCCCCGACCGACCTCTTGATGAGCTACATGCATAGTCAAAAGAGTAATTACCCCACATTGATTTAATACGAAAAATATCCAATCGAGTCATCTTGGTCTCCTGAATTCCTAAGAATTGTACATTATTAGCAAAGCACAATTCTTTCACCCAAACCCTCTTCCTCCGCTTCTTAGACCCTCGGATATTGGTAGAGAGGAGCTTCATTGATCCACCATTAAACCCCCTATCACCATTTGTAACTTCTTAAATCTGATGCGTATCTAATCTTCATTAATCTTAGTGTCACCATTTAGTAGAATTACCAATCCAACCTTCGCTGTAAAACGATTTCTAATTGTGTTTCTAATTATTATTGTGTTGTGATTAATTGAATTGTGTAAATTAGGGGACAAGCTGAAAGAGAGTTTAAAGTAGAGGTAGAAGCAATTGGACGTGTTCGGCATAAGAATCTAGTTCGCCTGCTTGGATACTGCGTTGAAGGAGCCTACAGGCTACAGGTAATAGTTCAGAGTTTAATTGAGCTTGTCATTATACCTTTTGAGATTGATGCTCACATATACACAATATTAGCATTATCTGAAATGACAATTGTATTAAACTAGTCCGGATCCCGCGCGATGCGTCGGGAGCTTTCGGCCTGCGTATTCATATTTAACGTAGCGTTGTGTATTTACAGAGGAAAAAACGGCTCATGTCTTAAGCGCCGTTTTAGTTGTAGTTGTCTTAAGCGTTTTTTAAAAAGTGTCCATTTCGAACGTAGTTAGTTTCGTTTTGTTCATTAAAATTTTTCGAGTGTAACGGTGCTGTCGGAAAAATTTAACTTGCGGCGAACAGAAAGATACGGGCTGTCGTTGTGTTAAGCGTTTTTTAAAAAGTGTCCGTTTTGCGTATAGTTAGTCCCGTTGGGTTCGTGAGACTTTTTCGAGTTAAACGGTAGTCTCGGAAAAATTTAACTCGCACCGAGCGAGAAGATAGGGCCCGTTATAAATTCGGGGAAGTTAGTTTTTTTTATTTTAATAAAATTATATTTTTACACTTTGTACCCCTAAGAAAGTGTAAACTTGAGAGGTTGTTGTGTAAATTGAGCCAAAGTTGAGGGACCGATTGTAGTGTGAACGCAAACTCGAAAGTACAATTAAAAACAACCAGTTCCGCATGTTTTTTAGTATATAAAGGGTTAATAATTAAGTCATAAGTCATTATACTTGGGTTAGGGGAATTGTAAACTTAATTGTTGTAGTTATCAAATGTTTCTTTTTATCCAGGATGCTAGTATGTGAATATGTAGACAATGGTAATCTGGACCAGTGGCTTCATGGGGATGTAGGGGATGTTAGTCCTTTAACGTGGAGTATTCGTATGAATATCATTCAGGGAACTGCAAAGGGGTAAGTTTATATAATAAACTTGTAGCAAGAAATCACATGCTCAATATTGTAAATATAGGTTGTTTGTTTATACATTGTATTTTTTGTTGTTATAGTCTGGCTTATCTTCACGAGGGTCTTGAACCAAAAGTAGTCCATCGTGAGTCGTGACATCAAATCCAGCAATATATTACTTGATCGTATATGGAATTCTAAAGTTTCTGACTTTGGGCTTGCTAAGCTTCTGGGTTCAGATACCAGTTACGTGACAACTCGTGTAATGGGGACTTTTGGGTACATTCGATGACCTGCTGTTTCCCACTGTAAGTAGTATTTTTTCATTTTCTCACTTTCAGTGATTCGGTTGTAGGTAATCGTTAGATCACAAAATTATTTCATATGCACTCGCTAGTCACAATCAAGACGGTCGTCTTTCTGGGCCCGGCTTATTTTTTTTTTTCTTAATTTTAAAAGTTGGATATTAGCAATATTTACCATATGTAGCACGCCCGTTGTCCCAAATAAATGTATTGATTGATCCAGTGGAGGTTTTTGACTATTAGTCAGTTACATAAAGGATTCATGGATGTATGATGAATTCTATCGATCAATATCAATACATGTATGACATTTGGCTAGGGCTCATAGTTTATTGAAAATGTTTTTGTCAAATAAACTAAAAGTAAATGTAATTTGTGATCATTAATTATGACAAAGTAAATGACACCATAGAGGAATCTTTTAGATGCTAATTACATACTGTAATGTATTTGTCACTACTGAAAAGGAGCTAAAACTTGTTATATGTTCTTTAAGATATCTCTAAAACCGAATTAGGGTTATAGTTGTGGTTCTTTTCTTTGCTTTTTGCAGGAAAAAAGAGAGCCTTCTCGCTCCAATTGTGAATATAAGGTCGACAATAGTAAGAGAATAAACGATAAACAATCTGTTGATAGGGATACTGATTCAAGTGAAGGTAAGTACAGATAACACAACATTCACTTTTGTGACTATAGGTCCGAGGTCTGCAAATTCTTTCAAACTTATAATCTGCTACACTTAGTTAACCATTCTTTTGAAGTTCTTTATTCTAGTGCAATTTGTTAATCTCTTAAAGCTATAATATTACCGTTCATTCTTTTGTTTGATTCCCGAAATATGTACCACTAGAAAATACATTTGTTAAATAATTCAATTTTTATCCCTTTACCCTTCATCTGTTTAGGGATTTAGTGCATATAGCTGCTGTTTAGGTTGTACTCTACACTGAAACCGTTGTACTTTACTACAGTTGGTAGTTGTAGCACGATGATATTTAGAATACATAAACGTGACCAATATGATAAGTACGGGCATGAGATATATATTGTAGAATTAGAAATTAGATATAGAAGTTTAAGCGTCTTGCTGTTATAAATCGAATCTTGTATACTTGGCCGAATGAAAATTAGAATATAAAAAATGAGAAAATAACTAGATTGAAATTGCAAAGGGACCCTGAAGAAACAAGCATCTTCTTGTAGCATAAAAGTGCTGAATTTGATTGGGGCTGAGAGGTGGTGGGACCCATTTATCAGCTACTAATTTTTTGATTCATTGAAAGTTGCAGCTGTAAAACAATGCAAGTTGCCCATGAAGCAACCCCTTTTCTATCTTTATCTTTATATGTATATGTAAATATGTAATGTATATATATTCTTCTAAGATGCAATATAAGTTTGTCTACTTGTTAATTAGCAATCATCAATGATTGTATTATTATTATAGTATTATTATCATGTATCATATGAATATGACTTGATCTATATGAATTATGCGGTTGGTTGTGTTCTGTAACTATTAAAAATTTAAAACTATCTCGTACGGAGTAGTAGTGTTGGATCCTTAGACGCATTTGTATAAACGGATTTCCACTACACCAAAATTATGCCACAGAGCATAAGTTCGCCAGTACAGTTCTAACGACAAACCATGTAATGTGGATCAATCGGGTAAGGAACATATCTTTTCAAGACAGGCAATCTGGGACTTAAAGACGTGAAATCGAACATGTGATACAGTAATTTATAAGTGATCAGTGAGGGCATGTATTAAAGCAAACGTTTTTGGGTTTCTGAAACCACACGAAGGTTATTTAGAAATGGGCATCTAACTCCAGAATTCTGAAACTCCATACAGATGGAGATAACACAACAATCACCTTTGAAGCGACATAGTGACTTGTAAAATTGATACTCCAATTATTTTCTGTTTATGCCAGAACCCTTGGGAGGAGTATTATTTTAACAAACTTCGCTAGAACTATAGCCGGTGTGTGGGCGGCCCATTTCATTGGGACAAAAAGCAAATGAATGAAATTAAAAAAGAAAATTATTATTAATAGAAAACGAAAATTACTAAAACACCCTTGCTTATACAATTTTATGTTCACAACTCACAAGGGCATTTTAGTAATTAAAAACGGCCCACAATTAGTGTAGTGAGTAATAAAATTATAAAATTAAAATAAAAAAACGAACGCGAAATTACATATACAATTAGTGAAGTGGCCCGTAAATTTACTGGTTAGTTAAAAATCATTGTGATAGATTGTTATTTTGATACAAAAATATTAATGTGAAATCACAGGTTTATTAGAAAGATTATATACCAAAAAAAAAAAAAAAAAAAAAAACTTTTTTATTATCCACCACTTTAAGCCATTTTGACACCCATTCACATTCACTTTTGAATCTTCTTGTTTAACTCATTCGACACCCATTCACATTAAAACCACATTTCTAGCTTCATATATTAACTTTTATGTTTCCATTTTGATCCAATCATATATGTGCATACATAATGTAAATGTTAAAGTGAACTAAAAAATGAATCTATAACTGAATAATCACATTAAACCGACATATTGTGAGTTTAAAGAGAACTGTATGAACACTTTATTTCATGTCTAAAAGAATAAGTAATAAGCACAAAATGGAATTGAAATTTATAGAGAATCTGGTAAACGGAGGCTTTTGCATCTTATCATCACCAACAATAACAATAGTAACCTTCATAATCCTAAAGAATAAGAGTAGATGTAATCAACACCAAAACTACTATCAATCAATTAAAAAATAAGAGTAGATGCATTTGATAATCATAAACAACAACAGAACACTAAAATCATTTATAACTTAACAAATTACTCTCTACTCTAAGCTTGACTAAACAGTTGCATATTACAATTAGCTAAAACAGAAGCAATTCTTAATCCTGAACACTTATGCAGAGCATCTAGCCATTTAAACTATGATGAAATAAAAATTCTTGATCTCAAAATCGTTATTTATAACAACGATAAATCTAAACCAAGCATACATCTCAAATTTCAGTGGCTGGATGAGGTAGTCCTTAATTCAGTCTCATGTTCACATAACCGTGTTCAACCTCTATACTTTAACCTAAAGAGGGGTCGTTGGTTGTGCTGATTAATATCATAAAATAATTGTACCTAACCAATATCATACCCAAGATTATAGTGCACCCGAACAGCTGAACTCATAAAAATGAACAATTAAAAAAAAGGAACGTGCAAAAAAAATAGAACATAGAGATACATGAAAGGTACCTTAACAAATGTTTTTAGAGAGACTTGTGTGTATCATGAACAATACTTTACCAATAACATTACCAATTGCAAATAAATTTAATTTGTGACTTCATCAATTCAAATTTCAAAGTACATAATCTGCACAACTTATAACAACCCTTCTTAATGTTTTACATTTCTTAAAAAAATGGCTTGTAACATGTTTAAAATTAAAAGATCAATTATTAGATACCAAATAATACCTTCTTGCTATAACACATAATTATGAATCTAACACCATTTATGTCCACTGTCATGTAATTAAAAGCTCCTAATCTGCAAACTTAAACAACCCAACACTAATTAATTACCTCTAATAGACATATATTCATCAAGCATTATCATCCATCTTAATATATACCAGTTTCACTATCATGAACCATCATAAACCAAAATAAACACATGAAAAATAATTGAAAAAATCAAAAGTTAACATACCAAACATAGACATACCTTAGCATGGTTACAAAATTTGTAACTTATCATATTCCATAGACTGAGTCGATGTTCTACCTACAACTGTGAATCAAAGCATTAAAACACACATAACAAATTTAGAATAATATAGAACTACATTGATAGACAACAACTAATAATTTATACCATAACAATGGTAAACAATTTACCAGACACTGCTTCGTATGTATTGATAATTCAGTTTTGAGGGATCTTTATGAATTGAACTTAAAGAGTTGCCTGCTATGAGCGATCTTTATAAGAAACACAAATATAACCATTATAAAACTATTATTCAAATCAAACTTATAACGAACCTCAATTTATAAAACCACTATTCAGGCATTTTCATTTTCATGATTTTGTGTCCAATGATTTGTTTCCACTGTTATAATACCCGCCCATATTGCCACCAGCTAAAATTAATTTATTGGAGAAAAATGAAAAAGTAGCTTACATCAGTTGCTATATTGGCAACATTTATAACCAAAGCCCTCACCGAGTTCATGCCCATGTCAACAGCCTACACATATATTTGAAAAATAAAGCTTTGTAGCAATCATCATTTGATTCAAGTGCAAAACCGACCCATTACACCCAAGTTGCAATGTAAACACGATCTGATTTTAAAAAGTCTCTACAATGTAAAAACGATCGAGAAATATATAAGAGTAGTACTATTGAAAGTGATAATGATACAATATTAATGTAATGATATCATTGTGCTAATAACAATACCAGTGTGACAATCTTTACTTTCAAAAAACTTGAAAGGCTGCAAGTGTGTCTAACTTCAAGAGCAACTTTCAATATTATGCATCTTAAAATCTGCAAAATCGAAGACATCAAACTAAATAAATCAAGTGGGGTTGTTTCATTAACCAAAACATGTATGTATCAGACAATGTTGGTTTGTAATTTATAGAGAAATGCTACGGATTTCACCCAAAATCAAATATGACCCAAATGTTCTATTCATTTCGACCATAGAGATGATCATGAATTGTTAGCAATCTTATTTTTTTTGGTCAGATTTCTACAAATTTCAATTTTTCCTTAACACTAACTCTGAAGCCTAATTGCTAAATTGCTAAATAGTACTAATAACAAACCATTAAAACCAAACCAACATAAACACCAAATAAATTAAAATCATAACAGAATAACCTAATAACATAAATTCAACAAAAGAAGCATTATCAATAGCAATGCTGCAATCTCAGAAACCAAAGAGTTTGATACTCAAATTCTAACGATTAAAAAAAGAATATTGAGCTCAAGATCCGTAATGATAACTGATAAACAGATCAAATTAACCAAATTATAAAAACAGAATAGAGATAGAATGTAAACCTATCAATCAATCAATATTCTGCATAACATCTTCCTCCGTAAACTTGTTACCCCTATCCTTATCTCCAACAGCACGTCCCTTTGCCTTACGCTCTAGCAACGTCCCTTCCTTATATGTTCAAGTGCTACAAAACATGTAAAAGTTAATACAAAAGACGGGTTAAACATCAGGGTTAAACATCAGGGTTAATGAAAACAGAGATAACTTCTACTCTACTTTTTGAGACGGACCAACCAATTGTGTTGGTTAACCTCATGGCGGCCGCTGTAATATGAAATGAACGATTGATGAATAACAATCAGAAGAACTGTTTTCATGGAAGATTTATTCAAAAAAATTAGAAATACTAACCTGTAATTTGGGGTTTTGGATCGATTGATAAAAAAAATCCCTTGTTAAATGGAAGCAATGGTGGTGGAGGCGGCTGTAGATGATGGCGGTGATGATGGCGGCTGTAGATGATGGCAGTGATGGTGGCTGTAGATGGAACTGATCTCGGGTTTTATGATTTGGAATGAACCCTAAATTAGGGTTTGTGTCAAATGAACTAACTTAGATGTAATCAAAATTTAAATTCTTGATAGAAGAGATGGAGATGGCGTGCGAGTATAAATTTAGGGCAATGGTGCCCACTGATTTTGTCTTGGAAGAAGGAAGCATGCGTGCAATTTTTTCTCTTTTAATAATTTTTTTTAGATTTTTTTAGATTTTTTTCTGTATTTGTTTAATTAATTTAATTAAAAATTAATCTCCCTTAATGACATCATCAAAGCCCCTCTCCTTTTTTCTTTTTTTGTTTTGATTTTATTTTAAGCTATGTAATACCTTCTTTATGACATCATAGTTTTAGATAAATATTAGAGAAGAATAGACTAGAGCGTCATCGTTCACAAGGGCATTTTAGTAATTAAATGTAGTGCAAAATTAGTATGGTGAGTAATAGTCTAATGTGACTTATTTTATTTTTATATTTTGGTGGAAAATACAATAACTTTTATTACTAAAAAAAATCATCATAGAGATGAAATCAAACATACAAGGACAGACTAAATGAACAAACAAAACAAATTTAAATTCTAACGAGAATAAACAAAGAGAGCGAACTGACAACTGAAGTTGCCTTCAAAAACATCAAAATAAACAAACTAAATAACTAGACCATGAGGACCAATGAGAGGGCTAAAAGAGCTGCTAGAAAACCCAAAATAATATAAACCACCTTGAGCTACATTGGTGCAATCAAATACAATCATTGAAAAAAAGTTAACTCGGCTCCGCGAACTCTACGAGCTTTAACCTATTTTAGAAACTGGACCGATATTGATAATTTTACCTTCTACTAGAACGTCCTTGAACTCAGTCAAAAAAGTCGAGTCAAACATGCCCGAAAACCTACTCAAAGAAGAATCAACTACACCCACATGTCGTTTTGGACTCGGAGATGGACCCTCTTGAGCGGTAGAAAAGGAAACACGTCTGAGCTATCAAGAAAGTCGCAGGTTATAGCCGTATCAGATACACCTTCATCTACGAGGATGACAATTCCATCATCCTCACCTGTATTGACCCGAACATTTTCATGTTTATATATATATTAAATGAAATTGTTATTTACATGATTAAGTGTTTCCAACATGTTAAGCAATCAAACTTGTTAAGACTTGATTAATTGAAATAGATTTCATATAGACATTTGACCACCTAAGTTGACCGGTGATTCACGAACGTTAATACTTGTAAAAACTATATGATGACATATATATGATTATATATATAGTTAAAATGATATTATGATAAGTAAGTATCTCATTAGGTATTTTAATAATGAGTTATATACATAAAATTGAGTTTATTGAATTAAGAAACTCGAAACGATATATATAACGATTATCGTTATAACAACTTCTTACTAAATACATATGAATCATATTAAGATATTGATACACTATGTTTAATCATGATAAATGATAAGTAAACATGTCATTAAGTGTATTAACAATGAACTACATATGTAAAAACAAGACTACTAACTTAATGATTTCGAAACGAGACATATATGTAACGATTATCGTTGTATCGACATTTAAATGTATATATATCATATTAAGATATATTAATATATCATAATATCATGATAATATAATAATTTAACATCTCATTAGATATAATAAACATTGGGTTAACAACATTTAACAAGATCGTTAACTTAAAGGTTTCAAATCAACATTTACATGTAACGACTAACGATGACTTAACGACTCAGTTAAAATGTATATACATGTAGTGTTTTAATATGTATTCATACACTTTTGAAAGACTTCAAGACACTTATCAAAATACTTCTACTTAACAAAAATGCTTACAATTACATCCTCGTTCAGTTTCATCAATAATTCTACTCTTATGCACTCGTATTCGTACTCGTACAATACACAGCTTTTAGATGTATGTACTATTGGTATATATACTCCAATAATCAGCTCTTAGCAGCCCATGTGAGTCACCTAACACATGTGGGAACCATCATTTGGTAACTAGCATGAAATATCTCATAAAATTACAAAAATATGAGTAATCATTCATGACTTATTTACATGTAAATAAATTACACATCCTTTATATCTAATCCATATACCAATGACCAAAAACACCTACAAACACTTTCATTCTTCAATTTTCTTCATCTAATTGATCTCTCTCAAGTTCTATCTTCAAGTTCTAAGTGTTCTTCATAAATTCTACAAGTTCTAGTTTCATAAAATCAAGAATACTTCCAAGTTTGCTAGCTTACTTCCAATCTTGTAGAGTGGTCATCCAACCTCAAGAAATCTTTCTTATTTACAGTAAGATATCTTTCTAATACAAGGTAATACTCATATTCAAACTTTGATTCAATTTCTATAACTATAACAATCTTATTTCGTGTGGAAATCTTACTTGAACTTGTTTTCGTGTCATGATTCTACTTCAAGAACTTTCAAGACATCCAAGATCCTTTGAAGCTAGATCCATTTGTCTCTTTTCCAGTAGGTTTATCCACAAAACTTGAGGTAGTAATGATGTTCATAACATCATTCGATTCATACATATAAACGATTCACAACAGTTGATTACATTGCGAGGTACTTGACCTCTATATGATACCTTTTACAAACATTGCATTTGTTTTTGAAAAGTCATTCTTTCATTACATCGAAAGTTGACGGCATGCATACCATTTCATAATATATCTAACTATAATTGATTTAACAATAATCTTGATGAACGCGACGACTCGAATGCAACGTCTTTTGAAATATGTCATGAATAACTCCAAGTAATATCTCTAAAATGAGAAAATGCACAGCGGAAGATTTCTTTCATACCTGAGAATAAACATGCTTTAAAGTGTCAACCAAAAGGTTGGTGAGTTCATTAGTTTATCATAACAATCATTTCATAATTTTAATAGACCACAAGATTTCATATTTCCATTTCTCATAAACATACGTCCCATGCATAGAGACAAAAATCATTCATATGGATTGAACACCTGGTAACCGACATTCACAATATACATATAATAATATCCCCATCATTCCGGGATCCTCCTTCGGACATGATATAAATTTCGAAGTACTAAAGCATCCGGTACTTTGGATGGGGCTTGTTGGGCCCGATAGATCTATCTTTAGGATTCGCGTCAATTAGGGTGTCTGTTCCCTAATTCTTAGATTACCAGACTTAATAAAAAGGGGCATATTCAATTTCGATAATTCAACCATAGAATGTAGTTTCACGTACTTGTGTCTATTTTGTAAATCATTTATAAAAGCAGCGCATGTATTCTCAGTCCCAAAAATATATATTGCAAAAGCATTTAAAAAGGGAGCAAATGAAACTCACGCATATAAATATTGTAAAACAGTTAATAAAGCATTTGCATGTATTCTCAGCCCAAAAACGTAAAGAGTAAAAAGGGCAAATGAAACTCACGCATATAATTATTGTAAAACAGTTAATAAAACATTTGCATGTATTCTCAGCCCCAAAAATGTAAAGAGTAAAAGGGAGCAAATGAAACTCACACATATAAATATTGTAAAACAGTTAATAAAGCATTTGCATGTATTCTCAGCCCAAAAACGTAAAGAGTAAAAAAGGGCAAATGAAACTCACGCATATAATTATTGTAAAACAGTTAATAAAACATTGCATGTATTCTCAGCCCAAAAATGTAATGAGTAAAAGGGAGCAAATGAAAACTCACCTAATGTATTTTGTAGTAAAAATACATAGAACGACATTGAACAAGTATAGGGTTGGCCTCGGATTCACGAACCTATATTATTCATTTATATATTAAAACATATACTGGAAGTCACATAATTTCATTTATTAATACATGTTATTTATGTAATTATGGTTATATAAGATTTATACTAAATTTTCATGTAGTCATATATTTATATTATACTTTAAATTATGTGTTATATATATATATATATATATATATATATATATATATATATATATATATATATATATATATATATATATATATATATAAAATGATTATTGTAGTTATATTAGTATCTATATATATTTAGTATTATATTAAAAATACTTAATTTGTTATATGTAACTATATATAAAATGATAATACTAATTTTTAATAAAATGATAGATTTAAAAATATTAATATTTTAGTACTAAAGATAGTAATAATAATAATACTTATGATAATAATAACTATACAAATAATACATGTACTACTAATGATAATGAGTTTAATAATAACATCACTAATAATCATATTAATAATTTTTAATGACAATACTAGTAACGATAATAATATTAGCGATAATAATAATTATTTATAAATCTTAGTATAGAATAATAAATGCTAATTACTAATAATAGCAAATAATGATAATAATAATGATATTTAATGATAATACTAGTAATAACCATAATCCATAACAATAATAATATCAATAATCAATAATAATAATAATAATAATAATAATAATAATAATAATAATAATAATAATAATAATAATAATAATAATAATAATAATAATAATAATAATATTAATAATAATAATACTAATAAAGGTACACAACAGAGTATAAGAGGTGTTATTTTTTTGTTTTCTGTTTATTTCAATAACTAATAATGGTTGAATGAGATGATAATTGATATTGAGTGTATAATGTCGACTGAGTTTTTCCCCTTTATGAATTTCAATTGTTATATAAAAGGGAGATGGCGACAGATTGATTAGCTCAAAAGAAAATGACCGTAAACCAAAAATAAAAATAAAAAAATAACTAAAGCAGATTTTGACTTGCAACAGAATTTGGCATAATGTGTAATTGATTTGTATGATTTAGGAGTACAAAAACAAAAATGAAGTGGCATGATAGGAACGTGTAACTGCTTATGATTCTTCCTGATTTTATAAAGAAATTAATATGGATAATTCTAATAATAATAAATAATGATAATACATTTATTAGAAAAATACTGATATTAGTAATATTAGGAAATATAATAATTTTATTAATACTCAAAAATATTACTAATTAAAACAGTATTAGGATAGATCATGATTGTTAATGAAAATATCGAAATAATACAATTAATAATAAAATTAATGATAAAAGTAATAATAACAATAATAATAATAATAATAATAATAATAATAATAATAATAATAATAATAATAATAATAATAATAATAATAATAATAATAATAATAATAATAATAATATGATATTATTAATAGTAATAGTAATACTAATTTTAATCAATTTATTAATCGTGATAATATTAATAAGAATGACAATAACAACATTACTAGTGACATCAATAATATTTCTTATAATAACACTAATTATAGTAATACTTATTATTAATCATAATAATAAGATTAGTGATAATAATAATCTATTACTTTATATATTTCTACAGATAATGATATTAATAATAATAGTGTTGATATTAATATTGAAAGAAACAACAATTAATATTTAAATTTAGTATATTAGTATTATGGGTTATTGCTTATGTAATATAACTATACAATGTATATTGTAGAACCAATATTGATTATTAAGTTTTTATACATTTAAACATATATTACAATATACATTTAATAATAATTATTTATAGAAATAATATATTTATATATAAGTTTATTTTACTTATTTTATATTTACTTTTAATGATTACTTTAAAATTTCCAATTACATATATATGCATATTTATTTTCAACCAAAAATGTTCGTGAATCGTCGGGAGTAGTCAAAGGTCAATTGAATATATAAATATAGTTTCAAAACATTTTGAGACTCAACATTACAGACTTTGCTTATCGTGTCGAAATTATATAAAGATTAAGTTTAAATTTGATCGGAAATTTTCGGGTCATCACAGGCCAAGTCTTACTTCCCGACAAAGTAAAAATCTGTGAAAGTGAGTTATAGTCTCACTTTTAAAATCTAATATTTTGGGATGAGAATACATGCAGTTTTATAAATGTTTTACGAAATAGACACAAGTAATTGAAACTACATTATATGGGTGAATGATCGAAGCCGAATATGCCCTTTTTGCTTGGTAACCTAAGAATTAGTAAACCGATCTACTAATTGACGCAAATCTTAAAGATAGATCTATTGGGCCTAACGAATCCCATCCAAAGTATCAGATGCTTTAGTACTTCGAATTCGTTTTTATCATGTTCGAAAGATTTCCCGGAATGATAGGGGATATTCTTATATGCATCTTGTTAATGTCGGTTACCAGGTATTCACCATACGAATGAATTTTATCTCTATGTATGGGATGTATATTGAAATATGAAATCTTGTGGTCTATTATTATGATTTGATAATATATAGGTTAAACCTATAACTCACCAACATTTTGTTGACGTTTTAAGCATGTTTATTCTCAGGTGATTATTAAGAGCTTCCGCTGTTGCATACTAAAATAAGGACAAGATTTGGAGTCCATGCTTGTATGATATTATGTAAAAACTGCATTCAAGAAACTTATTTTTGATGTAATATGTTCTTATTGTAAACCATTATGTAATGAAGAGTCGAATATATTTTGGAAAGATTCACAAATTCCTGAAGAGGAACCGGAAGAACAGGAACCGGAAGAGGAGGAACCGGAAGAGGAGGAAGAGGAACCAGAAGAGGAGGAATCAGAAGAGGAAGAACCAGAAGAAGAAGAGGTTCCGGAGGAAGAAATATTGATACCTATAGTAAATTGATTAAATAAAAGAAAATCCTCAACCAACGGACCAAAGTTAATAATGGTCAATGGTGTTTCCGCTTAGGAAGCGAAATATTGGGAAGATTACCAAATTTTCGATGAATCGGATCCCGATTAGGATTCCGATGATATTATAGAAATTACCTTGACCCAATTTAATAAAGCGAAAGAAAATAATAAGGGAAAAGGTATAAAAATAGAGAAACCCGATTCCAACCCTGATGAACTTTATATGTATCGACAACATCCGTATTTCCTAAAATGTAACAATGACCCGGGAACCTCTAAACCACCAGGTTTTTCTAAACCATTATATAAAACAACGGCTCGTATTAGAAGAACACCATATATTCCTAGAAAATTAGGAAAACGAACCAAGTCTGAAGAAGAAGAAACCAGTGATTTAGATTAGAGGGTTGTAATCATGTTGTGTATTATATGTATTGTAGTGTGCTTGTATTTTTTTGTTCTATGTAAAAATTGCTTGTATTGTTTGTTAATTATCTTTTACGAATCTAATTCTTGTCTATTTTACAGTATAAAAACAAAATGGATGTTAAGGGTAGACAACCGAATATTTTAGAAGACCTACCAGAGGATATGATTGAGGAAATCTTGTCTAGAGTCGGTCAGAATTCATCAGCACATTTAGTTATGGCGAAATTAACTTGTCAAACATTTGAAACACTTTCCAGAAATGCCTTAGTTTATAAAAGGCTTTCCTTTGATAGGTGGGGTATATCACATTGGGGAGACCGTAAGTTACGCCGTGTTTTCTTTAAAGCGTTAAATGCGGGGAACCCAAATGCAATTTTACGCTACGGGTTAAGAACCTATTTTGACTCAACATATCTCAACATAGGATTTCATGAATTAGAAAGAGCTTCTAACATGCAACATAAAGAAGCATGTTATGCTTACGGGTTAGTGATGTTCGCTTCTTACCAAAGTGAGAAAAAGAATATCGGATTGCAACTTTTAAATAAAACCTTCCCACAAGTGACGGATTCAGTAGTTGGGGTGAGAAACAAGGTTTTTAGATTATTACGGGGCTGTTGGACATTACGAAACTCTCGTCCTTTTGACGACGTTACAACATGCTGCCTAGCCAATGGTCATAACGGTTATTTTCCACAAGACCAAGGATGGGAAGTCGTCTTAGTAAAACCAGAATGCATGACTTGTTTCTGGACTTATGAATTACGTGTCTTTATTTCCTTTGCTGAACAACTTGCATATTAACTAGATTTATCTTCAAAACTGTCCTGTATCATAGCGTACTATATTTCATGTTATATGTAATATAGCGAAGTTGTAAGTTTGAAGAATATTTGTATGTGATATATTATTATAATCATTTTTTCATATGGAATTGTAGTAGTTGAATTGTATATTAGCTACTAAGTATGAACTTAACGGGTAGGTAGTACCCGAATTTAAACTTATAAAACGCTAATATGAAGAAAAAGCTTTTATAAATGAGTTCATATTATGCTACGAAATACTATTGACTACTCTTAATATTCTGTATGATTAACAAGATTCAGTTGTCTATTTTAAAGGAAATGGCACCGACTACTCGACACACCATGAATATGAACGAAGAGGAATTTCGTACCTTTCTTGCTGCAAACATAGCCGCAGTATAGGCTGCGCTACATACCAACAATAACGCTGAATCTAGCAATGCAGCTAACGGCGCAAGAAATCGTGTAGGATGCACCTACAAAGAATTCACTGCCTGCAATCCTTTGGAATTTGATGGAACCGAAGGACCAATTGGATTGAAATGGTGGACCGAGAAAGTCGAATCGGTGTTTGCCATAAGTAAGTGTACTGAAGAGGACAAAGTTAAGTACGCTACGCATACCTTCACAGGTACTACGTTAACATGGTGGAACACCTATCTTGAACAGGTAGGAAAAAATGCTGCTTACGCACTACCGTGGTCGGCATTCAAGCAATTGATGAACGAGCAGTATCGTCCTAGAAACGAAGTTAATAAACTCAAGGCAGAACTTAGAGAGTTACGAACACAAGGGTTCGACGTTACCACATATAAACGACGATTCACAGAGTTGTGCCTATTGTGTCCGGGAGCATTCGAAGATGAAGAAGAGAAGATCGACGCGTTTGTAAAAGGGTTACCAGTAAGGATTCAAGAAGATGTAAGTTCACACGAGCCCGCTTCTATACAGAAGGCAAGTCGAATGGCTCATAAACTCATAAATCAGATTGAGGGAAGAATTAAAGAGCAGGCGGCCGAAGAAGCCAACACGAAACAACTCAAGAGGAAGTGGGAGGAAAACGGTGACAAGAGTCACCAGTACAACAACAATAACAATTACAACCACAATCGCAACAACTATCCCAACAACCGCAACAACAATCGCAACAATAACTGCAATCCTAACAATAACTACAACAAACATCCCAACAACGACAACTACAACAACCGTTTCAACAACAATAACAATCCCAACAACAACCTCAATAACAACAACGGCAACAAAAACCAAAAACAGCCATGTCATAGGTGTGAAGAAAATCACCAGGGGTTTTGCACGACATTTTGCAACAGGTGTAAAAGAAATGGTCATAGCGTGACAAAGTGTGAGGTCTACGGACCAAAGTTTAACAGAACTAAGGGAGCAAAAAATGCCGGAACAAGTAATGCCGAAACGAATAGTGTCGGAGCAAGTAATACCAACGCTGTTTGTTATAAATGTGGAAAACCGGGCCACATTATTGGAAATTGCCCGAATCAGGGGAATACTAATGGGCAGGGCCGTGGAAGAGTTTTCAATATTAATGCAGCAGAAGCACAGGAAGACCCGGAGCTTGTTACGGGTACGTTTCTTATTGACGATAAATCTGATTATGTTTTATTTGATTCGGGTGCGGATAGAAGCTATATGAGTAGAGAATTTTGTGCTAAATTAAGTTGCCCATTGACGCCTTTGGATAGTAAATTTTTACTCGAATTAGCAAATGGTAAATTAATTTCAGCAGATAATATATGTCGGAATCGAGAAATTAAACTGGTTAGCGAAACATTTAAGATTGACTTGATACCAGTAGAGTTAGGGAGTTTTGATGTGGTAATCGGTATGGACTGGTTGAAAGAAGTGAAAGCAGAGATCGTTTGTTACAAAAATCCAATTCGCATTATACGAGAAAAAGGAAAACCCTTAATGGTGTACGGAGAAAAGAGCAACGCAAAGTTAAATCTTATTAGTAACCTGAAGGCACAAAAACTAATAAGAAAAGGTTGCTATGTTGTGCTAGCTGATAATGCTAAAAACGAACATATATTTCATAGCATTATTCCTCAAGAAAGACAAGCTTTTAGTTGCAATTGTTCTATTTACAAGTAATATTCGTTTAAATAATAAAAGGTGAAGACAAAAGACAGATTCGACAAATTGAAGACGCAAACGACCAAAAAGCTCAAAAGTACAAAAGACAATCAAAGAGGTTCCAATTATTGATAAGAAACGTCTCGAAATTACATAATACAAGATTCAAAACGCAAAGTACAAGATATTAAATTGTACGCAAGGACGTTCGAAAATCCGGAACCGGGACCAGAGTCAACTCTCAACGCTCGACGCAACGGACTAAAAATTACAAGTTAACTATGCACATAAATATAATATAATATTTAAATAATTCTTATAATTATTTAATATATTATATTTATTTAAAACCGTCGGTAAACAAAGAGCCAAACTCCTCTGAGCTGTAATTTCAAACTCCGCGACTCGCGGAGTTTGAAGGCAAAATTGGCCGCGAGTCGCGGAGCCCCAAAATGAGAAACTGCCTATAAAGCCAACTGAATTCTGATCATTTTAATCATCTTTTTCTTCTCCTCATTCATACGTAAAATAAATATATATATTTATAATTTATATTTTAATTTTAATTATAATTCTAATAATAAGGGTATGTTAGCGAATGTTGTAAGGGTGTAAGTCGAAATTCTGTCCGTGTAACGCTACGCTATTTTTAATCATTGTAAGTTATGTTCAACCTTTTTACATTAATGTCTCGTAGCTAAGTTATTATTATGCTTATTTAATCCGAAGTAATCATGATGTTGGGCTAATTACTAAAATTGGGTAATTGGGCTTTGTACCATAATTGGGGTTTGGACAAAAGAACGACACTTGTGGAAATTAGACTATGGGCTATTAATGGGTTTTATATTAACTAAACAATACCTTGTTAATTTAATATACAAACTTATAATTTGACGTATTTATATATAACCACATACGCTTGATTGGGTACGGTGGGCGGGATATCTATAAATACCAATAATTATTCATTTTACCGGATACGGAACTGGATTAATAGTTAATAAACTTGTTGAAACAGGGGTGAATTACATTCAAGGGTAATTGGTGTAATTGTTAACAAAGTAGTAAAACCTTGGTTTACACGCAGTCGATAACCTGGTGTATTCATTAAACAAAGTATTAAAACCTTGTTACAATTCGAATCCCCAATTAGTTGGAATATTTGACTTCGGGAATAAGAATAATTTGACGAAGGTGATGTCAAAGCAGAGGGGTATAAAATACTATTAATTTTTACAAGGAAACACTATTAAATACGATACAATTTTACACAAGATATTTATTTATTTATAGAATGGATATACTTAAACCTTGCTACAACACTTATAGGCAGTGTACCTAATCGTATAGTAGTGTAGTTTTTAGTAAGTCCAGTTCGTTCCACAGGGAAATCTTTAAACAAAGCTCAACGCTATATTAGTTTATTTTTATAAAAATACAAATATATATATAAGTAATATTATTATTATAAAGGGGGATTTTTACCGTTTAATGACCGGTTTATCGATTTTAAGACTTTAGTCGCAGTTAAAACCTAATGTAAAATATAAAATAAATACAAGACTTAAATTAAAGTGTAAAGTAAATAACGATAATGAAATTGCGAATAATAAAAGTGCGATAAAATAAACTTATGATAATTAAAAAGTACGATAATTAAAATTGCGATTAAATAACAATAAATAAAAGTGCGATAATTAGAAGTGCAATTAAATATAAAATAAAGGAAATTAAATATGAAATAAAAGAATTATGCTTATTTAAACTTCCGTAATCATGATGTTTGACGTGTTGATTTTAGTTTTATGCCCATGGGTTAATTGTCCTTTGTCCTGGATTATTTAATATGTCCGTCTGGTTTTTGTCCATAACAGTCCATCAGTCATAAATATAAATTGCAAGTGTCCTTGTCAAATTATTATTATACCCGAAGATAAATATTCCAACTAATTGGGGATTCGAATTGTAACAAGGTTTTAATACTTTGTTTAATGAATACACCAGGTTATCGACTGCGTGTAAACCAAGGTTTTACTACTTTGTTAACAATTACACCAATTACCCTTGAATGTAATTTCACCCCTGTTTTAATTATTCTAGTGGCTATTAATCCATTCCCGTGTCCGGTTAAATGAACGATTATTCGTACATATAAATACCCCGCCCATCGTGTCCGATCGAGTTTATATGGTAATTTATAGGGACGCCCAATTGTAAATCTTTATATTAACATTAACAAACTTTCATTTAGTTAAACAAATATAAAGCCCATTAATAGCCCATAGTCTAATTTCCACAAGTGTCGTTCTTTTGTCCAAACCCCAATTATGGTACAAAGCCCAATTACCCAATTTTAGTAATTAGCCCAACATCATGATTACTTCGTTTTAAATAAGCATAATAATAACTTAGCTACGAGACATTAATGTAAAAAGGAGAACATAGCTTACATTGATTATTTATCGCGTAGTGGTACACGGACAGAATTTCGACTTACACCCTTACAACATTCGCTAACATACCCTTATTATTAGGATTTAAAATTAAAATTAAAATTAAAATTAAAATATAAATTATATATATATATATATTACGTATATATTGAGAGAGAGATAGATTTTTTGTGTTTAAAACTCGGCAGAAAACTGGCTTTATATAGGACCTGACCAACATTTTCACTCCATGCGACTCGCATGGATTTTGTGCCTCTGGCCATGCGAGTCGCATGGCCACCCTGGATCCAGCCAAATTGGTTTGTTTTCTTCTTGCCGACGTAATATAATAATAATATATAATATAATATATAATTATATATAATTATATATATATTATATTATATTCTTGTGCATAGTAGACTAGATATTTTTGGTCCGTTGCGTCGGGCGTTTCTTCTTGGCTCAGGTCCCGGTTCCGGATTTTCGGACGTCTTCGCGTATTATTTTATATCTTGTACTTTGCGTCTTGTAACTTGTACTCTTGTCATTTTGAGACGTTCCTCATCAATATTTTGAACCTTTTTAGTTGTATCTTGTACTTTTTAGCTCTTTGGACCTTTTTGTCTTCAATTTGTCGAATCTGCCTTTTGTCTTCACTTTTTAATATTTAAACGAATATTGCTTGTAAATCGAACAATACCAACTAAAATCTTGTCTTTCTTGGGGAATAATGCTATAAAATATATGTTCCTTTTTAGCCTTATCAAATATTCCCACACTTGAGCGTTGCTTGTCCTCAAGCAATATCGTCTTGAAATACTAGAATCACTTTTTTATTCTTCATACTTTGTACATCAGTGATTTCTATACGGCGGTATAAACAATGGTAGTAACGATATGGTTTACAGTCCCACATGACTATAAAAATTTAGATCCATTAAGGAAATTGGATCTTTATGAAAACATTTGATCTTTCGAAATCTAGTTTTTACCCTAGATAAGTTTTCCGGAATAACCCTTTACCGGTGTTTGCAAAATATTTTTGTGGGTTTGGTGGGTTTCAGATTTGAAAATTTTAGCTCAAACTTGCGGTTTTGTGTCACCCACTTGCTAACCTTGTATTAGGAAAGCAACACGTCCAGTTTACTTGTTCCGTATATTACCTTTCGGCAAACTACCGTCCGGTTGTAAAGGAAAGCGTTGAACAAGCAACTGTTAAGGCAATGTCCCGTGACATGCTTTTGATTATGGTCTATAACGTGTCGGACGCAATTACTATCCTTGGTAGGAGCAATAGTAAAGCTCACCCTTATAATTTGTCGGTCTGGCACAAGGTCCTGTCTCCGACCATGCTATGCAACCACCGTTCTTACGGTTGACACCCGATTTAGTTCAGGTGACCTAATGAATTCCAGGTGAATTTCTAGGATTTTACGTTCAATGGTAATGAACGCATTGAAAATAGGGTTTTCAGAAAACAAATCGGTTTGTAATTTTGATCAAAATATTTTCTCGTTTAAGCTCGAGTTTAGATATCATTGAATTCCATGAGTTTGAATTCTCAATCTTTAAGGTCAATCTCAAGGATTGAGTAATATCAGGCTTAAAAGCTGATTTTTAATCTTTAAGGAGATTATCCTTTCTGGGGATCTGATTCATTAGTCTTATCCAGCTAATTTGCACGGTGCCCCCCCATTGTACGAGATAAATCCTTCTCATGGTTAGGATAAATCTGACCACTTGGCGACCCTGTTTAATGCTGAGGTCCGTGGATTTCCTGCTAATTTTAGTGATGACTTTTCTAGATTTTTCGTCAACCTACAGCTGGTCTGGACGACAACTTCATGACCTAAATCAAGAAGCGCGTTTCTTTTTCCGAAGACTTTACTTCCTTTTAATGATGGAATTGATTCATCGTGTAGATCCATCTCTTCTTTTCTTTTATCGGGTAAAACAGTTTAGTTTAGTCCAAAGCAAAAGTATTTTCAGTTATTTGTTACAGATATATGTGACATATGTTTAAAATAACTTGGTAAATTTTCCCACACTTGGCTTTTATTTTCCTTTTTATCATCCTCTATTCCATTTTAAATGAATTTTAACATTTTAGTTTGTTTCTCAATTTATGTCCTTTCCGAGGTAACAATAATTTCGGTGTTAAAACCTAGTTTTATCGTTCATAAATATGTATAAACATGATTTGAATTCATTTAATTGAAAATTTTAAAATTTTTTACTAGAATTGGGTAGTTAGTATATAAGACTAGGGCTGTTCCTTGTTATCGGAGAGCACTAGATTCTAACACAACTACTGCGTTACTAGCATTTTTAATGGTAACCAAGTGTTTAAATCAAAATCTGAAAGAATTTAACCCCTTCCCACACTTAAGATCTTGCAATGCCCGCATTTGCAAGAAATCAGAAATAATTTAAATTATTGAGGGTGATTATCGCAGAAAAATGATTAAATTTTACCAAAGTTTCAAACATATTGTCGTTTGATTGTTTGAATGATAAATGGTGCACGTCATTTGTTCATTCCGTCTTGTTGTTATTTCACATATATTTTGCATCATTGTCGTCAAAAATTACTTGCTTTTGCTGAACTTAATGCCAGTCTTTGAAAACGCGTTGTTTTACCCTGTTGTGTACATAAAATACATACAATACAAATATAATCATACATGTAATTTGAAATGGAACTTTGGCATCCCACTTTCAAATTATAAGAAAAATATTAGTACACAATAATAATAGAAATATCAAACTTTACATAAATGTAATTAAAATGTTAAGTGTTTAAAATAATAAAAATATAAATTACCAACTTATCTCTACTGATCAGGAGGTGGGTTAGGAGGAAAATTAGGATATGGATCCCAATTCATGTTCGGATCAGGGTTCCATGGCTGTTGATAGGTGAACTGGTATGCTGCGTCATAATCATATAAATCATAGGGTGGTCTCATTTCTGGCTGATGTGCGGGATAGTATGCGGGTCGGGTCGGATAATACATCTCGCCAGGCTGCAACTGGCTTATAATTTGGCGCTGATGATAATCCCATCGGCCATGCTCTCGTTGCCGGGAATGCTCGTAGTCATTCCGACGTTGCCATGCCTCGTACTGCATATGCCTATCATAGTTCGTCATGTATTCATCCTCCATACGAACGCCTAAATCAAGAGCAGTCTCCCGAACAACTCCTATAATGTTGTTCGCCTCTTCCATTTCGTCATCCGAACCTCTTTCTACCTGTCGCTGAGGTCCCTCGTATCGATATACCCGACCACGTCTCATCAATAATACCCTTGCACCGTGATAAAGGTTTGAACTTATAGTTTCACCTTCGTCCTCTATTTCGTTCATTGGACCCCCTTGGTGCTTATCCACACCTAAATACTCTCCAATGAGAGTAATGAAAATACCACCACCTATAATACTCCCCGATTTCATCCCCGAAACTACATTAGCGAGATAATAACCAACACAATAGGGAATGTTAACGAAACTCCTCGGTACTCTAATACACTTGAGGTAGAACAAATCGTTTACGGTCAATTTCTCCTTATTCTTACCCCTTTGTGTAATTGTGTTTGCTAAGAATCTATGAATCACCCGGAGTTCAGCTCTGTCTATATCTAAGTATGTATGATTTCCACTGGCGTGAAATTCATTAAAGTGGGACATACGCCTCCAGACGGCGTTAATATCAAATTCCCTATCTATCCTTTCTCCTTGGGCAATCAGGCTATTACAGTCGGGGCTCAAAAGTTCAGCAGGGGTGTAAATCTGTAAGGCCCTGGCTAAATCTATCATGGACATTCTGTACATGCGTCCACCTAACAGAAATCTAATAAAGCTTCTATCATCTATCCTCCTAACATCACTGTTTAACTTAATAGTACTAAGTAATTCTATACACCATTCCCTATATATGGTTCTACGAATGGAAAATAGGCGCATCCAATCGTTAAACTGAGAATTACCATACCTTTACACCAATAATTCCCGAATCGGTTCGGCAAGGTCAACTGTTTCCAAAGGTACCCAGTCAATTGCCCTTGGCATTTCAACAACCTTAAAGTAGAGAATGTGCATGTTCTTTTGATAATCTGGATACTCTATCCAACATCGATCAAATCTCAGATTTGGGTGTAACTGATCTTCATTAATGTCTAAGCTCAGAATCATTTGATGTGGAGCGAATTGACGAAACTGATTCATGAATAATTGATCTTGATCGTGATATGGAATATGTTGATCCTCATGTTGTTCTTCTTCTTGTTGCATATGTTGTTCTTGTTCATAAAACATTTCCGGTTCGGGCTCTGGTTGTCTGGACGATGATGCACCGTCCGTATCTGTATTTCTCTGCAAAACACATTAAACACAAAATTTGTGCATCCAAATATGCATTAGTGTTAGCAAAATAATAACTTGAAACAATTATGATGACATGTTTAATTCATAACACATTTTATACACATTTTCTTAACAATAACAATTCTACACTTTTACATACGAAAATGTGTACAATGTTTTATCACATTTAAACTCTTAAACATGTCAACAATAATCATTATAGCAATTAAACACTTGTTACATGGCATTCAAATCAAACTAGTGCTCATTTTCATATTTTTGTCAAGTCTACACTTTGTCAAATAAGCATATACGAAAAATGTACATCAAGTTCATAAGCATTTATCTCAAATAACATGCCAAAATAATCACTACTAGCAATGAAACAAGTTTCAAATGGCCTTTATATCAATTTAACCTAGTTCATGAATTTTTAGACTTAAAAAGTCTACTTTAATTCTCAAAATCATGTTTAGGCTCAAAGTTTGGATCAATTAACTACCTAAACATGTTACACTACTTAATTTAGCAACAATTCATGACAAAAATCGGCCATAACCTGTTTATATCAAAAAGCCCCAAATTGCTCAAGAACACAAACCCTAGATTCTTAAAAATTTGAAGTTTTTAGCTTCAATTCATGTTAAATAGCTTCTATCTAGGATATACATGCATAATATATCAACAATTTAGCTCTAATTACACCTAAATTTAACAAAATCAAAATATAAAATTTCTAGCTCAAGAACACAAAAATTCGAATTTAAAGAGATTAGGGGTGAAATCTTTACCTTTCTCCTGAAGGGGTTGAGACTACTGAATCTAGGCATGATTGTTGTGAAGTCTTGCAAGAAATTTGGTGAAAAATGGCGGATTTTTGAGAGTATTTGGGTGCAAGTTCGTGTATATGTGTGTGTATTGTGAGAAAGAAACAGATTCGCTGGATAAATGATCCTGACCAGTTTTTTGTAGCCATGCGAGTCGCATGGTTTTGTGCATACCCCCATGCGACTCGCATGGGGTGTAATTTCTGGTATATTTTTTTTTTTTTTTTTTTTATAATAAACCTTATACTTTTAAAACATAGAATTAAATAAAATTTTTAAAAATTTTGTTTCTTTTTAAGACGAGGTCGTTTCGGGACGATGCCCTAGTCCGTCCTTCGACAAAATTTTAAAATTTTGTCATTTTCAAGCGATTGTTTTAAAAGCTTAGATTTTTGGATTTTTTAATTTTTTTTGGCATACTTTAAATCAATAAGATTAAAAATAATGATAATAAAAGTTCTCGTCCCTCCCTCGGGTAAAGCAATTTCGGTTCAAAGACCTAGTCTTCAACTTACGACGAATTTTAAAAAATCATATTTTTAACTTAATGAGATAAAGTAAATTTTTGTTTTTAAATTCACACAATTTAAATATAAAATTCAAAATTAATATAAAAAAAAATCACACCAAACTTAAAATTTGAAATGCATAAAATTAAAAATTCATATTTTAAAAATTAAAAATTCACACCAAACTTAATTTAAAAATTCATATTATAAATTCACACCAAACTTATATTAATTTTTCAAATATTTACAATTTTAAATATATTGTTTTTACAAAGTTTACAATATTAATTTAAGATTTAAATATTAAGATTAAAAACATGGTAAAAATAAAATTTAAAAATCTTTTTGTCTTTTTATCCCACTTTAATCAATCAAATATTATCAAAAATATGCGCCCCTCTTTTCGGTAAAGTAATTTCGGTTCCAAGACCTAATTTAACTCATGACGAATTTTTGAAATATTTTGGGTTGATTGATTAAAGATATTTATACCTTAAGAATAAACGTTAAATTTCGCAGTGATGTAATAAATTTTTGAATGATATCAATAATTTCGGTCGCCAAACCTAATTTTATTCAATACCAATTTAATACTTTTTAGCGAACAAATTAGCGTTTATTATCAAAAGGTTAAAAATAAAAATAAAAATAAAAACTGTATAAACATACCTGTGAAATAGATTTCTTAGTTATATGATCTATTTCATTCATAAGATAGTCGGTTTAATTGGTTTTCCATTGCTACATAAGCGTAACCTCGAGCATTCAGTGTCTTTTCTTCTAAACATATGAACGGTCCGTCTCTGCATAAAGTAACAAATTCGGTATTTGAATAGGTTTGATTATTTGAACATTTACCTCCATGTGACCATTTTCCGCATTTGTGACATCGTTCTAGGTGTCGTGCTCTTCTTTTCGCTGCGGATTTTGATTTTCCTTTACCAAATTGTAACTTATTATCTTCGCATCTGGATTCTTTTCTAACTCCGTCCATTCTTTCTCTGATTACTGATACTAATTCGCTCGGTAGTATGTCATTATTACGTTTAGTGATCAAAGCATGTAGCATTAGACCATGGTTTAGTTCACAGGCAGTCTTCATTTTGTAAAAACCTAAAAAAAATAAAAATTCAGAATGGGGGGAGAAGACTAGTTCTTTAGGGTCTGCTAGGGAAAGACCATACGTGTTCCATTTTCGAAAACTACACGAAAACAGACAATCTAACTCTAACAGAAATACGTATTATCCTTTAAAGACTTGATTCTCCCCACACTTAGTTAGCTGTGGTGTCGAAATTGTGATTAACTTCGTTGTCGACTTCCATCGGACCATGTATGTAATGTTTAACTCTGTGACCATTAACTTTAAATTCAATCCCATTTGAATTTATTAATTCTATCGTTCCGTATGGGAAAACGCTTTTGACTATGAATGGTCCAGACCATCTTGATTTCAATTTTCCAGGAAATAGCTTGAATCGTGAATTGAAAAGAAGAACTCTGTCTCCTTCTTTAAATTCTTTTGAACTTCTGATTCTTTTATCATGCCATTTCTTCGTTCTTTCTTTATAGATTAACGAATTTTCGTATGCTTCATGTCTTAATTCTTCTAATTCGTTTAGTTGACTTAATCGTAGACGTCCGGCTTCATGTAAATCAAGATTACATGTCTTCAAAGCCCAAAATGCTTTGTGTTCAATTTCTACTGGAAGATGACATGCTTTTCCATAAACAAGTCTAAAAGGTGTGGTTCCAATTGGAGTTTTGTAGGCTGTTCTAAAAGCCCAGAGTGCATCCTCCAATTTAATGGACCATTCCTTCGGATTTGATCCTACGGTTTTCTCTAGAATACGTTTTAAAGCTCGGTTGGTATTTTCAACTTGTCCACTTGTTTGTGGATGATATGCGGTGGAGATTTTATGAGTTACTCCATATCTTTTAAGAACTTTCTCAAGTTGATTGTTACAGAAATGAGTACCCCGATCACTTATTAAAGCTTTCGGTGTTCCAAACCTTGCAAAAAGACGTTTTAAAAAGTTGACTACAACTCGTGCATCGTTAGTTGGGAGAGCTTGTGCTTCCGCCCATTTAGATACATAGTCAATGGCTACGAGTATATATAGATTATTATGAGATTTTGGAAATGGACCCATAAAGTCAATACCCCAAATGTCAAATACTTCACATACTTGGATGACATTTTGTGGCATTTCATCATGTTGACTTATTTTTCCGGCCCTTTGACATGCATCACAGGATTTGCAAAGAAGGTGTGCGTCTTTGTAAATTGTAGGCCAATAGAATCCAGATTCATAAACTTTTCTTGCTGTTAGTTGAGGCCCATAATGCCCTCCTGTTGGTCCTGTGTGACAATGGTTTAATATTTTACTAGCTTCATCTCCAAATACACATCGGCGTATTATTCCATCGGGACAACTTTTAAACAGATGTGGATCTTCCCAGAAATAGTGTTTTATATCACTGAAGAATTTCTTTCGTCTTTGGTACGATAATCCTTTTTCAAGGAATCCACAAACTAAGTAGTTTGCATAGTCTGCAAACCATGGGATTTCTTTATAATCTATCTTCAATAGATATTCATCAGGAAAGTTGTCTTGTATGGCCGATTCATTTAGAACTTCTAATTCGGGATTTTCAAGACGAGAAAGATGATCAGCGGCGAGATTTTCTGCTCCTCTTTTATCTCGGATTTCAATATCAAACTCTTGTAAGAGTAAGATCCAACGGATTAATCTTGGTTTAGCATCTTGTTTTGAAAATAGGTATCTAAGAGCAGAATGGTCGGTATAGACCACCGTTTTTGCTAGAACGAGATATGATCGAAATTTGTCAAAAGCAAAGACAATAGCAAGGAGTTCTTTTTCAGTAGTTGTATAGTTCGTTTGTGCTCCTTGTAATGTCTTACTAGCATAATATATAGGTTGAAATCGTTTTTCAATCCTTTGTCCTAAAACGGCTCCCATTGCAAAATCACTTGCATCGCACATTAGCTCAAATGGTAGATTCTAATTTGGTGTTATCATGATCGGCGCATTAGTGAGTTTTTCTTTAAGAATATTAAAAGATTTGATACACTCATCTGAAAAGATGAATGGCGCATCCTTTTCTAGGAGTTTATTCATAGGAGTGGCAATTTTAGAAAAATCTTTTATGAAACGTCGGTAAAAACCGGCATGCCCTAGAAAACTCCTAACTCCTCTAACATTTGTGGGATGTGGAAGTTTAGCAATTATATCTACTTTAGCTCTATCCACTTCAATTCCTTCTTTTGAAATTTTATGTCCAAGAACGATGCCTTCTTTAACCATGAAATGGCATTTCTCCCAATTAAGTACTAGGTTTGATTGTTCGCATCTAAGGAGCATTCGTTCTAGATTAACTAGACATGATTCAAATGTATCACCGAAGACTGAAAAGTCATCCATGAAAACTTCCATGCATTCTTCTATCATGTCATGAAAAATCGCCATCATACACCTTTGAAAGGTTGCAGGGGCGTTACAAAGTCCAAATGGCATGCGTTTGTAAGCAAAAGTACCATAAGGGCACGTGAATGTTGTTTTCTCTTGATCCTCGGGTGCTATTGGAATTTGAAAATATCCGGAAAATCCATCTAGAAAACAATAGTAACTTTTTCCGGCTAATCTTTCCAACATTTGATCTATGAAAGGTAAGGGAAAGTGATCTTTTCTGGTGGCGTCATTTAATTTTCTATAATCAATACATACACGCCATCCTGTTACAGTCCTAGTAGGAATAAGCTCATTTTTCTCATTTGTGATGACAGTCATGCCACCCTTCTTAGGTACGCATTGAACTGGGCTTACCCATGGACTATCAGAGATTGGATAAATTAAACCTGCATCTAGCAGTTTAATAATCTCTTTCTTAACTACATCTTGCATATTAGGATTTAGTCTTCGTTGGCGTTGCACATACGTTTTATGACCTTCTTCCATAAGGATTTTATGTGTGCAATACGAAGGACTTATTCCTTTAATATCATGAATCTTCCATGCAATGGCTGGTTTATGAGCTTTCAACACATAAATGAGTTGTGATTTCTCATTTTCAGTAAGAGAAGATGATATTATTACAGGTAATTCAGATTCACCATGTAAATAAGCGTATTCCAAATGGTTTGGAAGTGGCTTTAACTCTAATTTTGGAGGTTCTTCTATCGATGATTTATATCGATATCTGTCTTCTTCTTTTAGCATTTGAATTTCTTCTGTTGTTGGTTCATATCCATTAGCTATAAGTGTAGCTAACATTTCAGCTTCATCAATTAGTTCATTACCTTCTCCTAAAGAACATTCTCCTGTTCCTTCTAATTCTGGAAATTCTTCTAATAATTCTGCATGTGCATCTATAGTTTGAGTATAATAACATGTATCATCTGCAGATTGTGGTTGTTGCATTGCTCTATCAACTGAAAAGGTAACACTCTCATCCTCTATACTTAGGGTCAGTTTCTTACCGAACACGTCTATCATTGCTTTAGCCGTGTTTAAGAATGGTCTTCCTAATATGAGAGGAACTTGAGAATCTTCTTCCATGTCCAAAACAACAAAATCTACTGGAAATACTAAAGTACCAACTTTAACTAGCATGTTCTCCATTATCCCTCTAGGATATTTTATTGATCTATCGGCTAGTTGTATGCTTATTCTTGTTGGTTTCAATTCTCCAAGGTCTAGTTTAGCGTATAGTGAATACGGCATTAGATTTATACTAGCACCGAAGTCTGCCAATGCTTCTATTGAACTAAGACTACCCAGAAAACATGGAATTGTGAAACTTCCTGGATCAGATAATTTTTCTGGTATCTTATTCAACAGCACTGCTGAACAATTAGCATTCATAGTAACAGCCGAGAGTTCTTCCATTTTCTTTCTATTTGAGATTAGATCTTTCAAGAATTTAGCATATCTTGGCATTCCTGAAATCACATCAATGAAAGGAAGATTTACATTTATCTGTTTAAACATATCCAAGAATTTGGATTGCTCGGCTTCAAGTTTTTCTTTCTTCATTTTACTCGGGTAAGGAAGTGGTGGTTGGTATGGTTTAACATAAGGTTTATCCTTAACTGTGTTATCTTCATTAACCTTTTCAACTACCGGTTCTTTTTCCTTATCTTGATCAGGTTGTGGTTCTTGTGGAGTAGGAATAGTTTCATCAGAAGTTACAGGTATTTCAGGTGGTTTAAGTGTTGTACCACTTCTTGTGGTAATGGCTTTAGCTGTTTCATTCCGGGGGTTAGCATTTGTATCGCTTGGTAAACTTCCCGGTTTTCTTTCACCTATTAACCTTGCTAGGTTACTTACTTCTTGTTCCAGATTTTGAATAGAAGCTTGTTGATTTCTAAATGCTTGAGCATTTTGTTCATTGGTTTGTTTTTGAGATGTGAAAAACTGCGTTTGAGTTTCAACTAGCTTCGTCATCATATCTTCTAAATTCGGCTTTTTATCATCGGTTTGTTGTGGTGGTTTGTTTTGAAAATTCGGTCTTTGCTGGTTGTAAGTATTATTGGATACTTGTTGATTGCTAGGACCTTGTTGGTTGTTGTATGGAATATTTCGGTTATAATTCTGGTTTTGATTGTAAATCGGTCTTGGCGGTTGATAATTATTCTGATAATTATTTCCAGGCCTTTGGTTTATGTATGAAATATTCTCTCTTTGTTCCATTGTTAATTCAATACTGAGACAATCTTTTGTCAAATGTGGTCCTCCACACTGCTCACAACTAATTCGTATAGCATGAATATCTTTAGTCATCTTTTCCATTCGTCTCTCGAAAGCATCTATCTTTGCGGAAATGGAATCTAAGTCATGGCTAGAATCGGCTCTAGCTGCTTTAGATGATCTAATGATATCTTTTTCTTGGTGCCACTCATGTGAGTGGGAAGCAGTATTATCAATAATTTTGTAAGCATCAGTTTCGGTTTTCTTCATAATAGAACCACCAGCTGCTATATCTATGTCTTTTCTTGTAGTGATGTCGCATCCTCGGTAGAATATTTGTACTATTTGACAGGTGTCTAAACCATGTTGCGGACATCCTCTTAACAACTTTTCATATCTTGTCCATGCCTCATATAGAGTTTCATTTGGTTTCTGTGTGAACGTAACAATTTCTGCTTAAAGTCTTACGGCTTTAGATGCAGGAAAGAATTGTTTAAGAAATTTGTCAATTAAAACGTCCCATGTATCGATCGCCCCTTCAGGTAACGATTCCAACCAATCTTTGGCTTCTCCCTTTAAAGTCCAGGGAAATAACATGAGATATATCTGTTCATCCTCCACTTCTCGGATTTTAAATAGTGTGCAGATCCTATTAAAGGTACGTAGATGTTCATTTGGATCTTCCTTCGGCGCACCACTAAATTGGCATTGATTAGTCACCATGTGTAGAATTTGTCCTTTGATTTCATAATCTGGCGCATTAATGTCTGGATGAGTAATTGCGTGACCTTGGCCAGTGCGTTTAGCTCTCATTCGGTCTTCCATACTTAAAGGTTTCAGATTCTCCATAATTGAATTTGTTGAATCGGTATCACTAGATGATTCTGATTTAATGGTTCGTTCCTCAACAATCTCTGTTTGAATGATTGGTGGTTCCGGAGGAAAGTTTAGTGGTTCAGGATCTATGAACCGTTCCTGAATATTTTCTGGATTCTCAATTGTGAGGTCGGGTTCAAAAAATGGATTATCGGAAATTTGAACTGAAGTACTTGGTCGACTGGATGACGATTCTAAAGAAAAATCAACGGCGGTTATATCTGCTAAATGTTGTCTTGATCGAGTTACAGGTGTTGAACGTACAAAAGGTGATGAACGTCTTGCTCGGTGCATTCACTGAATATCTTATTAGTTTTTAAAAGGAAAGAAAAATTATAATAAGTTATCCAATCAATAGACTTTTCTGATTTTGCCCACGTTTCGAATAGCCAAAAGATGCAGCAGAGGGGCAGGATTCGTTTGGTCTCAATATAATTGAGGACTGTTTGGCTCCAATAACCCGGTCCACGTACAAATCCAACTATTACTACGAACCAGAAAATTTTGATGTCTATTAATTTAACCACTCAAAATAAATTTTCGTAATTTTAAGAAATTTAGATAAGAAGTAGAATAAAAATCTATGTCCTAAAACTAGAATAACGAGAAATAAGAGAGAAAAAGAGTTCGTCGAAAAAGGTTGAAAAAGAAAAAAAAAATGGTTGAAAAATAAAAGGTGACGGAAAAATAAAAGAAACTTATAAAAACTTAACTAACCTAACCTTATTACTACAACTAACTTAAAATTATAATCGCAAATTGATATTACTAATTGGAATGATAATTGGTACATAGTAAAAGGTCTAAAAATATTAAAGCTTACAGGAAAAACTAAATCCCAAATGGAAATAACTTAAAAAGAAACTAAAACTTAAAAAGGCGTCGCAAAATTCTAAAGCACCTAAATCTTAGTCTAAAGAAAAAGCACTTAAGGAATTTTACGGCAAAGCCTAAAAATCTAGGAGTAAAAATGACTATAGCAAAAACTAAGTTTAAAATTAAATATGAGTTAAAAATACAAAAGTTATGCTACAACGATTAAAAAGGGACAAAATATAAAAATATACAAAAAGTTGTAAAAAGTATAATTTTTATAAAAATATTATTTTTATATTTTATAATAAAAGTATTAAGTTTATAATAAATAAAACTAGTTTAAAAGTAATATAAATAAAATAAACTAAAAACTTAATTATAATAATAATAATAAGATTAGGGTTAAATTAATAATAATAAATTAATATCCGTAATAAATGCGGAATTAGGGTTCGGTTGTGGTCTTGTCAGACCCCTCATGCGAGTCGCATGGAATAAGGGGGTGGGTCATGCGAGTCGCATGGACACCCTGAACTGGTTCAATTGGACTGGTTCAAATGACAGGTCACGTAATTATTTAATATTTATTTTTAATTTCTGTTTTATATATAATATAAGATATAAATATATAATTTAAATAAAAGCTTAATAAAATACTAAAATAAAATACAAATACTTTAATATTTTGTAAATAATAAAGAAAAACTTAAAATACACTTTAAAATATGGTTTTTTTTTTTTTATATTAGCGTTGCGCTTCCGGCGTTTAAGAGTGTTCCCCGGCAGCTGCGCCAAAAATAACTTGATGTCAAAGCAGAGGGGTATAAAATACTATTAATTTTTACAAGGAAACACTATTAAATACGATACAATTTTACACAAGATATTTATTTATTTATAGAATGGATATACTTAAACCTTGCTACAACACTTATAGGCAGTGTACCTAATCGTACAGTAGTGTAGTTTTTAGTAAGTCCGGTTCGTTCCACAGGGAAATCTTTAAACAAAGCTCAACGCTATATTAGTTTATTTTTATAAAAATACAAATATATATATAAGTAATATTATTATTATAAAGGGGGGTTTTTACCGTTTAATGACCGGTTTGTCGATTTTAAGACTTTAGTCGCAGTTAAAACCTAATGTAAAATATAAAATAAATACAAGACTTAAATTAAAGCGTAAAGTAAATAACGATAATGAAATTGCGAATAATAAAAGTGCGATAAAATAAACTTATGATAATTAAAAAGTACGATAATTAAAATTGCGATTAAATAACAATAAATAAAAGTGCGATAATTAGAAGTGCAATTAAATATAAAATAAAGGAAATTAAATATGAAATAAAAGAATTATGCTTATTTAAACTTCCGTAATCATGATGTTTGACGTGTTGATTTTAGTTTTATGCCCATGGGTTAATTGTCCTTTGTCCTGGATTATTTAATATGTCCGTCTGGTTTTTGTCCATAACAGTCCATCAGTCATAAATATAAATTGCAAGTGTCCTTGTCAAATTATTATTATACCCGAAGATAAATATTCCAACTAATTGGGGATTCGAATTGTAACAAGGTTTTAATACTTTGTTTAATGAATACACCAGGTTATCGACTGCGTGTAAACCAAGGTTTTACTACTTTGTTAACAATTACACCAATTACCCTTGAATGTAATTTCACCAGGTTATCAAAGTAGTAAAACCTTGGAATGGATTCAAGGGTAATTGGTGTAATTGTTAAAGTAATTGCAAGTGTAATTGGTGTAATTGTTACATTCAAGGGTAATTGGTGTAATTGTTAACAAAGTAGTAAAACCTTGGTTTACACGCAGTCGATAACCTGGTGTATTCATTAAACAAAGTATTAAAACCTTGTTACAATTCGAATCCCCAATTAGTTGGAATATTTATCTTCGGGTATAATAATAATTTGACAAGGACACTTGCAATTTATATTTATGACTGATGGACTTTATGGACAAAAACCAGACGGACATATTAAATAATCCAGGACAAAGGACAATTAACCCATGGGCATAAAACTAAAATCAACACGTCAAACATCATGATTACGGAAGTTTAAATAAGCATAATTCTTTTATTTCATATTTAATTTCCTTTATTTTATATTTAATTGCACTTCTAATTATCGCACTTTTATTTATTGTTATTTAATCGCAATTTTAATTATCGTACTTTTTAATTATCATAAGTTTATTTTATCGCACTTTTATTATTCGCAATTTCATTATCGTTATTTACTTTACGCTTTAATTTAAGTCTTGTATTTATTTTATATTTTACATTAGGTTTTAACTGCGACTAAAGTCTTAAAATCGACAAACCGGTCATTAAACGGTAAAAACCCCCCTTTATAATAATAATATTACTTATATATATATTTGTATTTTTATAAAAATAAACTAATATAGCGTTGAGCTTTGTTTAAAGATTTCCCTGTGGAACGAACCGGACATACTAAAAACTACACTACTGTACGATTAGGTACACTGCCTATAAGTGTTGTAGCAAGGTTTAAGTATATCCGTTCTCTAAATAAATAAATATCTTGTGTAAAATTGTATCGTATTTAATAGTATTTTCCTGCAAAAATATAAGCTATTTTATATACTACCCAGCTGCACATCAAGTATTTTTGGCGCCGCTGCCGGGGAGCTTCTTAAACGCCGGAAGCGCAACGCTAATAAAAAAAAAAATTTACTTTTATTAAAATTCGTTTTTATAAAAATACGTTTTAAAAATTCAAAAATATAAAAAGAAAAACAAAAATATAAATAATTTTAGGAGTTTGATAAATATTTAAGTTTTATAAAGTTTCTTTATTTTTATATAAGTTTTATTTAAGTATTTTGTTTTTATTTAAAAACATATAAAAAAATATATATAAATCTAGTTTTAAGATTTTTATTTATAAAATTATAAAGTAATTCTATTTTTATTTAAGTTTTAAATATAAGTTTTTATTATACACATATTTTTTTTATATAAACAGAAAAAATTAAAAACAGAAAATAAAAATAAAAAAATAAATAAAGAAAAACGCGTTGAATTTAAATATCCTGTCAGTTGAAAACTGGAACCCCGCGACTCGCGGGGTTTGATGCCTTGAATCCCGCAACTCGCGGAGGGTACCTGACACGCGACAGAACCCTAATTCTGCATTAATTACGGGTAATTAATTATTATTATTATTATTTAACCCTAATTATTATTATTATTATAATTAGTTTTATTTTAAGTTTTACTTTTTATTTAATTTGTTTTATTTAGTAAATTAGTTTAATTAAATTATAAAATTAATAGTTTTATAAAATAAATAATATAAAAATAATATTTTTTATAAAAATTGTAATTTTTACAACTTTTTGTATATTTTTATATTTTATCCCTTTTTAATCGTTTTAGCGTAATATTTGTATTTTTAGCTCATATTTAGTTTTAAACTTAGATTTTGCCATAGTTATTTTTACTTCTAGATTTTTAGGCTTTGTCGTAAAATTCCTTAAGTGCTTTTTCTTTAGACTAAGATTTAGGTGCTTTAGAATTTTGCGACGCCTTTTTAAGTTTTAGTTTCTTTTTAAGTTATTTCCATTTGGGATATAGTTTTTCCTGTAAGCTTTAATATTTTTAGACACCTTTTACTATGTACCAATTATCATTCCAATTAGTAATCTCAATTTGCAATTATAATTTTAAGTTAGTTGTAGTAATAAGGTTAGGTTAGTCAAGTAGTTTTAAGTTTTATAAGTTTCTTTTATTTTTCCGTCACCTTTTATTTTTCAACCATTTTTCTTTTTCGACCTTTTCCGACGAACTCTTTTTCTTTCTTATTTCTCGCTATTCTAGTTTTAGGACATAGATTTTTATTCAACTTCTTATCTAATTTTCTTAAAATTACGAAAATTTATTTTAAGTGGTTAAATTGATAGACATAAAAATTTTCTGATTCGTAGTAATAGTTGGATTTGTACGTGGACCGGGTTATTGGAGCCAAACAGTCCTCAATTATATTGAGACCAAACGAATCCTGCCCCTCTGCTGCATCTTTTGGCTATTCGAAACGTGGGCAAAATCAGAAAAGTCTATTGGTTGGATAACTTATTATAATTTTTCTTTCCTTTTAAAAACTAATAGGATATTCAGTGAATGCACCGAGCAAGACGATCACCACCTTTTGTACGTTCACCACCTGTAACTAGATCAAGACATTTAGCAAATATTACTGCCGTTGATTTTTCTTTAGAATCGTCATCCAGTCGACCAAGTACTTCAGTTCAAATTTCCGATAATCCATTTTTTGAACCCGACCTCACAATTGAGAATCCGGAGAATATTCAGGAACGGTTCATAGATCCTGAACCACTAAACTTTTCTCCGGAACCACCAATCATTCAAACAGAGATTGTTGAGGAACGAACCATTAAATCAGAATCCTCTAGTGATTCCGATTCAACAAATTCAATTATGGAGAATCTGGAACCTTTAAGTATGGAAGACCGAATGAGAGCTAAATGCACTGGCCAAGGTCACGCAATTACTCATCCAGACATTAATGCGCCAGATTATGAAATCAAAGGACAAATTCTACACATGGTGACTAATCAATGCCAATTTAGTGGTGCGCCGAAGGAAGATCCAAATGAACATCTACGTACCTTTAATAGGATCTGCACACTATTTAAAATCCGAGAAGTAGAGGATGAACAGATATATCTCATGTTATTTCCCTGGACTTTAAAGGGAGAAGCCAAAGATTGGTTGGAATCGTTACCTGAAGGGGCGATCGATACATGGGACGTTTTAGTTGAAAAATTTCTTAAACAATTCTTTCCTGCATCTAAAGCCGTAAGACTTCAAGCAGAAATTGTTACGTTCACACAGAAACCGAATGAAACTCTATATGAGGCATGGACAAGATATGGAAAGTTGTTAAGAGGATGTCCGCAACATGGTTTAGACACCTGTCAAATAGTACAAATATTCTACCAAGGATGCGACATCACTACAAGGAAAGACATAGATATAGCAGCTGGTGGTTCTATTATGAAGAAAACCGAAACTGATGCTTACAAAATTATTGATAACACTGCTTCCCACTCACATGAGTGGCACCAAGAAAAAGATATCGTTAAATCATCTAAAGCAGCTAGAGCCGATTCTATCCATGACTTAGATTCCATTTCCGCAAAGATAGATGCTGTGGAGAGACGAATGGAAAAGATGACTAAAGATATTCACTCAATACGAATTAGTTGTGAGCAGTGTGGAGGACCACATTTGACAAAAGATTGTCTCAGTATTGAATTAACAATGGAACAAAGAGAGAATATTTCATACATAAACCAAAGGCCTGGAAATAATTATCAGAATAATTATCAACCGCCAAGACCGATTTACAATCAAAACTAGAATTATAACCGAAATATTCCATACAACAACCAACAAGGTCCTAGCAATCAACAAGTATCCAATAATACTTACAATCAGCAAAGACCTAATTTTCAAAACAAACCACCACAACAAACCGATGATAAAAAGCCGAATTTAGAAGATATGATGACAAAGCTAGTTGAAACTCAAACACAGTTTTTCACATCTCAAAAACAAACCAATGAACAAAATGCTCAAGCATTTAGAAATCAACAAGCTTCTATTCAAAATCTGGAACAAGAAGTGAGTAATCTAGCAAGGTTAATAGGTGAAAGAAAATCGGGAAGTCTACCTAGTGATACAAATGCTAACCCCCGGAATGAAACAGCTAAAGCCATTATCACAAGAAGTGGTACAACACTTAAACCACCTGAAATACCTGTAACTTCTGATGAAGCTATTCCTACTCCACAAGAACCACAACCTGATCAAGATAAGGAAAAAGAACCGGTAGTTAAAAAGGTTAATGAAGATAACACAGTTAAGGCTAAACCTTATGTTAAACCATACCAACCACCACTTCCTTACCCGAGTAAAATGAAGAAAGAGAAACTTGAAGCCGAGCAATCCAAATTCTTGGATATGTTTAAACAGATAAATGTAAATCTTCCTTTCATTGATGTGATTTCAGGAATGCCTAGATATGCTAAATTCTTGAAAGATCTAATTTCAAATAGAAAGAAAATGGAAGAACTCTCGGCTGTTACTATGAATGCTAATTGTTCAGCAGTGCTGTTGAATAAGATACCAGAAAAACTATCTGATCCAGGAAGTTTCACAATTCCATGTTTTCTGGGTAGTCTTAGTTCAATAGAAGCATTGGCAGACTTAGGTGCTAGTATAAATCTAATGCCGTATTCACTATACACTAAACTAGACCTTGGAGAATTGAAACCAACAAGAATAAGCATACAACTAGCCGATAGATCAATAAAATATCCTAGAGGGATAATGGAGAACATGCTAGTTAAAGTTGGTACTTTAGTATTTCCAGTAGATTTTGTTGTTCTGGACATGGAAGAAGATTCTCAAGTTCCTCTCATATTAGGAAGACCATTCTTAAACACGGCTAAAGCAATGATAGACGTGTTCGGTAAGAAACTGACCCTAAGTATAGAGGATGAGAGTGTCACCTTTTCAGTTGATAGAGCAATGCAACAACCACAATCTGCAGATGATACATGTTATTATATTCAAACTATAGATGCACATGCAGAATTATTAGAAGAATTTCCAGAATTACAAGGAACAGAAGAATGTTCTTTAGGAGAAGGTAATGAACCAATTGATGAAGCTGAAATGTTAGCTACACTTATAGCTAATGGATATGAACCAACAACAGAAGAAATTCAAATGCTAAAAGAAGAAGACAGATATCGATACAAATCATCGATAGAAGAACCTCCGAAATTAGAGTTAAAGCCACTTCCAAACCATTTGGAATACGCTTATTTACATGGTGAATATGAATTACCTGTAATAATATCGTCTTCTCTTACTGAAAATGAGAAATCACAACTCATTTCTGTGTTGAAAGCTCATAAACCAGCCATTGCATGGAAGATTCATGATATTAAAGGAATAAGTCCTTCGTATTGCACACATAAAATCCTTATGGAAGAAGGTCATAAAACGTATGTGCAACGCCAACGAAGACTAAATCCTAATATGCAAGATGTAGTTAAGAAAGAGATTATTAAACTGCTAGACGCAGGTCTAATTTATCCAATCTCTGATAGTCCATGGGTAAGCCCAGTTCAATGCATCCCTAAGAAGGGTGGCATGACTGTCATTACAAATGAGAAAAATGAGCTTATTCCTACTAGGACTGTAACAGGATGGCGTGTGTGTATTGATTATAGAAAATTAAATGACGCCACCAGAAAAGATCACTTTCCCTTACCTTTCATAGATCAAATGTTGGAAAGATTAGCCGGAAATAGTTACTATTGTTTTCTAGATGGATTTTCCGGATATTTTCAAATTCCAATAGCACCCGAAGATCAAGAGAAAACCACATTCACGTGCCCTTATGGTACTTTTGCTTACAAACGCATGCCATTTGGACTTTGTAACGCCCCTGCAACCTTTCAAAGGTGTATGATGGCGATTTTTCACGACATGATAGAAGAATGCATGGAAGTTTTCATGGATGACTTTTCAGTCTTCGGTGATACATTTGAATCATGTCTAGTTAATCTAGAACGAATGCTCCTTAGATGCGAACAATCAAACCTAGTACTTAATTGGGAGAAATGCCATTTCATGGTTAAAGAAGGCATCGTTCTTGGACATAAAATTTCAAAAGAAGGAATTGAAGTGGATAGAGCTAAAGTAGATGTAATTGCTAAACTTCCACATCCCACCAATGTTAGAGGAGTTAGGAGTTTTCTAGGGCATGCCGGTTTTTACCGACGTTTCATAAAAGATTTTTCAAAAATTGCCACCCCTATGAATAAACTCCTAGAAAAGGATGCTCCATTCATCTTTTCAGATGAATGTATCAAATCTTTTAATATTCTTAAAGAAAAACTCACTAATGTGCCGATCATGATCACACCAAATTGGAATCTACCATTTGAACTAATGTGCGATGCAAGTGATTTTGCAATGGGAGCCGTTTTAGGACAAAGGATTGAAAAACGATTTCAACCTATATATTATGCTAGTAAGACATTACAAGGAGCACAAACGAACTATACAACTACTGAAAAAGAACTCCTTGCTATTGTCTTTGCTTTTGACAAATTTCGATCATATCTCGTTCTAGCAAAAACGGTGGTCTATACCGACCATTCTGCTCTTAGATACTTATTTTCAAAACAAGATGCTAAACCAAGATTAATCCGTTGGATCTTACTCTTACAAGAGTTTGATATTGAAATCCGAGATAAAAGAGGAGCAGAAAATCTCGCCGCTGATCATCTTTCTCGTCTTGAAAATCCCGAATTAGAAGTTCTAAATGAATCAGCCATACAAGACAACTTTCCTGATGAATATCTATTGAAGATAGATTATAAAGAAATACCATGGTTTGCAGACTATGCAAACTATTTAGTATGTGGATTCCTTGAGAAAGGATTATCGTACCAAAAACGAAAGAAATTCTTCAGTGATATAAAACACTATTTTTGGGAAGATCCACATCTGTTTAAAAGTTGTCCCGATGGAATAATACGCCGATGTGTATTTGGAGATGAAGCTAGTAAAATATTAAACCATTGTCACACAGGACCAACAGGAGGGCATTATGGGCCTCAACTAACAGCAAGAAAAGTTTATGATGCTGGATTCTATTGGCCTACAATTTACAAAGACGCACACCTACTTTGCAAATCCTGTGATGCTTGTCAAAGGGCTGGAAAAATAAGTCAACGTGATGAAATGCCACAAAATGTCATCCAAGTATGTGAAGTATTTGACATTTGGGGTATTGACTTTATGGGTCCATTTCCAAAATCTCATAATAATCTATATATACTCGTAGCCATTGATTATGTATCTAAATGGGCGGAAGCACAAGCTCTCCCAACTAACGATGCACGAGTTGTAGTCAACTTTTTAAAACGTCTTTTTGCAAGGTTTGGAACACCGAAAGCTTTAATAAGTGATCGGGGTACTCATTTCTGTAATAATCAACTTGAAAAAGTTCTTAAAAGATATGGAGTAACTCATAAAATCTCCACCGCATATCATCCACAAACAAGTGGACAAGTTGAAAATACCAACCGAGCTTTAAAACGTATTCTAGAGAAAACCATAGGATCAAATCCGAAGGAATGGTCCATTAAATTGGAGGATGCACTCTGGGCTTTTAGAACAGCCTACAAAACTCCAATTGGAACCACACCTTTTAGACTTGTTTATGGAAAAGCATGTCATCTTCCAGTAGAAATTGAACACAAAGCATTTTGGGCTTTGAAAACATGTAATCTTGATTTACATAAAGCTGGACGTCTACGATTAAGTCAACTAAACGAATTAGAAGAATTAAGACATGAAGCATACGAAAATTCGTTAATCTATAAAGAAAGAACGAAGAAATGGCATGATAAAAGAATCAGAAGTTCAAAAGAATTTAAAGAAGGAGACAGAGTTCTTCTTTTCAATTCACGATTCAAGCTATTTCCTGGAAAATTGAAATCAAGATGGTCTGGACCATTCATAGTCAAAAGAGTTTTCCCATACGGAACGGTAGAATTGATAAATTCAAATGGGATTGAATTTAAAGTTAATGGTCACAGAGTTAAACATTACATACATGGTCCGATGGAAGTCGACAACGAAGTTAATCACAATTTCGACACCACAGCTAACTAAGTGTGGGGAGAATCAAGTCTTTAAAGGATAATATGTATTTCTGTTAGAGTTAGATTGTCTGTTTTCGTGTAGTTCTCGAAAATGGAACCCGAATGGTCTTTCCCTAGCAGACCCTAAAGAACTAGTCTTCTCCCCCCATTCTGAATTTTTATTTTTTTTTAGGGTTTTACGAAATGAAGACTGCCTGTGAACTAAACCATGGTCTAATGCTACACGCTTTGATCACTAAACGTAATAATGACATACTCCTGAGTGAATTAGTATCAGTAATCAGAGAAAGAATGGACGGAGTTAGAAAAGAATCCAGATGCGAAGATAATAAGTTACAATTTGGTAAAGGAAAATCAAAATCCGCAGCAAAAAGAAGAGCACGACACCTAGAAAGATGTCACAAATGCTGAAAATGGTCACATGGAGGTAAATGTTCAAATAATCAAACCTATTCAAATACCGAATTTGTTACTTTATGCAGAGACGGACCATTCATATGTTTAGAAGAAAAGACACTAAATGCTCGAGGTTACGCCTATGTAGCCATGGAAAACCAATTAAACCAACTATCTTATGAATGGGATAGATCATATAACTAAGAAATCTATTTCACAGGTATGTATGTACAGTTTTTATTTTTATTTTTATTTTTAACCTTTTGATAATAAACGCTAATTTGTTCGCTAAAAAGTATTAAATTGGTATTGAATAAAATTAGGTTTGGCGACCGAAATTATTGATATCATTCAAAAATTTATTACATCACTGCAAAATTTAACGTTTATTCTTAAGGTATAAATATCTTTAATCAATCAACCCAAAATATTTCAAAAATTCGTCATGAGTTAAATTAGGTCTTGAAACCGAAATTACTTTACCGAAAAGAGGGGCGCATATTTTTGATAATATTTGATTGATTAAAGTGGGATAAAAAGCCAAAAAGATTTTTAATTTTATTTTTACCATGTTTTTAAAATTAATATTTAAATCTTAAATTAATATTGTAAACTTTATAAAAACAATATATTTAAAATTGTAAATATTTGAACTATAATATAAGTTTGGTGTGAATTTATAATATGAATTTTTAAATTAAGTTTGGTGTAAATTTATAATATGAATTTTTAAATTAAGTTTGGTGTGAATTTTTAAAATATGAATTTTTAATTTTATGCATTTTAAATTTTAAGTTTGGTGTGAATTTTTAATATTAATTTTGAATTTCATATTTAAGTTGTGTGAATTTAAAAACAAAAATTTACTTTATCTCATTAAGTTAAAAATATGATTTTTAAAATTCGTCGTAAGTTGAAGACTAGGTCTTTGAACCGAAATTACTTTATCCGAGGGAGGGACGAGAACTTTTATTATCATTATTTTTAATCTTATTGAATTAAAGTATGCCAAAAACATTAAAAAACCCCAAAAATCTTAACTTTTAAAACAATCACTACAAAAAGACAAATTTTAAAATTTTGTCGAAGGACGGACTAGGACATCGATCCGAAACGACCTCGTCCTAAATAACAAGGGAAACAAAATTTTAAAATTAATTACTTAATTGTTTTATAAGTTAAAGTTATTATAAAAAAAAAAAACCAAACTCCGCGACTCGCGGAGTTTGAAGGGTCCAAACACCGCGAGTCGCGGAGGGACCGAAACCCAGAAAAAAATAAAACGTAAAAAACAGATCAGTTCACTCCCCCACCCAAAAATACTGCGAAGAACAGCGAAAAAACCCGAAAATACACGAAAAAAACCCCCAAAATCACAATTTTTAACCGTTAATCATCAAATCTTTTACTAAAATCATGTTGAGAAGGATGCTATCTAGGAATTACTCAAGAAAAATGGTAAATTTCTACACCTAAACACCATTTAATCCGAAATTAGTGTTCTTGAGCCATTTTTTCCCCAATTTGATTTTGATGCTTTTTAGTGTAATTATGCTTAAATTGTTTATGTATTATGCTTGTATAACCTAGATTGATGCTATTTAACATGATTAGAAGCCTTAAACTTCAAATTTTGAATAATCTAGGGTTTGTGTTCTTGAGCAAATTTGGGGCTTTTTGATATAAACAGGTTATGGCCGATTTTTGTCATGAATTGTTGCTAAATTAAGTAGTGTAACATGTCTAGGTAGTTAAATGATCCAAACTTTGAGCCTAAACATGATTTTGAGAATTAAAGTGGACTTTTTCAAGTCTAAAATTCATGAACTTGATTTTTGAGAGATAATGCCATTTGAAACTTGTTTAATTGCTAGTAATGATTATTTTGACATGTTATTTGAATTGAATGCTTATGAACTTGGCGAACATTTTCGTATATGCTTATTTGAAAAAGTGTAGATTTGATAAAAATGTGAAAATGAGCTTAAGTTTGATATAAATTGATCATGTCATTGTAATTATTTTGATTGATGATTTTGCTGACACTAATGCATATTTGGATGCACAAAAACTGTGTTTGATGTGTTTTGCAGACTGAAAGGGGTGAATCTTCATCCCAAGCTCGCAATGCTCCTGCTGAGAATGCGGAACAACAGGAGGTGGATAACTACTACAAGCAGGATATACCTCATCCAGTCATGACCTTTTCTGATATGCACTTGGAAGAGTTGCACCCGAACCTGAGATTTGACAGACTTTGGATAGATTATCCAAAATATCAAAGGGGTTTGCATACTCTTCATTCTAAGGTTGTTGAGGTACCAAGGGTCATAGAATGGGGACCCTTAGAAGCTGTAGAATTGGCCGGGCCAATTAGAGAATTACTTATACAGAGGTATGGTAATTCTACTTTTAATGACTGGGTACGTTTATTCACCATGCGTAGACCTGTATATAAAGTATGGTGTGAAGAATTGTTGTGTAGTATAGAGTTGAATGATCGGGTAGCTAGTTTAACCGATCGTTCTTTTATTAGATTTTTGTTAGGCGGTTCGATGCGCCACATGTCTTTACTGGACATGGCTCAGGCTTTACGTATATATACGCCTGAGGAGTTAGCATCTGCCGATTGTAGAGGGTTGATACTAAACGGTAGAAAGATAGATGAAAATTTTGATACACACGGTGTGTGGAGTCAAATGACAAGCCATCACCGTTTCAAAGGGGGAAATTACTCTTATTTGGATATAGATAGAGCCGAATTAAGAGTGATTCATAGGTTTTTAGCTAATTCGATTACACAAAGAGGTAAGAACATGGAAAAAGTAAATGAACAGGATTTGTTTTACCATATGTGTATTCGAGACCCACAAAGCGCTGTAAGTATACCGTATTGTGTGGGTTATTATTTATCAGCTATGGTTAGGGGGATGCGACCGCATAGCATAATAGGAGGTGGTATTTTTATTACTTTGATTGGTGAATATCTCGGTGTGGATATAAGTCGGGGGGGATTATTAGTAGAAGAACCAGAACCCCGCGATACTATAGGTTTAAATGTATACCATGGTGCGAAAGTTTTGAAGAGGTGAAATAACGCCGCAGTACCATACCATGGTAGACTTCCACAGGTTGAGAGAAACCAACAGCAAGGTAATGTAGGAGGGGGGAATGAGATGCAAGAAATGCAAAGGTTTATAGCTTCTCAGGAGTACGAAAATGCTAGACAGAGAGCATTTGAAGATTGGCAAGTTCATCAGAACCAAATCATAGCTCATTGCCAACATATAGGTAGAAACTATATTCCTACACCGAAACCCATCTTCCCTCCCTGGTCTATAGAGATGCAGCCACCGTATCCTACGTATAACCCTGCCGAAGCATTCTATAGCACCTATGGTTATGCCTGGAACCCCTATTGGTATCAATATCATCCCTAGTCTACTTATATTTTTTTTTATTTTGTAATTTGTAATGATTGATACGTTTAATACTTTTGTTAATATTGTAATAGTTTTTATAATTGTCTAACTTTTATTCTTAGATTTTAATAATTTTTGAATGTGGGGTAATATACCAAACTTCAAAAATATGTATATATGTTTGCAGTTTATCTTATGTACACAACAGGGTAAAACAACGCATTTTCAAAGACTGGCATTAAGTTCAGCAAAAGCAACTAATTTTGACGACAAGATGCAAAATATATGTGAAATAACAACAAGACGGAATGAACAAATGATGTGCACCATTTATCATTCAGCAAACAAACGCCAATATATTTGGAAACTTTGGTAAAAATTTAATCATTTTCACACAAATCACCCTCAATAATTTAAATTGTTACTGATTTCTTGCAAATGAGGGCATTGCAAGATCTTAAGTGTGGGAAGGGGTTAAATTCTTTCAGATTTTAAAATTTTTACTTTATACACTTGGTTACCATTAAAAATACTAGTAAAGCAGTAGTTGTATTAGAATCTAGTGCTCTCTGATAATAAAGAACAGCCCTAGTCTTATATACTGACTACCCAAATCTAGTAAAATTTTTCAAAATTTTCAATTAAATGAACTCAAAATCATGTTTATACATATTTATGAACGATAAAACTAGGTTTTAACACCAAAATTATTGTTACCTCAAAAAGGACATAAATTGAGAAACAAACCAAAATGTTAAAATTCATTTAAAATGGAATAGAGGACGATAAAAAGGAAAATAAAAGCCAAGTGTGGGAAAATTTACCAAGTTATCTTAAATATATATCACATATTTCTGTAACAAATAACTGAAAATACTTTTGCTTTGGACTAAACTAAACTGTTTTACCCGATGAAAGAAAAGAAAAGATGGATCTACACGATGAATCAATTCCATCATTAAAAGGAAGTAAAGTCTTCCGAAAAAGACACGCGCTTCTTGATTTAGGTCATGAAGTTGTCGTCCAGACCAGCTGTAGGTTGACGAAAAATCTAGAAAAGTCATCACTAAAATCAGCAGGAAATCCACGGACCTCAGCATTAAACAGGGTCGCCAAGTGGTCAGATTTATCCTAACCATGAGAAGGATTTATCTCGTAAAATGGGGGGGCACCATGCAAATTAGCTGGATAAGACTAATGAATCAGATCCCCAGAAAGGATAATCTCCTTAAAGATTAAAAATCAGCTTTTAAGCCTGATATTACTCAATCCTAGAGATTGACCTTAAAGATTGAGAATTACAAACTCATGGAATTCAATGATATCTAAACTCGAGCTTGAACGAGAAAATATTTTGATCAAATTATAAACCGATTTGTTTTCTGAAAACCCTATTTTCAATGCGTTCATTACCATTGAACGTAAAATCCTAGGAATTCACCTGGAATTCATTAGGTCACGTGAACTAAATCGGGTGTCAACCGTAAGAACGGTGGTTGCATAGTGGTCAAAGACAAGACCTTGTGCCAGACCGAAAAATTATAAGGGTGAGCTTTACTATTGCTCCTACCAAGGATAGTAATTGCGTCCGACACGTTATAGACCATAATCAAATACATGTCATTAGACATTGCCTTAACAGTTGCTTGTTCAACGCTTTCCTTTACAACAGGACGGTAGTTTACCGAAAGGTAATATATGGAGCAAGTAAACTGGACGTGTTGCTTCCCAAATACAAGGTTAGCAAGTGGGTGACACAAAACCGCAAGTTTTGAGCTAAAATTTTCAAATCTGAAACCCACTATACCCACAAAAATATTTTGCAAACACCGGTAAAGGGTTATTCCGGAAAACTTATCTAGGGTAAAAACTAGATTTAATTTTCAAAAGATCAAATGTTTTCATAAAGATCCAATTTCCTTAATGGATCTAAATTTTTATAGTCATGTGGGACTGTAAACCATATCGTTACTACCATTGTTCATACCACCGTATAGAAATCACTGATGTACAAAGTGTGAAGAATAAAGAAGTGATTCTAGTATTTCAAGACGATATTGCTTGAGGACAAGCAACGCTCAAGTGTGGGAATATTTGATAATGCTAAAAACGAACATATATTTCATAGCATTATTCCTCAAGAAAGACAAGCTTTTATTTGCAATTGTTCTATTTACAAGTGATATTCGTTTAAATAATAAAAGGTGAAGACAAAAGACAGATTCGACAAATTGAAGACGCAAACGACCAAAAAGCTCAAAAGTACAAAAGACAATCAAAGAGGTTCCAATTATTGATAAGAAACGTCTCGAAATTACAAAAGTACAAGATTCAAAACGCAAAGTACAAGATATTAAATTGTACGCAAGGACGTTCGAAAATCCGGAACCGGGACCAGAGTCAACTCTCAACGCTCGACGCAACGGACTAAAAATTACAAGTTAACTATGCACATAAATATAATATAATATTTAAATAATTCTTATAATTATTTAATATATTATATTTATTTAAAACCGTCGGTAAACAAAGAGCGACTCGCGGAGTTTGAAGGTAAAATTGGCCGCGAGTCGCGGAGCCCCAAAATGAGAAACTGCCTATAAAGCCAACCGAATTCTGATCATTTTAATCATCTTTTTCTTCTCCTCATTCATACGTAAAATAAATATATATATTTATAATTTATATTTTAATTTTAATTATAATTCTAATAATAAGGGTATGTTAGCGAATGTTGTAAGGGTGTAAGTCGAAATTCTGTCCGTGTAACGCTACGCTATTTTTAATCATTGTAAGTTATGTTCAACCTTTTTACATTAATGTCTCGTAGCTAAGTTATTATTATGCTTATTTAACCCGAAGTAATCATGATGTTGGGCTAATTACTAAAATTGGGTAATTGGGCTTTGTACCATAATTGGAGTTTGGACAAAAGAACGACACTTGTGGAAATTAGACTATGGGCTATTAATGGGTTTTATATTAACTAAACAATACCTTGTTAATTTAATATACAAACTTATAATTTGACGTATTTATATATAACCACATACGCTTGATTGGGTACGGTGGGCGGGATATCTATAAATACCAATAATTATTCATTTTACCGGATACGGAACTGGATTAATAGTTAATAAACTTGTTGAAACAGGGGTGAATTACATTCAAGGGTAATTGGTGTAATTGTTAACAATGTAGTAAAACCTTGGTTTACACGCAGTCGATAACCTGGTGTATTCATTAAACAAAGTATTAAAACCTTGTTACAATTCGAATCCCCAATTAGTTGGAATATTTGACTTCGGGAATAAGAATAATTTGACGAAGGCTTTCGCTCTTTATATTTATGACTGATGGACTATTATGGACAAATCCGTATGGACATATTAAATAATCCAGGACAAAGGACAATTAACCCATGGGCATAAAACTAAAATCAACACGTCAAACATCATGATTACGGAAGTTTAAATAAGCATAATTCTTTTATTTCATATTTAATTTCCTTTATTTTATATTTAATTGCACTTCTAATTATCGCACTTTTATTTATTGTTATTTAATCGCACTTTTAATTATCGTACTTTTTAATTATCGCAATTTTATTTTATCGCACTTTTATTTATTGCAATTTCATTATCGTTATTTATTTTACGCTTTAAATTAAGTCTTTTATTTATTTAATATTTTACATTAGGTTTTAACTGCGACTAAAGTTTTAAAATCGACAAACCGGTCATTAAACGGTAAAAACCCCCCTTTATAATAATAATATTACTTATATATATATATGTATTTCTATAAAAGTAAACTAATATAGCGTTAAGCTTTGTTTAAAAAGATTCCCTGTGGAACGAACCGGACTTACTAAAAACTACACTACTGTACGATTAGGTACACTACCTATAAGTGTTGTAGCAAGGTTTAAGTATATCCGTTCTCTAAATAAATAAATATCTTGTGTAAAATTGTATCGTATTTAATAGTATTTTCCTGCAAAAATATAAGCTATTTTATATACTACCCCGCTGCACATCACTAGCACACATCGAGAAAGTCAATTACGAAGAAAAGAACATCAATGATATTCCCGTCGTAAAAGAATTTCCTGATGTATTTCCGAAAGAATTACCGGGACTACCTCCACACTGATCCGTTGAATTTCAAATAGACCTTGTACCGGGAGCTGCATCAATAGCTCGTGCTCCATACAGACTCGCACCTAGCTAAATGAAGGAACTTCAGAGCCAATTACAAGAACTTTTAGAGCGTGGTTTCATTCGACCAAGCACATCACCGTGGAGAGCTCCTGTTTTGTTTGTCAAGAAGAAAGATGGTACATTCAGGTTGTGTATCGACTACCGAGAGTTGAACAAACTTACCATCAAGAACTGCTACCCACTACCGAGAATCGACGACTTATTTGATCAACTACAAGGCTCGTCTGTTTATTCGAAGATCGATTTACGTTCTGGATATCATCAAATGTGGGTGAAGGAGGATGATATTCCAAAGACTGCTTTTAGGACATGTTACGGTCATTACGAGTTTATGGTTATGCCATTTAGATTGACTAACGCACCAGCTGTGTTCATGGACCTCATGAACCGAGTGTGTGGGCCATATCTTGACAAGTTTGTCATTGTTTTCATCGATGACATACTTATTTACTCGAAGAATGATCAAGAGCACGAAGAACACTTGAGAAAAGTGCTAGAGTTGTTAAGGAAAGAAAAACTGTACGCTAAGTTTTCAAAGTATGCATTTTGGTTGGAAGAAGTTCAATTCCTCGGTCACATAGTGAACAAAGAAGGTATTCAGGTGGATCTAGCAAAGATTGAAATCGTTGAAAAGTGGGAAACCCCGAAAACTCCAAAACACATACGCCAGTTTTTAGGACTAGCTGGTTACTACAGAAGGTTCATCCAAGACTTTTCCAGAATAGCAAAACCCTTGACTGCATTAACGCATAAAGGGAAGAAATTTGAATGGAAGGATGAGTAATAGGAAGCGTTTCAGTTATTGAAGAAAAAGTTAACTACGGCACCTATATTGTCATTACCTGAAGGGAATGATGATTTTGTGATATATTGTGACGCCTCAAAGCAAGGTCTCGGTTGTGTATTAATGCAACGAACGAAAGTAATTGCTTATGCGTCTAGACAATTGAAGATTCACGAACAAAATTATACGACGCATGATTTGGAATTAGCCACGGTTGTTTTTGCATTAAAGACTTGGAGGCACTACTTATATGGGGTCAAAAGTATTATATATACCGACCACAAAAGTCTTCAACACATATTTAATCAGAAACAACTGAATATGAGGCAGCGTAGGTGGATTGAATTGTTGAATGATTACGACTTTGAGATTCGTTACCACCCAGGGAAAGCAAATGTGGTAGCCGACGCCTTGAGCAGGAAGGACAGAGAACCCATTCGAGTAAAATCTATGAATATAATGATTCACAATAACCTTACTACTGAAATAAAGGAGACGCAACAAGGAGTTTTAAAAGAGGGAAATTTAAAGGATGAAATACCCAAAGGATCGGAGAAGCATCTTAATATTCGGGAAGACGGAACTCGGTATAGGGCTGAAAGGATTTGGGTACCAAAATTTGGATATATGAGAGAAATGGTACTTAGAGAAGCTCATAAAACCAGATACTCAATACATCCTGGAACGGGGAAGATGTACAAGGATCTCAAGAAACATTTTTGGTGGTCGGGTATGAAAGCTGATGTTGCTAAATACGTAGGAGAATGTTTGACGTGTTCTAAGGTCAAAGCTGAGCATCAGAAACCATCAGGTCTACTTCAACAACCCGAAATCCCGGAATGGAAATGGGAAAACATTACCATGGATTTCATCACTAAATTGCCAAGGACTGCAAGTGGTTTTGATACTATTTGGGTAATAGTTGATCGTCTCACCAAATCAGCACACTTCCTGCCAATAAGAGAAGAAGACAAGATGGAGAAGTTAGCACGACTGTATTTGAAGGAAGTCGTCTCCAGACATGGAATACCAATCTCTATTATCTCTGATAGGGATGGCAGATTTATTTCAAGATTCTGGCAGACATTACAGCAAGCATTAAGAACTCGTCTAGACATGAGTACTGCCTATCATCCACAAACTGATGGACAGAGTGAAAGGACGATACAAATGCTTGAAGACATGCTACTAGCATGTGTTATTGATTTCGAAAACAGTTGGAATCGACATCTACCGTTAGCAGAATTTTCCTACAACAACAGCTACCATTCAAGCATTGAGATGGCGCCGTTTGAAGCACTTTATGATAGAAAGTGCAGGTCTCCGATTTGTTGGAGTGAAGTGGGGGATAGACAGATTACGGGTCCGGAGATAATACAAGAAACTACCGAGAAGATCATCCAAATAGGGCCGGGGTAATATGACTTCACAATATCACAACACAAGCATGTATAAACGAGAACGACTCTATATGAGACGTTTTTAATATAAACCAATGTATCAAAACAGCAAAAAGCACTAAGTCATTTCAATTGTATATTTTAATGTTCTAATGCAATAATATGAATGTATATATGCGGACTCCAAAAGCAGCAAAGTCCAAATAGCAAATAATCTTTAGCAATCTTCACCTAAGACAAAACATGCTTAAAGTGTCAACCAAAATGGTTGAGTGAACAACATAGGTTTAATAATTATAACAAGTTTTTAGACCACAAGATTTAAATAAGCAGTTTAATCAGTTCGGTAGTAGTGCTGGTGTATATGATATCGATACTAACCATTAGTTACCCTAAACACAATCACGTTCGTGTCGTTCATCGTTATTATGTATCCATTGACCAGCAGTCATCTGTGTAATGCCCCGACCAAATCCATATGGATGAGAACATTACATTTGATTTCATCGCGAGGTATTGACCTCTATATGATACATTTTTACAAACATTGCATTCGTTTTTAAAAGACAAACTTTCAATGAAGGTTGACGGCATGCATACCATTTCATAATACATCCAACTATAATTGACTTAATAATAATCTTGATGAACTCGATGACTCGAATGCAACGTCTTTTGAAATATGTCATGAATGACTCCAAGTAATATCTCTAATATGAGCAAATGCACAGCGGAAGATTTCATTCAAACCTGAGAATAAACATGCTTTCAAGTATCAACCAAAAGGTTGGTGAGTTCATTAGTTTATAGTAAACATTTCATTTTCATCATTTTAATAGACCACAAGATTTTAAGTATTATAAAACGTGCAGAAGTCCCATTCCAACTGCACAAAAAAAATATCTTTCATATGAAGAACACCTGGTGAGGATTCAAAATATAATAGTAACCATCTGTGCCGGTCTTTCACCCCACGGCTGAATACATGTGCCTTCAACATATAGAACCTCTGTGCCGGTCTTTACACCCCACGGCTGAACACATGTTTATAAAATATAGGACAACCGGTGCCAAAATGTCATAAATAATAAACCATCCACCCCGCTCGGGAGCTCATACGCTCTAAAGGAACCCGGGGCTAAAGCGTGTCATAATAATCAACCATAATCCCAGATAATTCTATCATAGAATGCAGTTAAGGTACTTGTGTCTATTACGTCAAACATTTATAAAAGCGCATGTATTCTCAGTCCAAAAATGTAAAGAGTAAAAAGGGAATCAAATGAAAAACTCACCATACTGTATTTTGTAGTAAAAATACATATAACAACATTGAACAATGCAGGGTTGGCCTCGGATTCACGAACCTATATCATTTGTGTACTTATTATTATTCATAATTGTAATCGAACAAGTTGATATATATATATATATATATATATATATATATATATATATATATATATATATATATATATATATATATTATTAATAGTACACTTGTTATATTATATATTATATAGATAAATTTATTATATTTAAGTTATATATTTTATATATGTATTATTTATCATTTATCAGAATTTGTATGATAAAAATATATATTTATATATTAATTTATATATTTTACATATGACTTAATTATTATCATTTTAGTATTAAAGATATAATGATATGTATTATTAATTATTATTAAAAAAAATATCTATTTGTAATAATACTTATGATGATATTAATAATGATAGTAATAATAGTAATAATAATAATAATTTTACTCTTAGTGCAAATGATAGTTTTAACGATACTTTGATAATTTTTGTTATAATGATACTTTTAATATAAGTGATAGTAATAAACATTTTAATATTATTAATAATAATAATTTACTTTAATGATATAATGGTAATAATAATAATAGGGTTAATAATAATTAGATTTATCATAGACTTGGTGTTAAATTTCATAGACTTATAATTTTAGTTCCTATGTTTTAGATTCATAATCACATTCACAATTGTACAAATATTCATATTATTATAACCATTTTTCATAATTTTTACTATATCAACTTTTATGGTTAAACTCAAAATATCACTGTTATTAACATGTTCATATAATAATAATAATAACAATAATACCATAATGATAATACTAATAATTTTAATGATAATAATATAAGTCTTTGTTATCAATAACACAAATTATGTTATTATTATTATTATTATTAATAATTTTAGTTAATCATCATAATATTAATAATTAATAATAATACTAGCAACAATAACAATAATAATAATAATGATAATAATAAATATTGAAGGGTAACAACCTTTGAAGAAAGCTAAAAAAAAAATGCCACAGACGGGACTCGAACCCGAGACCTCTTGCTAACACACAATACTCCTTAACCATGGCTTCGTTTCTGCTTTTCTGATTTACAATACGCCCAAATAAATATAACCCATTTCTGATTTCCGTTTCTATTTCTTTTTCACAGCACACCATCACTCGTTATTTGGCCCACTGTACACCTCGGCCCAATTATCACAAATAGGTACATGACCCAATCCCGTTTTATAAGTCCAAATAACATCAGGTATTAAAGGTTCACGGTACTTTGGTTTTTGTCTGGAATTATATCAAACGCACTAATCATCTCGTCATCACTTTTGCTTTATCAAAAGTAGGGTTATTTCATTATTGATTGTCGGCCACCCGAGATAATATATACGCATTATCATTCTTTATTCTATAATATAATTTGTGGGCTGCAATTTCGAATTCACAATGGCTATGTTGGGTGAGAGTTTCGAACAAATCGCAGTAGCAAGGATGGGGTCGAAGGAGATGATCATAGGTTTTAGTGGTGGTGTTTTAATGTTGACGGGTTTAGTTTTGGGCTGCAGAAGTAATAAGAGACGATGGTGGTTTCGAATTCTAACAACAACAAAAAAAAACACAACAAGGTAGTAGCAATCGATTGTGACAGGCATTGAGTAAAAAAAATAGTTCGAGCAGAATTATGGGTGTTTGGGTATGTTGGCAAAGGAAACAAATAAGGTGATTAAGATTCAAGTTTTGTTATTTGTTTAAGGATTTGTTCGGTGCATTGTATATATGTCATAATAAAGTAAGTTAGCTGTAGAAGAATGTGATTTGGGTTCATTATCGAAACAAGAGGCAGGAACACAAGGATTATACGACAGCATTAACTGAAATCTTGAGCCAAGAATCGAAAAGAAAAAAATAGAGGGAGAGTAAGAGAAAGTGGTTGACAACGTTTTAAAATCAAGAAGTGTTTCGTTGGTTTTTGAATCCGAGTAATCAGTGAGTAGGTTGAATAGATTGTCGATGGGTTTTAAGGAAAAATAACCTGGTAGTCTTGATGATCGAATGATATCAGATTGGATGATTGACGTGATTGAACTGCAGCACATAAACGAGGGTGATCTGAGTTGCTTCATTACTTACTAATATCAATCGTATAACTGTTCTAGCTTGATGGTCTGTAAGCATCTCATGAATCGAGTATAATGATCATTTGAATTGATTGTTCATTGGACAAGAGAAAATGGAATATATGGATGGTGGTTTGTAGTATGTTGAGATCGTGAGTTGTCTTGAATAAGTTTTGTTGATGTCTTGTTTTAATAACAAGAAATGGGTTTTTGTGATAGTGGTTTGTTTTATTTTTTTTCAAACGATTACAGAGATTGTGGTTGACAGGATTGAAATCAGGAATAACAAAAAGAGAAAGAAAACAAGAATAGATGGTGAATGGAATTAGACTTTGTACACTTGATTTTGATTTCTAACAGATTGAAGAAAGAAACAAATTGAATTACAGTGTTGATAAGGATGTGGAACTGAATCGTACTGGATGGAATCTATAGATAGTGAAAGGAGAAAGAAAACAGATTTTTATGTTTATATCTGCTTTTACTTAATATAATTAATAAACATTAATAATTAATAGATATATTAATAATAATATTAATAATCATAATCATAATATCATTTATAAGATAATAATAATACAATTAATAATAATAAAAATACTAATATTACTAATGATAATATCAATAATAATATCAATAATTATATATTACAACTAATTATAACTTATATATATATATTTATATATATATTACAATATAATAATAGTGATTAATAGAAATCATATATATACATAATATCATGTACATGTTTATATTTACTTATTTTAATTGTACTTAATTATTCTGTTTTACATTCTTAATTAATTAAAGTGTATTTTATTTATGTAAAGTGTTATATATATACTCTTATATTTATATTTATATCTATATATTTACTTACAACCAATTGTTCGTGAATCGTCGAAATTAGTCAAGGGTCAAATGAATCTATGTAAACAGTTCAAGAAGTTTTGAGACTAAACATTACAGACTTTGCTTATCGTGTCGAAATCATATAAGATTAAGTTTAAATTTGATCGGAAATTCCCGGGTCATCACAGTACCTACCCGTTAAAGAAATTTTGTCCCGAAATTTGAGTGAGGTGGTCATGGCTAACAATAAAAATGTTTTCATGACGAATATGAGTTGATAAATTGAGTCTTATCATTATTGAGTAATATGGATAAAATAATTCGATTATTCGAAGAGTACGAATGAAGCTATCACAAAAGGTTGAAATAGGAAAAATAAAGATTCGTCTTAACTTTTGGCAGAGTTAGGGTTGAATTAAGAAAATAAGGTGCATCTTAACTTTTGACGTTGCCTTAGTTGAATTTCCGGAATTCAAGGGATATAGAGAAAATCTTCAAAATCTAAAAGATTTAATTCTTTGACGAATAAGGAAATTAAGATCTCTATAATTAATACGGTGATCTGTCTCGATTACTTTGTCTGATATTTCACTATAAATCCACCCTCTTCATTTCCTTTATATTTTGGAGTTCTATCCTTTTGTTTTCTTTTCCCGACTTTAAGTCAAGCGAATAATGGTCCGGAATTCGTAGGTATGGATTTTAAAATGAACATAGTTAATGTTCTAAGAAGGAAATCGAAATGGGACGATCTTGATTTTGTAATTTACCAGAATATCCGGAAAGATAGAACTACCAAGAAGATATGTTCTTACTATGTTTAGAGATTGAGTAGAATGCAAGAGTCGTGTAAATGGCGCATGATGACGGTACTGAGAATCATCGCGTTCCATTAGAAACTCAACATGAATTACTGTAATATAATCACGTTGATCAAGTGTCATTATATTATACTAACTCATGCATCAGTTTCCAACACTACTTCAAAACATTCATATTTTAAATTCGAAGGTTCGCAGAATCTAGAAACTAAAATAGTTTCCTCTTATGATATAATACGGATAGCGCAGAGAGATAATTAATGTCGAACAAGAATATTTATGAAGATATCTTCAGAAATATTGAGGATATTAATAAAGAAAGATACGATGATATCTTAGAATTTCAGAATTAAATTGTGATGAAGAAATTTATTCACGATGATTTAGAGCGGTTAAGGAGTAAGGTATTCACTAAAGATTTCATCAGAAACAAAATCATCTAGATTCTTTATGTACAAGTTTAGTCCTTGTGATTTGTTCAGAGTCTCCTTCATGGTTTGCTCAATCCGGTTTCCAGTTCCAACTTTTCCGAGCTTTGCCAATATACTATTCTTTCTCATTAAACTTCTGACGGTTAAGGTTGTTTACTGTTGTCTACAGTTTCTGCTGCTTCATTCAGCTTTTTCAAAACTCAAAGAACTGATTCGTAGGCTAGAGTGCTTTTCAGAATTTCAGAATGGAAGATCATAATTCTAAAGGTTATATGTATACATATAACTGTTGATGTAGAAACGTTGCGGGATTCAAAATACTGATTGTGGATTATTGGTAATTGGTATGGTAATTCTCTTTACAAGATGCAGATGAATATATGATAGGATTTTGATGAACGGATATAATGGTTCCTCAGAGAGACATAAGCCGATGAGTAATGAAGTTGAGGGTAAATTTACGGCTAATGTGTTGGAATATAAACGGTTCCTCGGTAATGATGATGAAAGGTAAAATTATATATCAAGGTTATAATAAGGCTTATTCGAATGAAAAATTGAAGTTGATTTGCTGGAGCTGTGACAAAATTGGCTAATTTGAAAAGGAATCGCAAAGTTATTTTTTTGCTAATAAATGCCAAAAGATTTAACGCGGATATGTGTTAAACTATGACTCTGGTTTCGAGATTTTTTCAGGTACATAACTATATGCATCAATCTTTTCTTCCGTAGATGAAGTTGTGGTTGGTTCATCCTCCCGATTGAGGTGTTTTCAAGAATCATGAATGGTTTGAACGCAGATTGTAATTGTCAAGATACAAATGAGGTTTAAGATGAAATCAAGAGGCAAGCTTGAAGAATTGTTTAGTTTCATATGTCATAATCAATATTTTAATTCATTTTAATTGTCCATTGTTGGTAGTCCTCAGTTGATTAGTCCACAGTTAGCTAGGAACAGTTAGCTAGGATTTTGTTAGCGTGAATTCTTAACAAAATTTCTCATAGTTGATTTGTTTGTTTCTAACCAATTTTATTCCGTCAAATGTTTTCTTCATTATGCCACTTGTTGGATTCTGATAGACCAAAATCCAATTATGGAATTGAATTTGAATGAAAATAGTTTTTCTTCAGTGAACAGCTACATATATGTGCGGATTTGAGCAATATTGTTAATGACTGCTGAATCTGAATTGAAGAATGTACAGTGTGACATATTAATGTGAAATCTAAATATTCCTCGGGTATTACCTACCCGTTAAAATATTTTCATCATTAACAGTTTGTACGAAAGAATTTTTAATCACAATCTTTATGAAAATATATATACATATATATTTTCTTCAGATGTAATTATGGATTTAATGAGTCAATATAATATTAGACTCATTTGATTTTCGATTTGAGCTAGAATAAGTAATCTCTAAAACTATTAGGATCAACATATTCTTCGCAGAATATTAATGAAGTTATGGTTCAATACTTCATTGTAATTGCTGATGGTACTCCTTGGTATCCATGGTGCGTATGATGTTGATGTTCGTGGAACAGATTGTGATGTTGAGGTGTAGGATGCGGATGTTGCTGAAGCTGGTACATTTTGCACCATATTTTTCCAGGCTACAACTCGGGTGCGAAGCTCGTTGACTTATTACTCCAGGATGATTGTCGGTAGGAACGAGCGAGTGAATAAGGTTTTGAATTTGAGATAGTATATAATCATAGCGAGATATTCGAAAAATGAGGGTGAAAATGGTGTTTCTAATAAGTTCACCGGTAAGTGTTTCAGGTTCTTCGCCAAGAGATGAATTCGGTTGATGGAAAGTATCGTCTTCTTCGCGTCTCCATTGATTTAGTCTACTACGAACTCATCAGATGAATTGGGGATGGCTGATTGATAATTGATTGATTCATTCTGGTGACGCTGCTTTCGGAGCTGGAGTGGGACTCCATATCGGAATCCGAGGGACTTGAACTGGTGGTGAGTTCCATTGCGTACGATTGAATAAAGGATTTTTCGATATGAAATGATTTTCGGATATCGGATGATATTCTAATTACATAGAATATCTATATATATAGAGCAAAAGATTTCGTAGATTACGGAGGAATTTACGAAATATAACAGGCAAAGTTTATGGTAATAGATACGCTAAGATATGAATTAGCAGATTCGCTAAGATATGAATTCTGTTTATACACTATTCATGCAATCAATGCAGTAAGATGTGTCTAGACTACGAATGATAAGCAGGTAATTTTCGACAAGAAATGATAAGCAAATCTTTTGACATGCAGACCAGGTTCAAGTCCAAACTTATTAATATAACCTAACAACTACTAGGTCGAAGTCCAAACTTCACTAATGCATCCTAACAACTACCGGTTAGACACACTAATGTTGACCTGGTTCGCTAAGACCACCGCTCTGATACCACCTGTAATATACAGTGGGGACAACCACCGTCCCACCCAGTGCCTTCCCAGCTAACTGCCTGGTGACCACTGAGTGTACCTCAGATACTGATTTTAGGGCCTGCCTCTCGGCTACTGCCAACCCTCATAAGGGATCGCAAGGAGTAAGAGCCAATGCTTCGTCACAGGTAACACTGTGAGAACCTCCTTTACGACTAACCCGCCACACATGGACGGCGTTATACCAGCTCTGATACCACCTGTAATGCCCCGATCAAATCCATATGGATGAGAACATTACATTTGATTTCATCACGAGGTATTGACCTCTATATGATACATTTTTACAAACATTGCATTCGTTTTTAAAAGACAAACTTTCATTTCAATGAAGGTTGACGGCATGCATACCATTTCATAATACATCCAACTATAATTGACTTAATAATAATCTTGATGAACTCGATGACTCGAATGCAACGTCTTTTGAAATATGTCATGAATGACTCCAAGTAATATCTCTAATATGAGCAAATGCACAGCGGAAGATTTCTTTCAAACCTGAGAATAAACATGCTTTCAAGTATCAACCAAAAGGTTGGTGAGTTCGTCAGTTTATAGTAAACATTTCATTTTCATCATTTTAATAGACCACAAGATTTTAAGTATTATAAAACGTGCAGAAGTCCCATTCCAACTGCACAAAAAAAATATCTTTCATATGAAGAACACCTGGTGAGGATTCAAAATATAATAGTAATCATCTGTGCCGGTCTTTCACCCCACGGCTGAATACATGTGCCTTCAACATATAGAACCTCTGTGCTGGTCTTTACACCCCACGGCTGAACACATGTTTATAAAATATAGGACAACCGGTGCCAAAATGTCATAAATAATAAACCATCCACCCCGCTTGAGAGCTCATACGCTCTAACGGAACCCGGGGCTAAAGCGTGTCATAATAATCAACCCCAATCCCAGATAATTCTATCATAGAATGCAGTTAAGGTACTTGTGTCTATTACGTCAAACATTTATAAAAGCGCATGTATTCTCAGTCCCAAAATGTAAAGAGTAAAAAGGGAATCAAATGAAAAACTTACCATACTGTATTTTGTAGTAAAAATACATATAACAACATTGAACAATGCAGGGTTAGCCTCGGATTCACGAACCTATATCATTTGTGTACTTATTATTATTCATAATTGTAATCGAACAAGTTGATATATATATATATATATATATATATATATATTAATAGTACACTTGTTATATTATATATTATATAGATAAATTTATTATATTTAAGTTATATATTTTATATATGTATTATTTATCATTTATCAGAATTTGTATGATAAAAATATATATTTATATATTAATTTATATATTTTACATATGACTTAATTATTATCATTTTAGTATTAAAGATATAATGATATGTATTATTAATTATTATTTAAAAAAATATCTATTTGTAATAATACTTATGATGATATTAATAATGATAGTAATAATAGTAATAATAATAATAATTTTACTCTTAGTGCAAATGATAGTTTTAACGATACTTTGATAATTTTTGTTATAATGATACTTTTAATATAAGTGATAGTAATAAACATTTTAATATTATTAATAATAATAATTTACTTTAATGATATAATGGTAATAATAATAATAGGGTTAATAATAATTAGATTTATCATAGACTTGGTGTTAAATTTCATAGACTTATAATTTTAGTTCCTATGTTTTAGATTCATAATCACATTCACAATTGTACAAATATTCATATTATTATAACCATTTTTCATAATTTTTACTATATCAACTTTTATGGTTAAACTCAAAATATCACTGTTATTAACATGTTCATATAATAATAATAATAACAATAATACCATAATGATAATACTAATAATTTTAATGATAATAATATAAGTCTTTGTTATCAATAACACAAATTATGTTATTATTATTATTATTAATAATTTTAGTTAATCATCATAATATTAATAATTAATAATAATACTAGCAACAATAACAATAATAATAATGATAATAATAAATATTGAAGGGTAACAACCTTTGAAGAAAGCTAAAAAAAAAATGCCACAGACGGGACTCGAACCCGAGACCTCTTGCTAACACACAATACTCCTTAACCATGGCTCCGTTTCTGCTTTTCTGATTTACAATACGCCCAAATAAATATAACCCGTTTCTGATTTCCGTTTCTATTTCTTTTTCACAGCACACCATCACTCGTTATTTGGCCCACTGTACACCTCGGCCCAATTATCACAAATAGGTACATGACCCAATCCCTTTTTATAAGCCCAAATAACATCAGGTATTAAAGGTTCACGGTACTTTGGTTTTTGTCTGGAATTATATCAAACGCACTAATCATCTCGTCATCACTTTTGCTTTATCAAAAGTAGGGTTATTTCATTATTGATTGTCGGCCACCAGAGATAATATATACGCATTATCATTCTTTATTCTATAATATAATTTGTGGGCTGCAATTTTGAATTCACAATGGCTGTGTTGGGTGAGAGTTTCGAACAAATCACAGTAGCAAGGATGGGGTCGAAGGAGATGATCGTAGGGTTTAGTGGTGGTGTTTTAATGGTGACGGGTTTAGTTTTGGGCTGCAGAAGTAATAAGAGACGATGGTGGTTTCGAATTCTAACAACAACAAAAAAAAAACACAACAAGGTAGTAGCAATCGATTGTGACAGGCATCGAGTAAAAAAAATAGTTCGAGCAGAATTATGGGTGTTTGGGTATGTTGGCAAAGGAAACAAATAAGGTGATTAAGATTCAAGTTTTGTTATTTGTTTAAGGATTTGTTCGGTGCATTGTATATATGTCATAATAAAGTAAGTTAGCTGTAGAAGAATGTGATTTGGGTTCATTATCGAAACAAGAGGCAGGAACACAAGGATTATACGATAGCATTAACTGAAATCTTGAGCCAAGAATCGAAAAGAAAAAAATAGAGGGAGAGTAAGAGAAAGTGGTTGACAACGTTTTAAAATCAAGAAGTGTTTCGTTGGTTTTTGAATCCGAGTAATCAGTGAGTAGGTTGAATAGATTGTCGATGGGTTTTAAGGAAAAATAACCTGGTAGTCTTGATGATTGAATGATATCAGATTGGATGATTGACGTGATTGAACTGCAGCACATAAATGAGGGTGATCTGAGTTGCTTCATTACTTACTAATATCAATCGTATAACTGTTCTAGCTTGATGGTCTGCAAGCATCTCATGAATCGAGTATAATGATCATTTGAATTGATTGTTCATTGGACAAGAGAAAATGGAATATATGGATGGTGGTTTGTAGTATGTTGAGATCGTGAGTTGTCTTGAATAAGTTTTGTTGATGTCTTGTTTTAATAACAAGAAATGGGTTTTTGTGATAGTGGTTTGTTTTATTTTTTTTCAAACGATTACAGAGATTGTGGTTGACAGGATTGAAATCAGGAATAACAAAAAGAGAAAGAAAACAAGAATAGATGGTGAATGGAATTAGACTTTGTACACTTGATTTTGATTTCTAACAGATTGAAGAAAGAAACAAATTGAATTACAGTGTTGATAAGGATGTGGAACTGAATCGTACTGGATGGAATCTATAGATAGTGAAAGGAGAAAGAAAACAGATTTTTATGTTTATATATGCTTTTACTTAATATAATTAATAAACATTAATAATTAATAGATATATTAATAATAATATTAATAATCATAATCATAATATCATTTATAAGATAATAATAATACAATTAATAATAATAAAAATACTAATATTACTAATGATAATATCAATAATAATATCAATAATTATATATTACAACTAATTATAACTTATATATATATATATATATATATATATATATATATATATATATATATATATATATATATATATATATATATATATATATATATATATATATATATATATTACAATATAATAATAGTGACTAATAGAAATCATATATATACATAATATCATGTACATGTTTATATTTACTTATTTTAATTGTACTTAATTATTCTGTTTTACATTCTTAATTAATTAAAGTGTATTTTATTTATGTAAAGTGTTATATATATACTCTTATATTTATATTTATATCTATATATTTACTTACAACCAATTGTTCGTAAATCGTCGAAATTAGTCAAGGGTCAAATGAATCTATGTAAACAGTTCAAGAAGTTTTGAGACTAAACATTACAGACTTTGCTTATCGTGTCGAAATCATATAAGATTAAGTTTAAATTTGATCGGAAATTCCCGGGTCATCACAATCTGGATAGAGACGTCACCCTCAATAGCGCTATCACAATAACTAAGCTTACCAAATTCCAGTAATTAACGATATCATGGTAGGGATTAAGCATGAATCAAAGCATGTTAGCAAACAGTTTGAACTGATCAAAATAAAGTTTGAGTACTTGTGTCTAAGCGTAAAACAGTTTAAAAGCAAGCATGTGTCTCACCCCAAAGTTTAAAATAAGTAATAGAAACAGTTAAAAAGTAGGGCTATGAAGTTCACCTCAATAGCAGATAGATATTCCACGCAAGTTATTTGATCGGAGTGTTGAATACGAAGATCTCAACCTAGAGACATTATGTTCGATTAGTTAATGTCTAATAGACATAAAGTTTGTTTATTAATATAGTAAACTATATTAACAGTGACCGTTCTCGATAAAAGCTTAAATTTATATTAATGATAATATACTTAGTGTTATTAAGTGTTACCATATAGGTATGCGTATAGGTTATACTAATAATAGTATTATTAATCTTTAATTATTCGACCTTTATATATATACCTATCATTATATGTTACATCTATAAATATACTTCTATGTGATACATACATATACATATATATTCTTTATTATTATTTTATATGTATTCATAACTATATGATATATATATATATATATATATATATATATATATATATATATATATATATATATATATATATATATATATATATATATATATATAGTAGATGTATGTGTTACTTATATATAATAGTGTAAGATGGTACATATACATATACTTATTACTTTTCATTATTATGTTTACTAACTTATGTATCTTACATAATGAACTTTCATACATACATACACACGTACATATACATACACATATACACATACATATACACGTATGCATATATTTACATATACACACACACACACATATACATACAGTGTATACATTCACATATGTACGTATGCATGCATGCATGCACGTACACCATGATCACTTCACTAATCCATAATCTTAACCTAACCAATACATAAAATCACAACTTTTTACTTATAATTAATCCTAACTTATAATCTTTTAATCACATAAAATAATAACTTTTTAACATATCAACTAATAACCTTATTAGCCATAACCTATTTGTAAACATAATCTTTATATATCCTTACTAACTAGTTAACAATCTTTCACATAAAATCATATCTTTTCTACATAGTTACTAGTTACATTCATTAACCCTAATCATAATGACCATATTCATACTTGTTATCATCTTTTAATCATACTTTTACCATAATTATTTTTACTAAACAACTTTTATTAAACCTACTTAACCTTATCATTCCACATAAAATCATAATCATAATCTTATACTAATTCATACCCTTTTTATCATTATCATTAACCATATTCCTACATAAAATCATAACTACTTATTAATAACTACTTATAATACTTGATCATAATCCTTTCCAATAATCATAATAATTAACCTTACAACAATTCATAAATCTTTATAAACTTTAAACCTTATTATTCATATCTTATAATTATATTTTTTTTTTTAACTTGGATCATAACCATTAACATTATACATTATAATTATCACTCATTCAATACTTAATCTGTATACATAACATGTTACTCTTTAATCATCTTATAAGTATTTGATTTAATCACACAATTAGACTAGGGTTATTAGGATACCTTAGGCTAACGATCAAGGAGTATGATGATGGTTAGTGAAGCAGAAAACAGGAAAACAAAGTGTCATAACCCGTCCTTAACCGTAAGAACGTGTTAGATAACGTATGATTTCATTGCAAGGTATTGACCTCTATATGCGATATTTTTAAAAGAAAAACTGCATATATTATACATTACAAACCATGATTCTTATTTTTGATACAAGCTTTGGACGAAATAAAGATGATTATCGTTTAGCGATAATCTTCGACTTACAAACTTTACAAATGATGATAACAACACGATTTCTAGCATATTTTACAACACAAGTTCTTGGATATGCAGTTTTATTTTTGACACAAATATGCGTACGCAAGATCCTGCTCAAATTCAACATAATGCAGCGGAAGCTTCTAATTATCACCTGAGAATAAACATGTTTAAAACGTCAACATAAAGTTGGTGAGATATAGGTTTAGTGCCGGCAGCAATATATATATATATAGACCACAAGATTTCATATATAAACATTTTCATAAAAATATTCTAAGTGGTTGAGCACTTGGTAACCATACTTAACATTTAATCACGTCGCATATTCCCTTTAATATGAAATCTTACTACACCGTACCAAGTGTAGTCACAAAACGAAGTACTGTGCAACCGTTGAATACTGGTCGTCCAGTCCGGTTGGGGTTGTCAGGCCCGATAGATCTATCAACAGGATTCGCGTTTACAATACCGCTGTAAATATTAGTTACCAAGCTACAGGGAAGTATGCCAGTGGTACAACTCAACGTAGAATATATTTTCAGTTACTTGTGTCCATAACGTAAAACATAAAATACATGTATTCTCATCCCGAAATATTTAGAGTTTAAAAGTGGGACTATATACTCACTTTCGTCTTGAAGATATATATAATTTGACTTGGTCTCCGGTTGATATCACGAACCTATCCATATATAATATATCAATACCTTTTCTTTTTAAACAAACGTCACATATATATACTTGTTATACTTTTAATACTTTTAATAATTCCTTAGTCCGTAGTTAGCAGTTCGTTGTTAGTAATTCAATTTTAATGGTTCATTTTTAGATGTTTAATATACCCGCAATGAAATAAATAAAACCCCCAACGAAATAAATAAAACCCCATCGTATATGTATTGGTCGAGATTAATCTTGACCCATGGTACCGGTGTTGTCAAATGACGTGTTGCGTACATAAAGTACCGGTGTTGTCAAATGACATGTTGCGTACAATCATGGGATCTTATGATTAATCTTCTCGTATTGTTTACGGGTGATCCTGAACCATATAAAATTAAATTATGAGTACATATATATAAAATATCATGTTATTTTAAAAAGATGTGATTTATTTAATTTTCTCCAATTATTTTCGTAACTAAACTAGTCTTAGATATCCGATCTCGTTTTGGTCATAGTTTCTTCGTTACAACTCCGTTTTCGTTGATTCAACTTGCCACTTCCTTGGATCGAGTCCCTCTTTAAGACTATGAACTGTAAATACCTTAGTTTGTATTCGAAATCACAGGTCATAGGTCAAACTTTAGTGAAACTTATGAAGTTAATCATTTTCCATCATGTAAACAACCTTAAATGATTATTTTTCTAAAAATACTTATACTTTGAGTTAAATCATGAAATTTTTATGTGTTATCATATTTATAGTAAAAATCATTTTTCCAGAAAATAAACCTCCAATTCAAAGTTTAAGATGGTTTTTAATTATCCAACCCAAAACAGCCCCCGGTTGCACTCCGATGTCGTAAATTCAGTTTTTAAGGTGTTCTTTGAAAAACCAAGTTATACCTTGTTAAATTAGCATATATTTAAGATATATTACAGGTCTTGAAGTATTTTAAAAGTTAAGTTAGAAGGATCTATTTAGTTTGCAAACAAGTTTGAAAACTTTCAAACTATGTTCTTGTTGTTAAACTTTTATACCACAAAATAAGATAGCTATATATATATGAATCGAATAAGGTTATGAACATAGATTCTACCTCAAGTTCCTTGGACAAGGTTGCTGTAAAAGGGGAGTAAGAACCTAGAACCAAAAGGGTGATGGAAGTGGATGAAAGATTGGAAGTAAGTTGGTGTTCTTGGAAGGATTTCTTGAAGTGTTTTTGTAAGGTTTTCTTATGAGGTTTAAGTGTTGTTTTTGAAGCTAAATGATGGGGAAAATGCTTGGAGATGATCAAGTATGAAGTTAAGAGTATTTTGAGAGAGAAATGGAAGTGTAAGTATGAGAAAATGGGGTGAAGAAATGGTGTGCATGCATAAAAACGTTTTTAGGTTATAAAGGAAAAAAAAGATACCTAACTTTGTTTTCTTGCTAAATAATTCATGCTACTTGACAAATGGTTGGTTCCACATGTTTCTTAATCATTTAAGGCTGCTAAGGAGCAGATTTTTATTGGTATATACCAATAGTAAATACATCTAGAAGCTGCGTATGATACGGGTACATATACCCTAGGTATACGTATAGAAATCTTTGAGAAAACGGAACGAGGATTCAAATATAGCTATCTTTTGTAAATATACTTATATTGTTTTATGTATGTAAGCCCTTTAAAAGTGATTAAATACATTACTTATACGATATATGTATAAACATTATAGGTTATAAGTATTTAAGTCAAATAACGTTACGTATGGTTATCGTTTTGAAAACTTAAGTTAGTAGTTTCAAAATATACTTATAACTTATTGTTATTAATACAAAATGAGATATTAAAACATTCTTAGATCATGTTAAATATGTATATATACATATATATACAAAAACGTATAATTATCATATATTGTATAGTTCGTGATATCATCGGTCAAACTAGACGGTCAAACGTTGTGTAAAACTCTTTTCGAAAACATAAGTCTCAACAATTTGGATTGCTTATCATGTTGGTAAGGTTTAATTTATGTAAATATTAATCTTATAAGTATAGAACGATCGAAAAAGTGCGGGTCGTTACATTACCTCCCCGTTAAATAAATTTCGTCCCGAAATTTTAAAATTGTACCTATTTTGCGTCATTGAGAAACAATTGTGGATACTTTTGTTTCATCTGATCCTCTCGTTCCCACGTAAACTCGGGACCCCTTCGAGCATTCCAACGAACCTTAACGATCGGTATGTTGCTCTGCTTGAGCTGTTTAACTTCACGGTCCATGATTTCGATTGGTTCTTCGATGAATTGTAGTTTCTCATCGACATGGATTTCTTCAAGAGGAATGGTGAGATCTTCCTTTGCTAGACACTTCTTAAGGTTTGAGACGTGAAATGTATTATGTACTCCGGCGAGTTGTTGCGGTAACTCGAGTCGATAAGCTACCGGTCCAATGCGTTCGATGATCTTGAACGGGCCTACATATCTTGGGTTCAGTTTACCCCTTTTTCCAAAACGTATTACACCTTTCCATGGTGACACCTTTAACATAACCATGTCACCGATCTGAAACTCTAATGGTTTCCTTCGGACATCGGCGTAACTCTTTTGGTGACTACGGGCTGTTTTCAATCTCTCCTTGATTTGTACTATCTTTTCAGTAGTTTCATGTATGATCTCGGGACCAGTTAATTGTCGATCTCCTACTTCATTCCAACAGATAGGAGATCTACACTTCCTTCCATACAATGCTTCGAATGGTGCAGCTTTAATGCTCGCATGATAACTATTATTATACGAGAATTCTGCTAATGGTAGATATTTATCCCATCCGTTTCCAAAATCGATCACACATGCCCTGAGCATGTCTTCAAGAGTCTGAATCGTTCTTTCACTCTGCCCGTCGGTTTGCGGATGATATGCGGTACTCATATCCAAACGAGTTCCTAGTGCCTCCTGTAGTGATTGCCAGAACTTTGAGGTAAATCTACTATCACGATCGGATATAATGGAAATAGGTATTCCATGTCTTGAAACAATTTCCTTTATATACAATCGTAATAGTTTCTCCATTCTATCCGTTTCCTTTATAGGCAGGAAATGTGCAGACTTGGTGAGACGATCAACAATCACCCAAATGGTGTCGTATCCCCAGGCAGTCTTTGGTAACTTCGTGATGAAATCCATGGTAATACCGTCCCATTTCCATTCTGGGATTTCTGGTTGTTGAAGTAATCCTGACGGCTTCTGGTGTTCTGCTTTGACTTTGGAACAAGTTAAACATTCCCCAACATATGTTGCAACGTCTGTCTTCAAATTAGGCCACCAATAATGCGTCTTAAGATCTTGGTACATCTTTCCAACTCCAGGATGTATCGAATATCTTGTCTTATGTGCCTCGTTCAATATCAACTTCCTTAATCCACCCAACTTCGGTACCCAAATACGATTTGCAAAATATCGAATTCCATCTTTCCGCATAACGAGTTGTTTCCCATACTTCTTCATTATTTCATTTCCTATGTTTTCTTTAGTAAGAGCTTCTCGTTGAGCCTCTTTGATTTGTGAGTTGAGATTCATGCGAATTTTTATGTTCATTGCTCGTACTCGAATTGGTTCTCGTTCCTTTCTGCTTAGAGCGTCGGCCACCACGTTCGCTTTCCCGGGATGATAACGAATTTCACAATCATAGTCATTTATTAACTCAACCCACCTACGTTGCCTCATGTTCAGCTGTTTTTGATCGAAAATATGTTGAAGGCTTTTATGATCAGTAAACACAGTGCATTTAACCCCATACAAGTAGTGTCTCCACATCTTCAATGCAAACACGACTGCTCCCAGTTCTAGATCATGCGTCGTATAATTCCGCTCGTGAATCTTTAATTGTCGGGATGCGTATGCAATAACTTTCTTCCGTTGCATAAGAACGCAACCAAAACCTTGTCGCGAAGCGTCACAATATATTTCAAAATCATCGTTCCCTTCTGGTAATGATAAAATAGGCGCCGTAGTCAACTTCTTTTTCAGTAATTGAAATGCACTCTCCTGCTCGGAAGTCCATTCATATTTCTTCCCTTTTTGCGTTAACGCTGTCAACGGCTTAGCTATTCAGGAAAAATCTTGAATAAACCTTCTATAATAACCGGCTAAACCCAAAAATTGGCGTATCTGCATTGGTGTCTTAGGAGTCTCCCATTTTTCAATGGCTTCAATTTTTGCTGGATCAACCTGAATTCCTTTGCTACCAACAACGTGGCCAAGAAATTGCACTTCTTTCAACCAGAAAGCACATTTAGAAAATTTAGCATATAGCTGTTCTTTTCTCAATAACTCTAATATCAACCTTAAATGCTGTTCATGCTCTTGCTCACTCTTGGAATAGATAAGAATATCATCAATGAAAACGATAACAAACTTATCTAAATATGGACTACAAACTCGATTCATGAGGTCCATGAATACAGCTGGCGCATTCGTCAATCCAAACGGCATGACCAAAAATTCGTAATGACCGTAGCGTGTCCGAAAAGCAGTTTTCGGTATATCTTCTTCTTTGACACGTAATTGATGATAACCCGATCTTAGGTCAATTTTCGAGTACACACATGATCCTTGGAGTTGATCAAATAAGTCGTCAATTCTCGGTAGTGGATACCGATTCTTGATAGTTAACTTATTTAATTCACGATAATCTATACACATTCGGAAAGATCCGTCTTTCTTCTTGACGAATAAAATTGGAGCTCCCCACGGTGAAGTGCTTGGTCGTATGAATCCACGGTCTAGTAATTCTTTTAACTGACTTTGAAGTTCTTTTAACTCGGACGGTGCAAGTCTATATGGAGCACGAGCCACTGGTGCAGCTCCTGGTACTAAATCTATTTGAAATTCTACAGATCTAAATGGAGGTAATCCTGGCAACTCTTCCGGAAATACTTCAGGAAAATCTCTTGCCACAGGCACGTCATTGATGCACTTCTCTTTTTCTTTCTTTTCGACTTTATTAACATGTGCTAAGATAGCATAGCACCCTTTCTTCAAGCACTTTTGAGCTTTCAAATAACTAATGAGTTTTAGCTTTGAGTTACCCTTCTCTCCATAAATCATTACTGGCGTTTTATTCTTACGAGGAATGCGAATTGCCTTCTTGGCGCACACAACTTCAGCTCCTATTTTGGACATCTAGTCCATGCCGACTATTACATCAAAACTTCCTAATTCTACGGGTATTAAGTCAATTTTAAATGTTTCTCCGGCTAAATTTATTTTACAATCACGGCAAATTTTATCGGCTTTAATTAGTTTACCATTAGCTAACTCAATCATGTACTTAGCATCTAGAGGTAATGATGAACAATTCAATTTAGCGTGAAAGTCTCTACACACGTAACTTCTATCAGCACCAGTATCAAATATAATAGATGCGGATAAGTTATTAATGGTAAACGTACCCGTAACAAGCTCCGGGTCTTCACATGCCTCCCTAGCATTAATAACAAATGCTCTCCCACGTGCAGGTCCGATATTCTTCTCTGGATTCGGGCACTGGCTCTTATAGTGACCTTGTTTTCCACACCCAAAACAAGTAATGGTAGCCAAAGCAGTTCTATTTGCATTGGTGGCAGGAGTCTTGGTACCATTTGTAACGAGAGCCCTACAATCTTCAGCAAGATGACCCTTTCGATTACATTTGTTGCATACCACATTACAGTAACCAGAGTGATGTTTGTGGCATCGGTTGCATAAAGGATTTTGTCCTTTATAACCAAAGCTTAAACCACTACCCGCACCTTGCGTGTTTTCTTGTTTCTTAAAAGATTGTTGTTGGTTACCTCGATCATAATTTCCATTCCACTTTCTTTTGTTACCTGATACCTTCACATCAGTATTGGATACTTTCTTATCCATGATGACCTGATCCATTAGCTCGTTTGCCATGGTTATAGCTTCATGAATTGTCTTAGGTTTCGATGCTGTAACATTTGCCTTGACCTTTTTGGGCAACCCATCTTTGTACATTTCAATTTTCCGTTCTTCGGTTGGAACCAATTCAGGACATAGCAAAACTAATTCCATGAATCGCTGATTGTAGTTGGTGATTTCAGTACCAATAACCTTCAGACTTCGTAACTCATCTTCCAACTTCCTAACCTCGTTCCTTGGACAATATTCATTGATTAACATTGTTTTGAATTCTTCCCACGGAGTATCATAAGCTACATCTCCTCCTACAGCCTTCACATAATTTTTCCACCACGTGAGTGCACTATCTTGTAAAGTGCACGATGCATACTTGGTCATGTCCTTTTCAACACAACCACTGATTTTAAACACAGTCTCCATCTTTTCTATCCACCGGGTTAAACCGATTGGTCCTTCTGTTCCACTGAATGATGAGGGCTTGCAAGCTTGAAAAGTTTTGTAAGTGCACCCCACACGAGGATTTGGGTTAACTGCAGCACCTCTTGCAACCTCGACCCATAACATTCTGTCGTTCACTCGCTGATTGATGAGTTCCTGGATTTCTTGTTCCGTCATTCGGTTCAATCGCGCCATATTCTTCTATAAGAATGAAAAGAAAATAATTATTCACATGGAATATTATAGATGTAGTGTATATTTACAGTACATTATAGCTTATTAATAATATGAACCAGGTATTATTATAAAAGCCTTTTCTTCTTATTAGCGTTTTATAATTATATCTAGGGTAGTACCTACCCGTTAATGTCCATACTTAATAGCTTAGTACAGAATCAATTACTACCATCTAAATAATACTTAACCATGGAAAATTATTGCATTTCACACTTCACTATTTTACATATGCTTATCTTACATCGAACATTAAGCAAACCACACTAATAATATTATACAAAACATTATATGATCCCATGGTTTAATACGGCAGCGCATCGTTTGGTCTATTTTCTAGGACGTTTAGGTTCAAAGAATCGCTTAACGCTTATCCTGGCTGTCTGCCTATATTTTGGCTGTGGGACTGAAGAACTGGATGCCGGGATAGAACGAATAGGAATAGCGGGAATAGGGGTGGTAGTGTCTAGTGGAGTTGGTGCCACATCATTCTCACTAAACTCGGGATTTGAATTTTCTAATTCATTAGCCTTTCGTTTCTTTCCTAGTTCGAACTCGTCTTTTGTAATTTCCTGTATTTCTTCCTCGGGTTCACTTTCCTCCTCGGGTTCACTTTCCTCCTCGGGTTCACTTTCCGGGTTCTCTATAGTTGGTTCATCCGGAATTTGTGAGTCTTCCCCAAAGATATCATTTTCGTCATCGGATATGTTAATGACTGGAACACCATCTGAAGATTCTGGTTCGGAGTCGCTGAATGTGATAACAAGTTTTGAGCCCGACATCTATCATACAACAACTAACCCATTAGTACTACATAATATTTACATATAAATTTTAACCAACAATGATAAGCAATGGTTTTTAAATCAGACCCGGTCAAAGTCCAGACTTACTAATGTATCCTAACGACTTATCGGTTAGACACACTAATGCAAACCTGGTTCGCTAAGACCACCGCTCTGATACCACATGTCATAACCCGTCCTTAACCGTAAGAACGTGTTAGATAACGTATGATTTCATTGAGAGGTATTGACCTCTATATGCGATATTTTTAAAAGAAAAACTGCATATATTATACATTACAAACCATGATTCTTATTTTTGATACAAGCTTTGGACGAAATAAAGATGATTATCGTTTAGCGATAATCTTCGACTTACAAACTTTACAAATGATGATAACAACACGATTTCTAGCATATTTTACAACACAAGTTCTTGGATATGCAGTTTTATTTTTGACACAAATATGCGTACGCAAGATCCTGCTCAAATTCAACATAATGCAGCGGAAGCTTCTAATTATCACCTGAGAATAAACATGTTTAAAACGTCAACATAAAGTTGGTGAGATATAGGTTTAGTGCCGGCAGCAATATATATATATAGACCACAAGATTTCATATATAAACATTTTCATAAAAATATTCTAAGTGGTTGAGCACTTGGTAACCATACTTAACATTTAATCACGTCGCATATTCCCTTTAATATGAAATCTTACTACACCGTACCAAGTGTAGTCACAAAACGAAGTACTGTGCAACCGTTGAATACTGGTCGTCCAGTCCGGTTGGGGTTGTCAGGCCCGATAGATCTATCAACAGGATTCACGTTTACAATACCGCTGTAAATATTAGTTACCAAGCTACAGGGAAGTATGCCAGTGGTACAACTCAACGTAGAATATATTTTCAGTTACTTGTGTCCATAACGTAAAACATAAAATACATGTATTCTCATCCCGAAATATTTAGAGTTTAAAAGTGGGACTATATACTCACTTTCGTCTTGAAGATATATATAATTTGACTTGGTCTCCGGTTGATATCACGAACCTATCCATATATAATATATCAATACCTTTTCTTTTTAAACAAACGTCACATATATATACTTGTTATACTTTTAATACTTTTAATAATTCCTTAGTCCGTAGTTAGCAGTTCGTTGTTAGTAATTCAATTTTAATGGTTCATTTTTAGATGTTTAATATACCCGCAATGAAATAAATAAAACCCCCAACGAAATAAATAAAACCCCATCGTATATGTATTGGTCGAGATTAATCTTGACCCATGGTACCGGTGTTGTCAAATGACGTGTTGCGTACATAAAGTACCGGTGTTGTCAAATGACATGTTGCGTACAATCATGGGATCTTATGATTAATCTTCTCGTATTGTTTACGGGTGATCCTGAACCATATAAAATTAAATTATGAGTACATATATATAAAATATCATGTTATTTTAAAAAGATGTGATTTATTTAATTTTCTCCAATTATTTTCGTAACTAAACTAGTCTTAGATATCCGATCTCGTTTTGGTCATAGTTTCTTCGTTACAACTCCGTTTTTGTTGATTCAACTTGCCACTTCCTTGGATCGAGTCCCTCTTTAAGACTATGAACTGTAAATACCTTAGTTTGTATTCGAAATCACAGGTCATAGGTCAAACTTTAGTGAAACTTATGAAGTTAATCATTTTCCATCATGTAAACAACCTTAAATGATTATTTTTCTAAAAATACTTATACTTTGAGTTAAATCATGAAATTTTTATGTGTTATCATATTTATAGTAAAAATCATTTTTCCAGAAAATAAACCTCCAATTCAAAGTTTAAGATGGTTTTTAATTATCCAACCCAAAACAGCCCCCGGTTGCACTCCGATGTCGTAAATTCAGTTTTTAAGGTGTTCTTTGAAAAACCAAGTTATACCTTGTTAAATTAGCATATATTTAAGATATATTACAGGTCTTGAAGTATTTTAAAAGTTAAGTTAGAAGGATCTATTTAGTTTGCAAACAAGTTTGAAAACTTTCAAACTATGTTCTTGTTGTTAAACTTTTATACCACAAAATAAGATAGCTATATATATATGAATCGAATAAGGTTATGAACATAGATTCTACCTCAAGTTCCTTGGACAAGGTTGCTGTAAAAGAGGAGTAAGAACCTAGAACCAAAAGGGTGATGGAAGTGGATGAAAGATTGGAAGTAAGTTGGTGTTCTTGGAAGGATTTCTTGAAGTGTTTTTGTAAGGTTTTCTTATGAGGTTTAAGTGTTGTTTTTGAAGCTAAATGATGGGGAAAATGCTTGGAGATGATCAAGTATGAAGTTAAGAGTATTTTGAGAGAGAAATGGAAGTGTAAGTATGAGAAAATGGGGTGAAGAAATGGTGTGCATGCATAAAAACGTTTTTAGGTTATAAAGGAAAAAAAAGATACCTAACTTTGTTTTCTTGCTAAATAATTCATGCTACTTGACAAATGGTTGGTTCCACATGTTTCTTAATCATTTAAGGCTACTAAGGAGCAGATTTTTATTGGTATATACCAATAGTAAATACATCTAGAAGCTGCGTATGATACGGGTACATATACCCTAGGTATACGTATAGAAATCTTTGAGAAAACGGAACGAGGATTCAAATATAGCTATCTTTTGTAAATATACTTATATTGTTTTATGTATGTAAGCCCTTTAAAAGTGATTAAATACATTACTTATACGATATATGTATAAACATTATAGGTTATAAGTATTTAAGTCAAATAACGTTACGTATGGTTATCGTTTTGAAAACTTAAGTTAGTAGTTTCAAAATATACTTATAACTTATTGTTATTAATACAAAATGAGATATTAAAACATTCTTAGATCATGTTAAATATGTATATATACATATATATACACAAACGTATAATTATCATATATTGTATAGTTCGTGATATCATCGGTCAAACTAGACGGTCAAACGTTGTGTAAAACTCTTTTCGAAAACATAATTCTCAACAATTTGGATTGCTTATCATGTTGGTAAGGTTTAATTTATGTAAATATTAATCTTATAAGTATAGAACGATCGAAAAAGTGCGGGTCGTTACACAAAGCAGCAGCAGCAACAAGAAAACACGACCCAGTTGGAGGTCTGTTTGCGTCTGAGCAAACACGACAGAAACAGCAGCAGCTCAGCAACAATGGTTCGCTAATGGGGCTGTTGGATCACGATTGAAACAACACAGATGCAGCAGCAATGGATCACTTTTAGGGCCTGGTTTGAGCTCGCAAACAAGCAGATACAAGCTGCAGGATAGGACGGTTTATGGGGCTGAACAGGAGGGTGAAAAACAGCAGGAAAGTGGCGGATGGTGGCTATTTTTTGGAGGGCTTCAGTAGACTGAAACAGCAGGCTAGAAAGCTGCTTTTGTCGACTGCAAGTGGGGTGTTTTTGAGCTGTTTAGTCGACACAAAAGAAGAGGGAAACAAGAAAACCAGTCGATACTTGCAAGGGTTTATTTGTGGTGATTTCTTGAGAATTACTTGAGGGTATTTATAGTTGTTGTAGGTTTTCCTAATCCTACACAATTTGTATTAAGCTAGGACTAAGCAAACTTAGTCATCAAGTTTACTTAAACATTACAGCCGATTGATTGTATGATACATATGATTTATTTTTTTTTTATTTTTTTCGGCAATTAAGTCTTATATATTTATTTTATACCCATTTATTTTTAAATAGATACATCTTATTTAAATTACATTTTATTTATTAATTTACTTATTAGTCCATGCCTTTTTATTAAATTTTAATTTAGTTCTGATTAGTTTTTAAATTTATAATTTGTCACTTTTAATTTATTACTTATGGTTTATATTATTAATTTAGAATTAGGGTTAGGGTTTAATATTCAATATTCAATATTAAATAGTATTAGGGTTTAGTATTTAATGTATAGAGTTAGGTTTAGGGTTTTTAAATATCATTAGGGTTTTAGTATTAATTACTTTATTTATTATATCCCGGATAACAACCCTAATGCTAATACACAGAGTATGACATTGAAATCCTAAGGACAACTTGGTAAATTCAGAAAGGAAAAATGAGGGTTGTTATAGTACCTCCCCGTTAATTTAAACTTCGTCCCGAAGTTTCAGGAAGACTTCTCAAATGCATCAGCGAGTGAGAATAGAAGTGGGTATTTCCGTTTCATCTGGTCTTCACGTTCCCAGGTATACTCGGGCCTCTTCGTGAATTCCAACAGATCTTAACAACAGGAGTAAAGCTTTGTTTCGAATGTTTAACCTCACAATCCAGAATTTCTATAGGTTTTTCGATGAAATGCAATTAATGCGAAGATCATTCAAGGGAATAACGAGTATGTTGTCAACAAGACACTTTTTAAGATTCGAGATGGGAAATGGATGAACTTTAATTAACAAGAAGTACGGACTAAAAATTACCATTCAGTCAATGTTTTATTATAGCAAAGTTTACACTTAATCACAGTGGGGATCTATTTGAGTGAGAGCTGATGTTGCATGAAATTTTAGCTAAAAGAGCCTAGGTGATTAGAAATATCTAGTTCTATGGACTTTACCCATGACTAGCTCTTGGAAAATTTTCTAAATAGCGGTGATTTTTATAGAATCGACATGTACTTCTTCACTATTAACTACATGTCCAAAGAATTGTACGATTCGTAGCCAAAGTTCACACTTGAAAAACTTGGCATACATTTGTTCGTTCTTTAAGAGCTCTAGAATAAATTGCAGAGGTTGCTCATACTCTTTCTTGCTTTTGGAATAGATTAAGATGTCATCAATGAAGACTATCACGAATTTATCAAGATAGGGTTTGCATGCATGGTTCATAAGATCCATGAATACATCAGGAGTATTGGTTAAACCAAAAGGCATGACAAGAAACTCATAACGTCTATAACGAGTTAGGGAAGTAGTCTTAGAAACATCGGTTTCCCGAGCTAAGATCAATCTTCAAATAGATACTTGACCCTTGCAGTTGGTCAAACAGGTCATCAATAAGCGGGAATGGATAACGATTTTTGATGGTTAGCTTGTTGAGTTCTTGGTAATCAATACACATCCTCAACATGTCATCTTCCTTTTTAACAAATAGAACGGGTGCTCCTTACGGAGGCAAGCTAAGACGAATGAAACCTTTCTCCAAAAACTCTTGGAGTTGATTGGATGATTTCTTCATTTCAAATGGAGCTAAGCGGTATGGTACCTATGCAATAGGTACAGCACCGGGCGTGGATATTTGATAAGTAAAGGATATATAATATCTAGGGTTGATATTTTTAGTTGATAATATAGTGATAAGGAGTATGTAATGGTACACAGTGGTCCTAAGGTTGATCAAATCTTATTCCCATCATGATCCATTAGGATTTCTGTATGACTTATCATAATATAATGACGTTGATCAAGTGTCATTATATTATTCTAAATCATACTTTTATCACTCCATAACATTATTACTATGTCATCTAGTCAACATGCATCTTCATCGAGGTGAATGATTCAATGGAAAATGAAAGAAAAGAAAATAACATCATTCATTAAAAGAAAATAACTAGAGTATTACAGAAACTTAACGAAATCTTTCAAACTATAGAAGTACTAAACGGTAACACAATGAATACTATGAAAATTTAATTGACTCATGTAGTTGTCAAAACTCTTCATTGTGCCTCTTCCCCTTCTTCCTCATTGTCCCGAGCTTCCTCGGCAGTCATCCCAAACGCTCGACCTTTAGCATTTCCTGTGTTATCCTTTTTCTTTGGACACTGGTTGCGATAATGCCCTTTTTCTCCACAGTCATAGCATGTAGGAACGACTGCGTTGGCTTTTTTTGCAGGTGTATTGGTCGAAGGAACTGCAACCCTACAAGTCTTGGCTATATGACCAATCTTCTTACACTTAGTGCACTCAGCCTTGCACCACCCAGAATGGTGTTTCTCACAACGATTACAATAAGGTTGGTTCCCTAAAAAACCTCCTCTTGAATTTTCAGCAACCTTCTTATTCGAACCATGGTTTGATTCCGGAGTAGGCTCAATCCTCCTTTTGCCTTCACTAGTCTTAGCCCCGGCTTGTTTATTAGCCGCGGCCTTTCTCCTTTTAGCCATCATCAAGTTTTGAGCCATAAGTATCACCGCATCTAAGGTTTCTTTACTAGCAGCAATAACATTTCCTTGAATCTCGTCAGGGAGACCTTCTATGTATTGCTCAATCTTCTTTTGTTCAGTGGGCACCATGTCCGGGCACAATGAAACCAACTCTATAAACCTGTTGGTATAAGCTTCAATATTGGTACCATTGACCTTCAATTCCCAAAACTCAACCTCTAACTTTTGAATTTGGTTCCTTGGACAAAACTTATCCGTCATCATTCTTTTCACAACAGCCCATGGAATAGCATTAGCAGCATCTAGCCCTACAGTTTGGGCATAAGCGTTCCACCAAGTCAAAGCAAGACCACTTAGTGTATGAGTGGCATACTTCACTCGGTCGACCTTCGCGCAGTTACAGATGCGAAAGATTGATTCGAGTTTTTCGAACCAACGAGTTAGCTCAACTGCTTCCTCATTCCCATTGAAGGATGGAGGCTTACAGTTCATAAACTCCTTGTAGGTGCATGAGGTAGGTGGGTTTCCTTGGTTGTTTCCTTGAATATTGTTGCCTTGGGCGGCAGCAAGCAGTTGTTGAAATTGTGCGGGAGTCAAAGTGACATTTGGAAGAGCGTTAGCACCACAAGTTGCCATTGATCTTCAATACACAAAAATAGTATTAGTTAAAGAGTTTTTGGTGCACTAGGTAGCAACACCAATGGATAAGAAGAGGTAGTATGGGTTAGTTAGTGATAATGATGGTGAAACAAGTGAGTAATTGGGTGTGCGGATAGATCCTTTAGTGTCGGATCCTTCGGTGTCCAAAATGATGACTGGGTGATGACTAGACATCCTAGAGAAAGAGTACTAACTAGATTCTAAGGCACGGTATGACGGCAAAGATATAAGGAGAGCATAGTAAGGCAAACATAGATATGAGGATTACACTTCAAACTAAGGCAGGAAAGGTTATAGTCTTATAGATTGCTAAGGCACCTAGCTAACACATAAGGCACACATATTATGCAATCCTGGTTCTCTATAACAACCTGGCTCTGATACCACTCTGTGATACCCCCAAATAGGGCCGGGGTAATATGACTTCACAATATCACAACACAAGTATGTATAAACGAGAACGACTCTATATGAGACGTTTTTAATATAAACCAATGTATCAAAACAGCGGAAAGCACTAAGTCATTACAATTGTATACTTTAATGTTCTAATGCAATAATATGAATGTATATATGCGGACTCCAAAAGCAGTAAAGTCCAAATAGCAAATAATCTTTAGCAATCTTCACCTGAGACAAAACATGCTTAAAGTGTCAACCAAAATGGTTGAGTGAACAACATAGGTTTAATAATTATAACAAGTTTTTAGACCACAGGATTTAAATAAGTGGTTTAATCAGTTCGGTAGTAGTGCTGGTGTATATGATATCGATACTAACCATTAGTTACCCTAAACACAATCACGTTCGTGTCGTTCATCGTTATTATGTATCCATTGACCAGCGGTCATCCGGATAGAGACGTCACCCTCAATAGCGCTATCACAATAACTAAGCTTACCAAATTCCAGTAATTAACGATATCATGGTAGGGATTAAGCATGAATCAAAGCATGTTAGCAAACAGTTTGAACTGATCAAAATAAAGTTTGAGTACTTGTGTCTAAGCGTAAAATAGTTTAAAAGCAAGCATGTGTCTCACCCCAAAGTTTAAAATAAGTAATAGAAACAGTTAAAAAGTGGGGCTATGAAGTTCACCTCAATAGCAGATAGATATTCCACGCAAGTTATATGATCGGAGTGTTGAACACGGAGATCTCAACCTAGAGACATTATGTTCGATTAGTTAATGTCTAATAGACATAAAGTTTGTTTATTAATATAGTAAACTATATTAACAGTGACCGTTCTCGAGAAAAGCTTAAATTTATATTAATGATAATATACTTAGTGTTATTAAGTGTTACCATATAGGTATGCGTATAGGTTATACTAATAATAGTATTATTAATCTTTAATTATTCGACCTTTATATATATACCTATCATTATATGTTACATCTATAAATATACTTCTATGTGATACATACATATACTGATATACATATATATTCTTTATTATTATTTTATATGTATTCATAACTATATGATATATATATATATATATATATATATATATATATATATATATATATATATATAGTAGATGTATGTGTTACTTATATATAATAGTGTAAGATGGTACATATACATATACTTATTACTTTTCATTATTATGTTTACTAACTTATGTATCTTACATAATGAACTTTCATACATACATACACACGTACATATACATACACATATACACATACATATACACGTATGCATATATTTACATATACACACACACATATACATACAGTGTATACATGCACATACGTACGTATGTATGCATGCATGCACGTACACCATGATCACTTCACTAATCCATAATCTTAACCTAACCAATACATAAAATCACAACTTTTTACTTATAATTAATCCTAACTTATAATCTTTTAATCACATAAAATAATAACTTTTTAACATATGAACTAATAACCTTATTAGCCATAACCTATTTGTAAACATAATCTTTATATATCCTTACTAACTAGTTAACAATCTTTCACATAAAATCATATCTTTTCTACATAGTTACTAGTTACATTCATTAACCCTAATCATAATGACCATATTCATACTTGTTATCATCTTTTAATCATACTTTTACCATAATTATTTTTACTAAACAACTTTTATTAAACCTATTTAACCTTATCATTCCACATAAAATCATAATCATAATCTTATACTAATTCATACCCTTTTTATCATTATCATTAACCATATTCCTACATAAAATCATAACTACTTATTAATAACTACTTATAATACTTGATCATAATCCTTTCCAATAATCATAATAATTAACCTTACAACAATTCATAAATCTTTATAAACTTTAAACCTTATTATTCATATCTTATAATTATATTTTTTTTTAACTTGGATCATAACCATTAACATTATACATTATAATTATCACTCATTCAATACTTAATCTGTATACATAACATGTTACTCTTTAATCATCTTATAAGTAATTGATTTAATCACACAATTAGACTAGGGTTATTAGGATACCTTAGGCTAACGATCAAGGAGTATGATGATGGTTAGTGAAGCAGAAAACAGGAAAACAAAGCAGCAGCAGCAACAAGAAAACACGACCCAGTTGGAGGTCTGTTTGCGTCTGAGCAAACACGACAGAAACAGCAGCAGCTCAGCAACAATGGTTCGCTAATGGGGCTGTTGGATCACGATTGAAACAGCACAGATGCAGTAGCAATGGATCACTTTTAGGGCCTGGTTTGAGCTCGCAAACAAGCAGATACAAGCTGCAGGATAGGACGGTTTATGGGGCTGAACAGGAGGGTGAAAAACAGCAGGAAAGTGGCGGATGGGTGGCTATTTTTTGGAGGGCTTCAGTAGACTGAAACAGCAGGCTAGAAAGCTGCTTTTGTCGACTGCAAGTGGGGTGTTTTTGAGCTGTTTAGTCGACGCAAAAGAAGAGGGAAACAAGAAAACCAGTCGATACTTGCAAGGGTTTATTTGTGGTGATTTCTTGAGAATTACTTGAGGGTATTTATAGTTGTTGTAGGTTTTCCTAATCCTACATAATTTGTATTAAGCTAGGACTAAGCAAACTTAGTCATCAAGTTTACTTAAACATTACAGCCGATTGATTGTATGATACATATGATTTATTTTTTTTATTTTTTTCGGCAATTAAGTCTTATATATTTATTTTATACCCATTTTTTTTTAAATAGATACATCTTATTTAAATTACATTTTATTTATTAATTTACTTATTAGTCCGTGCCTTTTTATTAAATTTTAATTTAGTTCTAATTAGTTTTTAAATTTATAATTTGTCACTTTTAATTTATTACTTATGGTTTATATTATTAATTTAGAATTAGGGTTAGGGTTTAATATTCAATATTAAATAGTATTAGGGTTTAGTATTTAATGTATAGAGTTAGGTTTAGGGTTTTTAAATATCATTAGGGTTTTAGTATTAATTACTTTATTTATTATATCCCGGATAACAACCCTAATGCTAATACACAGAGTATGACATTGAAATCCTAAGGACAACTTGGTAAATTCAGAAAGGAAAAATGAGGGTTGTTATAGTACATATTTGTTATAGGTTCGTGAATCGACCAGTGGCCAAGTCTTACTTCCCGACGAAGTAAAAATCTGTGAAAGTGAGTTATAGTCCCACTTTTAAAATCTAATATTTTGGGATGAGAATACATGCAGTTTTATAAATGTTTTACGAAATAGACACAAGTAATTGAAACTACATTATATGGGTGAATGATCGAAGCCGAATATGCCCCTTTTGCTTGGTAACCTAAGAATTAGTAAACCGATCTATTAATTGACGCGAATCCTAAAGATAGATCTATTGGGCCTAACGAACCCCATCCAAAGTACCGGATGCTTTAGTACTTCGAATTCGTTTTTATCATGTCCGAAGGATTTCCCGGAATGATAGGGGATATTCTTATATGCATCTTGTTAATGTCGGTTACCAGGTGTTCACCATATGAATGAATTTTATCTCTATGTATGGGATGTATATTGAAATATGAAATCTTGTGGTCTATTATTATGATTTGATAATATATAGGTTAAACCTATAACTCACCAACATTTTGTTGACATTTTAAGCATGTTTATTCTCAGGTGATTATTAAGAGCTTCCGCTGTTGCATACTAAAATAAGGACAAGATTTGGAGTCCATGCTTGTATGATATTATGTAAAAACTGCATTCAAGAAACTTATTTTTGATGTAATATGTTCTTATTGTAAACCATTATGTAATGGTCGTGTGTAAACGGTATATTTTAGATTATCATTATTTGATAATCTACGTAATATTTTTTTTAAACCTTTATCGATAAAATAAAGGTTATGGTTGTTTTAAAAATGAATGCAGTCTTTGAAAAACGTCTCATATAGAGGTCAAAACCTCGCGACGAAATCAATTAATATGGAACATTTATAATCAATAGAACGGGACATTTCATCACCCTCGACTTTCATTTTTCCTAATTTTTTTACACTTCATGACGAAACTTGTTGCGACACCGAAACTGGATCCAAAATGATAACATTGTGATTTTAATGAGATTTTTGTGAAGCCAAATTCTTCATAGATTTTATTGCTTTTTTAGATTAGATTTTTTATATAGAAAGATGCAAATCTATTTAAATCGTTCAAATAAAAACTAGATTAGACACGTTTTTAGATAAATTTATCTGATAATTTAATAAAATGCACATAGTACTACTTGTAATACATATAACACTACAACAAAGGGCCTTCAAACTCTTGTTTTTATAATCCTCATATTCGAACCCTCACAAGGTAGTCTAGTGATTTAGATCCTGACATTTTTACAAAATGTCTCAGGTTTGAATCTTGTGGTGGTCATAGAAATGTTAGAAATAGCCATAAAAATTATGATGGGCTACGTAGAGTAGATTATGAGGTGAGATCGCCCTCCCGAATAAACCGGACATGGAAATCTTAATTTTCTATTTATTTTATTCTTGTTTTTTATCCAACCACAGCATTTAATGTAAAATTACTATATTACCCTTCAAATTAATTTACTAACTCAACCCTTTACATTTGTAAAATGACTATTTTAGTTATCAAAGCCTGCGATTACATTATATTGATTTACAACTTACCTAGATAACAGGCTACATCTTCAACCCTTGCATTCTTTTACATTATATTTCGTCAACCCTAACATCACATAGTGTATTCAAACAATCGCGAACTTTCATCCCTACCTTTGACGTCGATAATACTTTATAATCATTGTCTCATCAATTTTTTGGGCTCAATGGACACGCAGACTAGTTTTTTAACTGAAAATTTAACTCTAAAGTCAAGTATTATATATCCTATTTTTAATAAATTTTGATTTCATTACAACTTGTAGGTATATCATTTCTTTGATAGTATGTTTATTTGAAAACATGTTTTATTCATCTACAATAAGCGTTAAACTAAAAATATATAAAATCACTTGTTGCATTTTTTCTAAAAAAACCTAATAAAATCAAAACGAAACTAAAGATTAACAAGTACAATTAACACAAAAGAAATCAAATCAAACGAGTCCTAGCCAAATTGGATAATTATCTTATTACTCCCTCCCTCCCGGATTAATTGTCCATTATTCTTTTTTTGGGACGTTCCATATTAATTGTCCACTTTCAAATATGGAAAGTAAATTTAATAAAGTTTACAATATTGTTCCTAATGAATTAATTAAATTACAAAGATGAGATAGATTTCTAAATAATTAGTTGAGGGTAAATCAGTAAAATAAGAAAATAGTACAAAAAAAAATACAGTGTGATAATGACATTTCTTAAACTGTGTATTTTTTTGTCTAGAGAGCATCTTATTTCGCTAAAAAAAAAAAAATACGAAAACCGTAGGAGACTAGGAGATGGGGCGATCCAGGTGTATGGTTGGATGGAGTTGAACTGGTCAAAATCAAGAGCACAAAAAGGTTGAAAATAAAGTCAATTTTCTTCACGGACTTCCATACAGACTTTTAATATTTTACAGTTAAAAAGTTGTTTAATCCTTTTGAAATGTCAATATCCAATTTTGTTTCCCCAATTTTCCATCTCGTCTTCTGGTGTAGTTTGTGTATACATACAAAATATAGATATTAATAATTCATACAGATCAATTAACAAATCATGTCTCTAATGGAATCCAGTTCAACTAACACTACTACACAAGAGCAACAACAGCAACAAAGTCATATTAAAGGAGTGATTACACACGGTGGTCGTTACGTTCAATACAATGTGTACGGAAACCTATTCGAAGTTTCCAGAAAATATGTTCCTCCGATTCGTCCTGTTGGTAGAGGCGCGTACGGCATCGTATGGTATGAAATTAGTTGATTAAACTCGTGTTTATTTTCTTTTTATTTCATACTCATCTGATCTGGATTCAATTTGTTTAATTACGTTTATTTATAATGTTTAATTTGTTTGAATCGTTGTATTTATATAGATTTGTTTGATAATACAGGAAATTTGCTAGTATATCATTATGTATATGTGTACCGTGTTTGTGAATGAGCTTTAGAGTGTTGATATAGCATTTATAGATCATTGTATATGTATATATACACCAGCGGTGATTGAAGTTATGATGATCTTGATTTGTTAAGTTATTATTCAGATAAAGTTAAGCAAAGTTTATAAAGAGCTTAGTAAGTTGAATTGATGATTATGTTATAGTAACTCTTCAGTGGCGATATTCACTTTCTAAAAGCACATCTAGACATTTCTTTAGTAACTGAATAACTAACTACTTGTCGGTTTCTTACAGAAAAGGAACTTGTATAAAAAATAAATCCAACACATTGATATATGTTAAGGGTTGAATTAGTATATCTATGCTTTCAGTTGTATCGTAAAAGTAGTGTTCGTTTTTATGAGGGTTAGCGTTTGTTTTCGTCTTGCTTGTAAGCTTTTGGAAACTTAGTTCAGCATTTGATTAAGAAATATGGCGTTTTCACTTGGTTTGAGTTCATTTAAATATCCATAATTTTTTGAGTTTGTGAATGTGGAGCTTGAAGTAGTCCTCTGTCAGTGCCCTATATGGGGTGCCATACTCTATCAATGGAGGTTAATGAAAAGCATGAATTAGCTTGTAATATATCACTCAAGAGTGTGTAATGCTATTGATAGTTTATATGTTTCTCAAGAAAATGAAGAAAATTGACTAAAATTCTTTTACTGCAGTGCTGCAATGAATGCAGAGACACGTGAAGAGGTTGCCATTAAGAAAATCGGTAATGCATTTGACAACCGAATAGATGCCAAGCGTACTTTAAGAGAGATCAAGCTTCTTCGCCACATGGATCATGAAAATGTGAGCTTCATTATTGTTATTTGATATTGGTTGCATAATGTATACTGTTGAAGCCATTCTAGCATCCTCGGTCTATAATTACACCTACTCAGTATACTTTTAAACATAAAATAACTGCCTTAAGTAACTCGTGTCTTATTAAATTTATAGTTGGTTATTTATTAACATGTTAAATCAACTTCATGAATCAAATTAACATACACTGAAAATCTCACATGATCAACTTAATATTAGAAGATTTTCAGAACATTATGATTGTTCTTAGTCTCTTAGATGTTTGTTAGTGCCCTTTATGTTGATTATATCTATTTTTAATCATTTAAATTTGTTTCGTCTCTTTATCTGTTATTCATAATTAGAAACATATGCTTGCTGTTCAACCACTGCAGGTTATTGCAATCAAAGACATAATACGGCCTCCACAAAAGGAAAATTTCAATGATGTATACATTGTTTATGAGTTAATGGACACTGATCTTCATCAGATAATACGCTCTAATCAACCACTTGCTGATGATCATTGTCGGGTATGTCCCGACCCGACTTTCTTGATGTCAAGTAGCATGTTCACATCGAGCACTTTGTGTTAAACTGTTACCAAACTTGTCAATAATTCCAAATAACTATATCCAAATTGTGTACCTTGTGAGTTATGCTTTGATGTTTTGTATGCAGTATTTTCTATACCAAATACTTAGAGGACTCAAGTATGTGCATTCAGCACACGTCTTGCATCGTGATCTAAAACCAAGCAACTTGCTTCTTAATGCTAACTGTGACTTAAAAGTTGGAGATTTCGGACTTGCAAGGACAACATCTGAAACAGACTTCATGACTGAGTATGTCGTTACTCGATGGTACCGGGCCCCAGAATTGCTCTTGAATTGTTCAGAGTACACAGCAGCAATTGATATCTGGTCAGTTGGATGTATTCTTGGTGAAATCATGACCAGACAACCCTTGTTTCCTGGAAAGGATTATGTTCATCAACTTAGACTTATCACAGAGGTAATTAAGTTCTCCACACCTTAATTATAATCTGTCATTTGTTATATATCTAAACAATTTTTTTCCCGAGTATATCTAAAGGAGTTTGACTTTGACTGGATGTGTATGTATTTGTTTTGTTGTGTTGATATAGCTGATAGGTTCACCAGATGATGCGAGTCTTGGATTTCTGAGAAGTGATAATGCACGAAGATACGTTAGACAGCTTCCTCAGTATCCAAAGCAACAATTTTCTGCTCGTTTCCCAAATAAGTCTCCTGGAGCTCTCGATTTGCTGGAAAAAATGCTCGTCTTTGACCCAAATAGGCGTATTACAGGTATAATGCTTGCTTCTGTACGATTTTGAAAGAAAAAAAAAGTAGTTTAAGCGTTCAGTTTTATGACGTCAAATAAAAAACTTCAAATTAGTCAAAGCTATAAGTATATACTTATTCATGTGAAAGAAAGTCAAATGATATACACACACATTAAATACTATCCATCCAATTGAAACCATTACATTTGATTGGACAAATACTTTAAGGACAATTTTGTACTGATATTGAAAAAAAAAATATTAGTATTATCCAATACTATGCTAAAACAAGATACCCATGTGATACCATACAACTATTATCAAATTTTGCATTGCAAAAATAATAGTATAAAATGTCATGTCTGTAATGTTGAATAATAGATTCCAACTCTATGCTTATTATCTGCATTTTCAAAGTGATTATGTGATTTAAACAACCAGAATCAGATTATGGTAATCAGTTGAATAAAGTTAGGAATATTGATATAGTTTTTGTTTTAATCTCAATATCTGTTTATCCACAGCTTTTTCTTATTTGCTTGTTTGAATCTAATTATTTTGACCATAAACAATCAACAAATCATAAATATAAACCAGTGTAGATGCATTATACAGATTATATAAACTTAGAAAATGTTGTTTTCATGTGATATATTGCAGTTGATGAGGCTCTTTGTCACCCTTACTTAGCACCCCTTCACGATATCAATGAGGAGCCTGTTTGTCCGAGGCCATTCAGTTTTGACTTCGAGCAGCCATCGTGCACTGAGGAGAATATCAAAGAGCTCATTTGGAGGGAGTCTGTAAAATTCAACCCTGACCCTACTCACTGAGTAACAAATATATATATATATATATATATATATATATATATATATATATATATATATATATATATATATATATATATATATATATATGCAGAGCAGCCAGAGGTTTTATATATGTATACTAGTTAGACAACTATATATGACATCATCCTAGGATTACTGTACTACATACCATAATGTTCTTTCCAGTTTTAGTAACTACAAACAAATCCAAATTGCTGAATTTGTTATTTTGGAGTCTATTCACCGATGGTTAGTTCTTTCTGGTGTTAGAAAGTCCAAACTGTTATATTATGTTCTGTATGATACTTTGATCATTTTGCTTCTGATTGAGAATTTGAGATGCCTAAATCTTGCTTCACAAATAAACTCACTTTTGATTGTTGAATCTTTTACTATTACCACTCTCATGACATGATTATATTACGAAAATTAGAGGTTTCGGCTCTAGAATTACAGACTTAGCTTACTGGCTTATGTGTTAGAAATTATGTTGGTTTGGGTATAATGATAATCATGAATACTTTGATAAGACCTTGAATCGTATACGAAGCACTTTCAGATTGTAGTAGTTCGACCTCATTGCTGACTAGGGTTATACGAAAGCAAGTCTTCCTGATTCCTTTCAAAAATCACTTGCATTACAAGGTTCAACCTAGAAATGATCTTTGTATCCATTCATGTTTAAGAAATGGTCTCATGTTCAAACCTCACTAACAACGTAAGTTTCAGGTGACTAAGGTAATGGTTGAAAATGGTCACAGAATAGCCCGTTAGGCCACATACATCATACTCTCCCTCCCTAGTAGCTTGAACATGCCGATTAGTGGCCAATTTCTATGACTCTCTCATATGCGACGTTCCTATATCGACCGTTATTTTTGTAATTAAAGTGAACAGTCACATATACTGAACTTCCGATAGTGACCAAAGAATTTTTTTTTACTTAAAACAACAATCAAGAACCGCACTCCTTGATCAACATTCACAATCTTTATCATTCATCAATCAATTTATCAATCTTTGATCAATGTAGTTTTACAAGTGTGCACCTAGGACCTCCTAAATCGTGTTTTAACTTGGAGTTCTTTTGAGCTTATGAGCTTAAGTAAATCTCAATCTCAATTACACTAAAACACCAACATTGCCATGTAGAATGATTCAAAGGGAAAATAACTTTATCATTGTTTTAGTTCGATTCCTGAAAATTGAGTCATATCAAAGTGATAAGTGCAAGTTCTAAAAGGGCGTAAAGCGGACAAATTGCAAACAAGTCAACAGTTGATATCATGGTAACCCTTTCATATCTCAATATATGATATAGTCATATAGAAGCATAGAAATTGTCATGTAGAACACGATGTACAATTTTTAAGACACAAAATACAAGTGTCCGATAGAACGACTACAAATGCAATAGAATCAAGTCCCTAGAATCATGCCATGACATAGGAACACTTCTTGAGCTCAACATTGTCTATGTCTAATTTCTCTTGAGGAAAAGTACACATTCCAATCTTGTCTTCCCCTTGGTCAGGCAACAAGTCACAAGGTTTAGGAACCACACCACTGGTCACCCCTTCAACATCAGTGCATGTCCATGGGACCTTTTTAGCCTTGACCCGCATCCCAATAGTTGCGTTCGATATACATATCCCCATAAAACTATCACCCGAGATACCCTCTAGTCGAGCTGCCATTGTCACATTTTCCGCCACCACATCTCTATAATTTATGTTCTGGATAATAGGAACAGCTTTTGGGTCCCAATGAGTATCAGCGTGGGACCCATAGTTTCCAGTTATCCAGAACACCCATTTCATGGTATGCAATGTCATACCTTTTACATAAATATCTTTCACAAATCCACCACGGCCCACCCCTGTCTTGATCCGAACTGCTGACTCAGTATTGATGGCGGTTATATCCTCGGCCCTCACGTCCTGAATGCCACCCGACATTTCACTTCCTAGTGCAATTGCTGCACTATAAGGGGAGATACACGTGAGGCGCCTAATGATCAAATGTTCGGTTGGCATACCGAATGATATCCCGTACTCATCCCAACCACTCTTAACCGCCACACAATCGTCCCCAGAGACAATATATGTGTCCTCTATTCTTGTGTTTGAGCAAGAATCTGTTTCACATTAAATTCATAGAGTTACTAGCAACTCGATTTAATTATGATAATCGAAACTAAAGTACTAAACTAATAGATGATGATTACTAACCTGGGTTAATGCCATCAGTGTTTGGAGATTGAATTGGGGCCAAAATTGTAATTCCTTGTAGAAGAATGTTGCTGTAATACATCAACATGTAAAAACGTAAGACTATACTGGAATGACAATTAATCTGTATTATCGGAGGCTGAATGTCATTTTGAAAACTTACTATTAAAGCCCCTGTAGTATCTTAACTTTATAAAAAAAAAAAAAAAAAAAACCCCGACTTTAAGTAAAAAGAGGCTTGCCTAACATCATACTCTTCTAAAAGAGCTACACTGAAATCATTCCAAATCTAAAGGATACTAACTAAAATGGTTGTTTCTGTTTGTTTTAAACATGTATCGATGGTCGTAAAAGTCCCCTAACTAGTCGGGATTTTGAAGTAGTCCGATTATTTTTCGTCTAGTCTCCGACGTAGCTGATTTATTCGGTCAAAGTTGCCAGAAATCCAATTTAATCGGTAAATTCATAGTTATTTGGTCAAAGTTGGTCAACGTCATATTAGAGTCTCCAACTTGGCTGATTAGTCTCTACAATGTCCTGCTTGACTAAACTCCGACTAGTGACCTTTACAACCTTACATGTTCCTAAACTATTCTATCCATTCGCAAAAGTTAGAGACCAAACAGAACATTGTTGAGTTTGGGTTTAATCAAATGCTTATTATAAATAATAAATAGTAACTAGTCATCTATATTCTAGTCTTGTGTTGCTTGTAATGAAAGAAAAGGTGAATTAAAGAATATACATTACATGATGGATAAATAATGCTCATAAAACGATAATTACCTACTATAAACAGGATGAACATTCCATGATGGAGAATTTAGGAAGGTAACATTTGAAATCTGAATAGTATCTGAATACATGATCTCGAATAGGTATGGTCTCGTGTATTTTAACTTTTTCCCATGGAACTTTTGCCACCAAAGTAGACCTTGGCCGTCGATTGTACCATTGTCACCTAATATGAACGAATGGTCACGATCAAAAATATTTATTTAAAAAGACCACTCACAGTCATGATACAAATTCCTTTTAGAATAACAACTCACTGTCACTGTCACAGTCAAAAAAATAAAAATAAATAAATAAATAAATAAAATAAAAAAGATAATTGAACGGCGGCTAGGAATCGCTGACGAACCACCTCAAGTGAGGCTTAACGCATAGACATCCGAAAACCTCCGAGGCTCATGAAATGGGCAGGTAAACACAAGGGAAAATATTTTTTCAGTCGAACTTCTGACCCTTCTTATAGGAAGTCAGGTTACCACCAATACACCAACAACTTCTCGTTGTCACAATCAACATTTGACATTCTAAAGAAGTTATATCAAGAAGATATGTTTTTTTTACCAGTGATGACGACGTCAGTGAGATTTGTCCCGAATATGAGACTAATGTACCTTCCTCCGGCTGCATCTCTACCATGACCGTAAGATGGTAGGGGATCGATCACCGGCCATGCATTTATATCCTGTAATTCATGCACTCGTAAATTATGGTGGTTAACGTTGATTACGGATCAAAGACTTATCACGTGAAGATAAACTAATGTTTGTTATTTTTTAGGCTCCGTTTGGCTCACGGAATTTAATGAAATTTCGGCGGAATTGAATTGATTTAAACAGTGTCTAAATTCAATTAGAATACCGTCGAAATCCCATTTGATTCCGTAAGCCAAACAAGTGACTTGGTGCATTAGTGTCTTGAGAATTTTATTGAATTTAAAAATGGTTTGGTAATTTCCATCTTATCCTTAGAAAATTTAAGAGAAGTTTATTGAATATATTAAAAAATTAAAGATTGAAAGTAATAATACATTATTTTGGAGTAAATTTTACTAGTGATTATGTCTTAACTGTTTTATTATATAAAATTTTCAAACTTTGTCTATATTCTTTAAATGATGACAAATCAATATCACATGTTCAAAACAGACCAAAAAAGTATCCATGTACCATTTTTTAGACAATTCTGCCTTTTTGGGTGTGGTACTTTTTAATTACTCCATATGGAAGATATATGTATCAAAATATTACTATAGTAAAAATAAAATTTTTATATATTTTAAGTAGAAGTTTTCTAATGACAACCCTAAGGGTTATCATTAAGAAGTAATTGATGCATAAAATAGTGTTATAATTTGATTGTTGGAGGTGATTATTTTCATGGAGTGGGTGGTTAATTATAATGTAGAAATAAATTAAGCATGTCTTAATTTCTTAAAGACAACCCTTAGGGTTGTCATTAGAAATTTTCTTTTAAGTATGACCAAAAAAAAATTAAATACCTGAGAAGCAAGGAGGGTGGCATCCTTGTGAAGAAACAGAGTAAAATGACTTGTGAGATTGAAGCTGCCGGTCAACCATTGACCAGCCGGAACAAACAGCTGAGCCCCGCCGTCTGAGGCGTATTGGCTCAATTTATTCACTGCACTCTGAAAGGCCCCTGTATTTAAAGTTTTTCCATCTCCAACCCCTCCAAAATCCGTAATTGATGCACTATGACTCCTGCAGTTTATTGCTGTGTACTCTAATGACCCCTCGTTTAATACAACTCTTCCTTTTCTACCATCAACTCCTACCATACTTGCCACCACCATCACCAGCATTAACAACCGTATTGCTTCTCGCATCTATATAATATAAATAAATTGTAAATCCCGAATGGATGTGTTGCCGGGTACCGTCGATCGGGTTCGGGTTTCCGTCCGAACGTGTGTTTCGTGCAAATGATGAGGGTCGTTGAAATAAATGATCTACCGATGCCAAAAAATTCGCCGTTCAAAAAAAAAAAAATTTGTAAATCACGGTTACAAGAGAATGTTTTTTTAAATATTATCTGTTGGCTGCGTTCAAGTGATATTTTAAGCCAAAATGCATACCGAGTTCAGGGATTTTAAGATAAGATATCAACTAGAAAAGTAAATGAATGAGGTTTTTCCTCACGTATAGCTTTTTCTCGAATGCATATTCAGTGACCGTTCATACCCTTTTCCAGGTTATCACAATATGCTGTTAGTGAGGTTTGAAGATAAGACCTCTTGTGAGAATATCAGGAAATCAACCATTAGGTCAGATGTTTATCAAGTCAATAATGTACGTGTAAAAAAGATGTTATATTACCCATAATACGGATAACGGATTTAATGCCAAAACAGTATAATAGAATATGATGAAACTGTAGTTTACGTGTTCGGGAATTTTATAGGTAGATTGAAATGATATTTTTGATTTTTTTTTTAACGTCGATTTTTTTAGCATCAGTAGATAATATTTGATATGGAACTGAGTTTTGGTATAAACAAAATTAGTAAAAATTGAATATTAAGAATTAAGATAGAATTAATTAAGTGCACTTACTTGAAGATGTAGATGGCACCTTGTAAATTTTGAGTTGTAGCAACACTTCATTGTTGTTAATTTGTGGAATATGTGTGTGGTGGGATGTTGGAAAATTATGAAGTCTTTTGTGGGTATTTATAGGTCCAAATCATCAAATATTGTTAGCACGGCCCAACTTATATGACATAAAACAATCATTATATATATCGTGTATCTACAGAAGTAGCAACAACAAAAACAAAAGCTGGTTTAAAAAACATGGCCAATGAATACAAACTGCGTACGAGATAGAACAGAACAGAACAGAACAGAATTATACCGCACACACATGCGGTTTAGTTTATGGTAGTTACTGTAGACGATCTTGGATCTTAGATTAAACGTTGTATCTAGATTAAAGGCGGAAAACAATAACCTAGAGTGAATCGAATACTAGTTTCACTTTGGGATCAATCTAACCAATGAAATATTGATAGAATCGACGCCTAGATGAGTGTATTCGGTTGGGGTATGGTCTGGGACAATAATAACAGCGAAAAACGACGGCTAGGGTGTGTAGGGTGTGTAACCTAACAATGAAACCCAACACCCGTATATATATAAAGTTACAGTGACCATCGGTCGGTGGTCTCTGACCAACGGCTGATGGTGATAGTCCCTCGACCGATGGTCTCTACCATCGGTCGATGGTCTGAGCTGCCAACCAAACAGCTCGAACCATTTTACGCCATTGCTTAATCAATTCAAACACACAATATCAATGACAATGTTGATACACGACTGAAGTGTAAACGATAATACAAATAGAACTTATTACATCATAGAACTCGGGATTATGCACCAACAAACTCCCCCTAAGACCTAGTTCTATATCAAAAGTCTTCAGTCGTCATCCAATTCATCCGTATGGATCGATTACCATGTTGTTCAAGTAGCACAGCTTAGCTACTTTCACATACTGTTCAGCCTGCACCTTGTTCTCTCGTCGATAAAGCATACGGTTATAGTACAACGTGAAAATATGTAACAACCCAACCCGTTAACCTTCCGAAAATGTGCCACAAAAAAAAAATTTCTAGAACAGTTGATCTGGACGGCGTCCAAAAGCTTGGACGGCGTCCAGCACTTAAGACTGGGACGGCGTCCAGCCATCTGGGACGGCGTCTAGATGTACTAAAACATTCTGATCAGTATTTTGAACACACGCGGGCGAAAACCCGCTTCCCGACACTTTTAAACCAAAACACTTTCACAATAGATTACAATAGTTTAAACTAAGAGTTTTTCACAATAAAAACCGAGTTTTACGACACCGGGCCCACAACGACCCAAAATACCACAAGTGATTATTTCGACCCGTTAGTTTATGCAAAAACAAAGACCGAGCATGGGATTGGGGACACGCTACCCAATCCTAATCAAATCCAAAAGCAAGTCTTCTAAAGTAACAACGCAAGTCCACTAGTCCCCGCGCTTACCCGAGCCACCGCATCCATGCAATCTATAAAAATGTAAACAACGAGAGGGTAAGCTAACGCTTAGTGAATGATAATATACTACATACATATATATGCATAAAATGAACACGCCTCACAAAACCAAATACCGTATACCGGAGCATCCAAGCATAAAGGCAAGCTAGTCTAAGCATACCGTAAGATCACTAAGCAACGAGCTAAAGATACATCAACAAAATATAAGTTCACCAACAACGATGTGAACAATGCCAATAAGCTACACCCGGAGGGTTAGCTACATCACGACAATACAACATTATATGTATACAATATATATATATATATATATATATATATATATATATATATATATATACATATATATATATATATATATATATATATACATATATATATATATATATATATATATATATATATATATATATATATATATATATATATATATATATATATATATCTCGAATAACAAAATTTGCTTACGCTTACAACACAATAACCATGGTTAACCAAATCTTCGCAAAGGAATGACTTCGCGAAACAAGTCATCGATGTTCATAACATCCGTTAGGGTACTTAACACCTCGTATCACTAACCCCTAGGGTGGCACCTTAACACCTCGACACTTCACCCCGAGTGGCATCTTAACACCTCGATGCTTCACTCATTATTTTACGGAGTGGTGTCTTAACACCTCGACACTACACCCCTAGGTGGCACCTTAACACCTCGGCACTTCACCCCGAGTGGCATCTTAACACCTCGATGCTTCACTCATTATTTTACGAAGTGGTGTCTTAACACCTCGACACTACACCCCTAGGTGGCATCTTAACACCTCGATGCTTCACCCCGAGTGGCATCTTAACACCTCGATGCTTCACTCGTCATGTGAAACGTGGTGTCTTAACACCTTGACACTACGCATTTCACGCTACAACAAATAGATACATTATATACCTACACATATAATTATTCCACTCACTATATTAACCCTTCGTCATTGGGGTTATCTAAGTCCACATCACACGCCCATGTGATAACGTACACACAAAGTGTGCACCTCGCCAACGTGTTCAACCAAAACGCACAACCGTGCCAATTGGACCTATACACAAGTCCAACAATTCCACCTATACGAGAAGCGAGCTCTACAAGCGAGAACCCCTTCTCCCGACCCACACCCATCCTACACATACATATGCATATAGGATATTAACACTCACCTATTGGTCTTGATGAATGCTTCCAAGTAAACCGCAACGCGCCAAATGGAAAGTACCTATTCCATTATCACAAACACAACAACACAATTAGGGTTGACTTACAAACCAACCCAATTGACACCTAGTGCAAATTCGACCCATTTGCACTTTCAAGCACGAAACGCGCCCAAACTAACCAATAATCACTAACACGAGTGAAAATGGTCCTAACACGCCAATTAAACCCGAACACAAGTGTTAAACACGTGTCATACCCATTTTGACACCAAAACCCTAATTTTGACCCATTTCAAAATTAGTTAGCCAAACTCACCCAAAAGAGTTTCAACACTTCCATAATCACTAAACCTAGTGATTAAACTCAAGATCAAACCCTAATCAAGGCTAAAACATCAACCAACCCAAAACCCGCCAAGTGACAAGATTAACAAGTCACCATGAACCTACTTCATCATCTAAAAGGGTTTCACAACAATCTAGCTCAAAACCCTAACTTGAACATCAAATCTAACAAATGAAATTCGGAGTTTGAGCTTACCAATACCACCACAACGTAGCTAGGAGCGAGATGAACAACTTTAGAACCCGAGTTTTTGCGAGAATCCGACTCCTTCTTCTCCAAATCCGCCTCTCTCTCTCTCTAAAACCCTCCTCTCTCTCTAGATAAGGTTGAGAGTGTTTGTGAGGATGAAATATCATCCACAAATGACCAAGGAACCAGCCTTGAAGGCTCCTAACCGGCATCCAAGTGAATTTACCATTTTACTCCTTTTTAATTAATTAAAACAGCTGGCTCGACAGATAGTTTCGACGGCGTCCCGAATCTTGGACGGCGTCCCGTCCTTCTTTGCTGGACGGTGTCCCGAAGGTTGGACGGTGTCCCGATCTACTGCAAAATCAGAAACAGAAACAGGGTCTTACAACTCTCCCCCACTTAAACACGATCGCGTCCTCGCGATCTGCAACACGTAACCGAACAGACCTCACTCAACGGTCCTCAAACATAGCCCCATTCCGACTTTCCTAAGCAATCCTTCCCAATGAATCGCCTTTAACAACTAAATCGTCACACGCGATTTATCAATTCACAATCCCGAGCACTAAAACCATGCTCATTCCCTAACGTCGGGAAAAACTCAACCAAATCTCGAACCGAGATATCAACCCCTTAGCGTACCCTTACCGAGTACAATGCTAAAAGCAACCAAGTCTCAATCTAAAGTCAACAATCCGAACGTTGAAGATCGAACCACATGAATCCTTACGGATTACACTTACCACTAAACATCCTTCGTAGTGCGCAATACAACCAATATGCCACTATCCTAACATCATAAGCAACGGCTAAAACCAAAAGCGCCCAAAATGACTATGGCAACGCTAATCCTAAGGTGTACAAAATCGACTATTGTCACACCCGTAACAACATGTGAGCGAAACACGGCTATCACAATCACTAATCACACAACATGGTCCTCACGATCCCACCATCGGTGTATAAAACAGCCGATAGTTCCCACAACATGGTCCTTACGACCCCACCATTGGTGTATCAAACAACCAATAGATCAAACATCATGGTCCTTACGACCCCACCATTGGTGTATCAAACAACCAATATATCAAACATCACCCGATGAAGTCAGCGGACCCTGTCAACGATCATGCTTCACCGATATAACACTACACCCAAGATGAAGTCAGCGGACCCCGAAGGTCATGCTTCACCAATCAACAATACCATGATGAAGTCAGCGAACCCCGAAGGTCATGCTTCATCAATCAACGCCCTTTTGGCCTCGAATGACGAGTAGCGTAACATCGCGCTCTGCTACGCCATAGTGAATCCTAACGGATACCACTAACCATTCACACACTCGAGCAAAAACCACCTATATCAAACATAGGCACAAAATAATAATTCTCTAAAAGAGAATCCGACACACACCTCCTTTACCCAAAGGATTTCACCTTGCTCGCCAAACACGTCCATTATCTCTCAACGAGATTTACCACAATACCACCTCGGTGATAATTCAAATCCAAACCATAAGTACAATCTAACCGAAATTGTTCTCTACCACAAATCGACCAAAACTAGGTCTCGACAACATTTTCCGGATCTACCAAAAGCATCATCTGAAATCTCACACTAAAACTTCCTCGGGCAGGAGTGCAACTCTCCCACTTGGAACTACGTTCCATATCCACAACTCGTACAACCGTACAATGCTACCGAAGGTAGACTTTACAAACGATTGGGTTCACAAGACCCATCACCACATCTAGCTCCAACCTTGAGCACACGAAAGATTTCGATCAATCCTTAAACACTTCGAACGAAAAGTGTACCACGATTACCCAAACCATACCCTAGCTGTAACACCCCGTCAAAAATCCCTTTAACGGAATGTTAACTCTGGTCCCAGTGCTTGGCTTGACTTCAACGTGACAGCAATATTCTACAGCGGAAGCAATTAATACCAGAGAATAAAACACGCAAAACGGATCAACAACAATTTTGAGTGAATCTACAAGTTTTAGGTAAACAATACAGTATGTTGAAGAAATACATTTCGAAAACGGTTATTAGTGGAAGACCACCAAGGTTCAATGTTAAAAGTTTGTAGACAACTCTGTGTCCCATTTCAAAAGTTTGTTGATACTACCATGTCAAGTTTCAATCATTTGTAGACAATACCATGTCAAGTTTCAAATATTCGTAGACAATACCATGTCAAGTTTTATTTCATTTGTTCGTAAACCACAATTTTAAATAACGTTGTATAGTATCTAAAAACAGTTATCATAAAATAGTTTAAGTTCCTTGACCACGAGATTTTACAAGTACAACTCCAAGTTGCGAAACGTTTGCATAATCTATGAGCACCTGAATACTAGCAATGACCCGAGTATAGAATCCACTATACCCGCCTTTACCTCATAAAAATGTTATACACTTGTACGAATGTATTATGTTCAAAGTAAATGCACCACAGTTTTTATAGCGGGTGAGGTTGTCAACCTAACGGATCCGTCCATCTAAATTGTGCCTACACCGATGGTATTTAAAGTATTCAAGCTAGAGGCTTTGTGTACAAACTCAATATGCAGATATAGTACTCGTGTCAATACAAAAAGCATTTGATAATGTAAGTATAACAGCGTGTATTCTCATCCCTGAAAACATGTAAAAAGCGGGACTGTAGACTCACCTTGAATAAAGCTCGGAATGAAAAGTGGACAATTTACTTGTACGGTTTATAGCCGAGTAATGCAACCTAAGTATACGTATATAGGTTGATCAATAAATATGTCCTAAACAAATGTGGTTTCATAGTATAAGTTGTCTTATTGCTCGACTCGACGCGTTTCAAAGTAGAAGTCAACATACAGTCAACTAATTCATGCAAGTCAAACAAAGTCAACCGAAGTCAAACTGGAAGTCAAACTTGGTCAAAGTAGTCAACTAAAGTCAACATCAGTTGGTTCATGTCAAATATGGGTCAACATGTCAAACCTAAGTCAAACAACACGTTTCAGGTCATGAATAATCATTTTCACAATTTCAGTTTATCGTTGTACACAAAATTCATGAACACGTAGCATACTTAGCATATTATCTCATGGTACATAATTCATGCAAATATGGAAAACTCCAGATCGTAAATATACTTAAAATCGATTCCAAAAAGTCCAGCTAGGGTCTCATACGATAATTAAAAGTCAGAAATCAGAAGGGGTACATTTGGGGTTCACCAAGTCAGTTTCTGACCACGCACTGATTTGGTTTCGGCTATAACCGGAGTTAGGAACATGCAATTGATACAAGACCAGTGTAAATAGTTCAAAAACAAGTTAAACTAACACATATCAAAAATCGAGCAATTTTGGTTTAGCCAATTTGTACAGTTTATTCATGCAAGTTGAATATTCGGTTTTCAGCTCAATCAGAATTTACATAAAGTATGGCTCTATTGTGCCTAATGCATAAGGTTTCTGAGATTAACATAAACTAAAAATAAGTCACATATCATGTTAAAATTCATATTCCATAAGCTTACATGCTCATTCAATAAACACAATCCTCAGAGTATAAAACAGGGAGCAATTTACAGATTCGATTCTAGTCTCGCTAGTCACATTGGCACGCGATTATCCAAAGATCTAGATACAATTAGCCTATGATATCTACATGAAAGATGAAGTAATTTTTGAGTAGATTTCAAATATGCAAATATTTAATCACAGAAGTTAATACATCTTATTATACAAGGTCATTTTCATGCAAGTGCTGTATAAAACTACTTTTACACTAATTCAAGCATAACTCGGGTTTCACATGAGCAAACGACATGATATCCTAGTATAAAGTGTGTGTTTTTAAATTATATTTCCAGTGGTATAAGTTTCACAATCTAATTCATGGTCTATCAAACCCAGATTTCTGATTACACAACAAAAATACAACGTTAATTTCAAATGGACATAACTTGATCATCCGGAAACGAAATCAAGCGAATCCAAAGCCTAAAATCAATAGTTTTTCGATAGCTATCCATATAAACAATTTTCAATTATAGAAAACAAAGTCACAAAATCAGTAGCATAGAAATACAATTCGTGATTAAACCCTAACTCGTAATTCGGACAATATAACGACTAAATACATGTACAAACGCGACCAATTGAGCAATAGAAAATCTAAATCATATGATAAATAATTAAATCTGGAAAAATAGAGTTTTTAGATCTTACCCTAATCATACAATTATTGGTATAGATACGTAGGGCTCGTCGAGAGGAACACGGATATGCGATCAATTTAACGATCAAGCAAACATCGAGGGTGTTCTTGAAGAAAAGATGATCGATGATGGTGAGTATTCATGAGATATGATGCACCATTTAACTCTTTATTTTCTGATTACTAGTTTTACATGTAAAAGGTGATGCACATGTCTAAAAAAAATTATGGGATTACCTACTAATGGCCTCCTCTTTTTGACTAATATAAGATATTTTATGATAAAATGGCCACCTTCTTTTGACTAATATAAAATATTTTAAGATATAATGGCCACCTTATTTTGACTAATATGAGATATTTTAGGATATGATGTATGAGGTCACGGCCATGTGGCATCGGGCTCGGGTCTCGGACTCGTTTTGTGTAAAAGCTCGTTCGCGCGTGGTTCGTTTCGAATGCCGTTAACCGTACCGAATCTACGGAACATTAACTAGTCGTTGAAACAAAATCACCGTGTTTAATTCATTAAGTAAATAATAAATTAAATTTCTTTCGTAAGTTCCATAATTATTAACAATAATTATTCTATCGTTTTTCTGAGTTCCGTTAACTGAAAAGTTTTCTAGGCGATTAACTTTAATCGTGTCGTTTCTAGTTTAATTCGTCAACCGAATTAAGTTTACTAATTAATATAACATATTAATTCAAGTAATCCACTAAGGATCAAGTACGCATTTAATTTCTTTAAATACAAAAAAAAAATTCACGTAAGTTCCATTAACTAACTAACGGACAGTTAACTAAAGTAACGGAAAAAGTTGGGTTGTTACATTACCTCACCGTTATTGAAATTTCGTCCCGAAATTTGGATGATGGCAGTTATTGATGAAAATAAAATATTTTCGTATCATTAGAAATCCACGTTTCAACGTGAGCTTGAATTCTATAACGAAGTTTGCAAATAAAGTTCATACTTGACTTGAATAGTTTGTCTTTCCAGACGTAAGCCTTCATAGATTCTTTTAATAAAAGAATTTGGTCATATACGATTGTTTCGTCAAATAATATGATAAGATTAAATAATCTTTCGAGATCTCTATACGGATGGACTTCTAAGGTCCGTTTGATTTCGTAATGAATACCAGTTAAGTGTATAGAATTTCTTATCATCAAGAATATGGATGAAATGATTCGGTTACGTGTAAAAATATGACTGAATATGTCACTAATGGATGTATTGAAGTAATAGTTGTCCGCCTTGACTTTTCGATGTAATCACTATTGATTCTCCTAAATTCAAGGGATTTTAATATAATCGTTTGAAATCTGTGAGATTTGAATCCCGGTAATTAAGGAAATTAGAATCCTTTTCTTTTTAATTTAATACAATTATCTTAATCGGCTGACGCGTTGCTATGGTAAAAAGTTCTAATATAAATTAATCATCTCTGCGGCCTTATTTTCTCAACCTCAATCTTCTTACTTTCAAGATTCTATATTCGAAAATTTTGTGAAGATGCTTCATCTGCTCTTGACTTTCGTTACTATTTTGACTGTGTATATAGTCATTCTTCTTTTTAGTCTACCACCAGAAGAATCTCTGTTCTTCTATAATGATCTAGGGATGACAGTATTTTTAATTCTACCACTCCTCTGTTTTTCAATACTTATTGATATAAATGGTTTATGATCTTCCATGTTTGTTATCTTTTATATTTTGACCTATTTTTCGAAGACTCATGCTTTTTATCCAAGAAGATCTTCAACTTGTTCTTCTATACATGGTCAAATAATACGGATCAATAGCCGATGATGATGCAGAAACATTCGCTGTTCATCATCATAGTATCCGTTTTCACCTTGTTTTCTCTTCTCGACTTTAAATCAAGCAAGTAATGGTCCAGAATTCGTAGGTATGGAGTTTTGCATGATCATAATATACAAGGTAGAAAGGAAAGGTAATAGCACGATTTGATTTGTCAAATTACCAGAATATTCGAAAAAGACTGAATCATCAAGAAATATATTTCCTTGATATGTTTAGTAGTTAAATAGAATGAAAGAGTTATGTAACATGGTTCATGATGATTGTAAGGTCTGTGAATCATCATCTTCCATTAGAAATTCAGCATGACTCCGGAGCAAGATATTCTCTAAAGATATCATCGGATCCAGAATTACCTGGATTCTTTGAATATAAGGTTTGGTCCTTGTATTTTTCCTTGGTCTCCTTCATGGTTAGCTCAATCCGTTTTTCAGTTCCAAATCTGAGCTTTTTCAATACGTTATTCTTTATCATCAAACTTTTGGCCATTAAGACAATCTATAGCTTTTGCTGCTTCGTCAGCATTCTCAAGGTTAACGAATCTGAATCATTGGTTATCAATCCGAGATGGTTTCAAGAGATTTTATTTTTAGATGATTAAACGCTGATTGTAATCGTTAACGGGTCTAATGGTTGACGAATAGGCGTTGTTGATTTCAAAAGTAATGAATGATAATTTCGATGGTTTGATGTGATAATTCATCATGGAATACAAATGAATATAATTCATGAATGTAGTGATCTTTAGGAAGATAACACTTGCTAAAGCTTTACTTAGATTCCGATACGTCAAAATCAGAATATGTAGTAATTGTTCTTTAGTGAACGGATACACATATCTTGTGAGTGTAATTAGTATAGTTACTGATTATTGAATCAGAATTTGAAGAATGTATAATGTAACATATTAATGTGAGATATAAATATTTCTCGGGTTTTACCTACCCATTAAATATTTTTACAATTTACAGTTTCTACAGAAGGGTTTTTAATTACAATCTTTATGAAGATATATATATTCGTATATATTCTTCAGATGTAATCATGGATTTAATGAGTTAATATAATATTAAACTCATTTGATTTACGGTTGAAGATAATCTCCAAAGCCTTAGAGATTTCATAATTGTCGCGAAATATTTCGCTAATGAAGTTATGAATCAATACTTCATCGTTAATTGTTTATTGATATACCTCGGTATATGATATTGATGCTCGTGGAGTTCTTGTGAAATTTACAAGGCACGAATAATGTTTTCTAGAAAGTTTCGAGTACATCGAAAATAGAAGTGAAAAATCAAACATGTATTTGAATAATACACTTAGTTTATTATGAAATGGAGTTTATTGTGCTGAAGCAGTGATTAATGATTGTTACGTCATTAATGAAGGATGTACATCATAGTATATTAATGATATGATTTAACCAAGTAGCACATACTAGTTAAGATTCACACGTAATAGCTTAGTACGAAAAGATTTATTATTGTTCCAAACCATATATTTATATAAAGTATACATATATAATTTTTTTTTTCAAGGAAGAATGAGTCAATACATCTTAACTCACAATTAATAATATTCCTTGGTATCTATGGGGCGTATGATGTTGATATCCGAAGTACCGAGTGTGATGTTGAGGTGTGGGATGCGGATGTTGTTGTTGGTGAAGCTGATGCTGTTGGTGGTGATGTTGATGGTACTGGTAGTGCTGGTTATGCTGCTGGTGCTGCTGATGCTCTTAGATTTCGCACCATATTTTCCAGAGCCACTACTCGAGCGCCAAGCTCGTTGACTTCTTCCACTATTCCGGGATGATTGGCAGTTCGGACGAGTGGATGAATAAGATCTAGAATTCTAGATATTATATATTCGTGACGGGATATTCTGGAAATGAGGGTGAAAATAGTATTCCGAACTGGTTCGCCGGTAAGTGCTTCAGGTTCTTCGCCAATAGGTGAATTCGGTTGGTGGAAGGGATCGCCTTCTTCTCGCCTCCATTGATTAAGTCGACTACGAACCCACCCCCAATTCACCTAGAAAAGATGATGGCTAATAGGTTCATTCGTTCCGGTTACGCTGTCCATGGAGTTCGAGGAATCAGATAAGAAATCCATATTATGTGTTTGGAATAGGGTTTGATATGAATTGAATGTTGGATGATATATTCGTCTCCTTGAATACGTGTATATAGCAAAAAGATTTCTGTAATTTACGGAGGAAATTTAGAAAATATATCAGACAAAATCTAATATAATAAGTATGATAGCGACAGGATTAGTCTATATATAATCGGTGCAATAATTGCAGTAAGATGTCGGTGGATCAAAAATGATAAGCAGTGAGAAGTAGTGATCGGTCGCGACTAGTAGTGAGAGGCGGTGTTGAGTAGTAGTTAGCAGTGATAAATAGTACTGGGTAGTGGTATAAGATGACGAGTGTGTCCAAGTAGTGTCTTAGTTGTGACAAGTAGTGGTCGGTGGGAACGGACGGCGTCGAGCAGTGAAGTGTTGTGTCATGATTACAAGTTACTTATAAGTTATAATAACAATTAGTTCGCATAGTGTAAGTTTCTACTTGCATTTGAGATTACACGGTTTGTTCTAAACGTTGTTTATCCAAGTAACCTACTTGACTCACTCCCAATTCCTTATTTTGCGGTGTCGGAACTTCTATATGAGTTACTGTAATGTAATCCCAGTCATTACATTACGCTATCTCACATTTCCATTCGACATCACTCCATAAGTTCAAGATGGCGTAATCAACTTAATTTAGTTAAATCTCGCGTCACGTGTACGTATGTGTTTTGTAGTATGGTGTTCAGTTCAATTCCATATCATATGAGTGTAAGGTGTATATGTACGTGATGTAATGTGTAGCTCTACATGTAGCATAGTGACACATACAGTGTAAGTACGGTGCATAAAAGTCGTCCAAGACACACGGCTATAGACTAGACTTCACTAAAGCGTCCTACGGTTAGATACACTAATGTATCCTAGTTCCCTATAGCCAAAGCTCCGATACTAAATGTAACACCCCGTCAAAAATCCCTTTAACGGAATGTTAACTCTAGTCCCAGTGCTTGGCTTGACTTCTAAGTGACAGCAATATTCTACAGCGGAAGCAATTAATACCTGAGAATAAAACATGCAAAACGGATCAACAACAATGTTGAGTGAATCTACAGGTTTTAGGTAAACAATACAGTATGTTTAAGAAATACATTTCGAAAACGGTTATTAGTGGAAGACCACCAAGGTTCAATGTTAAAAGTTTGTAGACAACTCTGTGTCCCATTTCAAAAGTTTGTTGACACTACCATGTCAAGTTTCAATCATTTGTAGACAATACCATGTCAAGTTTCAAATATTCGTAGACAATACCATGTCAAGTTTTATTTCATTTGTTCGTAAACCACAATTTTAAATAATGTTGTATAGTATCTAAAAACAGTTATCAGAAAAAAGTTTAAGTTCCTTGACCACGAGATTTTACAAGTACAACTCCAAGTTGCGAAACGTTTGCATAATCTATGAGCACCTGAATACTAGCAATGACCCGAGTATAGAATCCACTATACCCGCCTTTACCGCATAAAAATGTTATACTCTTGTACGAATGTATTATGTTCAAAGTAAATGCACCACAGTTTTTATAGCGGGTGAGGTTGTCAACCTAACGGATCCGTCCATGTAAATTGTACCTAAACCGATGGTATTTAAAGTATTCAAGCTAGAGGCTTTATGTACAAACTCAATATGCAGATATAGTACTCATGTCAATACAAAAATCATTTGATAATGTAAGTATAATAGCGTGTATTCTCATCCCTGAAAACGTGTAAAAACGGGACTGTAGACTCACCTTGAATAAAGCTCGGAATGAAAAGTGGACAATTTACTTGTACGGTTTATAGCCGAGTAATGCAACCTAAGTATACGTATATAGGTTGGTCAATAAATATGTCCTAAACAAATGTGGTTTCATAGTATAAGTTGTCTTATTGCTCGACTCGAAGCGTTTCAAAGTAGAAGTCAACATACAGTCAACTAATTCATGCAAGTCAAACAAAGTTAACCGAAGTCAAACTGATGTCGTAGGGGGTGTATACAAAATAGTATTATTTTAGTGCGAAATACTATTAAATATGCTACAATTTTACACAAGTTATTTATTTATTTATCGAGTGGGATATACTTAAACCTTGCTACAACACTTATAGCCAGTGTACCTAATCGTATTATAGTATAGTTTTTAGTAAGTCCGGTTCATTCCACAGGGAGCTCGTGAAGTTTAACGCTATATTTTTTACACACAATATTTGTAAAAATACAAAAATATATATGTACTAGTAGTATTATTATTATAAAAGGGGGATTTTTTTTTTACCGTTTAATGACCGGTTTGTCGATTTTTAAAACTTAAAATACAATTAAAACCTAATGTAAAATATAAAAAAAAACTAAAACTTAATTTAAAGAGTAAGTAAATGACGATAATTTAAATGACAGAAATTAAAGTGCAATAAATAAAAGTGCGATTAAATATGAAATTAAAGGGATTATGCTTATTTAAACTTCCATAATCATGATGTTTGACGTGTTGATTTTAGTTTTATGCCCATGGGTTAATTGTCCTTTGTCCTGGATTATTTAATATGTCCGTCTGGTTTTTGTCCATAACAGTCCATCAGTCATAAATATAAAGTGCGAGTGTCCTCGTCAAATTATTCTTATACCCGAAGTTAAATATTCCAACTAATTGGGGACTTAAACTGTAACAAGATTTTAATACTTTGTTTAGTAATTACACCAGGATGTCGACTGAGTGTAACCCAAGGTTTTAATATTTTGTTATCAATTATACCAAGTGTCCTTGTACATAATTTCACCCCTGTTTTAATTATTCTAGTGGCTATTAATCCATTCCCGTGTCCGGTTAGATGAACGATTATTCGTACATATAAATACCCCGCCCATCGTGTCCGATTGAGTGTATATGGTAATTTATAGGGACGCCCAATTGTAAATCTTTATATTAACATTAACAAACTATCATTTAGTTAAACAAATATAAAGCCCATTAATAGCCCATAGTCTAATTTCCACAAGTGTCGTTCTTTTGTCCAAACCCCAATTATGGTACAAAGCTCAATTACCCAATTTTAGTAATTAGCCCAACATCATGATTACTTCGTTTTAAATAAGCATAATAATAACTTAGCTACGAGACATTAATGTAAAAAGGTTGAACATAACTTACAATGATTAAAAATAGCGTAGCGTTACACGGACAGAATTTCGACTTATACACTCAAACGATCTCTATCATAAATCTTATTATTATTATAATTTAAAATTAAAATTAAGATTATTGTTATATCTTATTACATTAACATTATGATAGAGATTTTTAGATATAGATATTGATATTTGATATTGGATCGGTAGAAAGATATATGAGAAAAAAAAGTGTACCGATATCATAAAACTACATCGCCTTTTATAGGCAAAAGTATAAATTGAATTTTCACTTACGACCCCTGAACTATACTAAATTAACAACTTTTTATTATTTAATATTATTCTTATTATGAATTATTTAAATATTATATTTTATTCTTGTGCATAGTTGACTCATAATTTTTACACCGTTGCGTCGAGCGTTGAGAGTTGACTCATGTCCCGGTTCCGGATTTTCGAACGTCCTTGCGTACTATTTTATATCGTGTGCTTTGCGTTTTGTAACTTGTACTCTTGTCATTTTTAGACGTTCCTCATCAATAATTTGAACCTTTTTAATTGTATGTTGTACTTTTGAGCTTTTTGGACCTTTGTGTCTTCAATTTGTCGTTTACGCCTTTTGTCTTCGCACTTATTTAATACAAACGAATATTACTTGAAAATGGAACAATTGCAACTAAAATCTTGTCTTTCTTGGGGGGATAATGCTATGAAATATATGTTCCTTTTTAGCCTTATCAATATCCCCACACTTGAGCGTGGCTTGTCCTCAAGCAATATAGTCTTGAAAAACACTTGAATCACTTCTTTATTCTTCACACTTTGTACATCAGTGACTTCAATACGGCGGTATAAACAATGGTAGTAACGATGTGGTTAAAGGTGGGTGTGTCTTTTATAGTTGCCTCGGGTTTAGGTCAACGACACTGGCAATCAAATAGCCGATTTACTTTCGGTTTCCAAAGCAAAGTGCACATTTGAAAGGCGGTTTACAGTCCCACATGACTATAAAAATTTAGATCCTTTAAGGAAATTGGATCTTTATGAAAACATTTGATCTTTTGAAAATTCAAGCTAGATTTTACCCTAGACAAGTTTTTTGATTTGGTCCATCATTGGTGTTGCAAAATATATTTGTGGATCAATATTTTGGCTAAAACTTTTAGGCTTGTGTAATCCACTGCTATCCCGGTATCGAATAGCACACATCCAGTTTACTTGTTCCGTATATTACCTTTCGGTAAACTACCGTCCGGTTGTAAAGGAAAGCGATGAACAAGAAACTGTTAAGGCAATGTCTAATGACATGTATTTGTTCATGGTCTAATTACGTGTCGGATGCTAGTACTATCCTTGGTAGGAGCAATAGTAAAGATCATCCTATGATTTTTCGGTCTGGCACAAGGTCCTGTCTCCGACCATGCTATGCAACCACCGTTCTTACGGTTGACACCCGATTTGGTTCAGGTGACCTAATGAATTCCCGGTGAATTCCTAGGATTTTACGTTCAATGGTAATGAACGCATTGAAAATAGGGTTTTCAGGAAACAAATCGGTTTGTAATTTTGATCAAAATATTTTCTCGTTCAAGCTCGAGTTTAGATATCATTGAATTCCATGAGTTTGAATTCTCAATCTTTAAGGTCAATCTCTAGGATTGAATAATATCAGTCTTAAAAGCTGATTTTTAATCTTTAAGGAGATTATCCTTTCTGGGGATCTGATTCATTAGTCTTATCCAGCTAATTTGCATGGTGCCCCCCATTGTACGAGATAAATCCTTCTCATGGTTAGGATAAATCTGACCACTTGGCGACCCTGTTTAATGCTGAGGTCCGTGGATTTCCTGCTGATTTTAGTGATGACTTTTCTAGATTTTTCGTCAACCTACAGCTGGTCTGGACGACAACTTCATGACCTAAATCAAGAAGCGCGTTTCTTTTTCGGAAGACTTTACTTCCTTTTAATGATGGAATTGATTCATCGTGTAGATCCATCTCTTCTTTTCTTTCATCGGGTAAAACAGTTTAGTTTAGTCCAAAGCAAAAGTATTTTCAGTTATTTGTTACAGATATATGTGACATATGTTTAAGATAACTTGGTAAGTTTTTCCACACTTGGCTTTTATTTTCCTTTTTATCGTCCTCTATTCCATTTTAAATGAATTTCAACATTTTGGTTGTTTCTCAATTTATGTCCTTTCCGAGGTAACGATAATTTCGGCTCAATGACCTAGTTTTCATCGTTCATAAATATGTATAAACATGATTTTGAATTCATTTTGTTGAAAATTTTGAAAAATTTACTAGAAGTGGGTAGTCAGTATATAAGACTAGAGCTGTTCCTTGTTATCGGAGAGCACTAGATTCTAATACAACTACTGCGTTACTAGTATTTTTAATGGTAACCAAGTGTTTAAAATAAAAAATTTTAAAATCCGAAATAATTTAACCCCTTCCCACACTTAAGTTCTTGCAATGCCCTCATTTGCAAGAAATCAGTAACAATTTAAATTATTGAGGGTGATAAGCGTAGAAAAGTGATTAAATTTTACCAAAGTTTCAAACATATTGTTGTTTGTTTGTTGAATGATAAATGGTGCACGTCATTTGTTTATTCCGTCTTGTTTGTTATTTCACACAGATTTTGCATCTTGTCATCAAAATTACTTGCTTTTGCTGAACTTAATGCCAGTCTTTGAAAACGCGTTGTTTTACCCTGTCTTGTAAGATAAACTACAAACAAATATATACATACTATTTTTTTTTTATTTATAAAACCTTTAACTTATAAAACAAATATTAATTAATTTTAAAAATTTGTTTCTTTTAAGAATGAGGACGTTTCGGAACGATGCCCTAGTCCGTCCCTCGACAAAATTTTAAAATTTTTCATTTTCAAGCAATTGTTTTAAAAGCTTAGATTTTTGGATTTTTTAATGTTTTTGGCATACTTTAATTCAATAAGATTAAAAATAATGATAATAAAAGTTCTCGTCCCTCCCTCGGGTAAAGCAATTTCGGTTTAAAGACCTAGTCTTCAACTTACGACGAATTTAAAAATCATATTTTTAACTTAATGAGATAAAGTAAATTTTTGTTTTTTAAATTCACACAACTTAAATATAAAATTCAAAATTCACACCAAACTTAAAATTTGAAATGCATAAAATTAAAAATTCATATTATAAATTCACACCAATCTTATATTAATTTTTCAAATATTTACAATTTTAAATATATTGTTTTTACAAAGTTTACAATATTAATTTAAGATTTAAATATTAATTTTAAAAACATGGTAAAAATAAAATTAAAAATCTTTTTGTCTTTTTATCCCACTTTAATCAATCAAATATTATCAAAAATATGCGCCCCTCTTTTCGGTAAAGTAATTTCGGTTCCAAAACCCAATTTAACTCATGACGAATTTTTGAAATATTTTGGGTTGATTGTTTAAAGATATTTATACCTTAAGAATAAACGTTAAATTTCGCAGTGATGTAATAAATTTTTGAATGATATCAATAATTTCGGTCGCCAAACCTAATTTTATTTAATACCAATTTAATACTTTATAGCGAACAAATTAGCGTTTATTATCAAAAGGTTAAAAATAAAAATAAATAAAAAATAAAAACTGTACAGACTTACCTGTGAGATAGTATTCTTAGTTATATGATCTATCCCATTCATAAGATAGTCGGTTTAATTGGTTTTCCATAGCTACATAGGCGTAACCTCGATCATTCAGTGTCTTTTCTTCTAAACATATGAACGGTCCGTCTCTACATAAAGTAACAAATTCGGTATTTGAATAGGTTTGATTATTTGAACATTTACCTCCATGTGACCATTTTCCGCATTTGTGACATCTTTCTAGGTGTCGTGCTCTTCTTTTCGCTGCGGATTTTGATTTTCCTTTACCAAATTGTAATTTATTATCTTCGCATCTGGATTCTTTTCTAACTCCGTCCATTCTTTCTCTGATTACTGATACTAATTCACTCGGGAGTATGTCATTATTACGTTTAGTGATCAAAGCGTGTAGCATTAGACCATGGTTTAGTTCACAGGCAGTCTTCATTTCGTAAAAACCTAAAAAAAAAAAAAAATTCAGAATGGGGGGAGAAGACTAGTTCTTTAGGGTCTGCTAGGGAAAGACCATTCGGGTTCCATTTTCGAGAACTACACGAAAACAGACAATCTAACTCTAACAGAAATACATATTATCCTTTAAAGACTTGATTCTCCCCACACTTAGTTAGCTGTGGTGTCGAAATTGTGATTAACTTCGTTGTCGACTTCCATCGGACCATGTATGTAATGTTTAACTCTGTGACCATTAACTTTAAATTCAATCCCATTTGAATTTATTAATTCTATCTTTCCGTATGGGAAAACTCTTTTGACTATGAATGGTCCAGACCATCTTGATTTCAATTTTCCAGGAAATAGCTTGAATCGTGAATTGAAAAGAAGAACTATGTCTCCTTCTTTAAATTCTTTTAAACTTCTGATTCTTTTATCATGCCATTTCTTCGTTCTTTCTTTATAGATTAACGAATTTTTGTATGCTTCATGTCTTAATTCTTCTAATTCGTTTAGTTGACTTAATCGTAGACGTCCGGCTTCATGTAAATCAAGATTACATGTCTTCAAAGCCCAAAACGCTTTGTGTTCAATTTCTACTGGAAGATGACATGCTTTTCCATAAACAAGTCTAAAAGGTGTGGTTCCAATTGGAGTTTTGTAGGCTGTTCTAAAAGCCCAGAGTGCATCCTCCAATTTAATGGACCATTCCTTCAGATTTGATCCTACGGTTTTCTCTAGAATACGTTTTAAAGCTCGGTTAGTATTTTCAACTTGTCCACTTGTTTGTGGATGATATGCGGTGGAGATTTTATGAGTTACTCCATAACTTTTAAGAACTTTCTCAAGTTGATTATTACAGAAATGAGTACCCCGATCACTTATTAAAGCTTTCGGTGTTCCAAACCTTGCAAAAAGACGTTTTAAAAAGTTGACTACAACTCGTGCATCGTTAGTTGGGAGAGCTTGTGCTTCCGCCCATTTAGATACATAATCAATGGCTACGAGTATATATAGATTATTATGAGATTTTGGAAATGGACCCATAAAGTAAATACCCCAAATGTCAAATACTTCACATACTTGGATGACATTTTGTGGCATTTCATCACGTTGACTTATTTTTTCGGCCCTTTGACAAGCATCACAGGATTTGCAAAGAAGGTGTGCGTCTTTGTAAATTGTAGGCCAATAGAATCCAGTATCATAAACTTTTCTTGCTGTTAGTTGAGGCCCATAATGCCCTCCTGTTGGTCCTGTGTGACAATGGTTTAATATTTTACTAGCTTCATCTCCAAATACACATCGGCTTATTATTCCATCGGGACAACTTTTAAACAGATGTGGATCTTCCCAGAAATAGTGTTTTATATCACTGAAGAATTTCTTTCGTCTTTGGTACGATAATCCTTTTTCAAGGAATCCACAAACTAAGTAGTTTGCATAGTCTGCAAACCATGGTATTTCTTTATAATCTATCTTCAATAGATATTCATCTGGAAAGTTGTCTTTTATGGCTGATTCATTTAGAACTTCTAAATTGGGATTTTCAAGACGAGAAAGATGATCGGCGGCGAGATTTTCTGCTCCCTTTTTGTCTCGGATTTCAATATCAAACTCTTGTAATAGTAAGATCCAACGAATTAATCGTGGTTTGGCATCTTGTTTCGAAAATAGGTATCTAAGAGCAGAATGATCGGTATAGACTATTGTTTTTGATAGAACGAGATATGAACGAAATTTGTCAAAAGCAAAGACAATAGCAAGGAGTTCTTTTTCAGTAGTTGTGTAATTCGTCTGTGCTCCTTGTAATGTCTTACTAGCGTAATAAATAGGTTGAAATCGTTTTTCAATCCTTTGTCCTAAAACGGCTCCCATTGCAAAATCACTTGCATCGCACATTAGTTCAAATGGTAGATTCCAATTTGGTGTTATCATGATCGGTGCATTAGTGAGTTTCTCTTTAAGAATATTAAAAGATTTGATACACTCATCTGAAAAGATGAATGGCGCATCCTTTTCTAGGAGTTTATTCATAGGAGTGGCAAATTTAGAAAAATCTTTTATGAAACGTCGCTAAAAACCGGCATGCCCTAGAAAACTCCTAACTCCTCTAACATTGGTGGGATGTGAAAGTTTAGCAATTACATCTACTTTAGCTCTATCCACTTCAATTCCTTCTTTTGAAATTTTATGTCCAAGAACGATCCCTTCTTTAACCATGAAATGGCATTTCTCCCAATTAAGTACTAGATTTGATTGTTCGCATCTAAGAAGCATTCGTTCCAGATTAACTAGACATGATTCAAATGTATCACCGAAGACTGAAAAGTCATCCATGAAAACTTCCATGCATTCTTCTATCATGTCGTGAAAAATCGCCATCATGCACCTTTGAAAGGTTGCAGGGGCGTTGCAAAGTCCAAATGGCATGCGTTTGTAAGCAAAAGTACCATAAGGGCATGTGAACGTGGTTTTCTATTGATCTTCGGGTGCTATTGGAATTTGAAAATATCCAGAAAATCCATCTAGAAAACAATAGTAACTATTTCCGGCTAATCTTTCCAACATTTGATCAATGAAAGGTAAGGGAAAGTGATCTTTTCTGGTGGCGTCATTTAATTTTCTATAATCAATACACACACGCCATCCTGTTACAGTTCTAGTAGGAATAAGCTCATTTTTCTCATTTGTAATGACAGTCATGCCACCCTTCTTAGGCACGCATTGAACTGGGCTTACCCATGGACTATCAGAGATTGGATAAATTAGACCTGCATCTAGCAGTTTAATAATCTCTTTCTTAACTACATCTTGCATATTAGGATTTAGTCTTCGTTGGCGTTGCACATACGTTTTATGACCTTCTTCCATAAGGATTTTATGTGTGCAATACGAAGGACTTATTCCTTTAATATCATGAATCTTCCATGCAATGGCTGGTTTATGAGCTTTCAACACAGAAATGAGTTGTGATTTCTCATTTTCAGTAAGAGAAGACGATATTATTACAGGTAATTCAGATTCACCATGTAAATAAGCGTATTCCAAATGGTTTGGAAGTGGCTTTAACTCTAATTTCGGAGGTTCTTCTATCAATGATTTGTATCGATATCTGTCTTCTTCTTTTAGTATTTGAATTTCTTCTGTTGTTGGTTCATATCCATTAGATATTAGTGTAGCTAACATTTCAGCTTCATCAATTGGTTCATTACCTTCTCCTAAAGAACATTCTCCTGTTCCTTGTAATTCTGGAAATTCTTCTAATAATTCTGCATGTGCATCTATAGTTTGAATATAATAACATGTATCATCTGCAGATTGTGGTTGTTGCATTGCTCTATCAACTGAAAAGGTAACACTCTCATCCTCTATACTTAGGGTCAGTTTCTTACCGAACACGTCTATCATTGCTTTAGCCGTGTTTAAGAATGGTCTTCCTAATATGAGAGGAACTTGAGAATCTTCTTCCATGTCCAGAACAACAAAATCTACTGGAAATACTAAAGTACCAACTTTAACTAGCATGTTCTCCATTATCCCTCTAGGATATTTTATTGATCTATCAGCTAGTTGTATGCTTATTCTGGTTGGTTTCAATTCTCCAAGGTCTAGTTTAGTGTATAGTGAATACGGTATTAGATTTATACTAGCACCTAAGTCTGCCAATGCTTCTATTGAACTAAGACTACCCAGAAAACATGGAATTGTGAAACTTCCTGGATCTGATAGTTTTTCTGGTATCTTATTCAACAGCACTGCTGAACAATTAGCATTCATAGTAACAGCCGAGAGTTCTTCCATTTTCTTTCTATTTGAGATTAGATCTTTCAAGAATTTAGCATATCTAGGCATTCCTGAAATCACATCAATGAAAGGAAGATTTACATTTATCTGTTTAAACATATCCAAGAATTTGGATTGCTCGGCTTCAAGTTTCTCTTTCTTCATTTTACTCGGGTAAGGAAGTGGTGGTTGGTATGGTTTAACATAAGGTTTAGCCTTAACTGTGTTATCTTCATTAACCTTTTCAACTACCGGTTCTTTTTCCTTATCTTGATCAGGTTGTGGTTCTTGTGGAGTAGGAATAGCTTCATCAGAAGTTACAGGTATTTCAGGTGGTTTAAGTGTTTTACCACTTCTTGTGGTAATGGCTTTAGCTGTTTCATTCCGGGGGTTAGCATTTATATCACTAGGTAGACTTCCTGGTTTTCTTTCACCTATTAACCTTGCTAGGTTACTTACTTCTTGTTCCAGATTTTGAATAGAAGCTTGTTAATTTCTAAATGCTTGAGCATTTTGTTCATTGGTTTGTTTCTGAGATGTGAAAAACTGCGTTTGAGTTTCAACTAGCTTTGTCATCATATCTTCTAAATTCGGCTTTTTATCATCGGTTTGTTGTGGTGGTTTGTTTTGAAAATTCGGTCTTTGCTGATTGTAATTATTATTGGATACTTGTTGATTGCTAGGACCTTGTTGGTTGTTGTATGGAATATTTCTGTTATAATTCTGGTTTTGATTGTAAATCGCTCTTGGCGGTTGATAATTATTCTGATAATTATTTCCAGCCCTTTGGTTTATGTATGAAATATTCTCTCTTTGTTCCATTGTTATTTCAATACTGAGACAATCTTTTGTCAAATGTGGTCCTCCACACTGCTCACAACTAATTCGTATTGAGTGAATATCCTTAGTCATCTTTTCCATTCGTCTCTCCACAGCATCTATCTTTGCGGAAATGGAATCTAAGTCATGGCTAGAATCGGCTCTAGCTGCTTTAGATGATCTAATGATATCTTTTTCTTGGTGCCACTCATGTGAGTGGGAAGCAGTGTTATCAATAATTTTGTAAGCATCAGTTTCGGTTTTCTTCATAATAGAACCACCAGCTGCTATATCTATGTCTTTCCTTGTAGTGATGTCGCATCCTTGGTAGAATATTTGTACTATTTGACAGGTGTCTAAACCATGTTGCGGACATCCTCTTAATAACTTTCCATATCTTGTCCACGCCTCATATAGAGTTTCATTTGATTTCTGTGTGAACGTAACAATTTCTGCTTGAAGTCTTACGGCTTTAGATGCAGGAAAGAATTGTTTAAGAAATTTGTCAACTAAAACATCCCATGTATCGATCGCCCCTTCAGGTAACGATTCCAACCAATCTTTGGCTTCTCCCTTTAAAGTCCAGGGAAATAACATGAGATATATCTGTTCATCCTCCACTTCTCGGATTTTAAATAGTGTGCAGATCCTATTAAAGGTACGTAGATGTTCATTTGGATCTTCTTTCGGCGCACCACTAAATTGGCATTGATTAGTCACCATGTGTAGAATTTGTCCTTTGATTTCATAATCTGGCGCATTAATGTCTGGATGAGTAATTGCGTGACCTTGGCCAGTGCGTTTAGCTCTCATTCGGTCTTCCATACTTAGAGGTTCCAGATTCTCCATAATTGAATTTGTTGAATCGGTATCACTAGATGATTCTGATTTAATGGTTCGTTCCTCAACAATCTCTGTTTGAATGATTGGTGGTTCCGGAGGAAAGTTTAATGGTTCAGGATCTACGAACCGTTCCTGAATATTCTCTGGATTCTCAATTGTGAGGTTGGGTTCAAAAAATGGATTATCGGAGATTTGAATTGGAGTACTTGGTCGACTGGATGACGATTCTAAAGAAAAATCAACGGTGGTAATATTTGCTAAATGTCTTGATCTAGTTACAGGTGGTGAACGTACAAAAGGTGGTGAACATCTTGCTCGGTGCATTCACTGAATATCCTATTAGTTTTTAAAAAGGAAAGAAAAATTATATAAGTTATCCAATCAATAGACTTTTCTGATTTTGCCCACGTTTCGAATAGCCAAAAGATGCAGCAGAGGGGCAGGATTCGTTTGGTCTCAATATAATTGAGTACTGTTTGGCTCCAATAACCCGGTCCACGTACAAATCCAACTATTACTACGAACCAGAAAATTTTGATGTCTATCAATTTAACCACTTAAAATAAATTTTCGTAATTTTAAGAAATTTAGAGAAGAAGTAGAAAAAAATCTAAGTCCTAAAAACTAGAATGACGAGAAATAAGAGAGAAAAAGAGTGCGCGTCGAAAAGTGTCGAAAAATGAAAAAGACGAAGAGTGGTTTGTAAACACGCGGTTAATCCAACCTTATAACGATCACTATCTTAAAATTAAAGCTACAAATGGAGATCACTAATTGGAATTGTAATTGATACATAGGTAAACGGCGTCGAAAGATAAATAAAAATAAGAAAGTAGCACGAAAAATGGCGTCGCAAAATTCTAAAGCGCCTAAAACTTAGTTTAAGGAATAAGCACTTAAGGGATTTTACGGCAATCCTAAAAAAATCTAGAAATAAAAATAACTATGGCAAAACTAATCTTAATACTAAAAATTGTAACTAGAGTGTTATTAAAAAAAATACTTTAATAATTAGGTAGCAAAATTACATATTTCATTGGTCATGTCGTTATAAATATAAATGTGCCCGTTTTTTTTTTACTACGAAATAACTTTGTGTAATTAGTAAATTTGAGTGTGGGGAGACTTATTTACAATAAATAAAATAACTTGTATAAGGTTATTAGTAAAAATAACGACATGGTCATAATTATAAATGCGTTTGTCCACTTCCTTTATTAATTTAGCAAAATTACACTTGGCGGACTCATATCGTTTTTTTTCTCTTTTAAAAAAAACACGATTTTTTACACAAATTTTTTTTTTACGAAATTAATAATTTTTTTATTATTATTTTTTTTCAAAAACTTTTTTTTTTCAACTCATTTACTATTCATGAATAGTAAATAAAACGAAATTAATTAATTTACTATTTACATGAAAACGACATGATATAAATTATTAATTACAAGTTACATAATATACCCCTGAAGTATTTAATAAATATCACTTTTTTAAAAATTTTATCACTATAAAACAAGAAATGGAAAACGTCAAAATTTTATCACTTAACAAATGAGATTTTAAAAACGAGATTTTTTTATTTTTTTAATTTTTTTTTTTTTTTTTTTTTTTGAATTATATAGACTTTTGATTGTATATGTTCATGTGGGGAGGTGCATGTTTTGATACATGCATGTGTTTATGCAGAAATAAAAATTGGAATTATACATCCAATAAAATCAATCGGCCCACTTGAATAAGTAAAGCAACGACTTTTGTTGTATTGGTAAACGAAAGACATAAACAATTAGATTGTGTTGATAATTCAAAGATATGCATGTGATTTTTTTTTTTTTAATTTTTAAACCGTGACAACCCCACATGGGTGGGTCCCAAGATTTACAACAATCATTGAAGAATTTTGAAAATAATTGGAGATTTTTTTTTTTTTTTTTAAAAAAAACGAGATTTTTTTTTTTTAAATTTTTTTTTTCGAATATATCTTAAAATAAGGTAACTAGTTGTCTAGATTCCTTTTTTTTATATAGCGTTTCGCTTCGGCGCTCCCCGGCAGCGGCGCCAAAAATACTTGATGTCGTAGGGGGTGTATACAAAATAGTATTATTTTAGTGCGAAATACTATTAAATATGCTACAATTTTACACAAGTTATTTATTTATTTATCGAGTGGGATATACTTAAACCTTGCTACAACACTTATAGGCAGTGTACCTAATCGTATTATAGTATAGTTTTTAGTAAGTCCGGTTCGTTCCACAGGGAGCTCGTGAAGTTTAACGCTATATTTTTTACACACAATATTTGTAAAAATACAAAAATATATATGTACTAGTAGTATTATTATTATAAAAGGGGGGTTTTTTTTTTACCGTTTAATGACCGGTTTGTCGATTTTTAAAACTTAAAATACAATTAAAACCTAATGTAAAATATAAAAAAAAAACTAAAACTTAATTTAAAGAGTAAGTAAATGACGATAATTTAAATGACAGAAATTAAAGTGCAATAAATAAAAGTGCGATTAAATATGAAATTAAAGGGATTATGCTTATTTAAACTTCCATAATCATGATGTTTGACGTGTTGATTTTAGTTTTATGCCCATGGGTTAATTGTCCTTTGTCCTGGATTATTTAATATGTCCGTCTGGTTTTTGTCCATAACAGTCCATCAGTCATAAATATAAAGTGCGAGTGTCCTCGTCAAATTATTCTTATACCCGAAGTTAAATATTCCAACTAATTGGGGACTTAAACTGTAACAAGATTTTAATACTTTGTTTAGTAATTACACCAGGATGTCGACTGAGTGTAACCCAAGGTTTTAATATTTTGTTATCAATTATACCAAGTGTCCTTGTACATAATTTCACCCCTGTTTTAATTATTCTAGTGGCTATTAATCCATTCCCGTGTCCGGTTAGATGAACAATTATTCGTACATATAAATACCCCGCCCATCGTGTCCGATTGAGTGTATATGGTAATTTATAGGGACGCCCAATTGTAAATCTTTATATTAACATTAACAAACTATCATTTAGTTAAACAAATATAAAGCCCATTAATAGCTCATAGCCTAATTTCCACAAGTGTCGTTCTTTTGTCCAAACCCCAATTATGGTACAAAGCCCAATTACCCAATTTTAGTAATTAGCCCAACATCATGATTACTTCGTTTTAAATAAGCATAATAATAACTTAGCTACGAGACATTAATGTAAAAAGGTTGAACATAACTTACAATGATTAAAAATAGCGTAGCGTTACACGGACAGAATTTCGACTTATACACTCAAACGATCTCTATCATAAATCTTATTATTATTATAATTTAAAATTAAAATTAAGATTATTGTTATATCTTATTACATTAACATTATGATAGAGATTTTTAGATATAGATATTGATATTTGATATTGGATCGGTAGAAAGATATATGAGAAAAAAAAGTGTACCGATATCATAAAACTACATCGCCTTTTATAGGCAAAAGTATAAATTGAATTTTCACTTACGACCCCTGAACTATACTAAATTAACAACTTTTTATTATTTAATATTATTCTTATTATGAATTATTTAAATATTATATTTTATTCTTGTGCATAGTTGACTCATAATTTTATTCTTGTGCGTCGAGCGTTGAGAGTTGACTCATGTCCCGGTTCCGGATTTTCGAACGTCCTTGCGTACTATTTTATATCGTGTACTTTGCGTTTTGTAACTTGTACTCTTGTCATTTTTAGACGTTCCTCATCAATAATTTGAACCTTTTTAATTGTATGTTGTACTTTTGAGCTTTTTGGACCTTTGTGTCTTCAATTCGTCGTTTTCGCCTTTTGTCTTCGCACTTATTTAATACAAACGAATATTACTTGAAAATGGAACAATTGCAACTAAAATCTTGTCTTTCTTGGGGGATAATGCTATGAAATATATGTTCCTTTTTAGCCTTATCACAAACCGAAAGTCAAACTTGGTCAAAGTAGTCAACTAAAGTCAACATCAGTTGGTTCATGTCAAATATGGGTCAACATGTCAAACCTAAGTCAAACAACACGTTTCAGGTCATGAATAATCATTTTCACAATTTCAGTTTATCGTTGTGCACAAAATTCATGAACACGTAGCATACTTAGCATATTATCTCATGGTACATAATTCATGCAAACATGAAAAACTCCAGATCATAAATATACTTAAAATCGATTCCAAAAAGTCCAGCTAGGGTGTCATACGATAATTAAAAGTCAGAAATCAGAAGGGGTACATTTGGGGTTCACCAAGTCAGTTTCTGACCGCGCACTGATTTGGTTTCGGCTATAACCGGAGTTAGGAACATGCAATTGATACAAGACCAGTGAAAATAGTTCAAAAACAAGTTAAACTAACACATATCAAAAATCGAGCAATTTTGGTTTAGCCAATTTGTACAGTTTATTCATGCAAGTTGAATATTCGGTTTTTCAGCTCAATCAGAATTTACATAAAGTATGGCTCTATTGTGCCCAATGCATAAGGTTTTAGAGATTGACATAAACTAAAAATAAGTCACATATCATGTTAAAATTCATATTCCAGAAGCTTACATGCTCATTCAATAAACACAATCCTCAGAGTATAAAACAGGGAGCAATTTACAGATTCGATTCTAGTCTCGCTAGTGACATTGGCACGCGATTATCCAAAGATATAGATACAATTAGCCTATGATATCTACATGAAAGATGAAGTACTTTTTGATTAGATTTCAAATATTTAAATATTTAATCACAGAAGTTAACACATCTTATTATACAAGGTCATTTTCATGCAAGTGCTGTATAAAACTACTTTTACACTAATTCAAGCATAACTCGGGTTTCACATGAGCAAACAACATGATATCCTAGTCTAAAGTGTGTGTTTTTAAATTATCTTTCCAGTGGTATAAGTTTCACAAGACAATTCATGGTCTATCAAACCCAGATTTCTGATTGCACAACAAAAACACAACGTTAATTTCAAATGGACATAACTTGATCATCCGGAAACGAAATCAAGCGAATTCAAAGCCTAAAATCAATAGTTTTTCGATAGCTATCCATATAAACACTTTTCAATTATAGAAAACAAAGTCACAAAATTAGTAGCATAGAAATACAATTCGTGATTAAACCCTAACTCGTAATTCGGACAATATAACGACTAAATACATGTACAAACGCGACCAATTGAGCAATAGAAAATCTAAATCATATGATAAACAATTAAATCTGGAAAAATAGAGTTTTTAGATCTTACCCTAATCATACAATTGTTGGTATAGATACATAGGGCTCGTCGAGAGGAACACGGATATGCGATCAATTTAACGATCAAGCAAACATCGAGGGTGTTCTTGAAGAAAAGATGATCGATGATGGTGAGTATTCATGAGATATGATGCACCATTTAATTCTTTATTTTCTGGTTACTAGTTTTACATGTAAAAGGTGATGCACATATCTAAAAAAAATTATGGGATTACCTACTAATGGCCTCCTCTTTTTGACTAATATAAGATATTTTATGATATAATGGCCACATTCTTTTGACTAATATAAGATATTTTAAGATATAATGGCCACCTTCTTTTGACTAATATGAGATATTTTAGGATATGATGTATGAGGTCACGGTCATGTGGCCTCGGGCTCGGGCTCGGGTCTCGGACTCGTTTTGTGTAAAAGCTCGTTCGCGCGTGGTTCGTTTCGAGTGCCGTTAACCGTACCGAATCTCCGGAACATTAACTAGTAGTTGAAACAAAATCACAGTGTTTAATTCATTAAGTAAATAATAAATTAAATTTCTTTCGTAAGTTCAATAATTATTAACAATAATTATTCTATCGTTTTTCTGAGTTCCGTTAACTGAAAAGTTTTCTAGGCAATTAACTTTAATCGTGTCGTTTCTAGTTTAATTCGTCAACCGAATTAAGTTTACTAATTAATATAACATATTAATTCAAGTAATCCACTAAGGATCAAGTACGCATTTAATTTCTTTAAATACAAAAAAAAAATTCACGTAAGTTCCATTAACTAACTAACGGACAGTTAACTAAAGTAACGTAAAAAGTTGGGTTGTTACACTAGCAATCATCCAATTGCTTTAGTTTGTCAAATTTCACCCGATCACTCATGTACCTAAGGGTTTCACTTCGGTACCCTAAGTACAATGTAACCGCAACACAATCGGAGTTGAACACCACGCTAGTAGGTATAAAAGAGGCACTTAATGTCGCGTCACGTAGACTCCTTTACCAACATACATCGAGATCAAACACTCGATCTTTTTTGGGTTCCAATCCACCCGATGAACCTCATGGTTCATCAATTTCCACATTATAGCGAACACGCGCTTAACAATCGTACACCAAAACCCATTTCCATGGCTTAGTAGAAACATTTCCAAATACTAAGGAATGCTTGGTTGCACCAAGTCTTACGCCCTTCGCCCATTAATCAAAACATCACCATAGGGTACTTCCATTAGGAACGTCACCCATAACGACATGCACAACACAATGCATTTAATAAACTCAAACTCAACGGCACTTAATAAATAATCAAAGAACATATTTATTAAAACGAAACGTACCTTAACGTCTCCTTGCCGCACCCGTCCCCGCTAACTTGGGACATTCCGACTTACAATGTCCTTCTTCTTGGCAATTGAAGTACACCATGCCATCACCCTTTGGTACCGAACATTCCCAAGACTTGTGACCCCTCACACCATAATTGTAACATCGAGACGTACTAGAATCCAGTATACCCGTCTGCATACCACTCGTGCTCACACTCGGACCCTTAGTCCTCTTACTCGGAGCACCATACGAAACAACCCTTCTCTCACTTGAAGGTTCACCCTTCTTCGATCGTGAATACAACTCGAAACCTCTAGCCGCTGCGAATAACTCCGCAAACGATTTTGCCTGAACTCTGCTAATATTACTCTTCAAGTCATCATTCAAGGTTCGATAGAAATCTTGCATCAACAAATGATCATTCCCCAAATACTCCGGGCAAAAACGAGCCTTCGCCATAAAGGTCGTCTTGAGAGTATTCAAATCCATAGACCCTTGTCGCAAATTTCGCAACTCATTACGCAATTCCCATAAATCGGCCGAAGTCCGGAACTCCTCGAAGAATTCCTCCTTAAACTCGTCCCACGATAAGGCCATAAACGTTTCGCCATCGACAAGATCAATCTTACCATCCAACCAATCCCTCGCCCTACCCCACAACAAACTCGTAGCGAGTCTCGTCTTTTTCTCGGGAGGGCAATCAATAGTACGAAAACACTCTTCAACATCCGAGATCCAAGTTGTGCTTACCAAAGGATCCGGTTTTCCGTCATACATCGGAGGTTTAGTTCTCATGAAGCTCTTAAGACAATGCTCCATTTCACCACTATTTCGAAATTCGGAATACCTCCTATCCATTTCTTCTCGAAATGCACTCATTTGCTCCGTAACGGCGGCCGCAACTCTAACGTTAAACTCCTCTTCATTCGTCTCTATCTTGTTTCGCGTCGTCATTCTAAAGAATGCAAAACGATTAGTCTACGAACGTATAAAACCATACGCACAACACCACCCCATCTTGCTCGACACTCGTGGTACATCACTTGTTAAACACGATTTGCACCCGTAATAAGGTTTGCAAGTCCTTATTACGCACACACATCGTATCCCCTCGTTAGTACAACGACCATCTTGCTCGATGATATTCGCAACGCAACATAAACACAAACATAACACAATCGTATATTAATAATATCCACGTATTATTATACACGTTAGTCCACCTATCAATTAAGGCACTAACCAAATTTCCATTCCGACCCGTAATCCTACAAGTCCCGCAACAAATAAGCACACACAAAAGTCTAAGTCTAGGCACCTATATCAAGTCACCTAAATCCTTTAGACCATGTTCTGATACCACTTGTAACAACCCAACCCGTTAACCTTCCGAAAATGTGCCACAAAAAAAAAATTTCTAGAACAGTTGATCTGGACGGCGTCCAAAAGCTTGGACGGCGTCCAGCACTTAAGACTGGGACGGCGTCCAGCCATCTGGGACGACGTCCAGATGTACTAAAATATTCTGATCAGTATTTCGAACACACGCGGGCGAAAACCCGCTTCTCGACACTTTTAAACCAAAGCACTTTCACAATAGATTACAATAGTTTAAACTAAGAGTTTTTCACAATAAAAACCGAGTTTTACGACATCGGGCCCACAACGACCCAAAATACCACAAGTGACTATTTCGACCCGTTAGTTTATACAAAAACAAAGACCGAGCATGGGATTGGGGACACGCTACCCAATCCTAATCAAATCCAAAAGCAAGTCTTCTAAAGCAACTACGCAAGTCCACTAGTCCCCGCGCTTACCCGAGCCAGCGCATCCATGCAATCTATAAAAATGTAAACAACGAGAGGGTAAGCTAACACTTAGTGAATGATAATATACTACATACATATATATGCATAAAATGGACACGCCTCACAAAACCAAATACCGTATACCGGAGCATCCAAGCATAAAGGCAAGCTAGTCTAAGCATACCGTAAGATCACTAAGCAACGAGCTAAAGATACATCAACAAAATATAAGTTCACCAACAACGATGTGAACAATGCCAATAAGCTACACCCGGAGGGTTAGCTACATCACGACAATACAACATTATATATATATATATATATATATATATATATATATATATATATATATATATATATATATATATATATATATATATATATATATATATATATATCAAATAACATAATTTGCTTACGCTTACAACAAAATAACCATGGTTAACCAAATCTTCGCAAGGGAATGACTTCGCGAAACAAGTCATCGATGTTCATAACATCCGTTAGGGTACTTAACACCTCGTATCACTAACCCCTAGGGTGGCACCTTAATACCTCGGCACTTCACCCTGAGTGGCATCTTAACACCTCGATGCTTCACTCATTATTTTATGGAGTGGTGTCTTAACACCTCGACACTACACCCCTAGGTGGCACCTTAACACCTCGGCACTTCACCCTGAGTGGCATCTTAACACCTCGATGCTTCACTCATTATTTTACGGAGTGGTGTCTTAACACCTCGACACTACACCCCTAGGTGGCATCTTAACACCTCGATGCTTCAGCCCGAGTGGCATCTTAACACCTCGATGCTTCACTCGTCACGTGAAACGTGGTGTCTTAACACCTCGACACTACGCATTTCACGCTACAACAAATAGATACATTATATACCTACACATATAATTATTCCACTCACTATATTAACCCTTCGTCATTGGGGTTATCTAAGTCCACATCACACGCCCACGTGATAACGTACACACAAAGTGTGCACCTCGCTAACGTGGTCAACCAAAACGCACAACCATGCCAATTGGACCTATACACAAGTCCAACAATTCCACCTATACGAGAAGCGAGCTCTACAAGCTAGAACCCCTTCTCCCGACCCGCACCCATCCTACACATACATATGCATATAGGATATTAACACTCACCTAGTCGTCTTGATGAATGCTTCCAAGTAAACCGCAACACGCCAAATGGAAAGTACCTATTCCATTACCACAAACACAACAACACAATTAGGGTTGACTTACAAACCAACCCAATTGACACCTAGTGCAAATTCGACCCATTTGCACTTCCAAGCACGAAACGCTCCCAAACTAACTAATAATCACTAACACGAGTGAAAATGGTCCTAACACGCCAATTAAACCCGAACACAAGTGTTAAACACGTGTCATACCCATTTTGACACCAAAACCCTAATTTTGACCCATTTCAAAATTAGTTAGCCAAACTCACCCAAAAGAGTTTCAACACTTCCATAATCACTAAACCTAGTGATTAAACTCAAGATCAAACCCTAATCAACGCTAAAACATCAACCAACCCAAAACCAGCCAAGTGACAAGATTAACAAGTCACCATGAACCTACTTCATCATCTAAAAGGGTTTCACAACAATCTAGCTCAAAACCCTAACTTGAACATCAAATCTAACAAATGAAATTCGGAGTTTGAGCTTACCAATACCACCACAACGTAGCTAGGAGCGAGATGAACAACTTTAGAACCCGAGCTTTTGCGAGAATCCGACTCTTTCTTCTCCAAATCCGCCTCTCTCTCTCTAAAACCCTCCTCTCTCTCTCTAGATAAGGTTGAGAGTGTTTGTGAGGATGAAATATCATCCACAAATGACCAAGGAACCAGCCTTGAAGGCTCCAAACCGGCATCCAAATGAATTTACCATTTTACCCCTTTTTAATTAATTAAAACAGCTGGCTTGACAGACAGTTTGGACGGCGTCCCGAATCTTGGACGGCGTCCCGAATCTTGGACGGCGTCCCGTCCTTCTTTGCTGGATGGCGTCCCGAAGGTTGGACGGCGTCCCGGTCTACTGCAAAATCAGAAACAGAAACAGGGTCTTACAAAATATCAGCCTCGGTACAGTTTCTTAACCAAATTGGATCCAACACTTGAATGCACTCAATATCATTCACATTCACCTTATCCAAAACAATCACAGCTTCTTCAGAACGATCATCATAAAACCACCATCTGAACCTCTGACTTCAATTTTGCGGCAATTTCCTCAATGGTACCTTCATCATAGTCTTTGCCCGCTTGTACTTTACAATTCTTCGAGATTCACCAGTTCTAGGATTAACTTTGTAACTGATCCTAGGAAACTGTGGCCTAAAACCTTCCCAATTCTTCGAATTAAAAGCAATTCGAATCTTCTTCACCAGCAACGAAGATCGATCATTCATTCCACGATACAACATTCTCAACCTGGCAATCTGCATTAGCTCAAAGTATGGTAGTGACTTGAATTCGTGACCATGTTTGAAATAATCAACGCCAAACTCTCGCTTAACTGCAAACATGTTGAATTCTTCAATGTAAGCCCAGGCTAGAATTCTCCCTTTCGCACTCTTTCTCAGATTAATCATCTTCAAATACTTCGGCTCAAGCTTCGGTTTCTCACAATACTTTCTAATCCTCAAGATATCTCTCCAATTAACTTCCAACTTTTCAGTTCTTTCCTTATGATATTTGACTGGCAAAAATCCTTCAGGCGGGACTTCAGTTCGTTCTTTCTCTTTACACTTTCGATCCAAAAGTTCATCATTTGTTCTAAACAACTCCTCAAAACCAGGAAGATCATCATTTTTATCATTTTAATATGTAGGAAAATCTTCATGAGTAACATCCTCAACTAAATCATCTATATCTCTATCACTAAAACCCTCTGTAACCTCAGGGCCAAAAGAATCATCCTCAGATGGAGAATCGTTGGACTGTGCGTCAGCAGATTTAGCTTCCTCTTGCTCTAGACGCACCAGTTCGTCCAGCTCTTCTCTAGAGAGGTTGTGAGGGATCTCTCCCTCTTCTAGTTCATCATAAACAACAGAATGCTTGAGCTCATCCTGTTTAGAAAAGAAATCATTAAAACTATAATCAATTTTAAGAGGAATTACTGACAGTGCTGTAGCTTTGGAGGAACCAGGAGCCTCCACCATTCGGTTATTAGTCTCATCCTCAGGCATCTCAACCAGATCAAATTTCTCTTCCCACGCAGTCATCTTAGCCAGAGCTGATGCAGCCAACTCCTTAGCTTGAGAAGCTTCTCTTTTCGCATCAGTTAATAATAACGATTGATCACCAACTTTTCTTTGCAGCAGGTCAACTTGCAGCGATAGCTGTGTAACATCCTCAGACTTAACATGATTCTCCTCCATCAATTGCTCAATCTTCTCATCCATTTCCTTCCTCATTCTCAAGTTATCAGCCATAGCTTGAATATATAAATCATTCAAATTGCGGAGAGTCGAGGAACTAAACCTCCTTCAGTTCCAGCATGAATCGGAGCTTCCGGAGTAGGAGTAGAAATAGTCTCTTGGGAGACTTGTTGAACCACGGGTGGTGACTGTTGTGTTGAAGGACGTTGCTGTTGTGAAGTTTGTTGTCCTTGAGTCTGCGGTGTCGGTGTCACTGGTTGAGTTCCAGTTGATGATCCACCAACATCTTTGTAAACCAACTTGAACCTCCTTTTCAACTTTAGCTTTTTTGAGACCTGAGAAATCTCATCTTCAACCATTCTCCTTTTTGATCCCCTGGAAGCTTCCTCAGCACCAACATTAGGATTAACATCACCAGTCTCATCAACTAATCCACCAGCACCTGACCCACCAGCAGCTTGAGTATTCACTGGTTGTTCCACTTCTTCATCACTATTCGCTACCTCAAAATTAGGCTCTCGATCAGATAAGCTATTTTCATTTCTCCACTTCTTCCCTGGAGGACACTGATAAGTTTCTTTCGCAAGATGACACACAATCTTGCCATCATCAGCACTTTTCATCTGATTCAGTCGATTGAAAGTAAGATCTGTCATATGTTTCAAATCAATGACATCTTTCCTCAATCTAGGCAAATCAACAGTTTGACGATTGATCATAATTTGTAAGAACCTCGGATAAATCAGATATGACTTGCTCGTCACATTCTCCACCAGTAGATCAAAGATAACCCCCGAGAAATTGAAATCAGCCTTCAAAACCAACACATCAAACATTCCTTGATAGATCTCGCTAAGTTCATCAAACCCTCCTTGTAACGGACTTAAACACCTCAGCACAACAAGTGACAAATATCTATACGGTGGAGTGAATCCACTTCTTTTAATCGTTGCTCTCGTGATATCACCAGCATATTTGCATCTTAACACACATCCAGTAATCTTTGTCTTTGACAGCTTCTTCGGCATGTTCTCATCATCCTCGAACAAGAAAGTGTTTTAAATCGTATCTTCAGATATCTTAATCTCCTGACCACAAACAGTACTTACAATAACCTTCCTATCATCTATGGTCTCAACCCTTACATGTTCCCAGAACTCTCTCTGATGTGAGTAATATGTCGTACAGGGCATAAAGATAGCTGCAATTACTCTTGAACGTTTCAGAAACTCGATTACGCCCTTGTATTTACCAGCATTGGGACCTTTCTCATTTAGACAAGCTGTGAGATTGGAACCACTGTTAGCTTTCAACCCTGGAAGATCAATAGAAAACAGACCCCCCGATGACTCAGTATCGGATTCATGCGGAACGTTTTCTGGATCAGCTTGAACACCTGACATTATGAAAATAACTGCAAACACAATTCAAATCAGCACAGAGTATTCATGACTTATTAGACACCACATGGTGGTCCTAACAAAATATATTACATCATTCAGTCTATGAGATCAAGATCACAATTACTTGTCCGAAGTATGATTATTACAGACATAGAATAGTGTATCAATGCTAACAGACTAGCATCATCAAATTACATATCAAGCTGAAAATACATAATAACAAAGACAAACTCAGAAACACTTATCCCACAATGGAATTCTCTGGCACTAGCTTTTCCTTATATTGAACCCCACCAAGTTTCTCAAACACATTATGCAATAAGGCTGCATATGGAAATGGTTCTTCCATCTCAAGAAAATCTTTCATTACATGAATGAGGAAGTGGCCCATATTTACTTGAATACCCTCTATTAGGCAATACAAAAGCAGAGCTTCAGTACCAGACAATAGATTATATCCTTCTCTCCTAAAGGTCACATTACTTTTGATTATTCTCAAGTGTATCTCATGTTGTTGTGACACCTCGTCATCACTAATCTCAACCCTACCATCATTGACTACTTTCCCTGACTTGCATAACCTTGCAATTATGTCAGACAGTTTGAATTTGTTGGGAATCTTTCGTAGATCTTTGCTAAGATACAATATTTTAACCCCAGTGTACGGTACATTTAACAGGTTTGAGAATTCCTCCATGGTCCACTTATACTGTTGGTCAAATAAGCCTGAGTGGACAAATTTCTTCTTGTTATCTTCTAAGGCAACATTGGCATAAAATTCCCACAGTAATTCAGGACAGAAGTAATCCCTGATGTCTAAGAAAGCTTGACACCCAATCTGTTCCCAAGGACTATAGGTCTGTCGAGTCGCAATGACCTTTTGTTCCACTAAGATGGGTCGTCCACTAGCTAGAATTCTCCTACGGTCGATGTTAAACATCCATTGCCCAACAAAGGAACCACCTGACATTCTAATACAGACTACAAGCACTAGCATTAGATAGGCATAACAAATATTATCAGAAACCTAAAATTCATTCAGATTTAAACATAAAAACCCACCATCGGTCCAATTACATTACCATCGGTCGATGGACTGGACCATCGGTCCGATGGTCTAGACCTACAGCAGTTGGTCTAAAACACATCAATAAACTGATCAACTGAAAACCTACGGTCGAGTGTATAGTCACACGGCCGAGTGTAAGACACCATCGGTCGATGGTCAGAGACCATCGGCCAGAGGTAGTTCATTAGATCTGTTTCATTAAATCATTCAATTTGATCAATCCGTTGTTTCTAGTTCGAATCTTGGTCATGATAGCTGCTAAAGGGGCCGATTAACACTTAGACATCAACAATTTCAACAGATAACTCACAAAAATCACTCGATTGACAGTTTATACTTTGAACACAAAAATTACGGTTTAAACTAAATGAAATCGAGTTAGATTACCTCGTTTACGGCGCTAGAATCACAAAGAAAAGATGCACAAAACACACAGACGAAAACTCCTTTCTCTTTCACTTGAAAATCGATGTAAATATCTCCCAAATTACACAAAGTGACTGACCCGATCGACTTTGGGCCCTTTTATACTCTGTCAGTGACCATCGGCTGATGGTTAATGCCCTCGGCCCGATGGTCAAGACACTCGGTCTAGTGTCCAAGTCCTTCGGCCGGAGGTAATTATAGTCGGCCGGTGGTCTTGACTTTGGAAAAATTTTAAAACACAACACTTTTCAAATTCAAACTACACCTTCTCTCTCACATTCACTCCCCCTGGGACTGATCTCCACAGTATAAATCAAACATGCTTTGTTCTTTTAAGCTTGAAACAACTTGTTTTCAAGATTAACTAAGAACATTAGATTCATTTCACATTAAACCTTTCCGAGAACTGAGTTGCTTGGCTTAAAACACAAAACAAAAATGCACATGCAGCTAATCTTATGAATGCAAATGATCTCAGATATGCATGCACATGCAACTACACAAAGCAAAAAACTGTACAAGATCAAATGTGTCATGATAAGCAATGTTAAAACTGACATATTCAGTAACCTTAAACCTTTTAGATCTGCAATAAATCAACTTCTAACACCAATTTCATTGAATAATAGCATAAGCAGAGTATATGATGTTATCAGCATAGAAACAGGTAATACAACTTATCATGAAGCCCAGTAAGACAGACAAGACACATGTTTTTGTGAGTTGACGTATCACACTGATTTAATCCTTTGATTCGGGGATCAGAACTGAACTATATTGACATGTAGTTTCACGCTTCATTCATTAAGTGACTAGATAAAGCATATACAAAACAACTTTCAAATATATCAGTAAACATTTACCAACTTTCACCTCAGACTTCGATGATCACGTTATATTAATTACTTTAACACTTTTCAATGTTAGACTTTGATCACGAAGTCAGTCCTCATTTGAGATCGCATGATGTTTCAGGTAGAACAATTGAGCATAACATGTTGACGCTATCCTCTTATCACATCAATGTACTTTCAATTTGATTGAACAGAACCATCTCACGATGTTTCTAGAAACCCTGTCAGCCATGAGCTTCTACCTTAAACTTACACTTTTCGTTTCAGATAACATTGTTAATCTCAAATTTATTGCATACTTTGAAAAGACGCATACCGGCCGCTATAAACCCCATACTTAAACGGAAATCGTATGATGTATGATGTTTGATGGATGGAATTGATAAATATATTTGAGTGATGGAACGCTAAGATACCTTCCAGAAGATATTCCCTGCTATCCAGGTCAATAGGTACAACCCATACCACAGACAAAAGATGTAAAGTCCACCAAATTGGAGATGTGAACTGAATGATTTAAGTTCTCTATATCTGATGGTCTGATAAATTTCTCCCCCTCGGATGTAGATAACTAAATCGTTCAAATAATTCTCCGATTGGAATATCTGTTGTCTCAGACTTAGATAACATAGGAATCGCTGAAGCTTTGTTCAATTCTTGATCCATGATTCTCTTGCAATTATGCGGTGCATCATGTTATTTACAACTTCAAATAAATAAACATAAACAAAACATACATTTTTTTTTTGATTTTCTGATGTTGTCTTTTCTCCATAAATAAAACAAACAAAATAAATAAGTAAATACAACTATACATGATGATGATGCACTACTGTCTTTGACTTTAGTAGTAACTGCACAGAAAACCAATCTTCTGATGTTGAAATCTAGAACCCGATGACGTTGCAATATACAAATCATTCCGTGTCTGTGATACAAGACTACACTTCTCAACCCTTTTAAAGAAAACACCTCCCTTTGAGTACCCGATATGTATGTTGTTGAATTTCGGTCGAAGTAATAAAGGTAAATAGAAACAAGTATGCATCCTAGATAAAGTATGCTCACCTTCGGGACTCACAAAATTATCCTTTTGCTACCGAGTATAAATCGTAGTAGGGGAGACCTCAACCGTCTGTTGAGTTTCTGAACAACCATTTCTCAGTACATATTCAGTGATAAGTAGGTGACTACCCTCAACCGCTGTAAATCTTTCCATGATTTCCTCATCATGATATTTACGCTTTATTAATGTGATCATCTCTATCTAGAGTTAGGCCATTAAAGTCCACTAACACATTATCATTCATCCTGTATTACTCTTTGTTCACAACTTACATGTCAGTTCAGTATTGCAATCACTTTCCCATAACATACAATAAGCAACTCATTTTCAGGTTTTTTCAATTTTTATGGATTTTCTATTTTTCAATTTTTTTATTTGTTTTTCTGGTTTTTCTGATTTTTATGGCTTTTTGATTTTCTCTGTACAAAAGCATAAAACTATCTAAAAACATAAGCAAACATGCAGAAATATCAGCAAAAACTAATCTATCATGCAAATGGAAAGTAAACATGCAGATGATCTACAAACTACCATGCAAAGCTACACATATTATACAAGCAGTTGCAAATCCTTCACACCTCAGTCTCTTGGTTAGGTTGCTCTATGTCAGGAACCTCAGTTTCAGGAACCACGTCAGTAAGCAATTTAATACCTATTTCCTTTAACAGAAAATCAAAGCGTGGTTTATCAAAAGTTTTTGTGAAGAGATCAGCCATTTGGGCTGTAGTGTCTATCTGCACTACATCTATAAGCTTTTTCTCATAGCAATCTCTAATGAAATGGTATTTAATCCCTATATGTTTTGTTTTAGAATGATTTACGGGATTTTTAGTGACAGCTATGGCAGCAGTATTATCAACATAAATAGGAGTGTTAGAAATTTGCAAACCGTAGTCACGTAATTGCTGTTGAATCCAGATGACCTGAGATGTACAGATGGCAGCGGCAATGTATTCTACTTCACAAGTGGACTGAGCCACTGCGGTCTGCTTCTTACACTACCAGGTAACAAGTTTGCTTCCCAGAAATTGACAACCCCCTGATGTTGACTTAAAATCTTTCTTACAACCTCCATAGTCAGAATCACTATACGCTGTGAGATCAAAACCATCCTCACACGGATACCATAACCCTAAACTCGGTGTATCTTTCAAATACCTCAGAATCTTCTTAACCACTAACATATGATGAACATTAGGATTTGCCTGATAACAAGCACACAGACAAACCGCAAACATGATATCTGGTCGAGAAGCTATAAGATACATTAGAGAACCGATGATTGCCCTGTATAACATTTGGTCCACTGAAGCACCCTCACAATCAGGAGATATCCCATGATTTACAGACAACGGAGTCTTATCTGGTCTTTCTGCTTCCATTTGAAACCTCTTCAGAATATCAGCAACATACTTGGTTTGATGCAAAAAGATACCTTTATCCTTCTGAGCTACTTGTAGACCTAAGAAAAACTTTATCGTTCCCATTGAACTCATCTTGAACTTCTGCTACATGACTTTCTCAAACTCATCAACCATTCCTTGATCTGTTGACTCGAAGTTAATATCATTAACATAAACTTGCACTAACATAAGATGTTGTCCCTTCTTTTTGATGAAAAGTGTCTGATCAATGACATCTCTCCGAAAACCATTTTCAATCATGTAATTGGACAATGTTGCATACCATGCTCTAGGAGCTTGGTGAAGACCATAAAGTGCCTTTTCAAGTCGATAAACCTTTTCTAGGAAATGCGGGTCTTCTAAACCGGGTGGTTGTTCAACAAATACTCTTTCATTGATCTCTCCGTACAAAAACGCACTTTTAACATCCATCTGAAAAACTTTAAAACCCATGAAGGATGCAAAAGCCATGAAAATCCTAATTGCTTCCAGTCGTGCAACCGGAGCAAAAACCTCATCATAGTCAATTTCAGGGATCTGTTGATATCCCTTTACCACCAGTCTAGCTTTATTTCTGATAACAATACCCTGTTCATCCTTCTTATTTTTCAAAACCCATCGAAGACCATAGGGCACACAACCATGCGGTGGATTGACTAGCTTCCAAACCTTTAAATGTTTAAATTGTAACAGCTCCTCTTGCATTGCACTAACCCACTCGTCAAACTTCAATGCTTCATAAGCATCTTTAGGTTCGATTTGACACACATAACATGAGTGAGCATGCACAAATATTCTTCCTGACTTATTCAACGTTGAATAAAAAGCTGTTACCACATTCACACTCTCTGTCTGAACATCTTCTGCTACTGTTGAACTTACACTTGTCACGGGAACCTCTGATATAGTCGGAACTCCAGACGTAGAAGCTTCGTTAAACTTCGCTTGAGGAATACTAATGTGAGGAATGCCTCTTGAATCCACATAATAATCATCAAGACGTTTAGGTGGCAGAATAACACGATTGGATCTACGTACACCTCCTGCTTCAGTTGGCGGTTCAGTCTCTGTTACAGTTGGTGGTTGATTATATAGAGGATTAAGATGTTCCTCTGTCAATTGCGTTCGACTAACTTCCTCGTCATCTTCAAGCTCACTATCTTCATCTGTATACACTACCTCGTCCTCATTTGAATCAAAATCATCTCTAACACTCTGCAGACTTAGTTGCAAGCTAGAAACCGGATTCTGAACCTGCGCTGGAATAGTGATAACATTCTCAGAAGAGTTTTGAGAATCAAACAATATCTGAGTCAGAACTTCTTCATCAGTAGCATCTGGTGGAAGATTGAAGGAATCAAATAACTTATCATATTCAAACTACCATGCGAATCCTTTACTAATACGAGGTGGAGCATTACGTTGAATATCAACCTCATAACGTTCTTCCACACACTTGGACTCGGTATTATACACCCGTTTGTTCGGATTCCCATATCCCAAGAAGATACCAGAGATCACCTTTGAATTAAATTTTCCTCCAGCGTCTCGTACCAGAATAGTACAAGGTGGACCAAAGGGTTCAAAATGTTTAATGTTCGGCTTTCTCTTGTGTAACAGTTCATAACATGTTTTACCATATCTCTTCACCACCAGAACTCTGTTCATCACGTAGCATGCAGTACTCACGGCTTCACCCCAGAAAATAATTGGAAGACATGAATCTGCTAGCATTGTTCTTGCGGTTTCAATTAGAGACCTATTCTTTCTTTTAGTAACACCATTTGATTGAGGTGTATAAGTAGGACTGAACTGTTGTTGGATCCCCTTCTCATTACAGAACAGCAGCATCTGATTGTTCTTAAATTCCATACCATTATCAGTACGAATCTTTCTAACCTTCAGCTTATACAAACTTTCGAGCTTCAGAATCAAAACTTTAATATGCTCGAAAGTATCTGACTTGTGTTTCAACATCATAACCCACGAGAAACGGGAATATTCATCTGTAACTACCAAGCAATAAGACTCTCCGGTGAGAGTTTTACAGTTAACTTGACCAAAGAGATCCATGTGCAGCAATTCCAAAGGAATATTAACTGAATGATGCTTCTTGGCAGTATGTGACTTCTTAGTCTGTTTCCCTTGCTTACACGGAAGACAACCTTCAGGAATATGAAAACTCTTAACATTCACACCTTCAACTAATTCATTGTGGACTAGATGATTCATCTTCCTTAGACTCAGATGACCCATACGCTTATGCCAGATAATCGACTCCTGTTCAGTAGCCTTAGAAACGAATGCCTGATGGCCTGTAGCTGCTTTAACATGAGCCTTACGTATATCAAGGATATAGAGATCCTTGCACCTTGGAGCCGTCATCAGAATCATGTCTTCCAGAATAACAAACTCTTTTCTCAAAATATAACAAAACTTATCATCAAACGCAATGGTATACTTTTTGTCAGTAACTTGTGAAACTGAAAGCAGATTGTTCGACATCTGCTCTACATAATTAACTTTATCAAAGCTGACGTTGTCATTAGCAATAACACCCTGAGCAGTAATAAATCCTCCTTTACTACCTGGAAAAGAAACTGGTCCTCCATCAACTGTTTTCACATTAGAAAGCAAGGACAAGTTCCCTGTCATGTGCCTGGATGCCCCACTATCAACAATCCAAGTACTGCAGCGTGAATTGTAGGCGACCTGCACATTAAAGTAAGAGGATTAGTTAGAAAGGGCCACCCATGCCCTAATGGCAGTGGGTTTCCCATCAACACCAACAACTGGCAACTCCACCCATTGTCCTTTAGATCCAGAAGGACCTTCAGGATTTTGAACACCCTTAACTTCTGATTTAGGTTTCCAAACTGTGTTATTCGGTAATGGTTTTCTATAGTAAACATTAGTTTGAAAAACTTTTTTATCATTTGTTTTCACAGAAGAAGAATTAAGCACTGGTGAGGGTGATCTCCTATTAAAGGAACAATTTGGACTAAGATCAACCTTCCTTCTGGGTGTCTGTCGAATGGGTCTACAATTCATAGCCATGTGTCCTAACCTCCCACAATTGAAGCAGTTAACATTATCAACATCATGAGAGTTAAAAAATTTGCGTCTAATTGGTGAAAACTGTCTCCTAGGTGGTTCAGTACGTTGTCTAGTAGTAGGGGTTGACGAGACTTGTTGCTTAACAGTCTGTCGACGACCAGGCGGAACATACTTGGACACATTACCAGAATTGGAACTCGCACCTGTTGGTGGTTGTTCTACCTTAGGACCTGTTTCATCTATCCTTCCCTTACTAACAAACTTAGGTGACACTCCCTGTGTGTTCTTCTTCTTATTCTGTTTGGGAGTCACAGTGCTCTTAGACTGAGCCTTTTGACTTTCAGTCATTTTACTAGCATTATCAGGATTTTTCAGAATGGTAACCGGTTTAGTGACAAGCTTAAAAGGTTTGCTGTCTTTCTCAGTGTCGATATCAGTATCTGACTCTGTTTCATAGACAACATCTAAAGGTTTCTTTGACTCAGCTACCTTACCAGAACTCTCAACAGGTGTTTCCTTAGGGTTACCATATCCTGGTTCTACAACTAGACCCTTACTTTTCTCAACCGGTTTGTTAATATATTAACCCAAAAGTGGCGGGGCAACCTGGTTATAACCTAAACCCTGTTGTTTAGGAGGATTCAAAGTCTGTTTCACATGAGACATCCTCTGCCAATTGTCAATCCTAGCTTTCTCAGACTCGTATTTCAACTTAAATGAATCCCTTTCTGCCTTAAGAGTCTCTATCTATCCCAAATACATAGTAATCACTTTTCCATCATCTATAACAGTTGATTTTAAGTGACCTACCTGATTTTCTAAAGACTTAATCACATCAACATAGTCTTTCTGTTTATTAAGGTAGAAAAGCGCATCATCATAGTTCTTTTTATTAGTCTGATTCTCCAAACTTAGGTTCTTAAGGTCAATTCTAAGCTTAGGACAAATCTCACACGTAACAGATATCTCATTAAGCTTAGTGATAACACATTCAAGCCTCTCAATTTTCTGTTCATAACCAATGTATTTAGAACAATTAGAGACTGAGTCATTACATACCTTATCATTACCGGACGTGTTAGCCATGAATGCATAGTCATTTCTTCCAACTTGAGAATCTGCATCCGATTCTGATTCTGACTCTGAGCTTGTACTATCCGAGTAATCAGCCTCATAACCTCCTTTACCCTCACCTTGATCTGAACAAACTGGACTCTGAACCGTAACAATCTTCTCATCACCACTCTTAAGATCACAGTTGAGCAAATGTTCCAGCTCTTTTCTGAACCAAGTACCAACATGACAACTCATCCCTTCTTCTTCATCAGACGAGTCAGTAGTAAACTCAAGATCTGATAAGTCCTTAGCTTTGCGAAACTTATCATACAACCTATCTTTAATCCTCTTCCTGAAACAGAATTTCATAAGCTATTATGATCTTTTCAACCTAGCATCACATTTGCACACATAGCATGTGCAATTCGGATTATCCATACCAGTACAACCTGCATTTTTCCGAACAATTCTTTCCTCTTCAATTTCTACTTCGCTTTTACCTACAAACACAACGTTAGCTTTTTGTGTATCTACCGAGATGGACCAGTCACATACTTCATCAGCATATGTAGTAGTCAAAGCCTTAGACTGAACAGAACCTGAAGATTCTTTCTCTACAATTACATGTTGTGGAGTAACTGAGATGGTTGTCTGGTGAAAAGGATCATGAAAACTAGACTTGGGTGCTCTCGTGCAAGTTTTCTTAAAGTGACCATATTCATCGCAATTGTAGCACCTAACCTTTGACATATCAAAACCAAACTTCGAATCTCGATTTAAACTCAACGATCTTTGTCCTGTTCTCTTCAGGTACTTTCTAGCAAGTCTCACAATGCTACCCATACAGTAGAGTATATCCATTCTCTCAAGCTCGTCCTCATCAATCTGATCATAGTCTTCATTTTCAATGAAAGGACCCGTCCTAATCCATCCGGACGAAGTCCATATTGATTATAAACGATTCACAACAGTTGATTACATCGCGAGGTATTTTGACCTCTATATGATACATTTTACAAACATTGCATTCGTTTTTGAAAAGACAATCTTTCATTACAACGAAAGTTGACGGCATGCATACCATTTTATAATATATCTAACTATAACTGATTTAATAATAATCTTGATGATCTCAACGACTCGAATGCAACGTCTTTTGAAATATGTCATGAATGACTCCAAGTAATATCTTTAAAATGAGCAATTACACAGCGGAAGATTTCTTTCGTACCTGAGAATAAACATGCTTTAAAGTGTCAACCAAAAGGTTTGTGAGTTCATTAGTTTAACATAAATAATCATTTCATAATTTTAATAGACCATAAGATTTCATATTTCCATTTCTCGTAAACATACGTCCCATGCATAGAGACAAAAATAACATTCATATGGATTGAACACCTGGTAACCGACATTCACAATATGCATATAAGAATATCCCCATCATTCCGGGATCCTCCTTCGGACATGATATAAATTTCGAAGTACTAAAGCATCCGGTACTTTGGATGGGGCTTGTTGGGCCCGATAGATCTATCTTTAGAGTTCGCGTCAATTAGGGTGTCTGTTCCCTAATTCTTAGATTACCAGACTAAAAGGGGGCATATTCAATTTCGATCATTCAACCATAGAACGTAATTTCGATTACTTGTGTCTATTTCGTAAAACAGTTATAAAAGCAGCGCATGTATTCTCAGTCCCAAAAATATATATTGCGAAAGCATTTAAAAAGGGATTAATGAAACTCACCTAATGTATTTTGTAGTAAAAATACATATGACTATATTGAACAACTGAACAATGCAGGGTTGGCCTCGGATTCACGAACCTATATCATTTGTATATCTATTAATGCATATAATCGTAATTGAACAATTTCATATATTATAACTTATGTTATATATTATTATTATATATATCTAATTCGTGTATATAATTAAAATAGTTATTATTTATATAGTTATATATATACATATGATTAATACTATATTAGAAACCAATGATTTGTTATATGTAAATATTTGTATAAATAATCTTAATATATATAATTATATGTAATGTTATGGTAGTGTAATATGTATACTTTTATATAGGAAACACTTATTTGTTATAGTAATATTGTTACTAATAACAATCTATATGATAATATTATTAATATTATAAATTTTGATAAAAATGATAATAACAATAATAGTAATACTAATAATTATTAAAGGATACTAATACTAATATTAATGATAATAAAACTAGTTTGCGTTATTTATATAGTAGTGATAATAATGATAATCCTAATTATGATAATACTTATACTAGTAGTTAAAATAATAAAGTTACATTTTTAATTGATAGCATTGATATTAGTAACAACATTAGAATTCATATTTGTAATTGTAATTCTAATAATAATAAGTGAACTTTCTATCATACTACCTATTTTAGTAATAATAATCTTAACAATTATAATACTAATACTAACCTAATATGATAATAATAATAATAATACTAACACTAGTAATACTTATAATAATAATATTTGTTATAATACAATAATTTCTAAATAACAATAATAATAACAATAATACTAATAATGGTTACTACCTTAAAAGCTCCAAAAAAATGCCAAACCGCCCAAGCCGGGACTCGAACCCACGACCTCTCAAATACCCATAACACCCTTAAGCCACTCGTCCGATCCATTTTATATGATAAAGTCTCATACTCAATTTCATTTATACCGAATTTTGATTCTATGCTCTGTGCCATCGGCCCAACCTCATATTTAGCCCAACTGAGATAAAATCTCGGCCCAACAGATTTCTAGTCCTCGGCCCAATTCACTAATAGGTTTAATGATCCAGTAGCAATAATAAATAAATAAAAAAAATCGTTAATGACCGTAATTGTAGAAGATAAATGGTAGGGTTTTGGTTTCTTCCTAGCATCACCAATTCACCATCATCGTTATCATAATTAACGTATCATCAATCTTAACATCAATCTATCTTAATCGTCATCAGCATAAAAGTGATCATCATAATATTCGCATATCATAATTATCAACATTATGTCATCATCAGCGTAATCACAGCATAGCTATCATAATCATAATCGTCCTTCTTCATATTCCATCACTAGCAACATACATCATCATTCATCTTCTTCGTTGCTTCATATTCTCTATTCATCATCTTCTACATTCGTGTATCATCACCTTCATTCTTCACCACCTTCGTTACTATATCACTAAACAAAAGTAGGTATAGCTGCAGTCGAACAGTAACTGATCAGGTGGGTTTGGTGGTCGAAATAGTAAAGAGAAATGAAAGTAGTAGAAGCGAATAGTAGGTGGTGATGTTGGGCTTTTGTCAACGGAAACAGTAACAAAAAACGCACAGTTGTAGCAGTGTAACAGGTGTGAAGTGTCTTTGGTGATGGTTGTGTCGAACACAAAAGTAGAAACAGGAGTATAACAGCAAGGTTCAAATATTGCCGTTTATTCGTTAGACATAAATCAGAAGGAAAGAGAAGGAGATCAGAGATTGAGTGAGGTGGTAAGGTGGTGATGGCCGTAGGTGGTGGTGGTTCACCATGGTGGTTCCGGTGATGGATTTGGTTGGTGATCGATGGTATAGAAAACAGAAAGACAGTGAGCAAAGATGATGCTAGGTGGTGGTTTGATCAATGGGGTGTTCATGGCAGTTGGTGGTGGTTTACGGTTGTTAGGATGGTGGAAGGTAGCTGTGGTGAAAGGCCGGTGAAGGTGGGTTATGGAAGTGATCATGGAGATGGTGAGAGTGTATAGCTATATGTATATATGTGTTTTATATATATTGTCAGTAATCAATTATGTGATTCATCAATTGAAAAAGAAGCCAAAAAATTAAACAGTACCAAACAGTGCTCAACAGTATAGCAGCCGGGTTCTTGTTTTATTCCTACCGACAGTTTATCCCGGGTGGCTATATCGTGCCCATTGCTAAACAGTTAACGTATAAAAATGTTCATAAAAATCCCAAATTTTTAGATTAAATATATTTAATTATTTCACTTATTAACTGTTTGAAACCTGATCAAAAAGGTTCGATAATTATTTATTTTCTGTTCCAATTTATATGTACGGAGTACTAATATTTAAACTAAAAAGGATAAAAACATTTTTAACAAATCTAGAATCTTTGTAATCAATTTACAGTCTAACTTTTATCTTAATCAATCATGAACATGTATTATATCTATATTAAAACTAACGAAACGTCAACCGAGTGTCACTGACGTTTACTAATTAAGCTCGAAATCATTCATTTTCCATTTACTCTCTCTCTATATATACAATCAGTTTTAAATAACCAGTCTTATCACATAAATATATATATTATATGTTTTTAAACAAATATATTTAATATTATTTTATATATTTACAAGTAGTATACACACACACACACACACACACACACACACATATATATATATATATATATATATATATATATATATATATATATATATATATATATATATATATATATATATATATAATATCTATTAGGTCGAAGGTCAAATAAATATAGTTCAAAATTTTAAGACTCGACATTACAGACTTTGCTTATCGTGTCGAAAGTAATTAAAGATCAAGTTTAAATTTGGTCGGAAATTCCCAGGTTGTCACAGTACCTACCCGTTAAAGAAATTTCGTCCCGAAATTTGAGTGAGGTGGTCATGGCTAATAATAAAAATATTTCCATGACGAGTATGAGCTGAATAATAGAGTTTTATCGTTATTAAATAATACAGATAAAATAATTCGATTATTCGAAGAACACGAATGAAGCTATCACCAAAGAATGAAATAGGAAAGTAAAGATTCATCTTAACTTTTGACAGAGTCAGTGTTGAATTTAGAAAATAAGGTGCGTCTTAACCTTTGATGTGGTCACGCTTGAATTCCAGAATTCAAGGGATTTATAGAAAATCTTCGAAATCGAAAAGATTTGATTCTTCGTTGAGTAAAGAAATTAAGATCTCTATAATTAAATACCGTGATCTGCCTCGATTACTCTGTCTGATACTTCCATTATAAATCAAATTCTTCCGTTCCATTATTCTCACCATTCCTATACTTTCTTTCTTAGTCCATACATCCAAAAGATTGTGAAATGCTTAATCCAGTTTTAATCCTTGATATTTTCCTAATTATCATTTCTGTCATCCTTCTTTTCAATCTTCCTCCAGAAAAATCTGTTTACTTCTACTATTACCTTGGGGAGATACTATTCTTAATTCTACTGTGTCTTTATATTGCTATTCGTATTAATATTCACGGTTTGAAACCTCCGTGTTGTTATTGGGCTTTATATTTTCTCTTATATTTTGGAGTACTTGTTTTCGTCTTCTATAATTATTGTCATTCACAGTTAATGCTTTCTCTTATTTGCTGCGATTTATACCCCCTTTCTATTTCGGAGCTTCATGTTTTGGTTTTCTTTTCGCAAATAACGGTCCAGAATTCATAGGTGTGGAGTTTCGAATGAGTTTAAAGTTTTAAATAAGGAAGAACGTAATAGCACGATTTGATTTGTCAAATTACCAGAATATCCGGGAAAGATAGAACTATCAAGAAAATATGTTCTTGATATGTTTATATATCAGATAAAATGTAAGAGTCGTGTAACATGGCACATGATTGCGTTATAATCTGTGTATCATCATGTTCCATTTAGAAACTCAGCATGACTTACTGTAATATAATCACGTTGATCAAGTGTCATTATATTATACTAACTCATGCATCAGTTCTCAATATTACTTCGATAACATTCATATTTTAAGCTTGAAAGTTTACAGAATATAGAAACTAACAGTTTCTATATGATGTAACACTGATATCATGAAGAGATTAATAATTTCAGATAAGATTAGTTATGAAAATATATTCAGAAATATGGAGGATATTTATAATGAAAGATACGATTATATCTCGGAATATCTAAGATCAGAGGATGATAGAAACTATTGTCCACAAGGGTTTAGAGTAAAGAGCAAGATATTCGCTAAAGACTTTAGCAGGCATTGAATCATTTGGATTCTTTGAAGTCAAACTTATTCTTTGTGATTTGTCCACGGCTTTCTTCATAGTTTCGCATAATCTGCTTTTCGGTACTAAATTTTCTCTTGAATGTTTCCAATATAATGATACACAGGAAGCACGAAGAGGTATATAATTTCGGACGAGAATATTTTTGAAAATATCCTCAGAAATATTGAAGATATTGATGATGATATTTTGGAATTTCTAAGTTCAATGGTTGATGGAGAAAGATTTTTCCGCAAGATTTTAACATGACTTCAGAGCAAGATATTCTCTAAAGGTTTCATCGGATTCAGAATTACCTGGATTCTTTGAATATAGGGTTTGGTCCTTGTATTTGTCCTTGGTCTCCTTCGTGGTTAGCTCAATCCGTTTTCCAGTTCCAACTTTTCTGAGCTTTTCCAACATACTATTCTTTATCATCGAACTTCCGATGATTAAGGTCGTTTACGGTTGTCTATGGTTTCTGCTGCTTCATTCAACTTTTTCAACATTCATAGTATTGATTTATGACTGAGTGTTTTTCAAAATTTCAGAATGAGAGATCATAATTCTAAGAGATAAATGTCATACATATAACTGTTGATGTAGATATGATGTGAGTTTTCAAAATACTAATTGTTGATTCCCGGTAATTGGTATGGCAGTTCTCGTTACAAGATGTGGATGAGTATATGATAGGGTTTCAATGAATAAATATAATGATTTGTCAGAGAGATTTATGCCAAGAAGCAACGAGGTTGCTGGTACGTCTGCTGGTAATATGGTGGAAAATAAAAGAATTCTCCGGTATCAAAAGGGTAATCGTATATATCAGGATTATAATAAGGCTACTTTGAATGACAAGTCGAAGTTGACTTACTGGAGCTGTGAAAAAATTGGCTACTTTGAAAAGGGATCGTAAAGTTATTTTTATTTTTATTTTTATTTATTTATTTTTTTTTTTGCTAATAAATGCCAAAGGATCTGATGCGGCTACGTGTTAAACTTTTACTCAATTGTCAAGAGTTTCTCAGGTGTATAACTATATGCACAAATTTTCCTTCCGTAGATGAAGTTCGGTTGGTTCATCCTCTCGATTGAGGTGTTTTCAAGAATCATGAAAGGTTTAAACGCAGAATGGAATTGTCAAGATACAAATGAGGTTTAAGATGAAATCAAGTGGCAAACTTGAAGAATTGTTTAGTTTCATATGTTATAATCAATATTTTAATTCATTTTAATTGTCCAATGTCGGCAGTCCACAGTTGATAGTCCACAGTTTACAGTCCAATAATTCATATATAGTTTAATATATAATATTCGAATTAATTAATACGTATCGTGAACCGTGTACATGTCTCAGACTCGATCACAACTCAAAGTATATATATTATTTGGGAATCAACCTCAAACCTGTATAGAGAACTCGATCATTACTGCATATAGAGTGTCTATGGTGATTCCAAATAATATATATAGATGCGTCGATATGATATGTCAAAACCTTGTGTACGTGTCCCGATATTTAAAGTGCGTAAAATAAATAACAGAAATTAAATGACGATAAATTAAATGCGTAAAGTAAATAACAGAAATTAAATAACGATAAATTAAATTGTGATAATTAAATTGGGATAAATAAACTGCGATAACTAAAATGTAATTAGTTAGCTAGGAACAGTTAGCTAGGAACAGTTAGCGTGGATTCTTAACAAAATTTCAATTAGTTAATTCGTTTGTTTCTAACAACTTTTATTTTGTTCAATGTTTTCTTCATTATGCCACTTGTTGGATTGTGATAAATCAAAATCCAAATATGAAATTGAATAAAATAAAAAAAATGGTTATTCTGCGGTGAACTGATTTGTATCTCTGTAGATGTAAGTAGGATAGTAAATGGATGTTGAATCAGATTCGAAAAATGTACAGTATAACCTATTAAAGTGAAATCTAAATATTCCTCGGGTATTACCTACCCGTTAAAATATTTTCACCATTAACAGTTTATACAAAAGAATTTTTAATTACAATCTTTATGAAAATATACTTACAGATATATTTTCTTCAGATGTAATCATAGATTTAATGAGTTAATATAATATTAATCTCATTTGATTTACCTTTAGAACTAGAATATATAATCTCTAAAACATTAAAGATTACATAATCATCATGTCGAACGAAGATAAATGATGTAGAACGATTCGCAAATTGATGATTATGCTCGAGGTACATAATTAGATGTTGAGGTGTATGATGTGAACTTGAGTTGTTGGTGGTACTGGTATTGATGTTGGTGCTGGTGATGTTGCTGAAGCTGGTACGTTTTGCACCATATTCTCCAAATTGATTACTAGAGCGCGAAGTTCATTGACTTCTTGTATTACTCTGGGATGATTATCGGTCGAAACGAGCGGATGAATAAGGTTTAGAATTTGGGTTATGATATAGTCGTGGCGAGATATTCGAGAAATGAGGGTGAAAATGGTGTTACGAACAGGTTCGCCGGTAAGTGCTTCAGGTTCTTCGCCAAAAGGTGAATTCGGTTAGTGGAAGGGATCGCCTTCTGCGCGTCTCCATTGATTAAGTCGACTACGAATCCATCAGATGAATTGGGGATGGATGATTGGTTGATTCATTCTGCTGACGTTGCTTCTGGAGCTTAGATGACTATCCATTCAGAATAACTGTCGGGATAACTATCGGAATAGCTGTCGGAATCCGAGGGACTCGAACTAGTTGACGGATTCATCTCGTACGATCAGATGAATGATTTTCGATAAGAAATAGATTATAGGATGTAGATTAGTATCCTGTAATACATAATTTACATATGCATATGTAATACTAAAATCTCATAAGTTACGGAGGAATCTACGGAAGCTGTCAGGTAAAGATAACAATAACAGATACGCTAAGATATGAATTAGCAGATACGCTAAGATATAAATTAGTAGATACGCTAAGATATGAATTTTGTCTATACACTATTCATGCAGTCAATGCAATAAGATGTGTCTAGACTAAGAATAATAAGCAAGTAATTTACTAAGGATGATAAACAAATGATTTCTGACAAAAATGATAAGCAAAACTTTTGACATGCAGACACGGTCGAAGTCCAGACTCACTAATGTGAAATGTCCCGTTCTTATTGATTAAAAACATTCCATATTAATTGATTTCGTTGCGAGGTTTTGACCTCTATATGAGACGTTTTTCAAAGACTGCATTCATTTTAAAACAAACCATAACCTTTATTTCATCAATAAAGGTTTAAAAAGCTTTACGTAGATTATCAAATAATGATAATCTAAAATATCCTGTTTACACACGACCATTACATAATGGTTTACAATACAAATATGTTACAACAAAATAAGTTTCTTGAATGCAGTTTTTACACAATATCATACAAGCATGGACTCCAAATCTCGTCCTTATTTAAGTATGCGACAGCGGAAGCTCTTAATAATCACCTGAGAATAAACATGCTTAAAACGTCAACAAAAATGTTGGTGAGTTATAGGTTTAACCTATATATTATCAAATCATAATAATAGACCACAAGATTTCATATTTCAATACACATCCCATACATAGAAATAAAAATCATTCATATGGTGAATACCTGGTAACCGACATTAACAAGATGCATATTTAAGAATATCCCCATCATTCCGGGACACCCTTCGGATATGATATAAATTTCAAAGTACTAAAGCATCCGGTACTTTGGATGGGGTTTGTTAGGCCCAATAGATCTATCTTTAGGATTCGCGTCAATTAGGGTGTCTGTTCCCTAATTCTTAGATTACCAGACTTAATAAAAAGGGGCATATTCGATTTCGATAATTCAACCATAGAATGTAGTTTCACGTACTTGTGTCTATTTTGTAAATCATTTATAAAACCTGCATGTATTCTCATCCCAAAAATATTAGATTTTAAAAGTGGGACTATAACTCACTTTCACAGATTTTTTACTTCGTCGAGAAGTAAGACTTGGCCACTGGTCGATTCACGAACCTATAACAATATATACATATATATCAAAGTATGTTCAAAATATATTTACAACACTTTTAATATATTTTGATGTTTTAAGTTTATTAAGTCAGCTGTCCTCGTTAGTAACCTACAACTAGTTGTCCACAGTTAGATGTATAGAAATAAATCGATAAATATTATCTTGAATCAATCCACGACCCAGTGTATACGTATCTCAGTATTGATCACAACTCAAACTATATATATTTTGGAATCAACCTCAACCCTGTATAGCTAACTCCAACATTCACATATAGAGTGTCTATGGTTGTTCCGAAATATATATAGATGTGTCGACATGATAGGTCGAAACATTGTATACGTGTCTATGGTATCTCAAGATTACATAATATACAATACAAGTTGATTAAGTTATGGTTGGAATAGATTTGTTACCAATTTTCACGTAGCTAAAATGAGAAAAATTATCCAATCTTGTTTTACCCATAACTTCTTCATTTTAAATCCGTTTTGAATGAATCAAATTGCTATGGTTTCATATTGAACTCTATTTTATGAATCTAAACATAAAAAGTATATGTTTATAGTCGGAAAAATAAGTTACAAGTCGTTTTTGTAAAGGTAGTCATTTCAGTCGAAAGAACGACGTCTAGATGACCATTTTAGAAAACATACTTCCACTTTGAGTTTAACCATAATTTTTGGATATAGTTTCATGTTCATAATAAAAATCATTTTCTCAGAATAATAACTTTTAAATCAAATTTTATCATAGTTTTTAATTAACTAACCCAAAACAGCCCGCGGTGTTACTACGACGGCGTAAATCCGGTTTTACGGTGTTTTTCGTGTATCCAAGTTTTAAATCATTAAGTTAGCATATCATATAGATATAGAACATGTGTTTAGTTGATTTTAAAAGTCAAGTTAGAAGGATTAACTTTTATTTGCGAACAAGTTTAGAATTAACTAAACTATGTTCTAGTGATTACAAGTTTAAACCTTCGAATAAGATAGCTTTATATGTATGAATCGAATGATGTTATGAACATCATTACTACCTCAAGTTCCTTGGATAAACCTACTGAAAATGAGAAAAATAGATCTAGCTTCAAAGGATCCTTGGATGGCTTGAAAGTTCTTGAAGCAGAATCATGACACGAAAACAATTTCAAGTAAGATTTCCACTCGAAATAAGATTGTTATAGTTATAGAAATTGAATTAAAGTTTGAATATGATTATTACCTTGTATTAGAAAGATAACCTACTGTAAGTAACAAAGGTTTCTTGATCTTGGATGATTACTTGGAATGGATTTAGAAAACTTTGAAGTAAACTTGCAATCTTGGAAGTATTCTTGATTTTATGAAACTAGAACTTTTGGAATTTATGAAGAACACTTAGAACTTGAAGATAGAACTTGAGAGAGATCAATTAGATGAAGAAAATTGAAGAATGAAAGTGTTTGTAGGTGTTTTTGGTCGTTGGTGTATGGATTAGATATAAAGGATATGTAATTTTATTTTCATGTAAATAAGTCATGAATGATTACTCATATTTTTGTAATTTTATGAGATATTTCATGCTAGTTGCCAAATGATGGTTCCCACATGTGTTAGGTGACTCACATGGGCTGCTAAGAGCTTATCATTGGAGTGTATATACCAATAGTACATACATCTAAAAGCTGTGTATTGTACGAGTACGAATACGGGTGCATACGAGTAGAATTGTTGATGAAACTGAACGAGGATGTAATTGTAAGCATTTTTGTTAAGTAGAAGTATTTTGATAATTGTCTTGAAGTCTTTCAAAAGTGTATGAATACATATTAAAACACTACATGTATATACATTTTAACTGAGTCGTTAAGTCATCATTAGTCGTTACATGTAAATGTTGTTTTGAAACCTTTAGGTTAACGATCTTGTTGAATGTTGTTAACCCATTGTTTATTATAACAAATGAGATGTTAAATTGTTATATTATCATGATATTATGATATATAATATATCTTAGTATGATATATATACAGTTAAATGTCGTTACAACGATAATCGTTACATATATGTCTCGTTTCAATATCATTAAGTTAGTAGTCTTATTTTTACATATGTATTTCATTGTTAATACACTTAATAATATATTTACTTATCATTTAACATAATTATCCAAGTGTATCAATATCTTAATATGATTCATATGTACCTAGTAAGACGTTGTTATAACGATAATCGTTATATATATCGTTTTCGAGTTTCTTAAATTAATAGTCTCATTTTTATGTATATAACTCATTGTTAAAATACCTAATGAGATACATACTTATAATAAAATCATGTTAACTATATATATAACCATATATATGTCATCGTATAGTTTTTACAAGTTTTAACGTTCGTGAATCACCGGTCAACTTGGGTGGTCAATTGTCTATATGAAACCTATTTCAATTAATCAAGTCTTAACAAGTTTGATTGCTTAACATGTTTTAAAAAAATTAATCATGTAAATAAAAATTTCATTTAATATATATATAAACATGGAAAAGTTCGGGTCACTACAGTACCTACCCGTTAAATAAATTTCGTCCCGAAATTTTAAGCAGTTGGAGGTGTTGACGTATCTTCTGGAAATAAATGTGGGTATTTCTTCTTCATCTGATCTTCACGCTCCCAAGTGAACTCGGGTCCTCTACGAGCATTCCATCGAACCTTAACAATCGGTATCTTGTTTTGTTTAAGTCTCTTAACCTCACGATCCATTATTTCGAAGGGTTCTTCAATGAATTGAAGTTTTTCATTGATTTGGATTTCGTCCAACGGAATAGTGAGATCTTCTTTAGTAAAACATTTCTTCAAATTTGAGACGTGGAAAGTGTTATGTACAGCCGCGAGTTGTTGAGGTAGCTCCAGTTGGTAAGCTACTGGTCCGACACGATCTATAATCTTGAATGGTCCAATGTACCTTGGATTTAGTTTCCCCCGTTTACCAAATCGAACAACGCCTTTCCAAGGTGAAACCTTAAGCATGACCATTTCTCCAATTTCAAACTCTATATCTTTTCTTTTACTGTTCGCGTAGCTCTTTTGTCGACTCTGGGCGGTTTTCAATCTTTGTTGAATTTGGATGATTTTTTCGGTAGTTTCTTGTATTATCTCCGGACCCGTAATCTGTCTATCCCCCACTTCACTCCAACAAATCGGAGACCTGCACTTTCTACCATAAAGTGCTTCAAACGGCGCCATCTCAATGCTTGAATGGTAGCTGTTGTTGTAGGAAAATTCTGCTAACGGTAGATGTCGATTCCAACTGTTTCTGAAATCAATAACACATGCTCGTAGCATGTCTTCAAGCGTTTGTATCGTCCTTTCGCTCTGTCCATCAGTTTGTGGATGATAGGCAGTACTCATGTCTAGACGAGTTCCTAATGCTTGTTGTAATGTCTGCCAGAATCTTGAAATAAATCTGCCATCCCTATCAGAGATAATAGAGATTGGTATTCCATGTATGGAGACGACTTCCTTCAAATACAGTCGTGCTAACTTCTCCATCTTGTCATCTTCTCTTATTGGCAGGAAGTGTGCTGATTTGGTAAGACGATCAACTATTACCCAAATAGTATCAAAACCACTTGCAGTCCTTGGCAATTTAGTGATGAAATCCATGGTAATATTTTCCCATTTCCATTCCGGGATTTCGGGTTGTTGAAGTAGATCTGATGGTTTCTGATGCTCAGCTTTGACCTTAGAACACGTCAAACATTCTCCTACGTATTTAGCAATATCGGCTTTCATACCTGGCCACCAAAAATGTTTCTTAAGATCCTTGTACATCTTCCCCGTTCCAGGATGTATTGAGTATCTGGTTTTATGAGCTTCTCTAAGTACCATTTCTCTCATATCTCCAAATTTTGGTACCCAAATTCTTTCAGCCCTATACCGGGTTCCGTCTTCCTGAATGTTAAGATGCTTCTCCGATCCTTTGGGTATTTCATCCTTTAAATTTCCCTCTTTTAAAACTCTTTGTTGCGCCTCCTTTATTTGAGTAGTAAGGTTAGTGTGAATCATTATATTCATAGATTTTACTCGAATGGGTTCTCTGTCCTTTCTGCTCAAGGCGTCGGTTACCACATTTGCCTTCCTCGGGTGGTAACGAATCTCAAAGTCGTAATCATTCAACAATTCAATCCACCTACGCTGCCTCATATTCAGTTGTTTCTGATTAAATATGTGTTGAAGACTTTTGTGGTCGGTATATATAACACTTTTGACCCCATATAAGTAGTGCCTCCAAGTCTTTAATGCAAAAATAACCGCGCCTAATTCCAAATCATGCGTCGTATAATTTTGCTCGTGAATCTTCAATTGTCTAGACGCATAAGCAATCACCTTCGTCCGTTGCATTAATACACAACCGAGACCTTGCTTTGATGCGTCACAATAAATCACAAAATCATCATTCCCTTCAGGCAATGACAATATAGGTGCCGTAGTTAGCTTTTTCTTCAATAATTGAAACGCCTTTTCTTGTTCATCCTTCCATTCAAATTTCTTCCCTTTATGCGTTAATGCAGTCAAGGGTTTTGCTATTTTGGAGAAATCTTGGATGAATCTTCTGTAGTAACCAGCCAATCCTAAAAATTGACGTATATGCTTCGGAGTTTTTGGGGTTTCCCACTTTTCAACAGTTTTGATCTTTGCCGGGTCCACCTGGATACCTTCTTTATTCACTATGTGACCGAGGAATTGAACTTCTTCCAACCAAAATGCACACTTTGAAAACTTAGCGTACAGTTTTTCTTTCCTCAATACTTCTAGCACTTTTCTCAAATGTTCTTCGTGCTCTTGATCATTCTTTGAGTAAATAAGTATGTCATCGATAAAAACAATGACAAACTTGTCAAGATATGGCCCACACACTCGGTTCATAAGGTCCATGAACACAGCTGGTGCGTTAGTCAATCCAAACGGCATAACCATAAACTCGTAATGACCATAACGCGTCCTAAAAGCAGTTTTTGGAATATCATCCTCCTTTACTCGCATTTGATGATATCCAGAACGTAAATCGATCTTCGAATAAACCGACGAGCCTTGTAGTTGATCAAATAAGTCGTCAATTCTCGGCAGTGGATAACGGTTTTTGATGGTAAGTTTGTTCAACTCTCTGTAGTCAATACACAACCTAAATGTACCATCCTTCTTCTTGACAAACAAAACAGGAGCTCCCCATGGTGATGTGCTTGGTTGAATGAAACCACGTTCTAATAGTTCTTGCAGTTGGCTTTGCAGTTCTTTCATCTCGCTGGGTGCGAGTCTATAAGGAGCACGAGCTATTAGTGCAGCTCCTGGTACAAGATCTATTTGAAATTCAACAGATCGATGTGGAGGTAGTCCTGGTAATTCTTTCGGAAATACATCGAGAAATTCTTTTGCGACGGGAACATCATTGATGCTCTTTTCTTCAGTTTTTACTTTCTCGACGTGTGCTAGAACAGCATAGCAACCTTTTCTTATTAGTTTTTGTGCCTTCAAATTACTAATAAGATGTAGCTTCATGTTGCCCTTTTCTCCGTACACCATTAAGGGTTCTCCTTCTTCTCGTACAATGCGAATTGCATTTTTATAACATACGATCTCTGCTTTCACCTTCTTCAGCCAGTCCATGCCAACTATTACATCAAAACTCCCTAACTCTACTGGTATCAAATCAATCTTAAATATTTCGCTACCCAGTTTAATTTCTCGATTCCGGCATATATTATCTGCTGAAATTAATTTACCGTTTGCTAATTCGAGTAAAAATTTACTATCCAACGGCGTCAATGGACAACTTAATTTAGCACAAAAATCTCTACTCATATAGCTTCTATCCGCACCCGAATCAAATAAAACGTAAGCAGATTTATTGTCAATAAGAAACGTACCCGTAACAAGCTCCGGGTCTTCCTGTGCCTCTGCCGCATTAATATTGAAAACTCTTCCGCGGCCTTGTCCATTCGTGTTCTCCTAGTTCGGGCAATTTCTAATAATGTGGCCCGGTTTTCCACATTTATAACAAACTACATTGGCATAACTTGCTCCGACACTACTTGCTCCGCCATTACTCGTTCCGACACCATTTGTTCCTTTCGTTCTGTTAACCCCTGGTCCGTAGACCTCACACTTTGCCGCGCTATGACCATTTCTTTTACACTTGTTGCAAAATTTGGTGCAGAACCCCGAGTGATACTTTTCACACCTTTGGCATAGCTGCTTCTGATTGTTGTTGTTGTTGCGGTTGTTATTGTTGTTGGGATGATTGTTATAGTTGCTGTTGTTGTTATTGTTGTTGTTGTTGTTGTTGTTGTTGTTGTTGTTGTTGTTGGGCCGTTTGTTGTAGTTGCGATTGATGTTGCGATTGTTGGGATAATTGTTGCGATTATTATTGAAATTGCTGTTGTTGTTGTATTGGTGATTCTTATCACCGTTTTCCTCCCACTTTCTTTTGACTTGCTTCACATTGGCCTCTTCAGCCGTCTATTCTTTAATTCTTTCCTCAATCTGGTTCACTAGTTTATGAGCCATTCTACATGCCTGTTGTATGGAGGCGGGCTCGTTTGAACTTATATCTTCTTGGATTCTTTCCGGTAATCCTTTCACAAACGCGTCGATCTTCTCTTCCTCATCTTCGAACGCTCCCGGATACAATAGGCACAATTCTGTGAATCGTCTTTCGTACGTGGTAATATCAAATCCTTGGGTTCGTAACCCTCTAAGTTCTGTCTTGAGCTTATTGACCTCGGTTCTGGGACGGTACTTCTCGTTCATCAAGTGCTTGAATGCTGACCACGGTAGTGCGTACGCATCATCTTGTCCCACTTGCTCTAGATAGGTATTCCACCATGTTAACGCAGAACCTGTGAAGGTATTCGTAGCGTACTTCACTTTGTCCTCTTCAGTACACTTACTTATGGCAAACACCGATTCGACCTTCTCGGTCCACCGTTTCAATCCGCTCGGTCCTTCGGTTCCATCAAATTTCAAAGGTTTGCAGGCAGTGAATTCTTTGTAGGTGCATCCTACACGATTTTCTGTACTGCTAGATCCAAGGTTATTGTTGGTATGTAGCGCAGCCTATACTGCGGCTATGTTTGAAGCTAGAAAAGTACGGAATTCCTCTGAATTCATATTCACGGTGTGTCGAGTAGTCGGTGCCATTTCCTTCAAAATAGTCAAATGGAACAAGTTAATCATACAGAATATTAAGAGTAGTTAATAGTATTTCGTAGCATAATATGAACTCATTTATAAAAGCTTTTTCTTCATATTAGCATTTTATAAGTTTAAATTCGGGTAGTACCTACCCGTTAAGTTCATACTTAGTAGCTAATATACAATTCAACTACTACAATTCTATATGAAAAACTGATTATAATAATATTTCACGTTCAAACTTTTATACAATATTTTACAAACTTACAATACCGCTTATTTTACATAAAGCATGAAATATAGCACACAATAACTTTGATACAAGATAGTTGTGAAGATAATTCTAGCTAGTACACAAGTCGTTCAGCAAAGGCAATAAAGACACGTAATTCATACGTCCAGAAACAAGTCATGCATTCTGGTTTTACTAGGACTACTTCCCATCCTTGGTCTTGTGGAACATAACCGTTATGGCCGTTGATAAGACAGCGTGTTGTAACGTCATCAAAGGGACGAGGGTTACGTAATGACCAACAGTCTCGTAATAACCTAAAAACCTCATTTCTTACCCCAATTACCGACTCCGTCACTTGTGGGAACGTTTTGTTTAATAGTTGTAGCCCAATGTTCTTGTTCTCACTTTGGTGAGAAGCGAACATTACTAAACCGTAAGCATAACATGCTTCTTTATGTTGCATGTTAGCCGCTTTTTCTAAATCACGAAGTCCTATATTCGGATATATTGAGTCAAAATAATTTCTTAACCCGTTGCGTAAAATAGCATTTGGGTTCCCCGCAATATATGCGTCAAAGTAAACACATCGTAACTTATGGGTTTCCCAATGTGATATCCCCCATCTTTCAAACGAAAGTCTCTTATAAACCAACGCATTCTTGGAACGTTCTTCGAATGTCTTACAAACTGATTTCGCCGTAAATAGTTGTGCCGAAGAATTCTGACCGACTCTAGACAAGATTTCATCAATCATGTCTCCGGGTAGGTCTCTTAAAATATTGAGTTGTCTATCCATTTTGTGTTTTTATACTGTAAAATAGACAAGAGTTAGATTCATAAAAAAAATACTTATTAATACAAGCAATTTTTACATATATCATAAAGCATAAGCACACTATATTACATATATTACACCACACGAATACAACTATCTTATTCTGACTCGCTCGTTTCTTCTTCTTCGGTTTTGGTTCGTTTTGCCAAGTTTCTAGGGATATATGATGTTCCCCTAATACGAGCCGTCATTTTCCACATTGGTTTAGAAAAACCTGGTGGTTTAGAGGTTCCCGGGTCATTGTTACAACTTAAGGACTTCGGGGGTTGACGATACATATAAAGTTCATCGGGGTTAGAATTAGATTTCTCTATTTTTATGCCCTTTCATTTATTATTTTCTTTTACCTTTTTAAATTCAGTTGGGGTAATTTCTATAACATCATCGGAATTCTCGTCGGAATCCGATTCATCGGAGAATTGGTAATCCTCCCAATATTTTGCTTCCTTGGCAGAAACACCATTGACCATAATTAACCTTGGTCGGTTGGTTGAGGATTTTCTTTTACTTAACCGTTTTATTATTTCCCCCCACCAGTTCTATTTCTTCTTCCGGTTCCGATTCTTCTTCCGGTTCCGATTCTTCTTCCGGTTCCGATTCTTCTTCCGGTTCCTCTTCGGGAACTTGTGAATCAGTATACGAATCATTCCAATTTACATTTAACTCTTCATTATTATTAGGTGAGTCAATGGGATTTGTGCTAGAGGTAGACATCTATCACACAATATCAAACATGTTAAGAGATTAATATATCACATAATATATACATGTTAATAATATATAGTTTTCAACAAAAATGTTAAGCAATCATTTTTAAAGAAAAACACGGTCGAAGTCCAGACTCACTAATGCACCCTAACAAACTCGATAAGACACACTAATGCAAATTTTATGGTTCTCTAAGACCAACGCTCGGATACCAACTGAAATGTCCCGTTCTTATTGATTAAAAACGTTCCATATTAATTGATTTCGTTGCGAGGTTTTGACCTCTATATGAGACATTTTTCAAAGACTGCATTCATTTTAAAACAAACCATAACCTTTATTTCATCAATAAAGGTTTAAAAAGCTTTACGTAGATTATCAAATAATGATAATCTAAAATATCCTGTTTACACACGACCATTACATAATGGTTTACAATACAAATATGTTACAACAAAATAAGTTTCTTGAATGCAGTTTTTACACAATATCAGACAAGCATGGACTTCAAATCTCGTCCTTATTTAAGTATGCGACAGCGGAAGCTCTTAATAATCACCTGAGAATAAACATGCTTAAAACGTCAATAAAAATGTTGGTGAGTTATAGGTTTAACCTATATATTATCAAATCATAATAATAGACCATAAGATTTCATATTTCAATACACATCCCATACATAGAGATAAAAATCATTCATATGGTGAGCACCTGGTAACCGACATTAACAAGATGCATATTTAAGAATATCCCCCATCATTCCGGGACACCCTTCGGATATGATATAAATTTTGAAGTACTAAAGCATCCGGTACTTTGGATGGGGTTTGTTAGGCCCAATAGATCTATCTTTAGGATTCACGTCAATTAGGGTGTCTGTTCCCTAATTCTTAGATTACCAGACTTAATAAAAAGGGGCATATTCGATTTCGATAATTCAACCATAGAATGTAGTTTCACGTACTTGTGTCTATTTTGTAAATCATTTATAAAACCTGCGTGTATTCTCATCCCAAAAATATTAGATTTTAAAAGTGGGACTATAACTCACTTTCACAGATTTTTTACTTCGTCGGGAAGTAAGACTTGGCCACTGGTCGATTCACGAACCTATAACAATATATACATATATATCAAAGTATGTTCAAAATATATTTACAACACTTTTAATATATTTTAATGTTTTAAGTTTATTAAGTCAGCTGTCCTCGTTAGTAACCTACAACTAGTTGTCCACAGTTAGATGTACAGAAATAAATCGATAAATATTATCTTGAATTAATCCACTACCCAGTGTATACGTATCTCAGTATTGATCACAACTCAAACTATATATATTTTGGAATCAACCTCAACCCTGTATAGCTAACTCCAACATTCACATATAGAGTGTCTATGGTTGTTCCGAAATATATATAGATGTGTCAACATGATAGGTCGAAACATTGTATACGTGTCTATGGTATCTCAAGATTACATAATATACAATACAAGTTGATTAAGTTATGGTTGGAATAGATTTGTTACCAATTTTCACGTAGCTAAAATGAGAAAAATTATCCAATCTTGTTTTACCCATAACTTCTTCATTTTAAATCCGTTTTGAATGAATCAAATTGCTATGGTTTCATATTGAACTCTATTTTATGAATCTAAACATAAAAAGTATATGTTTATAGTCGGAAAAATAAGTTACAAGTCGTTTTTGTAAAGGTAGTCATTTCAGTCGAAAGAACGACGTCTAGATGACCATTTTAGAAAACATACTTCCACTTTGAGTTTAACCATAATTTTTGGATATAGTTTCATGTTCATAATAAAAATCATTTTCTTAGAATAACAACTTTTAAATCAAAGTTTATCATAGTTTTTAATTAACTAACCCAAAACAGCCCGCGGTGTTACTACGACGGCGTAAATCCGGTTTTACGGTGTTTTTCGTGTTTCCAGGTTTTAAATCATTAAGTTAGCATATCATATAGATATAGAAAATGTGTTTAGTTGATTTTAAAAGTCAAGTTAGAAGGATTAACTTTTATTTGCGAACAAGTTTAGAATTAACTAAACTATGTTCTAGTGATTACAAGTTTAAACCTTCGAATAAGATAGCTTTATATGTATGAATCGAATGATGTTATGAACATAATTACTACCTCAAGTTCCTTGGATAAACCTACTGGAAATGAGAAAAATATATCTAGCTTCAAAGGATCCTTGGATGGCTTGAAAGTTCTTGAAGCAGAATCATGACACGAAAACAATTTCAAGTAAGATTTCCACTCGAAATAAGATTGTTATAGTTATAGAAATTGAATTAAAGTTTGAATATAATTATTACCTTGTATTAGAAAGATAACCTACTATAATTAACAAAGGTTTCTTGATCTTGGATGATTACTTGGAATGGATTTAGAAAACTTGGAAGTAAACTTGCAATCTTGGAAGTATTCTTGATTTTATGAAACAAGAACTTTTGGAATTTATGAAGAACACTTAGAACTTGAAGATAGAACTTGAGAGAGATCAATTAGATGAAGAAAATTGAAGAATGAAAGTGTTTGTAGGTGTTTTTTGTCGTTGGTGTATGGATTAGATATAAAGGATATGTAATTTTGTTTTCATGTAAATAAGTCATGAATGATTACTCATATTTTTGTAATTTTATGAGATATTTCATGCTAGTTGCCAAATGATGGTTCCCAAATGTGTTAGGTGACTCACATGGGCTGCTAAGAGTTGATCATTGGAGTGTATATACCAATAGTACATACATCTAAAAGCTGTGTATTGTACGAGTACGAATACGGGTGCATACAAGTAGAATTGTTGATGAAACTGAACGAGGATATAATTGTAAGCATTTTTGTTAAGTAGAAGTATTTTGATAAGTGTCTTGAAGTCTTTCAAAAGTGTATGAATACATATTAAAACACTACATGTATATACATTTTAACTGAGTCGTTAAGTCATCGTTAGTCGTTACATGTAAATGTTGTTTTGAAACCTTTAGGTTAACGATCTTGTTGAATGTTGTTAACCCATTGTTTATTATAACAAATGAGATGTTAAATTGTTATATTATCATGATATTATGATATATAATATATCTTAGTATGATATATATACAGTTAAATGTGGTTACAACGATAATCGTTACATATATGTCTCGTTTCGAAATCATTAAGTTAGTAGTCTTATTTTTACATATGTATTTCATTGTTAATACACTTAATAATATATTTACTTATCATTTAACATAATTAACCAAGTGTATCAATATCTTAATATGATTCGTATGTACCTAGTAAGACGTTGTTATAACGATAATCGTTATATATATCGTTTTCGAGTTTCTTAAATTAATAGTCTCATTTTTATGTATATAACTCATTGATAAAATACCTAATGAGATACATACTTATAATAAAATCATGTTAACTATATATATAACCATATATATGTCATCGTATAGTTTTTACAAGTTTTAACGTTCGTGAATCACCAGTCAACTTGGGTGGTCAATTGTCTATATGAAACATATTTCAATTAATCAATTCTTAACAAGTTTAATTGCTTAACATGTTGGAAACACTTAATCATGGTAATAACAATTTCATTTAATATATATATAAACATGGAAAAGTTCGGGTCACTACATAATGCATCCTAACGACTTATCAGTTAGACACACTAATGCAGACCCGGTTCACTAAGACCACCGCTCTGGTACCAACTGAAAGGAACCGTCCTAATCCATCCGGACGAAGTCCATATTGATTATAAACGATTCACAACAGTTGATTACATCGCGAGGTATTTGACCTCTATATGATACATTTTACAAACATTGCATTCATTTTTGAAAAGACAATCTTTCATTACAACGAAAGTTGACGGCATGCATACCATTTTATAATATATCTAACTATAACTGATTTAATAATAATCTTGATGATCTCAATGACTCGAATGCAACGTCTTTTGAAATATGTCATGAATGACTCCAAGTAATATCTTTAAAATGAGCAATTACACAGCGGGAGATTTCTTTCGTACCTGAGAATAAACATGCTTTAAAGTGTCAACCAAAAGGTTGGTGAGTTCATTAGTTTAACATAAATAATCATTTCATAATTTTAATAGACCACAAGATTTCATATTTCCATTTCTCGTAAACATACGTCCCATGCATAGAGACAAAAATAACATTCATATGGATTGAACACCTGGTAACCGACATTCACAATATGCATATAAGAATATCCCCATCATTCCGGGATCCTCCTTTGGACATGATATAAATTTCGAAGTACTAAAGCATCCGGTACTTTGGATGGGGCTTGTTGGGCCCGATAGATCTATCTTTAGAGTTCGCGTCAATTAGGGTGTCTGTTCCCTAATTCTTAGATTACCAGACTAAAAGGGGGCATATTCAATTTCGATCATTCAACCATAGAACGTAATTTCGATTACTTGTGTCTATTTCGTAAAACAGTTATAAAAGCAGCGCATGTATTCTCAGTCCCAAAAATATATATTGCGAAAGCATTTAAAAAGGGATTAATGAAACTCACCTAATGTATTTTGTAGTAAAAATACATATGACTATATTGAACAACTGAACAATGCAGGGTTGGCCTCAGATTCACGAACCTATATCATTTGTATATCTATTAATGCATATAATCGTAATTGAACAATTTCATATATTATAACTTATGTTATATATTATTATATATATATCTAATTCGTGTATATAATTAAAATAGTTATTATTTATATAGTTATATATATACATATGATTAATACTATATTAGAAACCAATGATTTGTTATATGTAAATATTTGTATAAATAATCTTAATATATATAATTATATGTAATGTTATGGTAGTGTAATATGTATACTTTTATATAGGAAACACTTATTTGTTATAGTAATATTGTTACTAATAACAATCTATATGATAATATTATTAATATTATAAATTTTGATAAAAATGATAATAACAATAATAGTAATACTAATAATTATAAAAGGATACTAATACTAATATTAATGATAATAAAACTAGTTTGCGTTATTTATATAGTAGTGATAATAATGATAATCCTAATTATGATAATACTTATACTAGTAGTTAAAATAATAAAGTTACATTTTTAATTGATAGCATTGATATTAGTAACAACATTAGAATTCATATTTGTAATTGTAATTCTAATAATAATAAGTGAACTTTCTATCATACTACCTATTTTAGTAATAATAATCTTAACAATTATAATACTAATAATAACCCAATATGATAATAATAATAATAATAATAATACTAACACTAGTAATACTTATAATAATAATATTTGTTATAATACAATAATTTCTAAATAACAATACTAATAACAATATTACTAATAATGGTTACTACCTTAAAAGCTCCAAAAAAATGCCAAACCGCCCAAGCCGGGACTCGAACCCACGACCTCTCAAATACCCATAACACCCTTAAGCCACTCGTCCGATCCATTTTATATGATAAAGTCTCATACTCAATTTCATTTATACCGAATTTTGATTCTATGCTCTGTGCCATCGGCCCAACCTCATATTTGGCCCAACTGAGATAAAATCTCGGCCTAACAGATTTCTAGTCCTCGGCCCAATTCACTAATAGGTTTAATGATCCAGTAGCAATAATAAATAAATAAAAAAAAATCGTTAATGACCGTAATTGTAGAAGATAAACGGTAGGGTTTTGGTTTCTTCCTAGCATCACCAATTCACCATCATCGTTATCATAATTAACGTATCATCAATCTTAACATCAATCTATCTTAATCGTCATCAGCATAAAAGTGATCATCATAATATTCGCATATCATAATTATCAACATTATGTCATCATCAGCGTAATCACAGCATAGCCATCATAATCATAATCGTCCTTCTTCATATTCCATCACTAGCAACATACATCATCATTCATCTTCTTCGTTGCTTCATATTCTCTATTCATCATCTTCTACATTCGTGTATCATCACCTTCATTCTTCACCACCTTCGTTACTATATCACTAAACAAAAGTAGGTATAGCTGCAGTCGAACAGTAACTGATCAGGTGGGTTTGGTGGTCGGAATAGTAAAGAGAAATGAAAGTAGTAGAAGCGAATAGTAGGTGGTGATGTTGGGCTTTTGTCAATGGAAACAGTAACAAAAAACGCACAGCTGTAGCAGTGTAACAGGTGTGAAGTGTCTTTGGTGATGGTTGTGTCGAACACAAAAGTAGAAACAGGAGTATAACAGCAAGGTTCAAATATTGCCGTTTATTCGTTAGACATAAATCAGAAGGAAAGAGAAGGAGATCAGAGATTGAGTGAGGTGGTAAGGTGGTGATGGCCGTAGGTGGTGGTGGTTCACCATGGTGGTTCCGGTGATGGATTTGGTTGGTGATCGATGGTATAGAAAATAGAAAGACAGTGAGCAAAGATGATGCTAGGTGGTGGTTTGATCAATGGGGTGTTCATGGCGGTTGGTGGTGGTTTACGGTTGTTAGGGTGGTGGAAGGTAGCTGTGGTGAAAGGCCGGTGAAGGTGGGTTATGGAAGTGATCATGGAGATGGTGAGAGTGTATAGCTATATGTATATATGTGTTTTATATATATATTGTCAGTAATCAATTATGTGATTCATCAATTGAAAAAGAAGCCAAAAAATTAAACAGTATCAAATAGTGCTCAACAGTATAGCAGCCGGGTTCTTGTTTTATTCCTACCGACAGTTTATCCCGGGTGGCTATATCGTGCCCATTGCTAAACAGTTAACGTATAAAAATGTTCATAAAAATCCCAAATTTTTAGATTAAATATATTTAATTATTTCACTTATTAACTGTTTGAAACCTGATTAAAAAGGTTCGATAATTATTTATTTTCTGTTCCAATTTATATGTACGGAGTACTAATATTTAAACTAAAAAGGATAAAAACATTTTTAACAAATCTAGAATCTTTGTAATCAATTTACAGTCCAACTTTTATCTTAATCAATCATGAACATGTATTATATCTATATTAAAACTAACGAAACGTCAACCGAGTGTCACTGACGTTTACTAATTAAGCTCGAAATCATTCATTTTCCATTTACTCTCTCTCTATATATAATCAGTTTTAAATAACCAGTCTTATCACATAAATATATATATTATATGTTTTTAAACAAATATATTTAATATTATTTTATATATTTACAAGTAGTATACATATTTATATAATATATATATATATATATATATATATATATATATATATATATATATATATATATATATATATTACAAATAGTTGTTCGTGAATCGTCGGAAATGGTCGAAGGTCAAATAAATATAGTTCAAAATTTTAAGACTCGACATTACAGACTTTGCTTATCGTGTCGAAAGTAATTAAAGATCAAGTTTAAATTTGGTCAGAAATTCCCGGGTCGTCACATTCAAGATGACTATTAAGCACTTGTCCACCAATCATATCGTTGTATGAGTTAACAACAATAGCTGCCAATGCCATATCTTTCTGAATAGATTCGCGAGATCTCTTCTTGATATTCTCAGTTTGAAACACAGGAGTCTGAGTCTGAGTCTGTTGAATCGGAGAATCTTCAATCATCTTAATTGTAGAATTTTGAGCTTGTAATTTAGCATTAAAGTAGCCGGACTGAGATGATGGTGCAGACATTTGTGAAGCATTGGCTGATATGTATGTTGTCTGTAGTGGAGCATGAGTACCAGAAGATGAAGCTAAAGTTGATGCAGCAGCAGCTACAGAACCAAGTCTCTTTCTCTTTGCTTCATCCTGAATGTCCTTCTCCATCAACTTCAAAGTAAAAGCTGTTAGTGTCAACGGAAGACTTGACGAACTGTACCTGTTCTGAATCTTTTCTATCTCATGATCCCACTTTTCTGGAAGACCATCTTTCAACACCCTTACTGCCTTTTCATCAGGCACCTCAATCCCATAATCTGCCATCTCTGCAACCAATAATCGATATCTCTCCAAAGTCTGTCCTAGAGATTCTGATGGAAGAGCTGCAAACACCCTCCATTCATCCTTCAAAACCTTACCCTTAGTGGCACAATAAGTAGCTGTACCTTCTGTTACTGATTGAAGAGCCAACCAGATAGTATACGATGTTTTGTTTCGGTTCTTAAATTGCTGAAAAATCTCCTTTGATAAAGCTTGGGTTAGCTAAGCATAACATCTACACTCAAGATTGTACTCTTCACGCTCTGTGGGACTAAACTGTGAAGTTTCTTTGGGTTCACCATCTGCTCCGCATGGCCATACATACGGATTCTCAATACATTTCCAAAGTCTAGAATCGACACCGTTTAAGTAAATAACAAACCTAACTTTCCAGTACAAGAAGTTCTTAAGATTGTCAAGTCTAGGTACTTTATTCGAAGAACCAGATTCACTTTCATTCAGTAATAGTTTTTTTAGTCCAGGTGCAATAACTAATGCACTGTATTCATTCATCACATGTTCGTTTGTGTCAGACATTTTAACTGGTTAAGATTGATTAAGATTAATTAAATATAATTATAAGATTCTGTCTCAAAAGAGGATCGGCCGAAGGACAAGACGATCGGTCGGAGGTCTATGACAATCGGTCGGAGGTCTATGACTAACGGCCGATGGTGTAGACTTTGTAACTGAATCTTAGAATTATGACCGTCGGTCGATGGAAGATACTATCGGCCGATGGTACGGGACGATCAGTCGATAGTCAAGAGACGAACGGCCGATGGTAAAGACAAACGATTCTATGTTATGAAAGACTGTCCTCCGGTTCAGTAAGAGAAGCTCGGTCGATTGTGTATGACGAACGGTCGAGGGTCGGGACGAACGGTAGATGGTCAGAGACGATCAGCCGAGGGTAGTTCTTACGAATTCTGGGCAGAAAAAGCTAGGGTTTTCGATAAAAACTTCAATTTTGATCGATTTTGACGTTCTAGACTTAAACAAAGCCGGTAGAAACTTCAGAAAAACACCCAGTAACAATAATAAACACAAAAACACAAGATTTAAACGTAAAAATCTCAACTTTTACTCAAAAACCCGTTTAGACCAATAACCCTAAAACAAAAACACTTGATTCGACTAAAAAACGTTTAGATCAGCAAACCTGGCTCTGATTCCACTTTGTAGACGATCTTAGATCTTAGATTAAACATTGTATCTAGATTAAAGGCGGAAAACAATAACCTAGAGTGAATCGAATACTAGTTTCACTTTGTGATCAATCTAACCAATGAAATATTGATAGAATCGACGCCTAGATGAGTGTATTCGGTTGAGGTATGGTCTGGGACAATAGTAACAGCGAAAAACGACGGCTAGGGTGTGTAGGGTGTGTAACCTAACAATGAAACCCAACACCCGTATATATATATAAAGTTACAGTGACCATCGGCCGGTGGTCTCTGACCTACGGCCGATGGTGATAGTCCCTCGACCGATGGTCTCTACCATCGGTCGATGGTCTGAGCTGCCAACCAAACAGCTCGAACCATTTTACGTCATTGCTTAATCAATTCAAACACACAATATCAATGACAATGTTGATACACGACTGAAATGTAAACGATAATACAAATAGAACTTATTACATCATAGAACTCGGGATTATGCACCAACAGTTACGATCTGATAAGTCGATAACTGAGAAGGTTAACCAAAACTCTTGTTATTTCAACAAGCAGAAAACTAGGTTTAGATTCGACTTTTTGATCAAACTTTTATAGTATTATGATTATGATTGAGATTTCTTACAGTTCTAAGGTTGATCAAAACTAGGACATTAATTCAACGAATTGAGGACATTAATCCGGGTTTCTAATGTTTCAGTCTTTTCTAAAACCAAATGATACCTAAACTTTAGAATCCCTACTAAAAAACTGGTTCTTTTATTGTTAGGCATTTTTAATTGAAAGTTGTAAAACCACCATTTATTGTTTGTTAGACTATTTGTAGTGGTTGGGAGCGTGGGTTGAGGGCGTGAGTTGTTTTTTGTACTTTTTTGATGACTAGGACGTGTGGGTTGTTTTTGTAGAGTAGTGGTGGTGTGGAGTTTTGGTGTGGGTTAAGAGTATTGTGATGATGTGTTAAAATATAATTGGGTTAAATATTAAAATGGGGTAAAAATAAGATTTTTAAAATAATAAAAATCAACAAAATGGCAACCCACTCCGTTGCCATACCCGTTGCAAGGCAAGGAACGCCCCCAACAAAGCCCCATCCCACGCCTTGATACCTCACAAGTTGGTGTTGCTTGCTTGCCAACTAGGCATCCCACGCCCCTTTTTCAAACCGCTACAAGAGGTCTTAGCTACCCCATACTATTGTTCACTTTAGTGGTTTAAATAAGTAAATGATATTTTAGTGGTTTAAATAAGTAAATGATATTTTATTTTATTTAGATTTTTTTTTTGAACCGATTAATCTCAGAGTGACTACTTACTTTGCGAGTAATTCAGAGTCATTGCAGGTGAACCTCCATAACCATGAGGATGCATAACTATATAGTTCCAAATTTTATTTAGATTTAGATTCTGTTTTTCACTTGTGACTCGCTAGTGATGTGATTCATGATTGTGATTTGGAACTTTGTGGCACAAGAAATTTTAGGTAAATGTTTCTTATCCCAATTTCACAAAATTATGGTTTTAATATTCTATAAATAAAAGAATAATATAAGAAATATAATTTGTGTTGTTAATAGGAGTAACATATAAGTTAAGTGTTAAATTGAAAGTAGATGTTGGACATATATGTACGTAAAAATTGATGGGGGTTGATATAAATGAAAAACACTTGGTATGCATAATGGTTGCTTAAACCAATTTTTTATCCTCTTTCATTTTTATCCGTGTTGGTCAAAAGTCTTTTTAAAAGTAACCTCTTTATCAGTTAAGAGTAAGATGAATTGATGTGTCTAAGTATAGAGAAATGACTCTCAGTACCCTCACGTAGAAGAATTAAGAGTACATATTTTTTTTGGAACAACAAACGCACAAGCTTTTTTTTATTCACGAGAAAACTCGAACTCACAACTTCAAAATTGATGAGCGTACATATTACCTCACTCATATCTCGCAATGGGTTATTATTGTTGTACATAGTTTTTGTGTTGTCTACAACACATATATTATCCTCTTCAGTACACATGTAATCCTCAAATATATAATTGGATGATGAAAATTTGGGCGGAATTTAATTGAGTTTTATTGAATGGTGTTTTGAAATGAAAAATATTAGCATAAGACATACAGTAGTTGTTAATTAAGGTATATATATGAAGTACAAACTGCTATCACATGATTTCTTTATGATATGATGCATAGAATGATAGACTTATAATACCTGTTTTTTGTCATAGGGAGGATGAATACGCTTTTGTAATAGAACAATGTTATTCTTTTATAGTACAGTTTTTTATTTTATATTTTTCCTTGACTGATTTTGTGCTAACATATTAATTACAAATTAAGTATTCTTTGTTACATGTTTTAATAGCATACAGAGTGGGAGTGAAACATGTTCTCGTGTGACTTCCAAAACGCCAGGAACAAGCGTTCAGCCGCTCTCTGCTGGTGTTATGATTGGCGCACCGGTTGGCCCCGTGTCTGCGTGAACATTGAAATACAATTTGTTTTTTCTTTTTTTTTTTTCCCAATTGATTGAAAGTTATATTTGTGGGTTCGTTTTAACTTTTGAACACTAACATCCACGCCTTTACTTTTTCACTTTATTGTGTGTCCTCTTTTAGTCGTGGTACTCTAAAGCTTCATGGTAATTAAGGCTGAGTTTATACGTATCATCTTCTCGCAATAGAATCGGAATAAGGTAACACTTTCAATAGGAAATTTATTTATTTATATTTTTTCCATATACGTTAAAATGATAGTTAGTGGGGGCCCATGTGAGTGGTGTGACTCATTTCTTTCTGACCTCTATTATATTCTACCCGTGAAGTGCCTTTTTGAACACCATTGCCGACCCACTCTACTTCACGGGTCATCCATTCAATATGGTCCCACAAACAAATGATACGGAGTATATTTTTTGGGAGTACTTAAATTTTGCCGATTGGTATGAATGAATTTGTACCCACTAAAGTATGCTCAACCTATAATGTCACTAAATGTCTAGTTTTCTTTTTTTTTTTTTTTTTTTTTTTTTTTTGGTAACCAAGGAACCACTAGTACGAATAGGCACATTAGCCTCCGCGCAGCGCGTAAACTTTGGGGCAGCAGGCACCCAGGTATCACCTGTGCCAGGAAAAGCACCCTCTTGTCAGGGGTCACTATTAAGTTCGTAGGATTCGAACCCTTGACCTCCCGCTTCACAGGGAGCCCTGGTGGCCATCCAAGCTAAGCCTGGATGGTTCACTAAATGTCTAGTTTTATGCTAAGGGTTTTAGATTTAGTGTCATTAAAATGATTTCAGATGTTGTGCCAACAAGTATTTGCCCTCGTGGCCACGGAGGTTTCCTTGCAATAACTCCGGGCTGCTCGCAAAGCGGTTAGTCCTCCTTGATTAGTCAGTTAAAATAAAAAAGTTTGGATACCTAGGTAAAAAAAAAAGTATTGGCCCTTATGATTAAACCTTTAATCAATTTATGATACAATTCTAAACGGAAATTGTAATACTAATGATAATTAGACCATCTACGTGAGTCATACAACTTAAGTGACCAAGTTTCATGGAAAAGAATATATGCACCAAACGGCACCTAAAGTTAAGTGCTTATTATAGCTTTAAAATAAGGACTAAATGTGTAATGCATGTGAAAGGAAGGGACAAAACTGTAATTTGGTTGATTGGTTCGACCAACTGAAGTAGATGAGAAGGCAGACTACCCATTATCCAAGTGGTTTACTATATTATGACTTAAGCATGCGCATAAATGTTTAATACACCTACCGCATATGCTTGATCTATGTTTCCTCCATCCATCCACTAAGAGGATCCCACTATCATATTCTGTCACTAACCTATCCCAATACTAGGCCCATATTAAGTCATTCTAATGAACAATGCTAAGCTCATATCAAGTCATAAATATATAAATAAATTTCAAAAGTTAGCTTGTAGGAGAAGGGGACATATACTCTTATAAGGCATCAACCAGATTTATATCTAGCCGATGTAGGATCCGTAACAATACCCCACCCTTAGAGAGCCAACATCCTCATTGGTCACGACTAAGTTGGTACGATTCACACCCTTCTTTTTTCAGGTCCAAGCCACCACTACATAGGTCACCACCATTCTTTTCCGGGTCCAAGTCACTACTCCATAGGGCACCACTCGGAGGCGCTGGGACTATATGGGGGGATTATCACCAAAATGCCCTTTTTTTAAGCTTGTTGACTGACAGCCCTAAAAAAAAAAGTTTGACAATTTGCCCTCGCAAGGCGCAAGACAGCTTGCGTCCTTGCGACCTTGCGTCTTTGCGTCTTTGCGACGTTGCGACGTTGCGACCTTGCGTGTAGCAGTAAAAGAACTAGTTAAATGATCAGTTTGCGTTCACTGTTCCCACACACATACGCAAACTCCTCTCTGGTGCCCTTTCGCTCGTCATTCGCAAGATCCAAACACTCGCAAATCACTCGCAAAATCTTCATCATCATCCTCACGTCATCCTTCTCACATCTTCATCGTTACTAGATCTTCTTCATCCTTCCATCTTCGATCTTCCCGAGTACAAGCGAGCTTCTACGCTACCAACATCATCGAATCACCATCATCGTTCACTATGTCTCAAGAACATGTTAGATTTCTTAGATCTATGTTATATTATTCGATCTACTTCATAGTGCTTAGATTTATGTGCTAAAACAAAGTTTTTGCACTCTTTGCACGCCAACTGTTCGAAAAAATGTGTCAACGAAATTTGTTTGTATTTTGTGTTTTTGATTGTATATTATTGAGATTGCGTACGATACCCAGGAATTTTTGCTAGATTCAAGTTGTGTAACTCTGTTGCTATGTAGACGCAAGACAATCCTTGCGTCCTTGCGTATGCCTCACAATGTACGCAAGGTGATATTTGCGACCTTACGTTTGCTATAATTTTACCTTTGCATGTGCACGCAAGGTAACCCTTGCGTCCTTGCGTCTTGATCATAAGTTACGCAAGGTTAACCTTGCGTCCTTGCGTCTTGCACATATGTTACGCAAGGTTAACCTTGCGTCCTTGCGGCCTTGTACGCAATCTCTGTCTTGCTTGCTTGCGTCTATGTGATTTTCTTCTGTTGTTCTTCTGACTTTTACAGGGCTATGTGGAAGGTAAATTGACCATGAAGAATATGTTGACCGTGATTCCTCAGGTCAAGAAAATGTTGACTGAGAGACAAGAAAAATTATTTAGAAGTGCATGCTTTGGTCCCTGGTTAGATCTTTCATACACGGGTAATGATCCTGGCCTAGTACATGCCATGCTCCAACGGAAATGTGAGCGTTCAGCAAAATTAGATGCTAGTAAGTACCCTGAAGAGCAACAAGATATATGGTTTCATTTTTCTCCTAATTTTATGATTAGATTTGGTCGGCGTGAATTTTGTTTAGTCACCGGCTTTAGGTTTGGTAGCCGGACGGACATGGCACATTACATCCCTCGAAATTATGAATCTAAGACCGCACCCATTAGACGACGTTGTTTTCCAGAACGTCCCGATGCCAGCAACATTTTGGTTAGTGATATACAAAACATCCTTATCAAAAAACAAGGTGATGTAAAGGTTCCCAAGGTTAGTGACGATGATATTGTTCGACTAGTTATAATTTTGATCGTAGAGAGAGCGTTTATGGGGAAGCAGGGGCAACATGTGGTTAGTAAACAGTTTCTATGGTTGGTTGAAGATTTCAATAAGGTGAACGCGTACCCATGGGGGTCTCGTATTTGGGATGCTACTTACTCAGCGGTGAGCGAAGGTTTTGAGGTTCGAGAAAGCCAATTAGAGAGTGGGGGTGGAAAGGCTTACACTTTGGCTGGTTTTATGTGGGCATTTAAGATTTGGATCCTCGAGGCATACCGTCGTACCATTAAGAGTTTTGCAACCAAAACTGATAAGGATGGAGTACCAAGAGCATTATTTTGGAAGCGTTCATCTGCTGAAACCTTTACAGTGTCTGACTACCTAAAACTTCTACATATAATGGTTAGTTAATATCTCCAAGAGCTTTTTATATAGTGTATATACAGCAGTTTCTGTTTTAACAGAGCAGTTTTGTGTGTCGCATGAGGACGCAAGATACACCTTGCGTCCTTGCGTGTGTCGCAAGGATATCCTTGCGTCCTTGCGTGTGAACCCTGGGTTATACTTGTTACAGGCGCAAGAATCATGCTTGCGTCCTTGCGTGTGTCGCAAGTTTACTCTTGCGTCCTTGCGTCTACTCGCACGATGATCTTTGCGTTCTTGCGTCTAGACGCAAAATGACTTTTGCGTCCTTACGTCCTTTTGTTTTTACTAATATAACTTCATTTCAGGATGATTGTCCGAAGAGAAAAAGACCTTTTCGTTCCCTGCACCCATCTGAGACAGAGAGAGGTTGTCAATGGTGGATCCAGAGTTCCTCTTACTTTCAAGGAGATGTTGTTGAAGACGAGAAAAATACACAAGATGATAATCAAGTTGAAGAGGAGTTGGGTGGCAGTTTGAAGGAATTATTGCAGGAGGAGTCAGAGCAGACCTCGGACCCTCATCCAACACAAAAAGGCAACAATTTGCAGGAATTGTTGCGTATGGTTAATATGTTGACTAAGAGGGTGGATGATCAAGAAAAGGAGTTGGCTGATTGTAAAAAGAAGCTTGATGATCATGAAAAACGTTTGAAAGAACAGGAACACCAGGAACATCAGGTAAACTAGGCGCAAGTTTTTTTTGCGACCTTGCGTCTTGCCTGTTATGTTGGCGCAAGGTTTTACTTGCGTCCTTGCGCCTGATGTTATATCAGACGCAAGTACCATCTTGTGTCCTTGCGTCTTTATTGTAATTTAGGCGCAGGTTGTACTTGCGTCCCTAACTCAGACGCAAGGACTTACTTGCGACCTTGCGTATGGCTACTTTTCTTATTTTTTGCGTTTTGTTCATTATAGTATGTTGATAACGAGGATGCATATGTGGATCCTCGATCTTTCTCTGACAATGATACATCTCCGAGGGTTGTTAGACGTGGGAAAAGAGAAAGAAGGCCCACTCATTTTTTAAATTCCCCTTTCACAACACCGGGCTACAGAAAACCATTGGAGAAGGTATGTCTGTAACATTCACCAGACGCAAGGTTTTCCTTGCGTCCTTGCGCCTGATGTTTATAAGACCTTGCGTTTTGCGTCTTGGTATACGCAAGATATATCTTGCGTCCTTGCGTATGTTTGCTGACTCATAGATTATATACAGTTGTCTGACGAAGTAGCTTCTAGAGTAAAAAGGCTGAAAGTTTCTCATCAAGGGACTAAAGAAGCTGAGAATGTGTTGCCAATGGAAACTGAAAAGCCTACTGAAAAAGGGGCTGAAAAAGCTGTTGATAAACAAGATGAGAACGTGGCTCTGGTGTCTGAGGAGATTGAGCAAGGAGTTGATTTGCCATTGGTTAATGAAGCAGAAAAACAAGCAGACCAGCATGAGGTTAGTGAATGACGCAAGGATCACCTTGTGTCTTTGCGTCTTCTTCATTGATGGACGCAAGGATTACCTTGTGTCTTTGCGTATACTTCACTGATGGACGCAAGACCTATATTGCGTATTTGCGTTTGCATTACACCGACGCAAGACAATTCTTGCGTCTTTGCGTCTTTATTACTATTTTTTTTTTTCAGAAAAAGGAAAGGAAGAGAAAAAGGAAGGAAAAGGATTGGGTTGGTGAGGAGGAAATTTGGTCAATGGTTGATAAATTTATAAACGATCAAGGAACTTTGCAACCACCACCACCAAATGCATGGAGAGATCAAAGGAAGCATGTGGGGCCAGCAAAAGATTTGAAATCACTAATCCTCAATAAGCAAGATACGCGTTGCATGTTCATTTTCCAAAATGAAACCTTCCTCTTCCTTGATACTGAGTTTTGGAAACGTTTATTGGGAATTGCATTTTCTGGTTATTTGGAAAACATAGTAAGTTTGTTAATAATTATAAACTTATGCATGTTTTGTTTTGTTTTGTTTTTAGCTTTATAACATTCATAATCAACTTGATCTGATTATAGCATATTGATGGATGGGCTACCTTCCTGTTGAGATTTCGGCAGAGGTTTCTGCCCCAAGCTAGCCAGATGTCCTCGAGTCCTCAGTTTCCGATTGCAGATTATACATGTAGTTCTCGATGGACGATTATGCCATTGGGTTTTCTCAATCAACTGGAGAAATTCAAGTCCTTTTATGATGATGACACTCAAAATGAGGAGAAGAAGGGGGATACATCTAATCCTGAAGTAGAGGGGATCATTAAATTCAATCCCCCAGATTATATGTATTTGATTGGTCTTGGGGATGGTAGTGATGACCTTTATCCATCCTGGGCTGAATGTGATAAGGTTAGTCCTTTTTTTTATATAAACTATACATTTTGAGTAAACTGTAATAGGCGCAAGACAAATCTTGCGCCCTTGCGTCCGTTCGCAAACACTCTCTTGCGTCCTTGCGACCCTCGCAAGATTAACCTTGCGTCTTCATTATGGACGCAAAGTAAAATTTGCGTCCATGCGTCCACCCGCAAGGTAGACCTTGCGTCCTTGCGCCTGACGCAAGGTCTACCTTGCGTCCTTGCGTGTCTCGCAAGGTCAACCTTGCGTCCTTCCTTATTGACTTTTTATGTTTCTTTTGTTGCAGATTTTGATTCTAGTACATTTTTCAGATCCTGAACATTTTATACTACTCACTTTGAACTTAGATGAACAGAGAGTATTAGTCTATGATAGTTTAAAGGGTTGTTTGAAAAAAGGTCAACTCGAGGCTGTCTTCAAAAACTTATCAGACAACTTGCCGTTATATTTGAAGGCTATTGATTACTTTAACAAGAAGCAGGACTCACAAATTGTTGACTATTATGAGAACAGAGAAGATGTAGAGTTGATGATCGAGGATGCACCGTATGTGCTAATGCAGAGTGGTGGCTATGTTGATTGTGGTGTTTGGGTCTGCCTTCATATGGAGAGGATAGTTTTTGGTTGGGATCAGATTGACAACATTGGAGACCCTAAAAAGGCTGCTAAGGACTATAGAATTCGAATGGCAAGAACATTCTTCCGTGCACGCTTTGATACACAGGAACCACCACCACCAGAGGACCCAGAGGACCCAAAGGTTGTTAATTAGTTAACTTGTAGATGTAATTATTATACAGTTTTTAGGTAAAACATGTAATTTTTGTATGTAAATAATCTGGGACAGACGCAAGGCCTTTTTTGCGTCCTTGCTTCTGGTTTTTTGACAGACGCAAGGTGTTGTTTGCGTCTTTGCGTCTCTTTAAATGGCTTACGCAAGGTTTTGTTTGCGTTCTTGCGTATGTTTGAAGACTTACGCAAGGTTATGTTTGCGTCCTTGCATCTCTTTAAAAGATATACGCAAGTTGATGTTTGCGTGCTTGCGTATGTTTCATGACATACGCAAGGTATTGTTTGAAAAGTTGCGTCTTTTTTAAAGACAGACGCAAGTTATTGTTTGCGTATTTGCGTGTGTTTGATGACATACGCAAGATTTTTCTTGCGTTCTTGCGTCTGTATGTAGGTCAATCTATGACACATATTTAAACAACTAACTGAGACTGATAAACATAAAAACAAACTGAGACTGATAAACAACAAACTGAGACTGATAAACAAGCAACTAATTCTGGTCCCCTAATTCTGGTCTAAATCGTACGTTTGATAAAATTGAGACTGATAAGCTTGCGAAGGTTCGACTTTCTCTTTCGACTTTGACTTTGATTTTGAGGCTGTTTTTTTAACCCTCTGAGAAGTAGATTCACCGGTTAGGTCATAAGAAGCGCTACATGTTGTTCGGTTATGACCTGCTTGCTTGCAACGAGTACATGTTCTTACTTTCTTTTCAGTTTCTTCACCTTGAGATGGAATCCGATCGGTACTTTTTGGGCGTTCAGGTGCTCTTTTCTTTTGAATTGGGGGCTTTACGATTTTCAAGATCTTGGGCCCTGGATCGGACCATTCGGATCGATGGGGCAAAGGAAGGATGTGTTCGGAATATGTATTTATATAAGTTTGAGACAAGAACCAATGTGATACATAACATGTAACATCTTCCACTCCGAAGAGTCGTGCTGCTGCCAATACATGTCCGCAAGGTATGCCTGATAATTGCCATTGCCCACATGTACATGTTCTATCTTCTAGATTAACGAGGTCGTTTTTCCTTCCATCACGCACCTCTATTAGATTGTTTGTCGATGGAAATGCTTGCCATCTTCTTGATTTGTTCGTCCTCTTACCTAATTTACGTTCAACATATTGAGTAACCGTTGAAGTGAGACTAACTGCTTTGTTGTGATGTTTGAAAAACCAATCCTGTATAGAAGCGCGAAAAAATTCCAATAACATGCAAACTGGTAGTTTGCGAGCATGTTTGGATAGAGCGTTAATAGACTCTACACTGTTGCTAGTAAGGTATGCATACCTAACATGACCAGCATGACTTCTGGACCATTTGTTGAAACCAACGTCATTTAGATACTTGTGAGACGCTTTTAATCTTCGTTGAAATACACTAACATGATCTTGAAAATCTGACAAACGATAAGCCTTAACCATTTTCCAATTGTGCCATTCAAAATATTTGAATTTGTTGGACATCGTTTTTATGTTCATGAATAGATGACGTGCGCAAAAAGAGTGAAAGGCTTCAGGAAACACTTTTGAAATACCATGTGCTATTGAAGGAGCACGATCAGAAATAAAGGTAATCTCTGACATACGATTACTCATACCACAACTCTCTAAATGATCTCTTAGATTGCCAAAAAACCATGACCAAACCTCGTTTGTCTCGCCTTCACCAATTCCATAAGCCAATGGCAAAATTCCGTTATTGGCATCCATTGCAACAGCGACTAAATTTGTACCCAAGTATCCAGCTTTCAAATGTGCACCATCAACGATGATAATAGGGCGAACATTTTGGACAAATGATCGAATCTGCACGCAAACAAATCAAATGAGATTGCTATTAGTTTAAGATAAAACAATTGTAGGATGAGTGATACTTACAACTGCGCCAAAGGACATGTAATACATCACGAATCTATTTTCATTGTCAGTCACCACATTTGTCATGCTTCCTGGGTTATGAATCTTAATGTTATGAAGATAAATGGGAAGCATTCGGAACGAGTCATCCATACTGCCACGAAGCATCTCTATTGCATGACACTTGGCTCTCCATGCTTGATTGTAAGAAATGCTCACCCGAAAACGGTTGCCAACATCATCACGTATATCTTTTGGATTATAGTCTCGATTTGCAGCTTTGAACGATTCCATCAGAATACTTCCTAACACCTTTTTGGAAGCATGTTTATTATTTCCCATAATTTGGGTACGTGAGCATGTGTGTACGTCATGCAATTTCTTTACGATGAAGTTGTCAGTGTGGCGTATTTTGTATGCACTACATTTCCACTCACAATTTGGCAACATGCATTTAGCAGTGAATCGAGATTTGTCAGACTTTACAGGCTTAATTTGAAAGTTTTCTTCAAGACATTTTGTGTATAGATGGTTTAAAAAATCATCCTTGTTTAAAAAGGTTTGTCGAACTTTAATCAAATCGGATACTCTATAACTGGTTGTTATTTGGCTCGTAGATTCAGTCTCTTGGTCATGCTCACTCAATAAAAGTGGCATATTCCAGAATACATCCTTTTTTTCTTCCTCTTCTTCATTTTCATCTTCATCTTGATCTTCTCTGTCATTTTCTTCCTCCGAAGCACTAGACGCGACAACTGATTCAAAAGGGTGATCTGTTTTTTTAATTTTACATACGTTCTCAACTCCATAGTTGAAGAAATCAAACTCTTCTGTGTTTGGAGGTGGTACTTCAGGTCGTGCTTCTTTCAAATTGGGTGTCTGAAGGTTTGTGCTCTCCTCGTTTGTTGGTAGGTTTTGTTGGACATCGTGTGTTGGTAGGTTTTGATGGACATTGTGTATTGGTAGGATTTGCACTGACTGTAAGTTTTCTGGGAGTTGATGCATTGTAACTTTGTCGACAATGTAAATATTAATAGGAGCATTTGATATTGCATGTTGTAGAAAATCACGAAAGTCTTCATAATCATCAGTAATATCAAAAACAAGATTATCGACAACATATCTCATTGAAACAGGAGCATTAGGTGGCAAATTAATTTTTCTAAGAACATTTTTTTAACAACATTCTTCGAGTAATTAGTTTTTGGGGAGCAACTGGGAGTTTTAATCGTGTTCTAAAACAATCTAGAGGCAAATACATAGGTAAGTTATTAATAAATTGAAAAGAACCACCACAACATATATGAATAACAAAGGTTTCATTATCACTAAAACTCATTATTTAAAACAAAGAAAGTTACCTTAATGACGCTTGAAATTATATGATTTATGTTGAAATGGTGGAAATGAAGTGAAAATTGAGCTGGTAATACCTTATATGAATTGAAAAAATTATCCGTAATAGTACAAAAATCGTACAAAATCTTATCCACGAAATCATGAAAATCTTATCGGGATAAGACGCAAGACGCAAGACGCAAAGGCGCAAGTCGCAAGACGCAAGACGCAATACGCAAGGACGCAAGTCTCTTTGTTGCGTTTGTCAGTAACGCAAGATCGCAAAGACGCAAGGTCGCAAAGACGCAAGGTGTCTTGCGCCTTGCGAGGGCAAATTATCAAACTTTTTTTTTTTAGGGCTGTCAGTCAACATACTCGACCTTCACGGAATACGCCACACTGACAAAATAGGCCCATATCAAGCCGGTCCATATCAATCTATCACATTATAAGCCCATATCAAGGCATTGTTATGACCCTATCACATTATAAGCCCATAAGTCATAAGTGTAGAACTTATTCTTAAAATCTAGCTTAGCTTGTAGGAGGAAGAGACACCTAGTCACATAAGTCACCAACCCGAATCATATCTAGCTGATGTATGATCATAATATATTCTTGTGGTGTTTTTAAAATATTTCTTTAATTATAGATTATCCATTATTATGGTAGGTGATATACAATAAAGTATTTTTCACACAAAGTATAACAAAACTATTTTATTAAATAGCATAGAGGGAGTGGAAAGGGTGGAAAGGGTCTTCACAAGTTCAGATGGATAAAGGAAAACAACATTAATCTTAAATTTGCATGCTTTATCTTGCTAGCCACCAGATTCCCAGTGCTCACCAGGGTTAAAATGCTAAACTTTTGGGTTTTGGCCATTCAACTTTGCATAACAGATTAACAGATACAAACTGAGAGAGTATATGTTTATAGCAGCATTTAACAACTACAGATAATATAAACTACATATCTGATTCCGACAGCATGATAATTAATCAAAAAATGGATCAGATGATCAACATTTAACAACAATTCATGCAGGTTACAACAAAATTAAATTATACATATAGCTAAAAGAGGTTTTACCAACCACACGAGTTGATCATCTTCGTGACTTGGCCTTGGTCTTGGTGTTGAAATGATGAGATTTCAACTTCTTCTTCTTGACTACAGTTGTGGGCCCAGATCCTTCACGGAATGGCATTCCCATTAATGCTAATAGTTTGTATGCTTCTTTGTCGGTTTGAGCAGTTGTTGATATACAAACGTCCATTCCCCTGGGTTTCCCCAGGGCGTCATAACTGAGCTCGGGGAACACACTTTGTTCCTTTAATCCAACACTGTAGTTACCATGCCCGTCAAAACTGTTGGGGCTCACACCTTGAAAATCGCGAGTTCTAGGAAGACCCAAGTTAATAAATCGATCAAGAAACGCATACATCACCTGTCACAAAATTGATATTGTCTTTTAGAAAAGATTGATAATTACATAATATTTCACGATTTTTTTTTTTTTTTTTTTTTTTATGAAATTTCATATCATATTTTCTAACCATCCCAAGATAGCGGGTCAGAAATGGTCACTGGATAACTGGTTAGACTGCGTACATCTGAATAAAAATTCTTGCCCATAGCCTGAAAAGGGAAAACCTTATCCATTTTTCATATCATATTTTGTCAGATTCTGACGGACAAAAGGACTATGAATTCACCAATCCCCAAGTTTGAGAGAAAAGATAGTCAGAAAAAAATTAAACACTTAGAATGGTAGTTTTTATTATCATATCTATATCTATATCTATTTGTCTTCTTTTGTTCATCTTAACTGTGGTTGTAAGCAAAGTTGACCACATAAATGTATTGTGCTAGTTTTACATGTTTAGTATCTATTAATCTGTGAATGAAATCAGTAATCCTAATAGATCCTGAATCTTGAAAAGTAAGGGGTAACATCAAAGTAGAGGAATCTCAAATCAACATTGTCGTTTATGTACCAAAATGTAGCATTACAATCTTCATAGGACATCCATAAAACACTTGATCAATTTTTCACTATAAGTCTATAATCACAGTCAATGAAGTATTGATGTACTATGTTGGTTTTAAAACCAACCCTTCAGAGTAACAAGAGAATACAAATGTCTAATGCCAAGATAAGAGTACAGAATCGAGAAAGGAACTCACATTTCCTCTAAGGGTGACGGCAATTCCAAGTGTTTGGTTTTCTCTGATCTTAAAGGTGGCAATGGGATTCTTTGCTTTCGTTTTTACGGGCCTTTGTCCTGTAATGAGTGCCATGTCATTAATGGCTGCATCAAGACCTTTGTTATTTTGTGCAGCATCACCGATACCACAATTAACCACAATCTTGTCAACCTTCGGAACCTACCATATTTCCACAGAAAATCATAAAGAATACTGTAACAATATTCAATATTCCAAAACAAAATATATCATAAGTGAACATCAAAATTTTCCACAAATCATGATAAGAGATGAATTCGCACAGATAGATCAACTGAATGATTTACTAACTGGCTCTAAACAGTCACAATAATTAATAGCATGGCACAACAGTAGGGATAGGGTCATCCCTGAATTAGAATACATGCTGATCTAAGGCTAACAAATCAATAGATGGATTCACATTTGTTTGAGTGCGTTGAAGGCCTGGATTATTGAATAGCAAAGACACAAAAACCATGTTACAAAAAATACATATACAGATGAATTCACATAAGTATCCTTTTCTGCATTAGCAATTTGCACAAGTATATTAGTTGTCTATAGACGAAGTACTAAGTACCAATTCAAGATACCAATAAGTCTGGGAGAAACTAGAAGACTAACTCCTTCCCCTCCTAGGGCTTCAGCAAGGTGTCTATTATAAATGCATTACCATGATAAGGAAACTGGGTACCACAGATTAGTAGTGAACTGTCCAGCTGAATATTAGTGTCTCTGTAATGCATATGTTTGATTATCTGATTAGAAAAAGACTCATTCAGACGCACCACAAAAACTCTGAATTTCTCTCAACCATGTAAAACTTCGATATAATTATATAAATACTACATTTATCACCATAAAATTACTCGATGTCTCGATCCGTGCAATATTTGAGGTCAGACAGACTAGTGCAAAGTTCAGAATTTGAAGTTGATAAGAGCTTTCCACACTGCTAACCTGGTTCATCTTTCGAAACCTACCCCAGCTACAAATACTCATTATAGAATCAAGTTTTTCGAAAAGAAAGAACACGTCTACATCTGATGATTCCTTCATTTGACCTCAAAAGGTTATAAAGTAGCCTATCCGGCAAAGTAAGTAATAGAACTCCCAATTTCAGCCAAACACAATATAAAAGACAGCATGATCAATTCCTCATTATACATTAACCACTTTTTACAAAATATATAATCTATTCATTTCGAATTCTCATGACACTAATTCCTCATGAACTAAATTAGTTACAACCAAATTTAACACTTTCAAAATTACACACAATCTAAAATCCAGCACATCCACTGTAACTAGCAATATCCTCTTATGTAAGCAATTTCATCATTAATCCGAATGAAATAATATAAAACGACATCAAAATTCAATTCATAAGTGATTATATTCCCATTCTCACTAATTTTTTCTATATAAAAAAAAAAAAAAAAAAAAAAAAAAAAAAAACTGAATACATATTGACAATTGACAAATAAGAAGATTAAAAATAAATTTGAACTATATATATATATATATATATATATATATATATATATATATATATATATATATATATATATATATATATATATATATATATATATATATACCTGATGAATGTTGGTGTAATTAAACTCTTCCTTAAGCAAGGGAACAATTTTCTGGAGGTATGAGCTTTTGAGACGATTAACCTTATCCGCATCCGATTTCTCCACCAACACAATCCCTGCCGCTGCTTCCGCCCTCACCGATAAACCGCCGTATCTGTTTCCGTACTGCGGAGATGACCGTACAGAGTTGACGGAATGAATCGCCGGGAAATGAGATATGAATGAAGAAGCAGAGGATTGCAGAAGCGCCATTGTGATAGCTGTGTTTTTGGCTGTGTGGATAGATAGAGAGAGATTTTGATTAAATAAAAAATGTGGGCAAATATGCTACTTGGGTCCCTAAAGTATAAAAACTGACTTATTTAAACATCTACTTTACTTTTGACGGTTTTAGCCCCTAAAAATTGAAATTTTTAAATACTCGAGCTTCTAGATCACTTCCAATGGTTGTGTTTAATTTTTCAACCGTCTTCAACCTTCTTTGTAAAGACAACAATAGTTTGAAGGTATCTTTTGAGTGTCTTTAGGTGATATGTCTTCGCCAAGACGCATAAAGAAGGGATGCGGTGGGTCAGCTTTTTTTTTTTTTTTTTTTTTTTATATTTGTTTCGTTTTGTGTGTAACAAATGTAATATTGGTAGTCAGGTCCAATAAAATTAATTTTTTCAATCATCGATTTGCAGCATTCAAATTATTGTTTAGTCATTATGAGAAAATGCTAACTCTAAGCAAAAGAAATACTCCATATCAACTTAGGACAATTTTCCCGATAATTAATTCCAATAAAAACTGAATTGCATACACTAATAATCCAAACTAAACGACTACTACTAAAACTAAAACTGCTACTAAACACTTGCTAAACCACTAACCTACAAATACGTAAATTAACTTGGAGTTTATACATCCAATATGATTAAACATGGGAGACGTGTTGTTGCTTCTGACAAATTCATCCATTTTGACTTGGCAAAATTCAGGCTACACTTTTATTCAGACTCCTACACCTTTATTTAGACTGTTACGAAATGGGTTTGAACCTGGGCTTCATGTGCGATAACTGGCCAGCTTCTTACGAACGGGCTTGTTAATGATCGTGGTAACTTGTCCCGTGTTGCCATCTATTGCACTAGCTCCTTTCAAACGACCAACACATATTTTTAATTTTGACAAAAATTAAAAACTGCTATCCAAAATGATTAAGCATTTGGTGCAAATTAAACTTCTAAGGATTCTAATGTTCCTTTCGATATCAGTTTTTACTTCCTACCTATAAAATCAATATTATGTGTCGGTCACATGACCAAAGAGTAAATAACGAAACTTTTTACAATTGTAAGAATCTTTACAAGTCATCCATCAGGAAGCATAGGAGATCACATAACAATTACTCCAACCTCCAGCAACAAAACACCAAAAGAACTAAACTATATAAAACGCTCTCTCTAAGCGAGATGAGTTTTTGCCCGAAACACCAGTACGAACTCATCTTCAGTTAGCCTGGTTATTGGTCAGTAAGAAACCTGCTTTGGACTATAACCTTTTAACAATATGAAGGTCCGGATTAGGATGACAGTTGGTACCATCTTACGTGTATCTTATTTCCATCAGATATCGGTAAATGTCACATCAATTGTTTTCATGAAGTGATAAATCCTAGTTAGTACCAAGATCCATGGTATAGACAAAATAAATAAATAAGAGATATGTGGGTGGTAGTGTGGTACGACAATTAAACAACTCGAATGCACCAAATAAAGAAACCTACAAAGCCAGTAAAACAATGTGCACTCAACCTGGTGCCACACTACTCATACACAATAAGTATTTTGTTACATGATACTGAACACTTATTGACAAACTTAAAAAAAATGAGGTACAGATTTCTAGGCAAATAATGCCAGAATAAAATGATATAGAACTGGGGTTAGATGAATGGTGTTAAAAAGAAATCATACACAACTGGGGTCGGAGAGAACTTTTATGTATGTAAAACTGAGAGCTTTACATGATACTTAAAAACAATAGCACAAACCATAATACAAAGTATGTGTAACAGAAATCCTGTACACAGGGTGGCTTACTTTTCATGAGTTAGTAGGATATTAATCAAGCCAACGGGTTATCCCATCATCGTCACCAACAGTTGCTAGAATTTCCAACCGTACATCTAAAACAGCCTGCGAAGATTATAAAGTTATGATAAATGGAATAAGTAAAACAAACTGCATCTTGTTTCAAGCAATTAAGGCAACGAAGATTTAGAAATCAAACAGGTGAAGAACATAATGATGTTGGGATGAAAAGTATACTAGCTTACTGAAGGATTTCTACAGTTAACCAGTCTACATTCTTCCAAAGAGCCTTCAAACGTCCAACTCTCCCACACGCCAAAACTATGACTAGAAAATACAAATTCCATTCTTCTATTTATCTGCACAGGTGAAACAAATGTACATCTTCATTTAATTTGTAACTTCAGTTATGTTCATTCAATCGTCATGGCTCACTAAAAATGTTTATCTCGATCAGTCAAGTAATCGATGTATTCATTCCTTAATCCATACAATCATACGCTAATACATGTTAATCTCAAAATGGAAGTGATGACCCCAACTACTGGGCTACCTTGGAATGGTTTGCACTTTGCACCAGAGTCTCTACTCACTCTTATGAGTTAGCTAAATATATTTCTGTTGGTCCCTTGATAAACAACAGGAGTATTGTAGAGGGGGTGAATACAAATCTTTTAATTAACTTAACAGTTAAGACACAGTTTAGTATTCAAGCAAGTAAATTAAATAGAGTCAAAGGTAATTTTTCAACGGTTTATTCTTTATTGATTAAATCACAAAGAATTACAACTATCCTCGGCGGAATGATAGTTGGTTGATACAGATTTACCTAAGTATAGCTACAGAGGGTGTTCTAAGCTATTACACGTTTTGGACTCTAAATAAACAAACTCACACCACTAGTTGTTACAATAGTGGATACATCAATTTATAGTAGTCCTAATGACCGTGTAATTGTTCTATTGTCCACTGGTACATAGGATGTCTGTACTTGTGGAGACAACTGCATCAGAGAGCGTGCTCTCCTTTTTCCTCTTAAGTAGCTATTTGCAGGAACACCACAATTCGGTTTGGCACCACTATTTGATTAAACAAATAGAATGTTGTGTTCCCTAGGCTTTGACAAAGGATAACACATGTCTGCACATGTCTGCATTCCCACGTGGTCATGTAAGGTCACTTGTCAGCCGCCGACACATGTCTTTTTCTGTTCAACTTTGTCTTTGACTTTTGTTGAATAGTACAATTGATGTAGACCACTCAGAAAACCACTATGCTTATAATGGAGCATAGCTGTCTTGTGTAGTAAGCTGCATTCCAACTATGCTGGTTCTTCATTGCTTAGTCACTTGATATTCTTGAATTGCTGGTTACTCATCATGTGCTAATTTGAAGAATACTGTCTACCTTGTGCTGGTAGACTAGGCAGCATACTAAACACTTGACACAGCGAAATCTGCTGTCTATACATAAACAAACTTGTGCTGGCTGCACATAATATTTTAGTGCAAATAAATTATGTTTTGTCATAATTAAATCCTTAATTATTTTGGGGACTCAACAATCTCCCCCTATTTGATGATGACAAAACCTATGACATAAAGAGAAAACACTAAAGCCAGCACTAAGGGACCTAATAAAAAATAGGCAGTAAATTTGTCCCTTTTTGGTTTGTTTTGGGATCTTTTGCTGAGTTATCTATATCTTATAAATTGATATGATTTTGAAGATAGACTCATTTCATTTTCATTACAGCAGAGTATATACAAGCATTTACAAAACAATATAATGAAAGATGAAATAACAAAAGATACAATTAATTACAAGAAGGCTATCTATCTTTACCTTTATCTTTATCTTTCTATTGTTCATCACCAGATAGCTCTTCTTCCTTTACTTTAAGGGCTGTCCAGGCTTCAGGGAATAGGTAAGGTAGCTCAGCAGGGTCATACACTGGAATTTGAGGGGGGGGGGGGGGTAGAATGATGAGATCTCTCCTTTTTGGACCTGCACCAATAGACTTCTTCCTTTTAGGCTTTTGAAAGAGAACTTCTTCTACATTCACTACTGGTGCATTCCCATACTTTACTGCTTTGTTGAAGAGCTCTTGAAGTCCAGGTTTCAATGTATCTTTAATACCACTTTTACCTTTACCAATAAAGTATTGCAGTATCTCCATCCATTCACTGAATCCTAAGGATCTTAGATCAGTGTAATCTACCCTCTCCTGAACATTATTTTCCCTGCTGACACTGAAGGCCCTTTTCGTGCCTTTGTGCACCTTGATGATCTTACTAGGATTGGATCTTCTGGTCATCACATCACCACACTTGCTCATATAGTAATGATCAGATAGCTCTATTGTTCATTCAGTTTCTATAGGAGCTACAGTAGGTGCTTTCTCAGCTGATTCCTGTTCATCAAGTGCCTTATCCCGAGCTTTGACAATGGCTTTTGTTAACTTTAAAGATTCAGCTTCTTGTTGTCTGTCAGCAGCCAATTTGTCTTCTTCTTCCTTAAGCCTCAGCCTTTCAGCATATTCAACATCATCCCTTATTTACTGTTCACGCTGAACCCTTGAAATATACTCATTAATCGTCATGTTCAGGGATTTTGCTGTAGCAATCAACTGTCTGCCTTCATCAGTAGTCATGGCATCACAGTATTGCTTTAAGTCCATATCCAGCTGCAGAGCTTCATAAAAGAGAGCTTTCTCTTCATCATTATGTAGCCTTTGACCATTGTTATATAGATACACACCAACTTCAATGCTGAATTCCAAGGCATTGATGTAGAATTGCTGATCAAGTGGATGGTACAGCCATCTGATTTGGCGTATCCTTTCAGGTATAGCTGCTGCTCTTTGTTCAAGCAGTTCAGGAACAGTGATCTCCAGCCTGTAAGTCTTTCTTTCGTCTGGATTCATCTTTCTTAAGTCTGGCTCACCTTGTGCAGCTGAATCATCTTCCCAAGTAGTGTGTTTATCATGACGTTTTGGGGAAGATGAAGGATATTTGAAGAATGATTCTGCTGTGCCAGATGTAGTGACCCGAATTTTTCCATGTTTATATATATTAATTGAGATTGATATTTACATGATTAAATGTTTCCAACATGTTAAGCAATCAAACTTGTTAAGACTTGATTAATTGAAATATGTTTCATATAGACAATTGACCACCCAAGTTGACCGGTGATTCACGAACGTTAAAACTTGTAAAAACTATATGATGACATATATATGGATATATATATAGTTAACATGATACTATGATATGTAAACATATCATTAAGTATATTAACAATGAACTACATATGTAAAAACAAGACTACTAACTTAATGATTTTTAAACGAGACATATATGTAACGATTATCGTTGTAAAGACATTTAATGTATATATATCATATTAAGAGATATTCATACATGATAATATCATGATAATATAATAATTTAAAATCTCATTTGATATTATAAACATTGGGTTAACAACATTTAACAAGATCGTTAACCTAAAGGTTTCAAAACAACACTTACATGTAACGACTAACGATGACTTAACGACTCAGTTAAAATGTATATACATGTAGTGTTTTAATATGTATTTATACACTTTTGAAAGACTTCAATACACTTATCAAAATACTTCTACTTAACAAAAATTCTTACAATTACATCCTCGTTCAGTTTCATCAACAATTCTACTCGTATGCACCCGTATTCGTACTCGTACAATACACAGCTTTTAGATGTATGTACTATTGGTATATACACTCCAATGATCAGCTCTTAGCAGCCCATGTGAGTCACCTAACACATGCGAGAACCATCATTTGGCAACTAGCATGAAATATCTCATAAAATTACAAAAATATGAGTAATCATTCATGACTTATTTACATGAAAACAAAATTACATATCCTTTATATCTAATCCATACACCAACGACCAAAAACACCTATAAACACTTTCATTCTTCAATTTTTTTCATCTAATTGATCTCTCTCAAGTTCTATCTTCAAGTTCTAAGTGTTCTTCATATATTCTACAAGTTCAAGTTACATAAAATCAAGAATACTTTCAAGTTTGCTAGCTCACTTCCAATCTTGTAAGGTGATCATCCAACCTCAAGAAATCTTTGTTTCTTACATTAGGTTATCATTCTAATACAAGGTAATAATCATATTCAAACTTTGGTTCAATTTCTATAACTATAACAATCTTATTTCAAGTGATGATCTTACTTTAACTTGTTTTCGTGTCATGATTCTGCTTCAAGAACTTCGAGCCATCCAAGGATCCGTTGAAGCTAGATCCATTTTTCTCTTTTCCAGTAGGTTTATCCAAGGAACTTAAGGTAGTAATGATGTTCATAACATCATTCGATTCATACATATAAAGCTATCTTATTCGAAGGTTTAAACTTGTAATCACTAGAACATAGTTTAGTTAATTCTAAACTTGTTCGCAAACAAAAGTTAATCCTTCTAACTTGACTTTTAAAATCAACTAAACACATGTTCTATATCTATATGATATGCTAACTTAATGATTTAAAACCTGGAAACACGAAAAACACCGTAAAACCTGATTTACGCCGTCGTAGTAACACCGCGGGCTGTTTTGGGCTAGTTAATTAAAAACTATGATAAACTTTGATTTAAAAGTTGTTATTCTGAGAAAATGATTTTTATTATGAACATGAAACTATATCCAAAAATTATGGTTAAACTCAAAGTGGAAGTATGTTTTCTAAAATGGTCATCTAGACGTCGTTCTTTCGACTGAAATGACTACCTTTACAAAAACGACTTGTAACTTATTTTTTAGACTATAAACCTATACTTTTTTTTTTGTTTAGATTCATAAAATAGAGTTCAATATGAAACCATAGCAATTTGATTCACTCAAAACGGATTTAAAATGAAGAAGTTATGGGTAAAACAAGATTGGATAATTTTTCTCATTTTAGCTACGTGAAAATTGGTAACAAATCTATTCCAACCATAACTTAATCAACTTGTATTGTATATTATGTAATCTTGAGATACCATAGACACGTATACAATGTTTCGACCTATCATGTCGACACATCTATATATATTTCGGAACAACCATAGACACTCTATATGTGAATGTTGGAGTTAGCTATACAGGGTTGAGGTTGATTCTAAAATATATATAGTTTGAGTTGTGATCAATACTGAGATACGTATACACTGGGTCGTGGATTGATTCAAGATAATATTTATCGATTTATTTCTGTACATCTAACTGTGGACAACTAGTTGTAGGTTACTAACGAGGACATCTGACTTAATAAACTTAAAACATCAAAATATATTAAAAGTGTTGTAAATATATTTTGAACATACTTTGATATATATGTATATATTGTTATAGGTTCGTGAATCAACCAGTGGCCAAGTCTTACTTCCCGACGAAGTAAAAATCTGTGAAAGTGAGTTATAGTCCCACTTTTAAAATCTAATATTTTTGGGATGAGAATACATGCAGGTTTTATAAATGATTTACAAAATAGACACAAGTACGTGAAACTACATTCTATGGTTGAATTATCGAAATCGAATATGCCCCTTTTTATTAAGTCTGGTAATCTAAGAATTAGGGAACAGACACCCTAATTGACGTGAATCCTAAAGATAGATCTATTGGGCCTAACAAACCCCATCCAAAGTACCGGATGCTTTAGTACTTCGAAATTTATATCATATCCGAAGGGTGTCCCGGAATGATGGGGATATTCTTATATATGCATCTTGTTAATGTCAGTTACCAGGTGTTCACCATATGAATGATTTTTATCTCTATGTATGGGATGTGTATTGAAATATGAAATCTTGTGGTCTATTATTATGATTTGATATATATAGGTTAAACCTATAACTCACCAACATTTTTATTGACGTTTTAAGCATGTTTATTCTCAGGTGATTATTAAGAGCTTCCGCTGTCGCATACTTAAATAAGGACGAGATTTGGAGTCCATGCTTGTATGATATTGTGTAAAAACTGCATTCAAGAAACTTATTTTGTTGTAACATATTTGTATTGTAAACCATTATGTAATGGTCGTGTGTAAACAGGATATTTTAGATTATCATTATTTGATAATCTACGTAAAGCTTTTTAAACCTTTATTAATGAAATAAAGGTTATGGTTTGTTTTAAAATGAATGCAGTCTTTGAAAAACGTCTCATATAGAGGTCAAAACCTCACAACGAAATCAATTAATATGGAAAGTTTTTAATCAATAAGAACGGGACATTTCCGTTGGTATCCGAGCGTTGGTCTTAGAGAACCAGAATTTTGCATTAGTGTGTCTTATCGAGTTTGTTAGGATGCATTAGTGAGTCTGGACTTCGACCGTGTTTACTTGAAAAATGATTGCTTAACAAATTTTGTTGGAAACTATATATTTTTAACATGTGAATATTATGTGATATATTAATCTCTTAACGCGTTTGATATTATGTGATAGATGTCTACCTCTAGAACAAGTCCCATTGACTCACCTAATAATAATGAAGAGTCAAATGTAAATTGAAATGATTCGTGGACTGATTCACAAGTTCCCGAAGAGGAACCGGAAGAAGAGTCGGAACCGGAAGAAGAATCGGAACCGGAAGAAGAATCGGAACCGAATGAAGAAATAGAACCGGTGGGGGAAATAATAAAACAGTTAAGTAAAAGAAAATCCTCAACCAACCGACCAAGGTTAATTATGGTCAATGGTGTTTCCGCCAAGGAAGCAAAATATTGGGAGGATTACCAATTCTCCGATGAATCGGATTCCGACGAGAATTCCGATGATGTTATAGAAATTACCCCAACTGAATTTAAAAAGGCAAAAGAAAATAATAAGAGAAAGGGCATAAAAATAGAGAAATCTAATTCCAACCCCGATGAACTTTATATGTATCGTCAACCCCCGAAGTCCTTAAGTTGTAACAATGACCCGGGAACCTCTAAACCACCAAGTTTTTCTAAACCAATGTGGAAAACGACGGCTCGTATTAGGGGAACATCATATATCCCTAGAAACTTGGCAAAACGAACCAAAACTGAAGAAGAAGAAACGAGCGAGTCGGAATAAGATAGTTGTATTCGTGTGGTGTAATATATGTAATATAGTGTGCTTATGCTTTATGTTATATGTAAAAATTTCTTGTATTAATAAGTATTTTTTTTTATGAATCTAACTCTTGTCTATTTTACAGTATAAAAACACAAAATGGATAGACAACCCAATATTTTAAGAGACCTACCCGGAGACATGATTGATGAAATCTTGTCTAGAGTCGGTCAGAATTCCTCGGCACAACTATTTAAGGCGAGATCAGTTTGTAAGACATTCGAAGAACGTTCCAAGAATGCCTTGGTTTATAAAAGGCTTTCGTTCGAAAGATGGGGGATATCACATTGGGAAATCCATAAGTTACGATGTGTTTACTTTGATGCATATATTGCGGGGAACCCAAATGCTATTTTACGCAACGGGTTAAGAGATTATTTTGACTCAATATATCCGAATATAGGACTTCGTGATTTCGAAAAAGCGGCTAACATGCAACATAAAGAAGCATGTTATGCTTACGGATTAGTAATGTTCGCTTCTCACCAAAGTGAGAACAAGAACATCGGGCTACAACTATTAAACAAAACGTTTCCACAAGTGACGGAGTCGGTAATTGGGGTAAGAAATTAGGTTTTTAGATTGTTACGGGACTGTTGGACATTACGTAACCCTCGTCCCTTTGACAACGTTACAACACGCTGTCTTATCAACAGCCATAACGGTTATGTTCCACAAGACCAAGGATGGGAAGTAATCCTAGTAAAACCAGAATGCATGACTTGTTTCTGGATGTATGAATTACATGTCTTTATTGCCTTTGCTGAACGACTTGTGTACTAGCTAGAATTATCTTCACAACCATCTTGTATCAAATTTATTGTGTGCTATATTTCATGCTATATGTAAAATAAGCGGTATTGTAAGTTTGTAAAATATTGTGTAAAAGTTTGAACGCGAAATATTATTATAATCAGTTTTTCATATAGAATTGTAGTAGTTGAATTGTATATTAGCTACTAAGTATGAACTTAACGGGTAGGTACTACCCGAATTTAAACTTATAAAACGCTAATATGAAGAAAAAGCTTTTATAAATGAGTTCATATTATGCTACGAAATACTATTAACTACTCTTAATATTTTGTATGATTAACTTGTTCCATTTGACTATTTTGAAGGAAATGGCACCGACTACTCGACACACCGTGAATATGAATGAAGAGGAATTCCGTACTTTTCTAGCTTCAAACATAGCCACAGTACAGGCTGCGCTACATACCAACAATAACCTTGGATCTAGCAGTACAGGAAATCGTGTAGGATGCACCTACAAAGAATTCACTGCCTGCAAACCTTTGGAATTTGATGGAACCGAAGGACCGATCGGATTGAAACGGTGGACCGAGAAGGTCGAATCGGTGTTAGCCATAAGTAAGTGTACTGAAGAGGACAAAGTGAAGTACGCTACGCATACCTTCACAGGTTCTGCGTTAACATGGTGGAATACCTATCTAGAGCAAGTGGGACAAGACGATGCGTACGCACTACCGTGGTCAGCATTCAAGCACTTGATGAACGAGAAGTACCGTCCCAGAACCGAGGTCAATAAGCTCAAGACAGAACTTAGAGGGTTACGAACCCAAGGATTTGATATTACCACGTACGAAAGACGATTCACAGAATTGTGCCTATTGTGTCCGGGAACATTCGAAGATGAGGAAGAGAAGATCGACGCGTTTGTGAAAGGATTACCGGAAAGAATCCAAGAAGATATAAGTTCACACGAGCCTGCCTCCATACAACAGGCATGTAGAATGGCTCACAAACTAGTGAACCAGATTGAAGAAAGAATTAAAGAACAGACTGCTGAAGAGGCCAATGTGAAGCAAGTCAAAAGAAAGTGGGAGGAAAACGGTGATAAGAATCACCAATACAATAACAACAACAGCAATTACAACAATAATCGCAACAATTATCCTAACAATCGCAACATCAATCGCAACTACAACAAACGGCCCAACAACAACAACAACAACAACAACAACAACAACAACAACAACAGCAACTACAAACAACAACAACAATCAGAAGCAGCTATGCCAAAGGTGTGAAAAGTATCACTCGGGGTTCTGCACCAAATTTTGCAACAAGTGTAAAAGAAATGGTCATAGCGCGGCGAAGTGTGAGGTCTACGGACCAGGGGTTAATAGAACAAAAGGAACAAATGGTGTCGGAACGAGTAATGGTGGAGCAAGTAGTGTCGGAGCAAGTTATGCCAATGTAGTTTGTTATAAATGTGGAAAACCGGGCCACATTATTAGAAATTGCCCGAACCAGGAGAACACGAATGGACAAGGCCGCGGAAGAGTTTTCAATATTAATGCGGCAGAGGCACAGGAAGACCCGGAGCTTGTTACGGGTACGTTTCTTATTGACAATAAATCTGCTTACGTTTTATTTGATTCGGGTGCGGATAGAAGCTATATGAGTAGAGATTTTTGTGCTAAATTAAGTTGTCCATTGACGCCTTTGGATAGTAAATTTTTACTCGAATTAGCAAATGGTAAATTAATTTCAGCAGATAATATATGTCGGAATCGAGAAATTAAACTGGTTAGCGAAACATTTAAGATTGATTTGATACCAGTAGAGTTAGGGAGTTTTGATGTGATAATCGGTATGGACTGGTTGAAAGAAGTGAAAGCAGAGATCGTTTGTTACAAAAATGCAATTCGCATTATACGAGAAAAAGGAAAACCCTTAATGGTGTACGGAGAAAAGGGCAACACGAAGCTACATCTTATTAGTAATTTGAAGGCACAAAAACTAATAAGAAAAGGTTGCTATGCTGTTCTAGCACACGTCGAGAAAGTACAAACTGAAGAAAAGAGCACCAATGATGTTCCCATTGCAAAAGAATTTCCCGATGTATTTCCGAAAGAATTACCGGGATTACCCCCACATCGATCCGTTGAATTTCAAATAGATCTTGTACCAGGAGCTGCACCAATAGCTCGTGCTCCTTACAGACTCGCACCCAGCGAGATGAAAGAACTGCAAAGCCAATTACAAGAACTTTTAGAGCGTGGTTTTATTCGACCAAGCACATCACCGTGGGGAGCTCCTGTTTTGTTTGTCAAGAAGAAAGATGGTACATTCAGGTTGTGTATCGACTACCGAGAGTTGAACAAACTTACCATCAAGAACCGCTACCCACTACCGAGAATCGACGACTTATTTGATCAACTACAAGGCTCGTCTGTTTATTCAAAGATTGACTTACGTTTCGGGTATCATCAAATGCGGGTGAAAGAAGATGATATTCCAAAGACTGCTTTCAGAACACGTTACGGTCATTACGAGTTTATGGTCATGCCGTTTGGTTTAACTAATGCACCAGCTGTATTCATGGACCTTATGAACTGAGTGTGTGGACCATACCTTGACAAGTTTGTCATTGTTTTCATTGATGACATACTTATTTACTCAAAGAATGACCAAGAACACGGTGAACATTTGAGAAAGGTGTTAGAAGTATTGAGGAAGGAAGAATTGTACGCTAAGTTTTCAAAGTGTGCATTTTGGTTGGAAGAAGTTCAATTCCTCGGTCACATAGTGAACAAAGAAGGTATTAAGGTGGATCCAGCAAAGATAGAAACTGTTAAAAAGTGGGAAACCCCGAAAACTCCGAAACACATACGCCAATTTTTAGGACTAGCTGGTTACTACAGAAGGTTCTTCCAAGACTTTTCCAGAATAGCAAAACCCTTGACTGCATTAACGCAAAAAGGGAAGAAATTTGAATGGAATGATGAACAAGAGAAAGCGTTTCAGTTATTGAAGAAAAAGCTAACTACGGCACCTATATTGTCATTGCCTGAAGGGAATGATGATTTTGTGATTCATTGTGACACATCAAAGCAAGGTCTCGGTTGTGTATTAATGCAACGAACGAAGGTGATTGCTTATGCGTCTAGACAATTGAAGATTCACGAACAAAATTATACGACGCATGATTTGGAATTAGGCACGGTTGTTTTTGCATTAAAGACTTGGAGGCACTACTTATATGGGGTCAAAAGTATTATATATACCGACCACAAAAGTCTTCAACACATATTTAATCAGAAACAACTGAATATGAGGCAGCGTAGGTGGATTGAATTATTGAATGATTACGACTTTGAGATTCATTACCACCCGGGGAAGGCAAATGTGGTAGCCGATGCCTTGAGCAGGAAGGACAGAGAACCCATTCTAGTAAAATCTATGAATATAATGATTCATAATAACCCTACTACTCAAATAAAGGAGGCGCAACAAGGAGTTTTAAAAGAGGGAAATTTAAAGGATGAAATACCCAAAGGATCGGAGAAGCATCTTAATATTCGGGAAGACGGAACCCAATATAGGGCTGAAAGGATTTGGGTACCAAAATTTGGAGATATGAGAGAAATGGCACTTAGAGAAGCTCATAAAACCAGATACTCAATACATCCTGGAACGGGGAAGATGTACAAGGATCTCAAGAAACATTTTTGGTGGCCGGGTATGAAAGCCGATGTTGCTAAATACGTAGGAGAATGTTTGACGTGTTCTAAGGTCAAAGCTGAGCATCAGAAACCATCAGGTCTACTTCAACAACCCGAAATCCCGGAAAGGAAATGGGAAAACATTACCATGGATTTCATCACTAAATTGCCAAGGACTGCAAGTGGTTTTGATACTATTTGGGTAATAGTTGATCGTCTCACCAAATCAGCACACTTCCTGCCAATAAGAGAAGATGACAAGATGGAGAAGTTAGCACGACTGTATTTGAAGGAAGTCATCTCCAGACATGGAATACCAATCTCTATTATCTCTGATATGGATGGCAGATTTATTTCAAGATTCTGGCAGACATTACAGCAAGCATTAGGAACTCGTCTAGACATGAGTACTGCCTATCATCCACAAACTGATGGGCAGAGCGAAAGGATGATACAAACGCTTGAAGACATGCTACGAGCATGTGTTATTGATTTCGAAAACAGTTGGGATCGACATCTACCGTTAGCAGAATTTTCCTACAACAACAGCTACCATTCAAGCATTGAGATGGCGCCGTTTGAAGCACTTTATGGTAGAAAGTGCAGGTCTCCGATTTGTTGGAGTGAAGTGGGGGATAGACAGATTACGGGTCCGGAGATTATACAAGAAACTACCGAGAAGATCATCCAAATTCAACAACGGTTGAAAACAGCCCAAAGTCGACAAAAGAGCTACGCTGACATTAAAAGAAAAGATATAGAATTTAAAATTGGAGAGATGGTCATGCTTAAAGTTGCACCTTGGAAAGGCGTTGTTCGATTTGGTAAACGAGGGAAATTAAATCCAAGGTATATTGGACCATTCAAGATTATTGATCGTGTCGGACCAGTAGCTTACCGACTTGAGTTACCTCAACAACTCGCGGCTGTACATAACACTTTCCACGTCTCGAATTTGAAGAAATGTTTTGCTAAAGAAGATCTCACTATTCCGTTAGATGAAATCCAAATCAACGAAAAACTTCAATTCATCGAAGAACCCGTCGAAATAATGGATCGTGAGGTTAAAAGACTTAAGCAAAACAAGATACCAATTGTTAAGGTTCGATGGAATGCTCGTAGAGGACCCGAGTTCACCTGGGAGCGTGAAGATCATATGAAGAAGAAATACCCGCATCTATTTCCAGAAGATTCGTCAACACCTTCAACAGCTTAAAATTTCGGGACGAAATTTATTTAACGGGTAGGTACTGTAGTGACCCGAATTTTTCCATGTTTATATATATTAATTGAGATTGATATTTACATGATTAAATGTTTCCAACATGTTAAGCAATCAAACTTGTTAAGACTTGATTAATTGAAATATGTTTCATATAGACAATTGACCACCCAAGTTGACCGGTGATTCACGAACGTTAAAACTTGTAAAAACTATATGATGACATATATATGGATATATATATAGTTAACATGATACTATGATATGTAAACATATCATTAAGTATATTAACAATGAATTACATATGTAAAAACAAGACTACTAACTTAATGATTTTTAAACGAGACATATATGTAACGATTATCGTTGTAAAGACATTTAATGTATATATATCATATTAAGAGATATTCATACATGATAATATCATGATAATATAATAATTTAAAATCTCATTTGATATTATAAACATTGGGTTAACAACATTTAACAAGATCGTTAACCTAAAGGTTTCAAAACAACACTTACATGTAACGACTAACGATGACTTAACGACTCAGTTAAAATGTATATACATGTAGTGTTTTAATATGTATTTATACACTTTTGAAAGACTTCAATACACTTATCAAAATACTTCTACTTAACAAAAATGCTTACAATTACATCCTCGTTCAGTTTCATCAACAATTCTACTCGTATGCACCCGTATTCGTACTCGTACAATACACAGCTTTTAGATGTATGTACTATTGGTATATACACTCCAATGATCAGCTCTTAGCAGCCCATGTGAGTCACCTAACACATGTGGGAACCATCATTTGGCAACTAGTATGAAATATCTCATAAAATTACAAAAATATGAGTAATCATTCATGACTTATTTACATGAAAACAAAATTACATATCCTTTATATCTAATCCATACACCAACGACCAAAAACACCTACAAACACTTTTATTCTTCAATTTTCTTCATCTAATTGATCTCTCTCAAGTTCTATCTTCAAGTTCTAAGTGTTCTTCATATATTCTACAAGTTCTAGTTACATAAAATCAAGAATACTTTCAAGTTTGCTAGCTCACTTCCAATCTTGTAAGGTGATCATCCAACCTCAAAAAATCTTGGTTTCTTACAGTAGGTTATCATTCTAATACAAGGTAATAATCATATTCAAACTTTGGTTCAATTTCTATAACTATAACAATCTTATTTCAAGTGATGATCTTACTTGAACTTGTTTTCGTGTCATGATTCTGCTTCAAGAACTTCGAGCCATCCAAGGATCCGTTGAAGCTAGATCCATTTTTCTCTTTTCCAGTAGGTTTATCCAAGGAACTTAAGGTAGTAATAATGTTCATAACATCATTCGATTCATACATATAAAGCTATCTCATTCGAAGGTTTAAACTTGTAATCACTAGAACATAGTTTAGTTAATTCTAAACTTGTTCGCAAACAAAAGTTAATCCTTCTAAATTGACTTTTAAAATCAACTAAACACATGTTATATATCTATATGATATGCTAACTTAATGATTTAAAACCTGGAAACACGAAAAACACCGTAAAACCTGATTTACGCCGTCGTAGTAACACCGCGGGCTGTTTTGGGCTAGTTAATTAAAAACTATGATAAACTTTGATTTAAAAGTTGTTATTCTGAGAAAATGATTTTTATTATAAACATGAAACTATATCCAAAAATTATGGTTAAACTCAAAGTGGAAGTATGTTTTCTAAAATGGTCATCTAGACGTCGTTCTTTCGACTGAAATGACTACCTTTACAAAAATGACTTGTAACTTATTTTTCCGACTATAAACCTATACTTTTTTTGTTTAGATTCATAAAATAGAGTTCAATATGAAACCATAGCAATTTGATTCACTCAAAACGGATTTAAAATGAAGAAGTTATGGTAAAACAAGATTAGATAATTTTTCTCATTTTAGCTGCGTGAAAATTGGTAACAAATCTATTCCAACCATAACTTAATCAACTTGTATTGTATATTATGTAATCTTGAGATACCATAGACACATATACAATGTTTCGACCTATCATGTCGACACATCTATATATATTTCGGAACAACCATAGACACTCTATATGTGAATGTTGGAGTTAGCTATACAGGGTTGAGGTTGATTCCAATATATATATAGTTTGAGTTGTGATCAATACTGAGATACGTATACACTGGGTCGTGGATTGATTCAAGATAATATTTATCGATTTATTTCTGTACATCTAACTGTGGACAACTAGTTGTAGGTTACTAACGAGGACAGCTGACTTAATAAACTTAAAATATCAAAATATATTAAAAGTGTTGTAAATATATTTTGAACATACTTTGATATATATGTATATATTGTTATAGGTTCGTGAATCAACCAGTGGCCAAGTCTTACTTCCCGACGAAGTAAAAATCTATGAAAGTGAGTTATAGTCCCACTTTTAAAATCTAATATTTTTGGGATGAGAATACATGCAGGTTTTATAAATGATTTACAAAATAGACACAAGTACGTGAAACTACATTCTATGGTTGAATTATCGAAATCGAATATGCCCCTTTTTATTAAGTCTGGTAATCTAAGAATTAGGGAACATACACCCTAATTGACGCGAATCCTAAAGATAGATCTATTGGGCCTAACAAACCCCATCCAAAGTACCGGATGCTTTAGTACTTCGAAATTTATATCATATCCGAAGGGTGTCCCGGAATGATGGGGATATTCTTATATATGCATCTTGTTAATGTCGATTACCAGGTGTTCACCATATGAATGATTTTTATCTCTATGTATGGGATGTGTATTGAAATATGAAATCTTGTGGTCTATTATTATGATTTGATATATATAGGTTAAACCTATAACTCACCAACATTTTTATTGACGTTTTAAGCATGTTTATTCTCAGGTGATTATTAAGAGCTTCCGCTGTCGCATACTTAAATAAGGACGAGATTTGGAGTCCATACTTGTATGATATTGTGTAAAAACTGCATTCAAGAAACTTATTTTGTTGTAACATATTTGTATTGTAAACCATTATGTAATGGTCGTGTGTAAACAGGATATTTTAGATTATCATTATTTGATAATCTACGTAAAGCTTTTTAAATCTTTATTGATGAAATAAAGGTTATGGTTTGTTTTAAAATGAATGCAGTCTTTGAAAAACGTCTCATATAGAGGTCAAAACCTCGCAACGAAATCAATTAATATGGAAAGTTTTTAATCAATAAGAACGGGACATTTCACCAGAAGGACCCACGTATTCAAAATCAGGTTCTTCCCGTATCCTATCAAAATAAGTAAGGGTCCGGGCAGGAATTGGTGATTGAATGAAGGTTGAACTCCCCCTGCCTCAGACTGTGAAATCAGCAGCATCAACAGAATCAGTATCCTGGTTAGCACTCAACTCATCCACCTTTGCTGGGTCTTCAACATTTGTTACACCCAGCAGCACACTTCTGGCTGGGTCTTCATTCACAGCACCCCTTGCCGTGTCTTCAGTACCAGCTGACTGATTAGTATCAGCTGGTACAACTGCCACAGTATCTTCACCAGCTACCTCAAATAAGGGCTCTTTCCTTAGGGGCTGATTATCCCTAGGGGTAGATTTTACCCTTTGTTTATCGATTGGCTTAGGCTCAGGTGGTGGTTCTTGTGTTGATACTGGTTCTTGTGGAGGCATATAGGGAGTAATAGCAAGATACTCCCCCTCAGTAACATCATCATCAAGGTTGATGACTTCTGCTGGCTGTTGTTTTCATGACCCGTCCTAATCCATCTGGACGAATACATTACATTTGGTTACATCGCGAGGTTCTGGCCTCTATATGATACAATTTACAAACATTGCATTCGTTTTTAAAAGACAAACTTTTATTACATCGAAAGATGACATGCATGCATACCCTTTCATAATATATTCCAACTATAAAGGACTTGGTAGTAATCTTGTTGAACTCAATGACTCGAATGCAACGTCTTTTGAAATGTGTCATGAATGACTCCAAGTAATATCTCTAAAATGAGCAAATGCACAGCGGAAGATTCCTTTAATACCTGAGAATAAACATGCTTTCAAGTGTCAACCAAAAGGTTGGTGAGTTCATTAGTTTATCATAAATATTTATTTCCATCATTTTAATAGACCACAAGATTTTCATTTCTCATAAATATACGTCACATGCATAGAGACAAAAATAATCATTCATATGGATTGAACACCTGGTAACCGACATTAACAAGATGCATATAAGAATATCCCCTATCATTCCGGGAAATCCATCGGACATGATATAAAACAACATCGAAGTACTAAAGCATCCGGTACTTTGATGGGGTTCGTTAGGCCCAATAGATTTATCTTTAGGATTCGCGTCAATTAGTATATCGGTTTACTAATTCATAGGTTACCAAGCAAAATGGGCATATTCGGCTTCGATCATTCACCCATATAATGTAGTTTCAATTACTTGTGTCTATTTCATAAAACATTTATAAAATTTGCGCATGTATTCTCAGCCCAAAAATATAAAGGGTAAAAAGGCAAATGAAACTCACATTACTGTATTTTGTAGTAAAAATACATATGACGATATTGAACAATGCAGGGTTGGCCTTGGATTCACTAACCTATATCATTTGTATTTTCATCAAAACATATAATTGTAATTGAACCAATAATTATATTATTATTAGTGATAATTTTTATATTAAAAACTTATATACCTTATTATATATTCATTTTGTATATTTAAGTAAAGTGTTTATATATTTAAGTTATGGTTATTATACATATTTTTATTTACTTAATCTTTTGTTTACAAAATATTAGTTATAGTAATACTAGAGTAATATTAATAATAATAAAAATAATAATAGTTATACTACTTAATATTACTAATTAAGATGCTAATGGTTATGATTTCATTAGTGATAAAAATAATGATATTACTAATAATAATATACTTATATTAATAAAAATGGTTCTAACATTTATAAAGTGACAGTAATACTAATATTTATGAAAATAATAACAATTTGTATTATTTTCACAATAATAATAAATACTACAATAATAATATTACCTACTAATACTTAACTATAATAGTAATAATAATAGTAATAGTAATAATAATAATAATACTAATAATAATAATCATTTTCATGTATCAGTAACAATAATACTAATGATAATAATAATAACCAAAATCATAATAATAATAATAATAATAATAATAATAATAATAATAATAATAATAATAATAATAATAATAATAATAATAATAATAATAATAATAAGAATAATAATAATAATAATAATAATAATAATAATAATAATAATAATACTTATTATGCTCTAATATTATTACTTAATAATAACTAATTGTTATTAATAGTAATCATTTTAATTGTATAATAACAACAATAAGTAATACTAACATTAATAATAATAATAATCATAATAACAATAATAATATTAATAATAATAATAATAATAATAATAATAATAATAATAATAATAATAATAATAATAATAATAATAATAATAATGAATTTAAATAAATAAATAAAAACTAACTTAGTGTTTCAAGCTTTAAAAAAAATATACACGCCCCAGCCCGGGCTCAAACCCAAGACCTCTCGTTAACCCGAAATCTTTATAAACCAACACGCTGCTGCTTATGTTTTTGTTTTATTTATAACTTAAACGTTTTTAAACCTTTTTCTGTGTTCTTCATCTTCCAAAAAAAATCGATCAGAAGACATCCCATAAACAAAATAAAAAGCTCGAAGTTTGAATTAGGACTAAGAGTTGAAACAAAAACTATCTGAATATGATTGGATTAAATTAACAAGCAGAAAGGGGAAAAAATATGTATATATATGAGCTGTAACAGGAAATAACGAAGGTGATGAACTCCTAAATTGATTTTCGAATTTAAGACCTTTTTAACGGAAACTTTGTACATGAAATATATTTAAAATCCCTACTAAAAACTATAGGAATCATCAATTTAATTCAATTCAAAACAGAAAAGTCGAATTTGAATGAAGAACAGAAGTTGACTTTTTAAACCAAATCTTTGACTCGAAAATTGACACTCGATAGAACGAATTGGACAATGGAACTTTACAGATAGTTTGATAAGAAGGTTTCAAACACAACTGCAATTCTACATTTTTAAAATTTATTCAAATTCCTGATATTGAATATCACGGTTTATAAGTCTATGAACTTCAAATCAAATCTCAAAATTTAGATAGTTTTAGAACACGATTGTTAAATGAAACAAGTTGTAAATGGCTCCTACAAACTTTCTGGATACTCAATTTTATCAGAAACATAATAACAAATCCAAATTTCACGAATAACAAAAAGTTTGACTTTTGAATTCCTAACTTTGACATCAAAATTAAAGCTCGATAGATGAAAATGGAATTTGAAACTTTACCAGAAGTTCGTTTTGATGCTTCCTTACAACTCTGTATTTTTAGATTTTTGAAATTGGTTCAAAATCGAATTATGCTTATTTGAGTTGAAGAACAGAGGGAACAGTTTTCTATTATTATTTTTTTTTGATTTTTCTTATCTTTCTTTCTACAGAATTGAATCGAACCTTATATAAAATATAATTGTGAGATTATTACTAGATTCATTTAATTTTGTTTTGTACCATCAACTGGGTCGACAGAAAATGAAAGAAAGAACAGGGAATAAAGAAAATGGAGTAAATTGATTGTGATAATCAACTGAATTCGTTTGTATTGTATAAATAATCAGATAGAAGACAGGAATTGAGCTGGAAAACAAAAATCAAAAGTGTGGAAAAAGTCTTGAAACCGTTTTTGGATTATTTGATTGATTTATATACTTATAATTAATATTAATTATTAATAAATATAAATACATTAATAATAATAATATTTCTAATATTATTATTAATAATAAAAGTAATACAAATAATACAAATAACAAGGATAATGATAACAATTTTAAAAAAAATACTAAGTTTAATAATTAATAATAACGGTAATAATAATCATAAAGATGGTAAGTGATAATAATAACTATAAAATTTATATCAATAATATTAATAATAATAATAATAATAATAATCATAATACTAATTGTAATAATACTAATATTATTAATGATAATAATAATAAATTTCTTTAATTTATGTATTAAATTATATATCCATATATAATATTAAAATAATAATATTCATTATAGATTTTAATATTCATATTCATATTTACTTTGATGAAAGTAATAATATTATTAACATAATAATCATATTTTAAATTGTAAATACATTTAATATTACAATTTATTAGTTATGTATTATCGTATAATATATATAATAACATACATTGAATATTTAATATTTATATATATAACAATATACATACAATCAGTAATTAGGGATCTCACTCATATATATATATGTATATATATATATATATATATATATATATATATATATATATATATATATATATATATATATATATCTAGATACTTTAACTGCTACATATTTAATTAAGTTTTAAATATCAAGTAAATAAATGTATTAATTATATATATTGAAACAATTAATCTCAGTATATAACATTAAATACTTTGTTAGTATTGACAAGTTATGTATATTCAATCTACTCTCTATATTTAAATAAATAGTTTTAAATAACAAGTTTAAGTTTTCTTTCGTAATAAACTAAATAATATAATAGTTCATTAGTATTTTTAATTTATAATATATAATTATTTACATGAATAGTTATTTATATATATACATTTCTATTTATTATTTAATGGTTCGTGAATCGTTGGAAATGGTCGAAGGGTAATTGGTTACATGAACACAAAGTTTTTGAGATTTCAACATTACAGACTTTGCTTATCGTGTCGGAATCATATAAAGATCAAGTTTAAATTTGGTCGGAAATTGCCGGGTCGTCACAGTACCTACCCGTTAAAGAAATTTCGTCCCGAAATTTGAGTGAGGTGGTCATGGCTAACAATAAACATGTTTTCATGACGAATATAAGTTGATAAATAGAGTTTCATCATTATTGAGTAATATGGATAAAACAATTCGATTATTCGAAGAGTATATGTGAAGTTATCACAAGAGAGTGAACTGAGAAAAGTAACGATTCGTCTTGACTTTTGACGTAGTCACGGTTGAATTTAAAAAAATAAAGTGCGTCTTAACTTTTGACGTTGACTTGGTTGAATTCCGGAATTCAAGGGATTTAAAGAAAATCTTTAAAAATCTAAAAGATTTGATTCTTCGGCGAATAAGGAAATTAAGATCTCTATAATTAAATACGGTGGTCTGCCTCGATTTTTATGTCTGATATTTCCATTATAAATTAAGCTCTTCTGTTCCATTATTCTCACCATTCCTATACTCTCTTTCTTAGTTCATACATCCAAAAGATTGTGGAAATGCTTAATCCAATTCTAATTCTTGATATTTTCCTAATTATCATTTCTGTCATCCTTCTTTTCAATCCTCCACCAGAAAAATCTGTTTATTTCTACTATTACCTTGGGGTGATACTATTCTTAATTATACCGTGTCTTTATATTGCTATTCGTATTAATATCCACGGTTTGTAATTTATTTGTTATTATCGGGCTTTATATTTTCTCTTATATTTTAGAGTTCCTACTTTCGTCTTCTATAATATTGTCATTCACAGTTAATGTTCTCTCTTATTTGCTACTATTTATACCCCCTTCTATTTCGGAGCTCCGTGCTTTTGTTTTCTTTTCGCAAATAATGGTCCAGAATCCGTAGGTGTGGAATTTCGAATGAACTTAATGTTCTAAACAAGAAGAATGAAATCACACGATTTGATTTGTCAAATTACCAGAATCACTGAGAATAGAACTATCAAGAATATACTTTCTTGATATGTTCAGAAGTTAAGCAGAATGAAAGAGTTATGTAACATGGCACATGATGACGTTATGATCTGTGAATCATCACGTCCCATTAGAAACTCAGCATGACTTACTGTAATATAATCACGTTGATCAAGTGTCATTATATTATACTAACTCATGCATCAGTTCCCAACAATACTTCAATAACATTCATATTTTAAGCTCGAAAGTTTACAGAATATAGAAACTAACAGTTTCTATATGATATAACACTGATAGCACGAAGAGATTAATGATTTCAGATAAGAATAGTTATGAAAATATCTTCAAAAATATGGAGGATATTTATAATGAAAGATACGATGATATCTTGGAATTTCTAATATCGAAGGATGGTGAAGAAAATTTGTCCGCAAGAGTTTGGAGTCAGAAGCAAGGTATTCGCTAAAGATTTCATCAGAAACCGAATCATCAGGATTCTTAATGTACAAGTTTAGTCCTTGTGATTTGTTCAGAGACCCCTTCGTAGTTTGCTCAATCAGTTTTTCAGTTTCAAACTTTTTTTGAGCCTTGCCAACATACAATTCTTTATCATCGACTTTTGGCTGTTGAGGTATTTTACAGTTTTTGTTGCTTCATTCAACTTTTCAAAATTCAGAGTATTAATTCGCAGACTGGGTGCTTTTCAGAATTTCAAAATGGAAGATCATAGTTCTAAGAGATAATTGTTATATGGATACATATAACTGTTGATGTGGAAATGTTGCGAGACTCACAATACAGATTTGCTGATTCCCGATAATTGGTATGGCAATTCTTGTTATAAGATGCGGATGAGTAAATGATGAGACTTCAATAGATAAATATAGTGATTTGTCAGAGAGATTTAAACCAAGGAGCGACGAGGTTGCTGGTACATCTGCTGGTAATATGGTGGAATATAAAAGGTTCCCCGGTAACAATAAAAGAGCACGCATATATATCAAGGTTATAGTAAGGCTAGTCCGACAGAAAAGTCGAAGTTGACTTGCTGGAGCTGTGACAAATTTGGCTAATTTGAAAAGAGTTGCAATGTTAATTTTTGGTAATAACAATGCCAAAGGAGCTAGCACAGACACGTGTTAAACGTTTACTCAGGTTCCGAGTATTTTTCAGGTGTATAACTATATGCATAAATCTTTCCTTCCGTAGACGAAGTGCGGTTGGTTCATCCTCTCGATTGAGGTGTTTTCAAGAATCGTGAAAGGTTTGAACGCAGATTGTAATCGTCCAGATACAAATGAGGTTTAAGATGAAATCAAGTGGCAAACTTGAAGAATTGTTTAGTTTCATATGTTATAATCAATATTTTAATTCATTTTAATTGTCCAATGTTGGTAGTCCACAGTCGATAGTTCACAGTTAACAGTCCAATAATTCATATAAAGTTTAATATATAATATTCGAATTACTTAATACGTATCGTGACCCGTGTACATGTCTCAGACTCGATCACAACTCAAAGTATATATATTATTGTAGAATCAACCTCAACCCTGTATAGCTAACTCCAGCATTACTACATATAGAGTGTCTATGGTTATTCCAAATAATATATATAGATGCGTCGATATGATATGTCAAAACCTTGTCTACGTGTCCCGATTAAAGTGCGTAAAATAAATAACAGAAATTAAATATCGATAATTAAAATTGCGAGAATATAAATTGCGATAAATAAATTGCGATAAATAAAATGTGATCAGTTAGCTAGGAACAGTTAGCTAGGAACAGTTAGCGTGGATTCTTAACAAAATTCTTCTCATAGTTAAATTGTTTGTTTCTAACAAATTTTATTTTGTTCAATGTTTTCTTCTTTATGTCACTTGTTGGATTCTGATATGTCAAAATCCAATTATGAAATTGAGTGAAAATAGTTATTCTGCGGTGAACGGATACGTATTTCGGTGGTTGTAAGTAGGATAGTAATTGACTGTTGAATCAGATTCGAAGAATGTACAGTGTAACTTATTAATGTGAAATCTAAATATTTCTCGAGTATTACCTACCCGTTAAAATATTTTCACCATTAATCGTTTATACAAAAGAATTTTTAATTACAATCTTTATGAAAATATACTTACATATATATTCTCTTCAGATGTAATCATAGATTTAATGAGTCAATGTGATATTAAACTCATCAGATTTACGGTTAGAACTAAAGTACATAATCTCTAAAACATTAGAGATTACTTAATCGCCATGAAGGACGAAGATAGTTTATGTAGAATGATTTGTAGAACGACGATTATGCTTGAGGTATAGATTGTGAGGTTGAAACGTGTGATGATGTTGTTGTTGTTGGTACTGGTTATGCTGCTGGTGCTGCTGATGGTGGTACTGTTGCTGTCGGTGCTACAAGTGTTGTTGGTGCTGAGGTTGGTGATGATGTTGGCGTAGTAATTATAGCTTGTAAATCAAGCACCATTCTTGTCAGGGTTTCTATCCTACCCTCTATAATTTCTATCCATCCACTCATCTGATTCGATAGATCTTGATTATCAATTCGAATTTCCCTAACTTCTTCTAATATTCCCCTTCGATTGGTGTTCGGAAGTAGAGGTTGAATATTTTCTGAGATTGCAGTAATGCGACCTTCGAGGTGGAAAACTTTAGCAAGAAGGGTGAATACAGTGTTGCGCATAGGTTCACCGGTGAGTACATCGTTTTCTTCGATGTTAGGAGGTAAGTTTGGTTCGCGGTAGGGCTCGCCTTCTTCATTTCTCCATTGAGTGAGTAAGTCTCGGACCTACCCCCATCTCCTCCAGAAAGGAAAATAGTTAAACAGTGGAGACACTTCGGGTTCATTGACTTCGGAGTCTACTTCAATACGCATCTCGAAATTTCTTTCGGAACTAATGGAATCCAAGCTAGGTGTAGGATCCATCTCTTATGATCAGTTAGAGGATTTTCGATATGAAATGATTTTTGGTTATCGGATAATATTCTAATTATATAGAATATCTAATATAGTACAGAAAATCCCGTAAATTACGGAGAGAATTAAGGAAACGTGTCAGATAAAGTCTACAGTAATAGATACGCTAAGATATGGATTAGCAGATACGTTAAGATATGAATTTTGTCTATACACTATTCATGCAATCAATGCAGTAAAACGTGACTAGACTAAGAATGATAAGCAGGTAATTTCTGACAAGAAATGATAAGCAAAACTTTTGACATGCAGACACGGTCGAAGTCCAGACCCACTAATGCATCTAAACAACTATCAGTTAGACGCAAGACCTGGTTCGCTAAGACCACCGCTCTGATACCAACTTTCATGACCCGTCCTAATTCATCTGGACGAAAACATTACATTTGGTTACATCGCGAGATTCTGACCTCTATATGATACATTTTACAAACATTGCATTCGTTTTTAAAAGACAAACTTTCATTACATCGAAAGATGACAGGCATGCATACCCTTTCATAATATATCACAACTATAAATGACTTAGTAGTAATCTTGTTGAAATCAATGACTCGAATGCAACGTCTTTTGAAATGTGTCATGAATGACTCCAAGTAATATCTCTAAAATGAGCAAATGCACAGCGGAAGATTCCTTTAATACCCGAGAATAAACATGCTTTCAAGTGTCAACCAAAAGGTTGGTGAGTTAATTAGTTTATCATAAATATTCATTTCCATCATTTTAATAGACCACAAGATTTTCATTTCTCATAAATATACGTCCTATGCATAGAGACAAAAATAATCATTCATATGGATTGAACACCTGGTAACCGACATTAACAAGATGCATATAAGAATATCCCCTATCATTCCGGGAAATTCATCGGACATGATATAAAACAACATCGAAGTACTAAAGCATCCGGTACTTTGGATGGGGTTCGTTAGGCCCAATAGATCTATCTTTAAAATTCGCGTCAATTAGTATATCGGTTTACTAATTCTTAGGTTACCAAGCAAAAGGGGCATATTCGGCTTCGATCATTCACCCATATAATGTAGTTTCAATTACTTGTGTCTATTTCGTAAAACATTTATAAAATTTGAGCATGTATTCTCAGCCCAAAAATATAAAGGGTAAAAAGGCAAATGAAACTCACATTACTGTATTTTGTAGTAAAAATACATATGACGATATAGAATAATGCAGGGTTGGCCTTGGATTCACGTACCTATATCATTTGTATTTTCATCAAAACATATAATTGTAATTGAACCAATAATTATATTATTATTAGTGATAATTTTTATATTAAAAACTTATATACCTTATTATATATTCATTTTGTATATTTAAGTAAAGTGTTTATATATTTAAGTTATGGTTATTATACATATTTTTATTTATTTAATCTTTTGTTTACAAAATATTAGTTATAGTAATACTAGAGTAATATTAATAATAATAAAAATAATAATAGTTATACTACTTAATATTACTAATTAAGATGCTAATGGTTATGATTTCATTAGTGATAAAAATAATGATATTACTAATAATAATATACTTATATTAATAAAAATGGTTCTAACATTTATAAAGTGATAGTAATACTAATATTTATGAAAATAATAATAATTTGTATTATTTTCACAATAATAATAATAATAATAATAAATACTACAATAATAATATTACCTACTAATACTTAACAATAATAGTAATAATAATAGTAATAGTAATAATAATAATACTAATAATAATAATCATTTTCATGTATCAGTAACAATAATACTAATGATAATAATAATAAACCAAATCATAATAATAATAATAATAATAATAATAATAATAATAATAATAATAATAATAATAATAATAATAATAATAATAATAATAATAATAATAATACTTATTATGCTCTAATATTATTACTTAATAATAACTAATTGTTATTAATAGTAATCATTTTAATTGTATAATAACAACAATAAGTAATACTAACATTAATAATAATAATAATCATAATAACAATAATAATATTAACAATAATAATAATAATAATAATAATAATAATAATAATAATAATAATAATAATAATAATAATAATAATAATAATGAATTTAAATTAAAAAAAAAACTACCTTAGTGTTTCAAGCTTTAAAAAAAATATACATGCCCCAGCCCGGGCTCAAACCCAAGACCTCTTGTTAACCCGACATCCATATAAACCAACACGCTGCTGCTTATGTTTCTGTTTTATTTATAACTTAAACGTTTTTAAACCTTTTTCTGTGTTCTTCATCTTCCAAAAAAAAATCGATCAGAAGACATCCCATAAACAAAATAAAAAGCTCAAAGTTTGAATTAGAACTAATAGTTGAAATGAAAACTATCTGAATATGATTGGATTAAATTAACAGGCAGAAAGGGAAAAAAATATGTATATATATGAGCTGTAATAGGAAATAACGAAGGTGATGAACTCCTAAATTGATTTTCGAATTTAAGACCTTTTTAACGGAAACTTTGTACATGAAATATATTTAAAATCCCTACTAAAAACTATAGGAATCATCAATTTAATTCAATTCAAAACAGAAAAGTCGAATTTGAATGAAGAACAGAAGTTGACTTTTTAAACCAAATCTTTGACTCGAAAATTGACACTCGATAGAACGAATTGGACAATGGAACTTTACATATAGTTTGATAAGAAGGTTTCAAACACAACTGCAATTCTACATTTTTAAAATTTATTCAAATTCCTGATATTGAATATCACAGTTTATAAGTCTATGAACTTCAAATCAAATCTCAAAATTTAGATAGTCTTAGATCACGATTGTTAAATGAAACAAGTTGTAAACGGCTCCTGCAAACTTTCTGGATACTCAATTTTATCAGAAACATAATAACAAATCCAAATTTCACGAATAATAAAACGTTTGACTTTTGAATTCCTAACTTTGACCTCAAAATTAGAGCTCGATAGATGAAAATGGAATTTGAAATTTTACCAGAAGTTCGTTTAGATGCTTCCTTACAACTCTGTATTTTTAGATTTTTGAAATTGGTTCGAAATTGAATTATGATTATTTGAGTTGAAGAACAGAGGGAACGGTTTTCTATTATTATTATTTTTTTTATTTTTCTTATCTTTCTTTCTACAGAATTGAATCGAACCTTATATAAAATATAATTGTGAGATTATTACTAGATTCGTTTAATTTTGTTTTGTACCATCAACTGGGTCAACATAAAATGAAAGAAAGAACAGGGAATAAAGAAAATGGAGTAAATTGATTGTGATAATCAACTGAGTTTAATACATTAATAATAATAATATTTCTAATATTATTAATAATAATAAAAGTAATAAAAGTAATACAAATAACAAGGATAATGATAATAATTTTAATAAAAATACTAAGTTTAATAATTAATAATAATGGTAATAATAATCATAAAGATGGTAAGTAATAATAATAACTATAAAATTTATATCAATAATATTAATAATAATAATAATACTAATTATAATAATACTAATATTATTAATGATAATAATAATAAATTACATTAATATATGTATTAAATTATATATCCATATATATTATTAAAATAATAATATTCATTATAGATTTTAATATTCATATTCGTATTTACTTTGATGAAAGTAATAATATTATTAACATAATAATCATATTTTAAATTGTAAATACATTTAATATTACAATTTATTAGTTATATATTATCATATAATATATATAATAACATACATTGAATATTTAATATTTATATATATAACAATATACATACAATTAGTAATTAGGGATCTCACTCATATATATATATATATATATATATATATATATATATATATATATATATATATATATATACTTCAACTGCTACATATTTAATTAAGTTTTAAATATCAAGTAAATAAATGTATTAATTATATATATTGAAACAGTTAATCTCAGTGTATAACATTAAATACTTTGTTAGTATTGACAAGTTATGTATATTCAATCTACTCTCTATATTTAAATAAATAGTTTTAAATAACAAGTTTAAGTTTTCTTTTGTAATAAACTAAATCATATAATAGTTCATTAGTATTTTTAATTTATAATATATAATTATTTACATGTATAGTTATTTATATATATATATACATTTTTATTTATTATTTAATGGTTCGTGAATCGTTGGAAATGGTCGAAGGGTAATTGGTTACATGAACACAATTCAAAGTTTTTAAGATTTCAACATTACAGACTTTGCTTATTGTGTCGGAATCATATATAGATCAAGTTTAAATTTGGTCAAAAATTGCCGGGTCGTCACAGTTGTGGTGCAGCTGGCTGAGCAGAAGATGCTGGTTGAGAGGATTGGCTGGTTTCTAACATAGCATCCAGTCATTTCATGAATACATCAGCTCTAACTCCTCCTGACTCAGTAGATTGCAAATTGTGATGACCCGGAAATTTCTAACCAAATTTAAACTTTATCTTTAAATGATTTAATGTTTTCGACACGATAAGCAAAGTCTGTAATGTTGAGTCTCAAAGTTTTGGAACTATATTCATGTAATTAATTATTCTTTGACTGTTCTCGAAGATTCACAAACAATATATATATAACTTAATGTGCATATATATATATATATATATATATATATATATATATATATATATATATATATATATATATATATATATATATATATATATATATATATATATATATATATATATATATATATATATATATATATATATATATATGATTTCAAGTTATTTAGTAATCGAATTACATTCGATTATTGATTCGATTAATATTTAGATAAGTTAACTAAAACGTTTAAGATGAACCAGTAAAACACTAATTTGCTACAGTATTTTCGAATTGCTACAGTACCCGAAAAGCTACAGTGTTTTCGAAAATCACTATTTGCTACAGTAAAAACCTGTAGCAACTTTGCTACAGTAAAACACTATTTCAAAATGAAAATGTATATATTATATATATATATTAACAAATAACGAGACGATGATTTATAGAAGTAAATGACCAAAACACTCGAAAGTTTAAGATATACTTTGAGTGGTATAGTTTATGGATAATTTAAGGCTATATTTTGACAAAGGTACGTGACACAAAACGTAAAATGCAAGTTTTCTAAATGTATGAAAGGACATTCAAAAAACCGAAACCGGGACATAAGTCGAGTGACGACGTACGACATATCGAAACAAAAATTACAAGTCAACTATGCAAGTGAATTTAATATAATATATAATTAATTATATAAATTATATATTAATATTTAAATTATGTCGACAAACAAGAAAACAAAAATATGTGAGCTGGAACCTCAGGCCATGCGATCGCATGGCCAATGCTCCTCAGACCCATGCGATTGCATGGGGACGATTTTCAGGCCTTTATAAAAGCTCGAACATTCTACTTCTGATTTCATTTCATTATTACTCCGTAAGTATTTATTATTTATTGTTATTATTATTATTATTATTATTATTATTATTATTATTATTATTATTATTATTATTATTATTATTATTATTATTATTAAGATTAATATTATTATTATTATTATTAATCTTATTATTATTATTATTAGTATTATACATAAAATACTACGACGAGGTCATGAGCGTGTCACTTTCAAAATGGGTTTTCGAGCGGGAAAGAGTTAAGGAAACTATGGGTTATAGCTATGGAGGTTATGGGTAATGTACGTGGGTATTATTGGCAAATCAAACCTAGTGTTTATCATCTCCATTACGTCTACGTACTTTCCCACAATATTGAATCTCAATATTGATACGTGAGTATTCATATCTTATCTTTTATATGTTAATTGTGTATCCATGTCTAGTGCTCGAGTATATATAATTATGCATGCTTGTACGCTAAATTTCGTCGTTAAATAGTTTATAATGAATCACGAATTAAATACATATTTTACTGGAAAAAGGTATACGATATGCATGTTTTTGGAAAGCTGGCGAAAAATCAATAACTTTTCATTTAGATATCGAATAGTTTCGATGAATGGATTAAAAGATATGGTCAACTGAATTATGATTGACGTTAATTGGAATTACTTTTGAATCTGCAATTAATATTTAAACAACTTGTTTGTAAGATTGATAAATTGGATTTTTAAATATTACCAACCGAGTAAATGAATTCTTATATAAGGCACTTCTCGTTTTGTTGAACTATTGTCAAAATTGACTTTTTGAAACGACTTTGGATAACTTTTGTATGTCGATCTCGTGCATTAGGATTGTGATACACTATGACCTAACCTAGCTTAATAGACATTTATTAACCAACATATGTTCTCTAGGTTGAGATCTACGGTTATTTGGTAATCCGAGTTTCAGTCACATTTTGGTGAACGACTTTATATGATGCTAAAGTGAGTTTCATATGCTCCCTTTTTAATTGCTTTTGCAATCTATATTTTTGGGCTGAGAATACATGTACTTTATTTTAAACGCAATGGATACAAGTACATACTAAATTCTACACCGAGTTTGAACCGAAAATCCCTTAGCTTTGGTAACTAGTAACTGTCGGTTATAAGAACCGATGGGCGCGAATAGAGGTATATGGATCCATAGGGCTTGATATCCCCGTCCGAGCTAGAGCACTAGCCTTTTAACGGACGTATGCTATTTGAGAAGCGTACACGTTGGTTCACGTGTATTATTAAGATGATTATACAAAGGGTATAAATTATATATTCGCTAAGTTTAGTTACCAGGGTGCTCAATCTTGTAGAATATTTTGATAAACGTTTCTGGATGAAACAACTGAAATCTTGTGATCCACCTTTATATACAGATTATGTGAAACATTAAAACTATGAACTTACCAACCTTTGTGTTGACACTTATTAGCATGTTTATTCTCAGGTTCCTAGAAGTCTTCTGCTGTTTGCTTATATGTTAGACAAGCTATGTGCATGGAGTCTTACATGGCATATTTATCAAGGAAACGTTGCATTCACCAAATCATCACCATGTATCTTATTTTGACTGCATTGTCAATGGAAGTACTATTGTAAACTATTATTTACGGTGATTGTCTATATGTAGAAATCATCAGATGTCGAAAACCTTTGATTTAAATATTCATTTATGGTGTGCCTTTTCAAAAGAATGCAATGTTTACAAAACGTATCATATAGAGGTCAAATACCTCGCAATGAAATTGATGAATGATGTGTCCGTCCATATGGATTTGGAGCGATCGTCACACAAATAATCTTGCATCTCTTCAGGTGTCATTCTTATAATCCTGTCTGCTCGCTCAGCATACAGCTTTACCTTCTTTTTATCATATTTTACCATGAACTTAGTATTTCGTTTTTGAGCATCTCTCTTGTATTTTTTTATGCTGAGCAGTTCATCATGAATATCCATCTTTTCAGGGTCTAGGCTTCTTCTATGCTCAATTCTGTGTCTTTTGCGAGCAATATAGGCCTTCCATTTTGCATTAAAGGCATCGTTCAGTTCCTGCTGTGTCTTCTGATGCCTCTCCAATTTACTTTTCATTTTTATTTCAATCGTTTGAGAGACAACAAAAGATTAAGCAACAGCCAGTTCAGAAACATCACTGGGCTTACTGCCAGAACCAATATCATCCACAGATGTGGCATGTAACGACCCGAAAAAATCGTCATTGACCGCGCCATTAACTTAGGTCCCGTTACGTGGTTATAGTCCCAAAATGAGACGCGTTTGACCAAAATTATGTCGCATTCATTTGAAACGTATAAGACTTACAAAGTTTAGTTTACCAAACGGTTCGACAACAAGTTTAAGTTTACAAAAGTGTAAAGTATAAATGAAATAACTCGCGACATAATTAGTTTAAAATCACGGTTGCTATAAATAGCGTAAGTATGTATGCTTGACCCCAAGCAAGTAATCAGAGTGTATGCATGTATGCTTGACTCCAAGCAAGTATAAGTGTACGCGGAAGCATGTATCAAATAGCCATTCAAGAACCTGAGAAACATATAGAAAACTGTCAACGAAAAACGTTGGTGAAATCATAGGTGTATTTGTAAACGTTGTTTTGAACCACAAGATTTAGTATTTCCATAAAGTTGATTATCCAAATCGTTTGCATTCCAAAAGTTGTTATTCCTGAGCACCCAATTATCAAGGCTTAACGTTTCACGAACCCCATACACATAGTGTTAGAACCTACACTGTTTCTCAAAAATATATTTCATCCGCATAATGGTAGCGAACCATCCGAATGAGGGTTTGTCAAACCCGTATGGCCACACAACATAAGTTCTCACTTACACCCTGCATGTGTAACTAATGATAATCGAATTGGGGATTTTTGTTCTAACTCGCACGTGGAATGTTTGTTTTCGTACTTGTGTTCAAAGCATAAAAGTATGTAGTATAAAACTGTATATGTTTCTCATCCCATTAATTAAAGGTATAAAAGTTGTTGAAAGATGGGACTATGATCTCACCTCGAGTGCATGAGTGTAAAGGTACTTCACAAAGTAAAAGTGTGCATGAAAGTAGTTTAGCCTTGACGTAAACAAGTAAGTTGTATCAATTACCGGTTACGACACAAGGTCGGTCGAAATGTGTTCAATTAGTCCTATGGCTCGTTACGACTCGAATATATATAGCATGTGAATCACGTTGTCAAGTTTCATGCAAGATATAAGTATAAAAGCACGTTAGAACGATTGCATAAGTGTTTGGTTAAGTTTGACTAAAAGTCAAACTTTGGTCAAAGTCAACGAAAAAGTCAACGTGTTCGGGTCGGGTCTCGGACAATTTTTCTAAGCTTAGAAGTCATATATAAGCATGTTGGCCAAGTTTCATGTCAATCGGAGTTGCATAGCATAGTTGAAATTAAACGAAAAATGAAGATTTTGGGCAGCCTGCATCAGATGCACCGCATCTATAAGGGATGCGCCGCATCTGTGCCTGATTCAGGTGGAAAAAGCTGAAAAATGACAAGTCTCGAACCAAACTTCAAACGAACGTAACTTATGAACCGTAAACATTCAAAATACGTATCTTATATCGTTGAAAAGGTATTTTGACGAGGAATACAACTAAACACATTTCATCAATCAAATCCATTATTAACAACAATGAAAACCTCGTCGATTGATCGCTAAAAGTTCATTATTAAAGTTTCGAGTTCATAAAATGCATTTCATGATTCGGGAATCCAATCTACACATACGATATGCCGTTTTGAAGGTAATTAAACATACAATACAACTAAACACTTACTAACAATATTTCATAGCATTCGATGCATCAAAAGTTCATTTTAAAGTTCATCAAACCCTAATCAAGAATTATGAATTCATCAATTTTGTAAATGAAGCTTTTCTAAATCAACCTACACATCAAAATGAAGCTAATGATGCTAGTAACACATTTAATACATGAACTTTAATATTTAAACAACATTTAATCACCCAAAACTCAAGATTAAGCACACCCATTTTAAATGTTCATGCTAGTTACTCAAAACAACAAATCGAGCAAACCAAACACATATTCATGTTAGACTCGAGCCATAGACACTAACTAACACCACTTCAAGTCTATAAAACGAATTTGAGAAATCTAGAGTTTTTAGAAACCTTACCCCAAGTAGTGAAATTAGTACCAAATCGAAGAGGATGAAGAGAGGATCACGAATATGTAGTCGGATTTGTTGTGAGCTTTCTAGATCCGAAATAGATGATGAATGAGTGATTTGGTTAGTTGAGAGAAAAATGAAAGTATGAAAAAGAGAGAAGAGAGAAATGAGATGAATGAGTGGTGGTGAAGCACTTTGACTAGTTGACCTAGTCAATTCTTTGCCCACTTGGCAAGTTTAGTCCCTCAAGTTTCAAAGCGGGTGCGTGAATTAACCGAACGAAATATTTTGAATACGCGAGAATAAACGGGAGATGTTATAATCGAATAACGGAAATATTAAGAATGTTAGTTAACGAAAGATACGAATTTAGATAACAAAAGATATTATCTAAAAAAAAGACGGGCGTTAAAATAATTTAACGAAAAAATGCTGGATGTTACATTACCTACACCTTAAAAGAAATTTCGTCCCGAAATTTAGTTGGAAGTAGTAGTCGTCGTTTCTTCCTCGAGATCTTGTGTTGCTAATTCTACAAATAAGTGAAGGTACTTCCTTGGGCATCACAACGAACTTTGACGGTCGGGATTTTACGTCGTTTTAAAGTTTGGTTTCACGATTCAATATTTCAACCGGTCCTCCTAGGAAGGGAAGTTTGTCATCGATAGTAAGCTCATCGAAAAGGATAACAAGTTCTTGTTCGGCAAGACACTTTTTCAAGTTTGACACGTGAAATGTAGGATGAACGGGACTCGATTGCGTTAGAAGATCGAAATGGTAAGCAACGGTTACAATACGCCCCAAGATTTCAAAAGGATCGAAATATCGCGGATTAAGATTTCTACATTTCTCAAAACGGATTACACCTTTTCAAGGTGCAACTTTTAACATTACGCGGTCACTCAGTTGGAATTTAAGAGGTTTACGTCTAACATCGGCATAGCTCCATTGGCAACTACGGGCCGTTTTGAGCCTTCTTGGATTTGAACAATTTCTCAGTTGTTTCATGAATGAGTTCGAGTTCGGTGGTTTGCTTGTCACCTACTTCGGCTCAACGATTAAGAAAACGACAATTGCGGCTATACGAGTTCTCGAAAGGTGTGGCGTTAATACTCGGGTGATAACTATCGTGGTAAGAGAATTCGGTTAAAGGAAAATACTTTTCTCAAGTAAATTTGAAGTTGATAATACAAACTCGTATTATGGTTTCCAAGGTTCGAATCATACATTTGCTTTGTTCGTCGGTTTGTGGGTGATACGCGGTACCCATGTCTAAACGTGGTCTCAAGGCTTCTTGTAAGGCACCCCAAAAATTTAGAAGTGCAACGAGCATCTCGATCCGAAAGAGGTAAATTTCTTTAAGATATATTTGAACAAGTTTTCGTTTCTCAAGAAGTTCATGCCGCAGAAGATTTATCGATTTTCGAAAACGTTCGTTAGGACTATTCACCCTCGAGGTGAATACTAGCATAATGTGAAGAGTCTCTCTCTCCATTGAGAAATTAGAATAAAGATTTCCTTACACGGAAGTACGAGTGTGATGCGAGAGAAGTTTCCGCCTCGATGTGAGCATAACAAGCATATTGTAGTTCGTCGATAAAACCGTGCGAAGACAAGATAGTATACACGGGTAACATATGTTTGAAGTCAAAAGGATTTTTCATTCATTCGGAAGCATAAATATGGTTCGGCAATAATCGGAGATGTGTCCCTGGTATGGTTGTTATCAACATTCTCGGAGTTTTCGGATATCCAACAAGAAAAATGAAGTCATGTACATGGCACATGGTGGTGATTAGGTTGATAGAGTCCAATCATCATCACGTGTCATTAGAACTTTGGTATGACTTACCATAGTATAACCACGTTGATCGAATGTCGTTATATTATGCTAACTCATACCTCCATTCTCACATCACTTCAAAAATCAAGTTCGTGTAATCGTGAAGATTTAAAATGAAAAAAGTGTAACGACATCTCTAATGTGACTCGTATTAACCAGAAGAATTAGTGAAACTCTGAAGATGCGTTTCCCGAGGGAAGTGTATAAATGATTGTTCACGTCAATGCGGTTCAAGTCAAACAATAATGTCCTTAGGTACGAAAAGAGTAACGAATTATGATAACGTGTGGTACGCAACCGTAGTGATAAATATTGATAACGATACTCACCGAGAGTAGTGATGGTAGTAACAAAAAGTGGGAGATATTTAAGATTACCGGTGTAACATCGATAGTGGTTAGTGATTGCCATGGTGGTGGAAACTTTACAGCGCTCGTGGATAGTAAGCCGAGACAGTGGCGAATAACAATCGAGGAGACAGAGTTCCCGAACTAGTGTGACTAATGAAGTCGTCGCCATCCTTATGTGTATGAATCTTGAATTTACGCGTGTTACCAGAAAGTGGCAGAATACGGATTCGTATGATGAAAGCTTGGCACCATTAAGAAGTTTTCCTAAGAATGATTCAAGTATAATGCACAAGTAGTCAAGTAAGTGCTATCTATATCAAATGTATGTCAGAATGAAATGGCTAACTATCCAGTTATAGTCTAGATTCACTAATGCGTCCTAACGACTCTGTCAGACACACTAATGCACATCCTAGTTCCCTACAACCAATGCTCTGATACCATCTGTAACGACCCGACAAAATCATCATTGACGGCGCCATTAACTTAGGTTCCATAACGTGGTCATAGTCCCTAAATGAGACGCATTTGACCAAAATTATGTCGCATTCATTTAAAACGTATAAGACTTACAAAGTTTAGTTTACCAAACGGTTCGACAACAAGTTTAAGTTTAAAAAGTGTAAAGTATAAATGAAATAACTCGCGATATAATTAGTTTAAAATCACGGTTTCTATAAATAGCGTAAGTATGTATGCTTGACCCCAAGCAAGTAATCAGAGTGTATGCATGTATTCTTGACTCCAAGCAAGTATAAGTGTATGCGGAAGCATGTATCAAATAGCCATTCATGAACCTGAGAAACATATCGAAAATTGTCAACGAAAAACATTGGTGAAATCATAGGTGTATTTGTTAACGTGGTTTTGAACCACAAGATTTAGTATTTCCAAAAATTTGATTATCCAAATCGTTTGCATTCCAAAAGTTGTTATTCGTGAGCACCCAAATATCAAGGCTTAACATTTCACGAACCCCATACACATAGTGTTAGAACCTACACTGTTTCTCAAAAATATATTTCATCCGCATAACGGTAGCGAACCGTCCGAATGAGGGTTTGTCAAACCCGTATGGCCACACAACATAAGTTCTCGCTTACACCCTGCAAGTGTAACTAATGATAATCGAATTGAGTATTTTTGTTCTAACTCGCACGTGGAATGTTTGTTTCTCATCCCTTGATTTAAAGGTATAAAAGTTGTTGAAAGATGGGACTATGATCTCACCTTGAGTGCATGAGTGTAAAGGTACTTCACAAAGTAAAAGTGTGCATGAAAGTTGTTTAGAATTGACCTATACAATTAAGTTGTATCAATTACCGGTTATGACACAAGGTCGGTCGAAATGTGTTCAATTAGTCCTATGGCTCGTTACAACTCGAATATATATAGTATTTGAATCATGTTGTCAAGTTTCATGCAAGATATAAGTATAAAAGCACGTTAGAATGATTGCATAAGTGTTTGGTTAAGTTTGACAAAAAGTCAAACTTTGGTCAAAGTCAACGAAAAAGTCAGCGTGTTCGGATCGGGTCTCGGACAATTTTTCTAAGCTTAGAAGTCATATATAAGCATGTTGGCCAAGTTTCATGTCAATCGGAGTTGCATAGCATAGTTGGAATTAAACGAAAAATGGAAATTTTGGGCAGCCTGCATCAGATGCGCCGCATCTATCCGCATCTACAAGGGATGCGCCGCATCTGTGCCTGATTCAGGTGGAAAAAGCTGAAAAATGACAAGTCTCGAACCAAACTTCAAACGAACGTAACTTATGAACCGTAAACATTCAAAACACGTATCTTATATCGTTGGAAAGGTATTTTGATGAGGAATACAACTAAACACATTCTTATAGGCATTTTGGAAAGGTATATTATATCGTTCAAAGTCAGTATATGTGATTTTCAAAGTAAGCAGGTCAGCAGCTAAGGAGTTAAACCTAATGAAGGTTTGCTTAAGGGTCTCATTCTTATAGGCACAGAACATTTCATACTCTCTTTTCAAAGCAATAATCTTGTTCTGCCTAACCTCATCTATGATGCCCCGTACAAAATTAACGTTTACGTATCATCAACAACAGGTCCATCACAAGGTTACAACACTATATGCTGTTTTAAAACAAGTTTGCATTCATAAAAGATAGCGTTTTACAAAAGATAGCATGCTTCTACGAATAGGAAGCATTAACACAAGTACGTGACACGAAGGTCATTACAAGCCATTGTTCAAATGTAACATAAGTTTTGAATGCAAAGTAAAAAGTTCCATGTTTGAGACATCTCTAAATAAGCAGTGGAAATCTAACACCGAGAGTCTAGTATAGCGGGACTAATACAGCGGAAGCGACAAACGTCTAAGCACCTGAGAAATAACATGCTTGAAAAGTCAACACGAATGTTGGTGAGCTATAGTTTAATTGTAACAGTAATGTAATGTAGGCCACGAGATTTCGTATTCAAAACAGTATGAAAAGTATATGCTTAACCGTGGGCACTTGGTAACTAACTTAACGTAAATATCACCCCCTAAAAGTACACTTGGCGAGTGCGTAAGTTTACGAAGTATTAAACACCCGTTAAATGCTAGCGCGACTAGCCCGAGTGGGGATGTCAAACCCTATGGATCTATATCTAAGATTCGCGTTCACCGGTTCAAAAACCAATGACTAAGCGTTACCGAGCTAAGGGAAAGTTTATGCCGTTATATAACCCACACATATATAAAGTTTAAGTACTCGTGCCTAGTAAGTAAAACATAAAAAGCACATGTATTCTCAGTCCCAAAAATAGTTGAAGTAAAAAGGGAGCTATAACTCACAGTGATAGTGCAGTAAAATCGGTACGAATAAGTAAGCGAGTAAGTCAGTCCGAAAGGTTGTCAACCTAAGTCAAAGGTTACTAAGTCAGTAAATCATCCCAAAAGGTTTATAAATAAATAAATTAAGTCTTAAGTATCATCATCATTATCGTACGTAAAAAGTAAAGTAAGTTTTCAATCAAGAATAGAGATCAAAACAAGGGCTGACTTCGTTCAGCTACTACGACCTCTATATAAACTGAAATGGCGCGCGGTCAATGGCCAAGGCTCTGTATGTGAGTCCTTTTACTGCTGTCCGATTTTCAGATCCGAACTCGATGTCATTTGGCCGTGGCGACGGTCCAGTCGCGAGTAGGTCAGAATTTTCCGCACGTCGTTATAAGGGCATAGTGACTTTCGGAAAGCTATAAATCCTAAACCGTATATCGGATTAAGACGAGTCTTAAACGAAAAGTCATCTACTCTATAGTGACCAGAACTTTCCCATGTTATATATTAAATGAAAACTATATTTGTATGATTAAATGTTTTCAACATGTTAAGAAATCAAACTTGTTAAGACTTGATTATTTGAAATGTGCTTCATATAGACAATTGACCACCCAAGTTGACCGGCGATTCACGAACGTTAAAAATTTGTAAAAACTACATGATGATATATATATGGATATATATATGGTTAACATGAGATTATGATAAGTAAGTATCTCACTAAGTATATTAACAATGAGTGATATACATAAAAATGAGTTTATTGAATTAAGAAACTCGCAAACGATATATATAACGATTATCGTTATAACAACGTCGTACTAAATACATATGAATCATATTAAGATATTGATACACTATGTTTAACATGATAAAATGATAATTAAGTATATCATTAAGTGTGTTAACAATGAACTACATATGTAAAACAAGACTACTAACTTAAGAATTTCGAAACAAGGCATTGATGTGTGCGAGGTGTACTAGGAAATAGTATTAATTTTTACAAGGAAATACTATTAAATACGATACAATTTTACACAAGTTATTTATTTATTTATAGAGTGGATATACCTAAACCTTGCTACAACACTTATAGGCAGTGTACCTAATCGTACAGTAGTGTAGTTTTTAGTAAGTCCGGTTCGTTCCACAGGGATCTCTTAAACAAGCTTAACGCTATATATTTAAAAACTATATTTGTAAAAATACAATAATATATATAAGTAATATTATTATTATAAAGGGGGGTTTTTTACCGTTTAATGACCGGTTTGTCGTTTTTTAAAACTTTAGTCGCAGTTAAAACCTAATGTAAAATATTAAAAATAAATATAACTTAATTTAAAGCGTAAAGTAAATAACGATAATGAAATTGCGATAAAATAAAATTGCGATAATTAAAGAGTACGATAATTAAAAGTGCAATTAAATACAATGACAATAAATAAAAGTGCGATAATTAAAAGTGCAATTAAATATGAAATAAAAGAATTATGCTTATTTAAACTTCCATAATCATGATGTTTGACGTGTTGATTTTTAGTTTATTCCCATGGGTTAATTGTTCTTTGTCCTGGATTATTCAATATGTCCATACGGATTTGTCCATAATAGTCCATCAGTCATAATCATAAAGTGCGAAAGCCTTCGTCAAATTATTCTTATTCCCGAAGTCAAATATTCCAACTAATTGGGGATTCGAATTGTAACAAGGTCTTAATACTTTGTTTAATGAATACACCAGGTTATCGACTGCGTGTAAACCAAGGTTTTACTACTTTATTAACAATTACACCAATTACCCTTGAATGTAATCCACCCCTGTTTCAACAAGTCTACTAACTATTAATCCAGTTCCGTGTCCGGTAAAATGAACAATTATTGGTATTTATAGATATCCCGCCCACCGTGCCCAGTCAAGCGTATGTGGTTATATATAAATACGTCAAATTATAAGTCTATATATTAAATTAACGAGGTATCATTTAGTTAATATAAAGCCCATTAATAGCCCATAGTCTAATTTCCACAAGTGTCGTTCTTTTGTCCAAACCCCAATTATGGTACAAAGCCCAATTACCCAATCTTAATATTTTTAGTCCAACATCATGATTACTTCGGTATTAAATAAGCATAATAATAACTTAGCTACGAGACATTAATTTAAAAATAACATTAACCATAACTTACAGTGATTAAAAATAGCGTAGCGTTACACGGACAGAATTTTGACTTACACCCTTACAACATTCGCTAACATACCCTTATTATAAGAATTTAAAATTAAAATTAAAATTAAAATTATAATATATATATATATATATATATATATATATATATATATATATATATATATATATATATATATATATATATATATATATATATTTTACGTATGATAGAAAGGAATGAAAAAGATGGTGTCAAAATTCGATCGAATGCGTTGCCTTTTATAGGCCCCATTTCAGTTTTGGTGTGCTCTGCGATCTCGAAGGGTTTTTCCTTCACAGCTCCGTGATCGCGGAGTAGTGGATTACAGCTCATCCAAGTTTGGCTCCTAGCTTGCCGACGAATTTTTTAATAAATAAATATTATATATATATATATATATATATAATTTTAAGAATTATTTATATATTATATTATATTTATATGCCTAGTTGACTTGTAATTTTCGCTCCGTTGCGTCGTGCGTTGAAAGTTAACTTTAGTCCCGGTTCCGGATTTTTGAACGTCCTTGCGTACAATTTAATATCTTGTAGTTTGCGTTTTGTAACTTGTACTTTTGTCATTTCTATACGTTTCTTATCAATAATTGGAACCACTTTGATTGTACTTTGTACTTTTGAGCTTTTTGGTCGTTTGCGTCTTCAATTCGTCGAATCTGTCTTTTGTCTTCACCTTTTATTATTTAAACGAATATCACTTGTAGATAGAACAATTGCAACTAAAAGCTTGTATTTCTTGAGGAATAATGCTATGAATTATGTGTTCGTTTTTAGCATTATCAGGCATATATGTAACGATTATCGTTGTAACGACATTTTAATGTATATATATCATATTAAGATATATTCATACATTATAATATCATGATAATGTAATAATTTAACATTTCATTTAAGTATAATAACAATAACAATGGATTAATTACATTTAACAAGATCATTAACTTAAAGGTCTTTAAACAACACTTACAGGTAATGACTAACGGTGACTTAACTACTCAGTTAAAATGTATATACATGTAGTGTATTAAGATGTATTAATATACTTTTGAAAGACTTCAAGACATATATCAAAGTATTTCTACTTAGCAAAAATGCTCAAAATTACATTCTCATTCGTTTCCATCAACAATTCTACTCGTGTACACCCGTATTTGTACTCGTACAATACACAGCTTCTAGATGTATTTACTATTGGTATATACAAATTTAATCATTCACTCTTAGCAGCTATCTTAGAGTCAAAAACATGTGGAACCATTATTTAACAACTTGTATGACTAATGAGATAAAAACAAACTTAAGGATCTTTTTTTTTCTTTATAACAAGTAATTTCGTTTTTATGATTTCACCCCATTTTTCCATTCCATTTTCTCATACTTACACTCCAAATTCTCTCTCAAAATACTCCTAACATCATTTTAGCTTCAATTACAAGCTTTAATCATCATAAAAACAACCATTCAAGAACACTTCAAGAAATCTTGCTAGCTTACTTCCAATCTTGCAAATCCATTTCAAGTGATCATCCAATCTCAAAAAATCTTTCTTATTTACAGTAATATATATTCCTAATTCAAGGTAATACTCATATTCAAACTTTGATTCAATTTCTATAACTATAACAATCTTATTTCGAGTGGAAACCTTATTTGAACTTGTTTTCGTGTCATGATTCTGCTTCAAGAACTTTCAAGCCATCCAAGGATCCTTTGAAGCTAGATCTATTTTTATCTTTTCCAGTAGGTTTATCCACAAAACTTGAGGTAGTAATAATGTTCATAACATCATTCAATTCATACATATAAAGCTATCTTATTCGAAGGTTTAAACTTGTAATCACTAGAACATAGTTTAGTTAATTCTAAACTTGTTCGCAAACAGAAGTTAATCCTTCTAACTTGACTTTTAAAATCAACTAAACACATGTTCTATATCTATATGATATGCTAATTTAATGATTTAAAACCTGGAAACACGATGAACACCGTAAAACCGGACATACGCCGTCGTAGTAACACCGCAGGCTGTTTTGGGTTAGTTAATTAAAAACTATGATAAAATTTGATTTAAAAGTTGTTCTTCTTTGAAAATGATTTTTCTTATGAACATGAAACTATATCAAAAAATCATGGTTAAACTCAAAGTGAAATTATGTTTTTCAAAATAGTCCTCAAGATGTCGTTCTTTCGACGGAAATGACTACCTCTTTAGTAAATGACATGTAACCTATATTTCCGACTACAAACTTATACTTTTCTGCTTAGATTCATAAACTTAAGTTCAATATAAAACCATAGCAATTTGATTCACTCAAAACGGATTTAAAACGAAGAAGTTATGGGTAAAACAAGATTGGATAATTTTGCTAGTTGTAGCTACGTGAAAATTGGTAACAAATCTATATCAATCATATCCTAGCAAACTTATATTGTATTATACATGTATTCTAATATATTATATAATCTTGGGATACCATAGACACGTAGGCAAATGTTTTGACATATCATATCGACCCATGTATATATATTATTTGGAACAACCATAGACACTCTATATGCAGTAATGTTGGAGTTAGCTATACAGGGTTGAGGTTGATTCCAAAAATATATATACTTTGAGTTGTGATCTAGCCTGAGACATGTATAGACTGGGTCGTGGATTGATTCAAGATAATATATATCAATTTATTTCTGTATATCAAACTATGGACAACTAGTTGTAGGTTACCAACTAGGACAGCTGACTTAATACACTTAAATCATTAAAATGTAATAAAAAGCGTTGTGAATATATTTCGATCATATTTTGATATATACGTACATATTTTTTATAGGTTCGTGAATCGACCAGTGGCCAAGTCTTACTTCCCGACGAAGTAAAAATATGTGAAAGTGAGTTATATTCCCATTTTTTAAAATCTAATATTTTTGGAATGAGAATACATGCAGTTTTATAAATGTTTTACAAAATAGACACAAGTATGCGAAACTACATTCTATGGTTGGATTATTAAACCGAATATCGCCCTTCAAGCCTGGTAGCCTAAGAATTAGGGAAATGGCCCCTAATTGACGCGAATCCTAAAGATAGATCTATTGGGCTTAACAACCCCCATTCAGGTTATGGATGGTTTAGTACTTCGAGATTATTATACAGACGAGAGGTTCTGTTTTGGGGATATTCTATGCATTAAGTTAACGTCGGTTACCAGGTGTTCAACATATGAATGATTTTTATGCACTTACGAGTGTAATGATATTTATGAAAAATGAGAAATCTTGTGGTCTATTATTATGATTTGATAATATATAGGTTAAACCTATAACTCACCAACATTTTTGTTGACGTTTTAAGCATGTTTATTCTCAGGTGATTATTAAGAGCTTCCGCTATTGCATACTAAAATAAGGACAAGATTTGGAGTCCATGCTTGTATGATATTGTGTAAAAACTGCATTCAAGAAACTTACTTTGATGTAATATATTTTTATTGTAAACCATTATGTAATGGTCGTGTGTAAACGGTATATTTTAGATTATCATTATTTGATAATCTACTTAATGCTTTTTAAACCTTTATTGATAAAATAAAGGTTATGGTTGTTATAAAAATGAATGCAGTCTTTGAAAAACGTCTCATATAGAGGTCAAAACCTCGCGACGAAATCAATTAATATGAAACGTTTATAATCAATATGAACGGGATATTTCAGTTGGTATCCAAGCGTTGGTCTTAGAGAACTAGAAAATTTGCATTAGTGTGTCTTATCGAGTTTGTTAGGATGCATTAGTGAGTCTGGACTTCGACCGTGTTTTCTTTAAAAATAATTGCTTAACATTTTTGTTGGAAACTATATATTATTAACATGTAAATATTATGTGATATATTAATCTCTTAACGTGTTTGATATTGTGTGATAGATATCTACCTCTAGTACGAATCCCATTGACTCACCTAATAATAATGAAGAGTCGAATATATATTGGGAAGATTCACAAATTCCCGAAGAACCGGAAGAAGAAGAACCGGAAGAAGAAGAACCGGAAGAAGAGGAACCAGAAGAAGAGGAACCGGAAGAAGAAGAGGTTCCGGAGGGGGAAATATTAGGAACCACAGAAAAACGGTCAAATAAAAGAAAATACTCAACCAATGGACCAAAGTTAATAATGGTCAATGGTGTTTCCGCTAAGGAAGCAAAATATTGGGAAGATTACCAATTCTTCGATGAATCGGATCCCGATGAGGATTTCGATTATGTTATAGAAATTACCCCGTGTGACGACCCGGAAATTTCCGACCAAATTTAAACTTTAATCTTTATATTATTCCGACACGATAAGCAAAGTTTGTTAAGTTAAATCTCAAGAATTTTAAACTGTGTTCATACATTCATTATAACCTCGACCAAATTCCGACGATTCACGAACCGTTATATATAAATAGATATGTATATGTATATATATATTATAACTTGAGAATATTAATAAAGTATTAAACGTATAATACTTTACACAAATGTATTTGTTTCAATATGATTTTCGACAAAATTTAAAAAATATATATTAAATGATTGAATTATCAGAAACATTGAATTATGATTACAAGTCTCTGTTGAGAGGTCCACTATGATTTGAGAAAATCTATTCCTCTTAACGATATTCAGAATAATTTGTAAAGCTATTTATAAATAAAAACAAAAAGTGTCATTTACGAAAGTTAGACAAAAGTTAGTGGAGAATTGGTTTCCATAATATTCTATTTTCAAACGTACAAAGACGTTTTCTGTTTAAAAAGAACTTTATAATTAAAACGTATATAACTTTTATAAATATCTAGAATCACTTTTGATAACTCATTTCTTAACCAGTATAATAAATATAACGATATTTATATTTCATTAAATATATATATAACAATTTAAATTAATATTATATATATTTATACGCGTATTATACATACATAGTTTTTATACTTTTACTATACTTTAACTTTACCTTTACTTTACTTTAACTTTAATAATTCATACTTTAATAATTCACTTTAATAATTCATACTTTAATAATTCACTTTAATAATTCATACTTTAATAATTCACTTTAATAATTCATACTTTAATAATTCACTTTAATAATTCAAAAATCTATTATAAATAGAATTCAATAGGTTTCATTATTTCATAGAAACTTGAAAATATATTTCTCTAAACTCTCTCAATCAATTTATATATATATATATATATTTACTCTGTATTATTTCAAGATATTATTAGTATACATAAAATATTACGACGGAGTGCTGTCCGAGTGATTTCAAAATAGTTTTTTTGAATGAGTCGAAGCTAAGGAAATTATGGGTTATAGCTATGGAGGTGATGGGTATGGTTCATGGGTATGCTCGTGAGGTCAATCTAGTGTTTATCATCTCCGTTGCATTTACGTACTTTCCTGCAATATTGAATCTCAATATTGATACGTTCGTGAATCCGAGGCCAACCTTGCACTTGTTAAATGACGTTATATGTATTTTTACTACGAAATACAGTATTGTGAGTTTCATTACTCCCTTTTTATATATATTTTTGGGCTGAGAATACATGCGCTGTTTTATAAATGTTTTACGAAATAGGCACAAGTACTAAAACTAATTCTATGTGGGTTTAAACCAGAAATATACCCTTAGCTTGGTAACATTAAACTACTTGTCTATGTACGGTAGGCGCGAATCCTAAAGATAGATCTATTGGGCCTGACAAACCCCATCCTGACTATGGGATGCTTTAGTACTTCGAGGTTATTTTAAACACACCTGATCTGGTGTACTTCAGAGGGTAAAACATGAACGTTAAGGCTTGTTACCGGGTGCCTACAACTTATAGAATACTTTTATACACTTGCGAGTGTACATATATTTATAAACGGAAATCTTGTGGTCTATTAATATATTGAAATGATTGTTATGATAAACCTATGAACTCACCAACCTTTTGGTTGACACTTTAAAGCATGTTTATTCTCAGGTATTAAAGAAATCTTCCGCTGTGCATTAGCTCATTTTAAGGATATTACTTGGAGTCATTCATGGCATATTTTGAAAGACGTTGCATTCGAGTCATTGAGTTCATCAAGATTATTAAGCCAATTATAGTTGGATGTATTATGAAATGGTGTGCATGCCGTCAACTTTCATTGTAAAGAAAGTTTATCTTTTAAAAACGAATGCAATGTTTGTAAAATGTATCATATAGAGGTCAAATACCTCGCGATGTAATCAACTATTGTGAATCGTTTATAATGTATATGAACGAGTCCTTTCAGTTGGTATCAGAGCGGTGGTCTTAGCGAACCAGGTCTGCATTAGTGTGTCTAACTGATAGTCGTTAGGATGCATTAGTGAGTCTGGACTTCGACCGTGTCTGCATGTCAAAAGTTTTGCTCATCATTTTTGTCAGAAATTACCTACTTATCATTCTTAGTCTAGACACATCTTATTGCATTGATTGCATGAATAGTGTATAGACAAAATTTATATCTTAGCGTATCTGCTAATTCATATCTTAGCGTATCTGTTACTGTAAACTTTGCCTGACATATTCCGTAAATTCCTCCGTAATCTATGAAACCTTTTGCTCTATATAATTAGAATACCACCCGATAGCCGAAATATCATTTCATATCAAAAAAATTCTTTATTCAATCGTACGAAATGGAATTCGTCATTAGTTCAAGTCCCTCGGATTCCGAAATGGAATCCCACTCAAGTTCCGAAAGCAGTGTGACCGGAATGGATCAACCAATTAGTCATCATCTATTCTGGATGAATTGGGGATGGGTTCGTAGCCTCCTTAATCATTGAAGACAAGAAGAAGGTGATCCCTTCCATCTACCACATTACCCTCTTGGCGAAGAACCTGAAGCACTTACCGGCGAACCTATCCGAAACACCATTTTCTCTCTTATTTCTAGAGTATCTCGTCACGATTACATACTACACCAAATTCTAGATTTTATTTATCCGCTCTTCCGAACCGACAATCACCTCGGTGTAATAGAAGAAGTCAACGAGCTTCGCGCTCGGGTAGTGGCTTTGGAGAATATGGTGCAAAGGTTACAAACACCAGCAGCAGCACCAGCAGCATAAACAGTACCACCATCAGCAACACCAACAGTACCATCACCACCACCAACAACAACATCCACATCCTACACCGCAACATCACAATCTGTATCTCAAACATCAACGTCATACGCCCTGTAAATATCCAGGAATATCAACAACAACAAATGATGAAGTATTAATTCATAAACTTCATTAAAGAGATATCTCTGTGGCAGTTATGTAATCTCCAAAATCTTAGAGATTATTTAATTATGACCGTAAATCGGATGAGTGAACAGAGATGGTAGAGTAGAAACTTTGATCGAAAATGGTGTACGATTTACAAGCTAGAATTGTTTTACCAACAACATCAACAGGACCGTAGCATCATCAACACAGTCAATGCCGTCAGTATCGTCAGAATCAACAGCACCTGTAACATCACAAACTCTATCAGTTCAAGAATCATTGTGGACATCATTACGAATCAATAACAAATATATTGTATCAACGAGTTATGAAGTATTAACTCATTTCCAATCGAAAGATTTATATGTATATTTTATATGTATAAATTTTTAAACCATAATAAATCTTCCCGTACTAAGCTATTATGTGTGAATCTTAACTACTCAGTTAATTCATATTACAAATATGCAATGATGTACGTCCTTCGTCCGCAACTTAACCATCGTTAATTACAATCTCTGTCTCAAATCAATAAAAATCCAATTCATAATAAATCAAGTGTATTATTCGAATATATGTTTGATTTTACACTTTCATCATTGATGTACTCAAAACTTTTCAAATAACATCATTCGTACATTGCGAAGTTCACAAGAATTTCACGAAAACCAACAAATAACAAAGTAATGATTCATAATTTCAATATTATTGAAGAAATACTTATGCAATTTATAAAGTTTTAGGGATTACTCAATTCTAGTTCCAACCATAAAACAAATGAGTTTAATTTAATAGTAACTCATTAAATCTATATTACATCTAAAGAAAATATACACATATATTTTCATAAAGACTGTAATAAACTTCTTTTGTACAAAATATTAATTGTGAAATTTTTTTTAACGGGTAGGTAATACCCGAGAGATATATAAATTCACAATTAATATATTACATTTTTCAAAACTGATTCAGCAATCATCAACTATACTCCCTACTTTCACAACAATATCCATTCTTTCATATAAATCAAAACAATCATACTCATTCAAATTCAATTACATATTCTGATTTTGAAATCGCATAATTCAATTCAAAATATAACCAGTATCATCACTCTTAGATTCCTATATCTTTCAAAGCTATACTTTGACTTCAAAACTGTGTTAGAACATCATATGTATTAACGATTACAATATGTGCTCAAACCCTTCGAAATTCCTGAAGACACTTCAACTAAGGAACAATCGAGATGATGATCCAACCACATGTTACCCACAGTTATACACCTGAAAAACTCTCAAAACCTAAGTCATAGTTCGACACGTATCCGTGTTAGACCCTTTGGCATTTACTAGCTAAAATAACTTTTCAATTCCGTTTCAAAATAGACAGTTTTGTCACAGCTCCAGCAAGTCAACTTCGACTTCTCAATCAAAACAGTCTTATTATAACCTCGATAGATACATTGCCCTTTCGCCAACGTTACCGGGGAATCGTTTATATTCACCACATTAGCAATAAACTTACCAACAACTTCACTGATCTTTGACTTTCCAAAAAAAAAAAAATCATTATAATTATCGAAACCCTATCATATACTCATTCGTACCTTATAACAAGAATTGCCATACCAATTATTGAGAATCAACAATCAGTATTTTGAAACCTCGCAGCATGTCTACATCAACAATTACATATACACACAACGTCTACCTCCAAGACTTACATTCTTTGAATGAGAAATTTCTGAAAAACACCCTAAACTGCGAACCAGTTCTCGAAATTTTGAAAAATGCTGATGAAACAGCAAAAACTGTAAACGACCTTAACAGTAAAAAGTTGGATGATAAAGGATAGTATATTGGAAAAGCTCGAAAAAAGATAAGCTTTGGAACTGGAAAACAGATTGAGCAAAGTATGAAGGAGGCTGTGGACAAATCACAAAGGCTGAACCTGCCTTCAAAGAATCCAAATGATTCAGTACTTGCTGAAGTCATTAACAAATACCTTGCTCCTGACTCTAAACCCCTGCGGACAATATCCTTCATCATCCTCTGATATTAGACATTCTAAGATATCATCGTATCTTTCATTATAAATATCATCCATACTTCTGAAGATATTTTTATAATTATTCTTATCTGAAATCATTTACCTCTTCGCGCTATCTGTATTATATCATAAAAAAACTATTTTAGTTTCTAAATTCTGAAACATTCGAGTTTAAAATAGGAATATTCTTAAAGAAGTGTTGGGAGCTGAAGCATGAGTTAGTATAATATAATGACACTTGATCAACGTGATTATATTACAGTAATTCATACTGAGTTTCTAAATGGAACATGATGATTCACATATCATAACGTCATCATGTGCTATGTTACACGACTCTTGTATTCTCTTTGATCTCTAAATATCAAGAAAATATTTCTTGATGATTCGGCCTTTTCCGAGGTATTCTGGTAATTTGACAAGTCAAGATCGTGCCATTACAATTTCCTTCCTAGAACATTAACAATGTTCATTCCGAAATTTATATCTACGAATTCTGGACCATTACAAGCAGTGCTTAATCGCAAGAAGAAGAAACGAAAGGACAAAGCTCCGAACTAGAAATGGGAGTATAAATCATAGCAAATAGAAGAGAGCATTAACTGTGGATGACAATGATTATAGAAGAAGCAAGGACTTTGAAATATAAGGGAAGATATAAAACCCAACAACAATCCAGAAATCACAAACCTTATATATCAATGCATATAGCAATATAAAGACACGGGAGAACTAAAAACACTATAAAACCAAGAGTATAGTAGAAGTAAATAGATTCTTCTGGAGGGAGATGAAAAAGAAGAGCGACAGATATGAAAGTGAGGAGTATATCAAGAATCAGCACTGGATGAAGCATATTGACAAATACTTTAAAATATGAGTTGAGAAGGTGTGAGTTGTAAGAAAACAAATGAGGTGGATTTATAGTGAAATATCCGACAGAGAAATCAAAATGGATTATCGCATTAATTCGAAGAGGATCATAATTTCCTTAATCGCCGAATAATCAAATCCAATATAGATTACAAAGATTTTCTTTTCGGAGATCAATCGTGATGACGTCAAAAGATACGACGAATCACTATTATCTTATTTCATTCATTTACGATAACTTCACTCACACGCTTCGAGTAATCGAATTATTTTATCCATTCTTCTTGAACATGATAAAACTCTATAATCGTTATAATAACATTCTCATTGTTAGTCATGACGACCTCTATCAAATTTCGGGGACGAAATTTCTTTAACGGGTAGGTACTGTGACGACCCGGAAATTTCCGACCAAATTTAAACTTTAATCTTTATATTATTCCGACACGATAAGCAAAGTTTGTTAAGTTAAATCTCAAGAATTTTAAACTGTGTTCATACATTCATTATAACCTCGACCAAATTCCGACGATTCACGAACCGTTATATATAAATAGATATGTATATGTATATATATATTATAACTTGAGAATATTAATAAAGTATTAAACGTATAATACTTTACACAAACGTATTTGTTTCAATATGATTTTCGAAAAAATTAAAAAAATATATATTAAATGATTGAATTATCAGAAACATTGAATTATGATTACAAGTCTCTGTTGAGAGGTCCACTATGATTTGAGAAAATCTATTCCTCTTAACGATATTCAGAATAATTTGTAAAGCTATTTATAAATAAAAACAAAAAGTGTCATTTACGAAAGTTAGACAAAAGTTAGTGGAGAATTGGTTTCCATAATATTCTATTTTCAAACGTACAAAGACGTTTTCAGTTTAAAAAGAACTTTATAATTAAAACGTATATAACTTTTATAAATATCTAGAATCACTTTTGACAACTCATTACTTAACCAGTATAATAAATATAACGATATTTATATTTCATTAAATATATATATAACGATTTAAATTAATATTATATATATTTATACGCGTATTATACATACATAGTTTTTATACTTTTACTATACTTTAACTTTACCTTTACTTTACTTTAACTTTAATAATTCATACTTTAATAATTCACTTTAATAATTCATACTTTAATAATTCACTTTAATAATTCATACTTTAATAATTCACTTTAATAATTCATACTTTAATAATTCACTTTAATAATTCAAAAATCTATTATAAATAGAATTCAATAGGTTTCATTATTTCATAGAAACTTGAAAATATATTTCTCTAAACTCTCTCAATCAATTTATATATATATATATATATATATATATATATATATATATATATATATATATATATATATATATATATATATATATATATATATATTTACTCTGTATTATTTCAAGATATTATTAGTATACATAAAATATTACGACGGAGTGCTGTCCGAGTGATTTCAAAATAGTTTTTTTGAATGAGTCGAAGCTAAGGAAATTATGGGTTTTAGCTATGGAGGTGATGGGTATGGTTCATGGGTATGCTCGTGAGGTCAATCTAGTGTTTATCATCTCCGTTGCGTTTACGTACTTTCCTGCAATATTGAATCTCAATATTGATACGTTCGTGAATCCGAGGCCAACCTTGCACTTGTTAAATGACGTTATATGTATTTTTACTACGAAATACAGTATTGTGAGTTTCATTACTCCCTTTTTATATATATTTTTGGGCTGAGAATACATGCGCTGTTTTATAAATGTTTTACGAAATAGGCACAAGTACTAAAACTAATTCTATGTGGGTTTAAACCAGAAATATACCCTTAGCTTGGTAACATTAAACTACTTGTCTATGTACGGTAGGCGCGAATCCTAAAGATAGATCTATTGGGCCTGACAAACCCCATCCTGACTATGGGATGCTTTAGTACTTCGAGGTTATTTTAAACACACCTGATCTGGTGTACTTCAGAGGGTAAAACATGAACGTTAAGGCTTGTTACCGGGTGCCTACAACTTATAGAATACTTTTATACACTTGCGAGTGTACATATATTTATAAACGGAAATCTTGTGGTCTATTAATATATTGAAATGATTGTTATGATAAACCTATGAACTCACCAACCTTTTGGTTGACACTTTAAAGCATGTTTATTCTCAGGTATTAAAGAAATCTTCCGCTGTGCATTAGCTCATTTTAAGGATATTACTTGGAGTCATTCATGGCATATTTTGAAAGACGTTGCATTCGAGTCATTGAGTTCATCAAGATTATTAAGCCAATTATAGTTGGATGTATTATGAAATGGTGTGCATGCCGTCAACTTTCGTTGTAAAGAAAGTTTATCTTTTAAAAACGAATGCAATGTTTGTAAAATGTATCATATAGAGGTCAAATACCTCGTGATGTAATCAACTATTATGAATCGTTTATAATGTATATGAACGGGTCCTTTCACCCCGACCCAATTTAAAGAGGCAAAATAAAATAATAAGGGAAAAGGTATAAAAATAGAGAAACCTGATTCCAACCCCGATGAACTTTATATGTATCGGCAACATCCGTATTTCCTAAATTGTAACAATAACACGGGAACCTCTAAACCACCAGGTTTTTCTAAACCATTGTGGAAAATGACAGCTCGTATTAGGGGAGCACCATATATCCCTAGAAAATTAGCGAAACGAACTTAGTCCGAAGAAGAAGAAACAAGCGAGTCGAAATAAAGGGTTGTAATCATGCGGTGTAATATATGTAATATAAGTGTGCTTGTACTTTTATGTTGTATGTAAAAAAAAATTTGCTTGTATTATTTGATAATTATCTTTTACAAATCTAATCCTCATCTGTTTTACAGTATAAAAACACAATGGACGTTAAGGATAGACAACCAAAAATTTTAGAAGACCTACCCGGGGACATGATTGATGAAATCTTGTCTAAAGTTGGTCAAAATTCGTCGACACAATTATTTACGGTGAAATTAGTTTGTAGAACATTTGATGAAAGTTCCAAGAATGCCTTAGTTTATAAAAGGCTTTCCTTTAAAAGTTGGGGTATATCACATTGGGGAGACCGTAAGCTACGCCGTGTTTTCTTTAAAGCATTAAATGCGGAGAACTCAAGTGCAATTTTACGCTACGGATTAAGAACCTATTTTGACTCAACTTATCCCAACATAGGACTTCATGAATTAGAAAGAGCTTCTAACATGCAACATAAAGAAGCATGTTATGCTTATGGGTTAGTGATGTTCGCTTCTCACCAAAGTGAGAAAAAGAACATCGGATTACAACTATTAAACAAAACATTCCCACAAGTAACGGACTCAGTAGTTGGGGTGAGAAACAAGGTTTTTAGATTGTTACGGGGCTGTTGGGCATTACGAAACTCTCGTCCCTTTGACGATGTTACAACATGCTATCTTATAAACGGCCACAACGATTATGTTCCACAAAACCAAGGATGGGAAGTAGTCTTAGTAAAACCAGAATGCATGATTTGTTTCTGGACTTATGAACTACGTGTCTTTATTGCCTTTGTTGAACGACTTGCGTATTAACTAGGATTGTCATCGAAACTGCTTTGTATCAATGTTATTGTGTGCTATATTTTATGCTATATAGCGGTATTGTAAGGTTGTAAAATATTGTGTAATAGTTTGAACGCGAAATATTATTATAATCAGTTTTTCATATAGAATTGTAGTGGTTGAATTGTATAGTAGCTACTAAGTATGAACTTAACGGGTAGGTACTACCCGAATGAGGAAAAAAAAACTATAAAACGCTAATATGAAGAAAAAGCTTTTATAAATAAGTTCATATTATGCTACGAAATACTATTGACTACTCTTGATATTCTATATGATTAACTAAATTCTTTTGGCTATTTTTGAAGGAAATGACACCAACTACTCGACACACCCTGAATATGAGCGAGGAAGAATTCCGTGCTTTCTTTGCAGCAAACATAGCCGCAGTACAGGCTGCGATGCAAAATAACAATAACTCTGAATCCAGCAATGGAACTAACGCTACGAGAACTCGTGTAGGATGCTCCTACAAAGAATACACTGCCTGTAAACCTTTGGAATTCGATGGAACTGAAGGTCCAATCAGATTAAAACGGTGGACTGAGAAGGTTGAATCGGTGTTTGCCATAAGTAAGTGCACTGAAGAAGACAAAGTAAAGTACGCTACGCATACCTTCATGGGTACTGTGTTAACATGGTGGAACACTTATCTAGAACAGGTGGGACAAGATGCTGCTTACGCACTACCGTGGTCATCATTCAAACACTTAATGAACGAGCAATACCGTCCCAGAAACGAGGTCAATAAGCTAAAGTTAGAGCTTAGAGGGTTACGAACACAAGGGTTTAATATTACCACGTATGAATGACGATTCACAGAGTTGTGCCTATTGTGTCCGGGAGTGTTCGAAGATGAAGAAGAGAAAATCGACGCATTTGTAAAAGGGTTACCGGAAAGGATCCAAGAGGATATAAGTTCACACGAGCCCACCTCCATACAAAAGGCAAGTCAAATGGCTCATAAACTTATAAATCAAATTGAGGAAATGATTAAAGAACAGGCGGCCGAAGAAGCCAATACGAAACAAGTCAAGAGGAAATGGGAAGAAACCAGTGATAAGGGTCACAATTTCAATAATTAACCTAACAATCACAACTACAATCGCACCAATTTTCGCAACAACAAACGCAACAACAACAACCACCCCAGCAACAACTACAACAACCGTTTCAACAACAATAACAACCACAACAACAACAATCCCAACAATAACAACAAGAGGCAGAAATTCTGCCAGAGATGTGAAGGATACCATCCAACTGGGCTCTGTACAGCAGTGTGTACTAAGTGTAATAGAAAGGGCCATGGTGCGACAAAGTGCGAAATCTACGGATCAATGGCTAAGGGAACAAATAATGCCGGAACAAGTTATGCCGACATTACCTGTTTTGGATGCGGAAAGAAGGGACATTACAAAAATATGTGTCCAAATCAGGGGGATAATAATGGGCAAGGCCAAGGAAGAGTCTTCAACATTAATGCAGTTGAAGCGTAGGAAGACCCGGAGCTTGTTACGGGTACGTTTCTTATTGACAATACATCTGCTTATGTTTTATTTGATTCGGGTGTGGATAGAAGCTATATGAGTAAGGATTTCTGTGCTAAATTAAGTTGTCCATTGACGCCTTTAGATAATAAGTTTATACTAGAATTAGCAAACGGTAAATTAATTGCAGCAGATAATATATGTCGGAATCGAGAAATTAAACTGGGTAGCGAAACGTTTAAGATTGATTTGATACCAGTAGAATTAGGGATTTTTGATGTGATAATCGGCATGGACTGGTTGAAAGAGGTGAAAGCAGAGATCATATGTTACAAAAATGCAATTCGCATTGTACGAGATGAAGGAAAACCCTTAATGGTGTACTGAGAAAAGAGCAACGCGAAGCTAAATCTTATTAGTAATTTGAAGGCGCAAAAGCTAATAATAAAGGGTTGCTATGCTGTTCTAGCACACGTTGAGAAAGTACAAACTGAAGAAAAGAGCATCAATGATGTTCCCGTCGCAAAAGAATTTCCCGATGTATTTCCGAAAGAATTACCGGGATTACCTCCACACCGATCCGTTGAATTTCAAATAGATCTTGTACTGGGAGCTGCACCAATAGCTCGTGCTCCATACAGACTCGTACCCAGCGAAATGAAGGAACTCCAAAGCCAATTACAAGAACTTCTAGAGCGTGGTTTCATACGACCAAGTACATCACCATGGGGAGCTCCTGTTTTGTTTGTCAAAAAGAAGGATGGTACATTCAGGTTGTGTATCGACTACCGAGAGTTGAAAAAACTTACCATCAAGAACCGTTACCCACTACTGAAAATCGAAGACTTATTTGATCAACTACAAGGCTCATCGGTTTATTCAAAGATCGATTTACGTTCCGGATATCATCAAATGCAGGTAAAGGAGGATGATATTCCGAAGACTGCTTTCAGGACGCGATACGGTCATTACGAGTTTATGGTTATGCCATTTGGTTTAACTAATGCACCAGCTGTGTTCATGGACCTCATGAACAGAGTGTGTGGACCATATCTCGACAAGTTTGTCATTGTCTTCATCGATGACATACTTATTTACTCAAAGAATGATCAAGAGCATGAAGAACATTTGAGGAAAGTACTAGAATTGTTGAGGAAAGAAAAACTGTACGCTAAGTTTTCAAAGTGTTCATTTTGGTTGAAAGAAGTTCAATTCCTCGGACATGTTGTGAGCAAAGAAGGTATTCAGGTTGATCCGGCAAAGATTGAAACCGTTGTAAACTGGGAAACCCCAAAAACTCCGAAGCATATACGTCAATTTTTAGGATTGGCTGGTTATTACAGAAGATTCATCCAAGATTTTTCCAAAATAGCAAAACCCTTGACTGCATTAACGCATAAAGGAAAGAAATTTGAATGAAAGGATGAACAGGAGGAAGCGTTCTAATTATTGAAGAAAAAGCTAACTACGGCACCTACATTGTCATTGCCTGAAGGGAATGATGATTTTGTGATATATTGTGATGCCTCAAAGCAAGGTCTCGGTTGTGTATTAATGCAACGAACGAAAGTAATTGCTTATGTGTCTAGACAATTGAAGATTCACTAGCAAAATTATACGACTCACGATTTGGAATTAGGCGCTGTTGTTTTTGCATTAAAGACTTGGAGGCATTACTTATATGGGGTCAAAAGTATTATATATATCGACCACAAAAGTCTCCAACATATATTTGATCAGAAATAACTAAACATGAGGCAGCGTAGGTGGATTGAATTGTTAAATGACCACGACTTTGAGATTCGTTACCACCCGGGGAAGGCGAATGTGGTAGCCGACGCTTTGAGTAGAAAGGACAGAGAACCTATACGGGTAAAAGCTATGAACATAATTATTCGTACTAACCTTACTACTCAAATAAAGGAGGCGCAACAGGGGGTTGTAAAAGAAGGAAAGTTGAAGAATGAGATACCCAAAGGATCGGAGAAACATCTTAAAATTCGGGAAGACAAAACCCGATATAGGTCTGATAGAATTTGGGTACCAAAGTTTGGAGATGTGAGAGATATGGTACTTAAGGAAGCACATAAAACCAGATACTCAATACATCCTAGAGCAGGAAAAATGTACAAAGATCTCAAGAAGCACTTTTGGTGGCCGGGTATGAAAGCCGATATTGCTAAATATGTAGGAGAATGTTTGACGTGTTCAAAGGTTAAAGCTGAACATCAGAAACTATCAGGTCTACTCCAACAACCTGAAATCCCAGAAGGGAAATGGGAAAACATTACCATGGATTTCATTACTAAATTGCCAAGGACTGCAAGTGGTTATGATACTATTTGGGCAATAGTCGATCATCTCACCAAGTCAGCACACTTCCTGCCAATGAGAGAAGATGACAAAATGGAGAAGTTAGCACGTCTATACTTGAAGGAAGTTGTCTCCAGATATGGAATACCAGTCTCTATAATCTCTGATAGGATGGCAGATTTGTTTCAAGGTTTTGGCAGACACTGCAACAAGCATTGGGGACTCGTCTAGACATGAGTACTGCTTATCATCCATAAACTGATGGGCAGAGTGAAAGGATGATACAGACCCTTGAAGACATGCTACGAGCATGTGTTATCGATTTCAGAAACAGTTGGGATCGACACCTACCGTTAGCAGAATTTTCCTACAACAACAGTTATCATTCGAGTATTGAGATGACGCCGTTTGAGGCACTTTATGGTAGAAAGTGCAGGTCTCAATTTGTTGAAGTGAAGTGGGGGATAGACAGATTACGGGTCCAGAGATAATACAAGAAACTACGGAGAAAATCATCCAAATTCAACAACGATTAAAAACCGCCCAGAGTCGACAAAAGAGCTATGCGGACAGTAAAAGAAAAGATATAGAATTTGAGATTGGAGAGATGGTTATGCTTAAGGTTTCACCTTGGAAAGGCGTTGTTCGATTTGGTAAACGGGGGAAACTAAATCCAAGGTACATTGGACCATTCAAGATTATAGATCGTGTCGGACCAGTAGCTTACCAACTGGAGTTACCTCAATAACTTGTGGCTGTACATAACACTTTTCATGTCTCGAATCTGAAGAAGTGTTTTGCTAAAGAAGATCTCACTATTCCGTTAGACGAAATCCAAATCAACGAAAAACTTCAATTTATTGAAGAACCCGTCAAAATAATGGATCGTGAGGTTAAAAGACTTAAGCAAAACAAGATACCAATTGTTAAGGTTCGATGGAATGCCCATAGAGGATTCGAGTTTACCTGGGAGCGTGAAGATCAGATGAAGAAGAAATACCCGCACCTATTTCCAGAAGATGCGTCAACACCTCCAACTTCTTAAAATTTCGGGACGAAATTTAATTAACGGGTAGGTACTGTAGTGACCCAAACTTTCCCATGTTATATATTAAATGAAAACTATATTTGTATGATTAAATGTTTCCAACATGTTAAGCAATCAAACTTGTTAAGACTTGATTATTTGAAATGTGCTTCATATAGACAATTGACCACCCAAGTTGACCGGCGATTCACGAACGTTAAAAATTTGTAAAAACTACATGATGATATATATATGGATATATATATGGTTAACATGAGATTATGATAAGTAAGTATCTCACTAAGTATATTAACAATGAGTGATATACATAAAAATGAGTTTATTGAATTAAGAAACTCGCAAACGATATATATAATGATTATCTTTATAACAACGTCTTACTAAATACATATGAATCATATTAAGATATTGATACACTATGTTTAACATGATAAAATGAGAATTAAGTATATCATTAAGTGTGTTAACAATGAACTACATATGTAAAACAAGACTACTAACTTAAGAATTTCGAAACGAGGCATATATGTAACGATTATCGTTTTAACGACATTTTAATGTATATATATATCATATTAAGATATATTCATACATTATAATATCATGATAATGTAATAATTTAACATCTCATTTATGTAGTGACCCGAACTTTTTCGAACCTTTCTATGATTATATGTTTAATGAAAACTATATTTACATGATTAAATGTTTCCAACATGTTAAGCAATCAAACTTGTTAAGACTTGGTTAATTGAAACGAAAATTTTGTAAACGTCTGATTACCCAGTTTGACCAATGATTCACGAACGCTATAAGTTGTATATGACATGTTGATACATAAATGAATAAATATATATGTTTAACATGATATAATGATCATCAAGTATCTCATTAAAAATAGTAACAATAAGTTATATACTTAAAAGGGAGACTATTGACGTATGAAACTCGAAACGATACATATAACGATTATCGTTATAACCACGTCTTACTAAATATATATGAAGCATATTAATACATTGTTATATTATATATAACATGATAATATTATAATTAAAAATATCATTAAGTGTATTAACAATGAACTACATAAGTAAAAACAAGACTACTAACTTAAGGATTTCGAAACGAGACATATATGTAACGATTATCGTTGTAACGACATTTAAATGTATATATCATATTAAGATATATTAAGATATCATTATATCATGATAATATAATAATTTAAAATCTCATTTGATATTATAAACTTTGGGTTAACAACATTTAACAAGATCGTTAACCTAAAGGTCTCAAAACAACACTTACATGTAACGACTAACGATGACTTAACGACTCAGTTAAAATGTATATACATGTAGTGTTTTAATATGTATTCATACACTTTTGAAAGACTTCAAGACACTTATCAAAATACTTCTACTTAACAAAAATGCTTACAATTACATCCTCGTTCAGTTTCATCAACAATTCTACTCGTATGCACCCGTATTCGTACTCGTACAATACACAGCTTTTAGATGTATGTACTATTGGTATATACACTCCAATGATCAGCTTTAAGCAGCCCATGTGAGTCACCTAACACATGTGGAAACCATCATTTGGCAACTAGCATGAAATATCTCATAAATTTACAAAAATATGAGTAATCATTCATGACTTATTTACATGAAAACAAAATTACATATCCTTTATATCTAATCCATATACCAACGACCAAAAACACCTACAAATACTTTCATTCTTCAATTTTATTCATCTAATTGATCTCTCTCAAGTTCTAACTTCAAGTTCTAAGTGTTCTTCATAAATTCTACAAATTCTAGTTACATAAAATCAAGAATACTTTCAAGTTTGCTAGCTCACTTCCAATCTTGTAAGGTGATCATCCAACCTCAAGAAATCTTTGTTTCTTACAGTAGGTTATCATTCTAATACAAGGTAATAATCATATTCAAACTTTGGTTCAATTTCTATAACCATAACAATCTTATTTCAAGTGATGATCTTACTTGAACATGTTTTCGTGTCATGATTATGCTTCAAGAACTTCGAGCCATCCAAGGATCCATTGAAGCTAGATCCATTTTTTTTTCCAGTAGGTTTATCTAAGGAACTTAAGGTAGTAATGATGTTCATAACATCAATCGATTCATACATAAAAAGTTATCATATTCGAAGTGGTAAACTAGTAATCACTAGAACATAGTTTAGTTAATTCTAAACTTGTTCGCAAATAAAGTTAATCCTTCTAACTACACTTTTAAAATCAACTATACACATGATCTATATCTATATGATATGCTAACTTAATGATTTAAAACCCGGAAACACGATAAACACCATAAAACCGGATTTACGCCGTCGTAGTTACAACCGGGGGCTGTTTTGGTTTGGATAATTAAAAACTATGAAAAACTTTGATTTAAAACTATACTTATGGAAAAATGATTTTTCTTATGAACTTGAAACCATATCCAAAAATCATGGTTAAACTCAAAGTGAAAGTATGTTTTTCAAAACAGTCACCAAGATGTCGTTCTTTCGACGGAAATGACTACCTCTTTCAAAAATGACTTGTAACTTGTATTTTTGACTATAAACCTATACCTTTTCTGTTTAGTTTCATAAATTCAAGTTCAATACGAAACCGTGGCCGCTTAAATCACTCAAAACGGATTAGAAACGAAGAAATGGCGAGCAAAACAAAATTGGTAAAAACTACTCATTTTAGCTACGTGAAAATTGGTAACAAATCTATTCCAACCATAACTTAATCAACTTGTATTGTATATTATTTAATCTTGAGATACCATAGACATGTATACAATGTTTCGACCTATCATGTCGACACATCTATATATATATTTCGGAACAACCATAGACACTCTATATGTGAATGTTGGAGTTAGCTATACAGGGTTGAGGTTGATTCCAAAATATATATAGTTTGAGTTGTGATCAATACTGAGATATGTATACACTGGGTCGTGGATTGATTCAAGATAATATATATCGATTTATTTCTGTACATCTAACTGTGGACAACTAGTTGTAGGTTACTAACGAGGACAGCTGACTTAATAAACTTAAAACATCAAAATGTATTAAAAGTGTTGTAAATATATTTTGAACATACTTTGATATATATGTACATATTTGTTATAGGTTTGTGAATCGACCAGTGGCCAAGTCTTACTTTCCGACGAAGTAAAAAATCTGTGAAAGTGAGTTATAGTCCCACTTTTAAAATCTAATATTTTTGGGATGAGAATACATGCAGATTTTATAAATGATTTACAAAATAGACACAAGTACGTGAAACTACATTCTATGGTTGAACTATCCAAATCGAATATGCCCCTTTTTATTAAGTCTGGTAATCTAAGAATTAGGGAACAGACACCCTAATTGACGCGAATCCTAAAGATAGATCTATTGGGCCTAACAAACCCCATCCAAAGTACCGGATGCTTTAGTACTTCGAAATTTATATCATATCCGAAGGGTGTCCCGGAATGATGGGGATATTCTTATATATGCATCTTGTTAATGTCGGTTACCAGGTGTTCACCATATGAATGATTTTTATCTCTATGTATGGGATGGGTATTGAAATATGAAATCTTGTGGTCTATTGTTACGATTTGATATATATAGGTTAAACCTATAACTCACCAACATTTTTTGTTGACGTTTTAAGCATGTCTATTCTCAGGTGATTATTAAGAGCCTCCGCTGTCGCATGCTTAAATAAGGACGAGATTTGGAGTCCATGCTTATATGATATTGTGTAAAAACTGCATTCAAGAAACTTATTTCATTGTAACATATTTGTATTGTAAACCATTATGTAATGGTCGCGTGTAAACAGGATATTTTAGATTATCATTATTTGATAATCTACGTAAAGCTTTTTTTAAACCTTTATTGATGAAATAAAGGTTATGGTTTGTTTTAAAATGAATGCAGTCTTTGAAAAACGTCTCATATAGAGGTCAAAACCTCGCAACGAAATCAATTAATATGGAACGTTTTTATTCAATAAGAACGGGACATTTCAATTTAAGTATAATAACAATGGATTAATTACATTTAACAAGATCGTTAACTTAAAGGTCTTAAAACAACACTTACATGTAATGACTAACTGTGACTTAACGACTCAGTTAAAATGTATATACATGTAGTGTATTAAGATGTATTAATACACTTTTGAAAGACTTCAAGACATATATCAAAGTATTTCTACTTAGCAAAAATGCTCAAAATTACATTCTCATTCGTTTCCATCAACAATTCTACTCGTGTACACCCGTATTTGTACTCGTACAATACACAGCTTCTAGATGTATTTACTATTGGTATATACAACTTTAATCATTCATTCTTAGCAGGCATCTTAGATTCAAAAACATGTGGAACCGTTATTTAACAATTTGTATGACTAATGAGATAAAAACAAACTTAAGGATCTTTTTTTTCTTTATAACAAGTAATTTCGTTTTTATGATTTCACCCTATTTTTCCATTCCATTTTCTCATACTTACACTCCAAATTCTCTCTCAAAATACTCCTAACATCATACTTGATCATCTTCAAGCATTTTCACCATCTTTTAGCTTCAATTACAAGCTTTAATCATCATAAAAACAACCATTCAAGAACACTTCAAGAAATCTTGCTAGCTTACTTCCAATCTTGCAAATCCATTTCAAGTGATCATCCAATCTCAAGAAATCTTTCTTATTTACAGTAAGATATCCTTCTAATTCAAGGTAATACTCATATTCAAACTTTGATTCAATTTCTATAACTATAACAATCTTATTTCTAGTGGAAACCTTACTTGAACTTGTTTTCGAGTCATGATTCTGCTTCAAGAACTTTCAAGCCATCCAAGGATCCTTTGAAGCTAGATCCATTTTTCTCTTTTCCAGTAGGTTTATCCACAAAACTTGAGGTAGTAATGATGTTCATAACATCATTCGATTCATACATATAAAGCTATCTTATTCGAAAGTTTAAACTTGTAATCACTAGAACATAGTTTAGTTAATTCTAAACTTGTTAGCAAACAGAAGTTAATCCTTCTAACTTGACTTTTAAAATCAACTAAACACATGTTCTATATCTATATGATATGCTAACTTAATGATTTAAAACCTGGAAACACGATGAACACCGTAAAATCGGACATACGCCGTCGTAGTAACACCGCGGGCTGTTTTGGGTTAGTTAATTAAAAACTATGATAAACTTTGATTTAAAAGTTGTTCTTATGGGAAAATAATTTTTCTTATGAACATGAAACTATATCCAAAAATCATGGTTAAACTCAAAGTGGAAGTATGTTTTTCAAAATAGTCATCAAGATGTCGTTCTTTCGACGGAAATGACTACCTCTTTAGTAAATGACATGTAACCTATATTTTCGACCATACACTTATACTTTTTATGCTTAGATTCATAAACTTAAGTTCAATATGAAACCATAGCAATTTGATTCACTCAAAACGGATTTAAAACGAAGAAGTTATGGGTAAAACAAGATTGGATAAATTTGCTTGTTGTAGCTACGTGAAAATTGGTAACAAATCTATATCAATCATATCCTAGATAACTTATATTGTATTATACATGTATTCTAATATATTATGTAATCTTGGGATACCATAGACACGTATGAAAATGTTTTGACATATCATATCAACCCATGTATATATATTATTTGGAACAACCATAGACACTCTATATGCAGTAATGTTGGAGTTAGCTATACAGGGTTGAGGTTGATTCCAAAAATATATATACTTTGAGTTGTGATCTAGCCTGAGACATGTATACACTGGGTCGTAGATTGATTCAAGATAATATATATCAATTTATTTCTGTACATCAAACTATGGACAACTAGTTGTAGGTTACTAACAAGGACAGCTGACTTAATACACTTAAATCATTAAAACGTAATAAAAAGTGTTGTGAATATATTTCGATCATACTTTGATATATACCTACATATTTGTTATAGGTTCGTGAATCGACCAGTGGCCAAGTCTTACTTCCCGACGAAGTAAAAATCTGTGAAAGTGAGTTATAGTCCCATTTTTTAAAATCTAATATTTTTGGAATGAGAATACATGCAGTTTTATAAATGTTTTACAAAATAGACACAAGTATGCGAAACTACATTCTATGGTTGGATTATTAAACCGAATATCGCCCTTCAAGTCTGGTAGCCTAAAAATTAGGGAAATGGCCCCTAATTGACGCGAATCCTAAAGATAGATCTATTGAGCTTAACAACCCCCATTCAGGTTATGGATGGTTTAGTACTTCGAGATTATTATACAGACGAGAGGTTCTGTTTTGGGGATATTCTAAGCATTAACTTAACGTCGGTTACTAGGTGTTCAACATATGAATGATTTTTATGCACTTACGAGTGTAATGATATTTATGAAAAATGAGAAATCTTGTGGTCTATTATTATGATTTGATAATATATAGGTTAAACCTATAACTCACCAACATTTTTGTTGATGTTTTAAGCATGTTTATTCTCAGGTGATTATTAAGAGCTTCCGCTGTTGCATACTAAAATAAGGACAAGATTTGGAGTCCATGCTTGTAAGATATTGTGTAAAAACTGCATTCAAGAAACTTATTTTGATGTAATATATTTTTATTGTAAACCATTATGTAATGGTCGTGTGTAAACGGTATATTTTAGATTATCATTATTTGATAATCTACGTAATGCTTTTTAAACCTTTATCGATAAAATAAAGGTTATGGTTGTTATAAAAATGAATGCAGTCTTTGAAAAACGTCTCATATAGAGGTCAAAACCTCGCGATGAAATCAATTAATATGGAACGTTTATAATCAGTATGAACGGGATATTTTATACTCGAACCGAAATATCTGGAAATCAACTTTTCCAGAAGCCTAGGGGCCTGATCAGACCTTGAAAAACAGAAAACAAGTGCTCCGGCGGGATTCTTGGTGTTTGATGCTCATCACGGTTCTCATCCTTGATGCGTGTGAGCTTCAAGTGTACAAATCTTGATGTTTTAGCATCACTTTAACCAAGGTTTAACCATCAACACACAAAGTTAAGACTAAGAAATAAAACAAAACTCACGTGAGAGTTTGAGCAAGGTGATGAACCAAAGTTACATCAATTTCTTAGTTTTAACACAAGTACAATTTCTATTAAGCTATAAACTTTGAATCATACTAAATAAGCAAGACCTTAAGCTATAGAACTTAGATATTAGCTAAATATTAAAGACCTTAGACTACAAAGTCTAGATCTCATGTTCTTGGTGAAACCCTAAGTCATAACACTTAGACTTTCAACTTTTACACAACCATAAGTTATGAAACTTAGATCCTGTAAAGTAATATGAACACAAGCTAATGAACTTTTGTTTAAAAAAAGTAGAAGACCATAAGTTACACAACTTAGATCAAACACAAAAATGAAACCCTAAGCTAGAGAGCTTGGATTCCTAACAACACTTATGAGATCTCAATCTAGTAAGCTTGTATCTTTTGTTTCAAGAAAACACAAGTCACAAAACTAAAGTACAACAAATTAAAGAAGATCATAAGTTAGTAAACTTGGATCTTTAACTAACTTTTTGTAGAAACATCAAGCTAGTAAGCTTGTATTTCAAACTTTCTTGAAAATCCATAAAGTAAAGTGTTAGATCTAAAAGTTACATGAAGATCATAAACATGAGTTTTGATCTTTTAACACAATTAAAGAGATCTTAAGTTAGTAACTTAGATATAACAAGATTATGAAGATTCAAAGCTAAAAAGCTTGAATCCTTCATGTTCTTGAAGATTCTTCAAAACAACGTTAAATCTTACAAGAGTAATGAAGATTCAAGTTACAAAACTTGAATCTTTATTCATGATGATGATGATTCATGAATTAAAGTAAGAAAAGAAAGAAAAAGAAATCAAGAACTTACAAGTTCTTCAAGTAATTTAGAGAGAAAAATTTAGAGTGAGAAAGTAGAGAGAAGTGTATGTTTGAGCAAATGAATGAAGTGTGGGTATTTAACAAAGAAAGAAAAGAAAAAAAATTAAATGATGGTGAGGGTGGGGTGGTGGCCAACGGTTTGGGAGCAAGGGGGACCATTTTGGTCTCATGTGGTGTGGCATGGGGTGGTCCATGGTGGTGGTACATGGAAATGTTGACATGTTGGGTGGTTTGAGACATAATGCAAGCCTTGGTACATAAGCATGCAAGTTAGTTGTCTCATTATTTACATAGGCTAATTAATACATTAAGTAGTCCACTAAGTTGAGTGGGTTGGGCCATGGAAGTCCATTAAAGTGTTAAGTCCATTAAGGTAACTAGTAAGAATTAGTAAACACTAAGCATAATTAAGGAACCATAAAGCCAAGTAATGGTCGTGAATAAATAACAATTATGTTTACGTAGTCATAATATTCCAATTATGACAAAAGTTTAACGTGTACCAAGTATGTAGCTCGTTTTAAACAATAAGTGACACTAACGGTCGTAAATGCATTCAAGGATCATGTTAAGCAACTAAGTACTTAAAAACACATTGAAAGGCATTAACGAAAGTAATTAACATAATTAATGATCCCAGAATAAAATCTAAATTAGTACGCACAAATACGCAGTTTCGTGAAAGTAATAAATATAATTAAAAGTCATAAAAGTCGGGTCGTTACATTACCCACCTGTTAAAGAAAATTTCGTCCTGAAATTTAAGCTGAGGTAGATGGTGGAGTAGCGGAAAAGGTGAGGATACTTCTGCATCATCTGATCCTCTCGCTCTCAAGTAAACTCAGGTCCTCGTTTTTCATTCCATTGGACTCGGACGATCGAAATCTTGTTACGTTTCAAGGTCTTGACCTCACAGTCCATAATTTCAATGGGTTCTTCCACGAAGTGGAGTTTGTCATCAATTGTAAGCTCATTGAGAGGGATGACAAGTTCTGGTTCAGCAAGACATTTCTTCAGATTCGACACGTGAAAAGTAGGATGAACGGAGCTCAATTGTGTCGGAAGATTCAAACGATAAGCGACGAGTCCAATACGCTCCAAGATTTCAAAAGGACCAATGTATCACAGATTTAACTTTCCACGCTTTCTGAAAAGGATTATACCTTTCCAAGGTGCTACTTTCAACATTAAGCGGTCACCCACTTGAAATTCGAAATCTTTACTTTTAAGATCGGCATAGCTCTTCTGGCGATCACGGGACGTCTTGAGCCTTGCTTGAATTTGAACAATCTTCTCGGTTGTTTCCTGAACTACTTCGGGTCCGGTGATTAGCTTTTCACCCACTTCGGCCCAACAAATAGGAGAATGGCACTTGCAGCCATACAACGCTTCAAAAGGTGCGACATTAATACTCGAATGATAGCTGTTGTTGTAAGAAAATTCGGCTAGCGGTAAATGCTTTTCCCAAGCTTTTCCGAAGTCAATAACACAACCACGCAACATGTCCTCCAAAGTTTGAATCGTGCGTTCGCTTTGTCCGTCGGTCTGCGGGTGATATGCGGTACTCATGTCGAGACATGTTCCCAAAGCTTCTTATAAGGAACGCCAAAATCTAGAGGCGGAACGGGCATCTCGGTCTGAAATAATCGATAAGGGCACACCATGACTAGATACAATTTTCTTTATGTATAGTTGAGCGAGTTTTTCCATCGTATCAGTTTCTTTCCTGGCTAGGAAGTGAGCAAATTTGGTAAGACGGTCAATAATAACCCAGATGGTATTGTATCCGCACACCATCTTTAGTAGTTTAGTAATGAAGTCCATTGTTATCCTTTCCCACTTCCATTGCGGGATTTCGGGTTGCTGAAGTAACCCGAATGGCCTTTGATTTTCAACCTTAACCTTTGAACAAGTCAAACACTTTCCAACGTAAGTAGCAACATCCTTCTTAAGATTTGGCCAACATTACTGTTCCTTGAGATCGTGGTACATCTTACCGGCTCCTGGATGAATCAAATATCTTGACTTGTGGGCTTCGTCTAGGATGAGGCTTCGTAAATCCCCATAGCTAGGCACCCAAATTCTTCTGGCGAAATATCGGAGTCCAGTCTCCTTAACCTCGAATCGAGAGACGAGAATGTTTAAATGTTCATGAGAAATATTCTCCTCTTTGAGAGCCTCATCTTGGGCTATTCGGATTTGGCTATTGAGATTCGAATGGATGGTGATGTTCAAGGCTCGGACACGAAGAGGTACCATTCTTTCCTTTCGGCTCAAAGCATCGGCTACAACATTTTCCTTGCCAGTATGATAACGTAGTTCACAATCATAGTCATTCAATGTTTCGATCCATCAACACTGTCTCATGTTCAGTTGCTTCTGATCGAATATGTGTTGGAGGCTTTTGTGGTCGGTGAAGATAGTACTTTTAGTCCCGTAAAGATAATGTCTCCACAGTTTGAGTGCAAAGACAACGGCTCCAAGTTCGGGATCGTGCGTCGTGTAATTTCACTCATGGATCTTCAGTTGTCGAGAGGCGTAAGCAATAACTTTTGTTCTTTGCATCAATACACACCCAAAACCATGTTTCGAGGCATCGCAATACACAACGAAGTCATCACTACCTTCAGGAAGGGACAAGATAGGTGCGGTGGTTAAGTTCTGCTTCAGGGTTTGGAATGCCGACTCTTGCTCGATCGCCCAAACGAATTCCTTCCCTTTATGAGTCAATGCGGTTAATGGTGGGGTAATCAGAGAGAAACCTTCAATGAATCTTCGATAGTAACCGGCGAGACCTAAAAATTGGCGGATATGAGTAGGAGTAGTGCGAGTTTTCCACTTGCTGATGGATTCGATCTTTGCGGGATCGACTTTGATACCTTGATCACTTACGACATAGCCCGGAAATTGAACTTACTTCAACCAAAATTCACACTTGGAGAATTTGGCATAGTGTTGCTCTTGTCTTAAGGGCTCAAGCACGAGTCGGAGATGTTGTTCGTGTTCTTATTTGATTTTAGAGTAGATTAGGATATCATCTATGAAGACGATAACAAGTTTGTCTAGGTACGGCTTGCATACACGATTCATGAGGTCCATAAACACAGCAGGTGCATTAGTTAAACCGAATGGCATCACAAGAAACTCATAATGACCATAACGAGTTCGGAACGCAGTCTTAAGTACATCGCTATCCTTCACCTTCAACTGGTGATAACCGGATCGCAAATCGATCTTAGAGTAAACGCTGGATCCTTGCAGGTGATCAAATAGGTCGTCAATCCTGGAAAGGGGATACCGATTCTTGATCGTCAACTTGTTGAGTTAGCGGTAATCAATATACATGCGGAAAGATCCATCCTTCTTATTTACAAATAAAATAGGTGCGCCCCAAGGCGAAGAGCTTGGTTGGATTAATCCACGGTCTAGCAGTTCTTGTAGTTGACTTTGCAACTCTTGCATTTCGGAAGGTGCGAGTCGATAAGGTGCGCGAGCTACAGGTGCGGCTCCTGGTACTAAATCAATCTGAAATTCTACTGATCTCGATGGGGGTAATCCTGGCAATTCTTCTGGAAAGACGTCGGGAAATTCGTTCACAATTCGTACATCATCTACGCTTTTCTCCTTCATTTTTAACTTCTTTACATGCACCAGAACAACAAAACGCCCCTTTTTCATAATTTTTTGTGCCTTCATGCAGCTAATAAGGTTCAACTTTGGGCTACATCTCTCCCCTATACAATTAATGGCACACTGTCTTCGCGTGGTATACGAATAATCTTTTCTCCACAGATGACTTCTGCTTGTACTTTGGATAACCGGTCCATGCCAACTATCACATCAAAACTTCCTAACTTAATGGGTATCAAATCTATCACAAATTTACTCCAGCTAAGTTTATAATACCTCCTCAGCTAATTTGGTCAACTTTCTCAAGTTTTCCATTGGCTACTTCAACAAGCATACTCTTCTTCAAAGGTACTAACGACCAATCTATCTTAGAGCAAAAGTATCTATCTACATAACTCCTATCAGCACCAGTATCAAACAAGACAGAAGCTAATAGTTTATTAATAGTGAATGTACCTGTGACCAAGTCAGGATCCTCACGGGCATCCATGGCGTTAATGTTGAAGACTCTTCCACGTGCTGGCCCGCCATCCTTCTTCTTGTTCGTACATTCATTCTTAAAGTGACCTTGCTGGCCGCATTCAAAGTATTTCTTTGGCCCATTCGGAGTTATTCTCACAGCTGAGGTGGTGATCTTGCAATCCTTGCCGATATGTCCATTCCGCTTACACTTTTCATATACCACATTGCTGTAAACAATATGATGCTTGTAGCATCTCTTGCACTGCGGAAGGCTACCTTTGTAGTTAGGGTTCGAGCCAGGGTTCGGGTTAGGGTCCAGTCGTTGTTTCCCTTGAAATTCTCATACCTCTTAGCTGGGTTTTGATCAAAGACTTTTCCCTTGTTTTCGTCCCACTTACGTTTCGCATTACTAGCTCCCAACCCCGATTTCACCTTTTCTAGCTCTTGTTGGGTAATTTGATTCATCAGGGTGTGCGCCATGCGCATAGCTTCTGGGACATCTGCTGGTTTCGAAGAGGTGACATTTCCCTGAATGGTCTTGGGAAGTCCCCACAAATACCGTTCCATTCGCTTAAATTAAGGAGTAACCATCGTGGGGCACATCAAAGCTAACTCCAAGTATCTTCGGTTATAGCCATCAAGATCAGTTCCTAAACTTTCAGTTCCCAAAACTCCGCTTCCATCTTCTGAATTTTGGTTCTGGGCAGTACTCCTCGATCATAGCCTGCTTAAACTCCTCCCACGGTGTAGCATAAGCCTCGTCAATTCCCCGAGCCTGAGCGAGTGTGTTCCACCAGGTCAAAGCGCCATCCGAAAGCGTGCAGGAGGCGTACTTAGTTCACTTCGGAACAGTTACTCATGCGAAAAACAGCTTCTAACTTTTCAAACCATCTAATCAGCCCAACTGTCCCTTGGAACTCTTCCGTTTGCCATTGATCTTCTAAACAAAATTTCGACTTAATTCAAAATCCAACATTCAATAAGTCAAAATATTATAGTATATCGTAACCAATATGGAATCAACACAAAGCACGATAACTAAGCATGGCAAATAGCAGCAGGTAGTACAAAAGCCAACAAGCAATAACTTAAATAAACATCGTATAATAATTAAACAACATTAAGTTCCATTCATTAATAAGAAAGTTGCATACATCTCCATAAGGTTCGTACAATACATGAATAAAACAAGAAACTACTAACGAGATTACATAGTGGAATCTATTACAATAGCCCTATGGTGATGGTGGGTAAATAATGTCCATCAGGTGGGTCATCTGGTCCTCAAGCTCAGTTACCCAAGCACGGAGGGTATGCACTTCCCTCGTCAGTTCCTCGACGGTGGGAGATGCTGGTGGGGCAGGTGGTGCAGGTGGTGCAAGTGGCACCGGTGGTGAAAACGGTGCAGTGCCAGAAGTAGAAGGCATATAACGAGCGACCTTATGCACGAATGGATCAGCAGGATATGGCACAACCCGCTTATGGGCGGTGACCTAACCGTCAGTTCACGTGCGTTCATGAACTGCTTACCTCCATTAACCCCTGGAATAACAGTACCATCGAAGCGGTACCACTTCTTCAGCGGGGTAGAGGGTGGCTGCACGGGCTCCTCCTCGGAGTCCTCCTCAGAACCTCCTCGGGATCTGATGTAGCCAAAACGGACGGTTTTATTCGTGCGGTGTGGTTAGGTCGTAGGGCGTCAGATTCGGTATAGCATGCAGAGATTTTCGTTTAATTTATATTTTGCGGGGCTTAAATTTACTTTTACTTTCTAAAGTGTAGAAGGTGTAAGTTAACCTAGTGTCAAATTTTATGCTGATTAACGAATTGAAGATCAAGTGGATAACTGTCTTTTAGTTAAATTACCTAGATAAAAGATAGTAGTTGATTTTAGCTAAAGGTCCTAAATGCAGAAAAGTAAATAAAGTGGAAGGATATCCAGAGTATGCAGATCAGGGAAATGTTGACCAAGATATCAGAGTTGGGTTAGGGAAAAGTAATCATGCTTATGTTAAGACTATGCTTGGAATGATGTAGATCTGGTTGGATGAGCCAATTACACAGACCTACTTAACTCTAAACTCTCGGAGTTCTCTTTGAGCAGTGAGAAGTATGTCACTTGGTCGTATAACTGAAGTGTAACAATACATCGGAGGTTATCCTTAGTAGAGTACTAGGTTTATTAGTGAGTTAAGCTCTAATCCTAAACCTCGTTATCAGTTTAGATAACTGAATAACAACATGCCGTGTTGATTGAACACTGATCACAAACGGAAGGAGTCTGTTGGTTTAAGTTGGCAAAACCTTAAATGAAAACTAACAACCATTCCATCATACTAATGAGATCACAACAAATCAAACATTATACAGCATTACAGTTAACATACTGATAGTAAAGCAGATAGAAACCTAATGAATACCTAAACAGTTGATATGACTAAGACCTAGGGCAACAATCAGACAAGAACATGCAATAGGCTTGGGTCATACAGTAAAGGCACTAACTAGAACTTAACAGCTCCTAAGAGGTCTCATCGCAACATTCAATAGGCATACTAGGTCATTCATGTCTCAATTCCTAGGTTTCGTGTCCTAAAAGTGCATTATATGCCTCTCGGGAACTCCGACCATACCGAGTTCATAGAATCTTCAGATACAGTATAACCAGAGGTCTTAATCCTATGAAGTAGCTAATTTCATATAGGTGTACAAGTCCTGATCACAACCTAAGTTGGTCAATCCTTAATATGCTAGCATACAAACCTATCAGACTTCCTAATTCAGTATTATAACAGTAATCGTACTAAATTAACATAATTACACTAACCCAAACTTCTATCATGGCAACATACAGATAAATTAAGCTATCATGTCAATATCAGAATGCATTATTAAACATAAAAGGTAAGCATACATGTTTAATACAAAAGACAAGCGTTTCGGATAAAAACCTGAAAAGGCCGAACAAATCTGCCCGAGATCGCAGGGACTCGCCGGGATAACCTCCGAAAAATAAAAGCTAAGCTAACTACTACTAAAACTAACTAAAAGATTGAAAATATAAATTGAATTGCAAGTTGAGTGTCTGTTGGAATGGATGGAGAAGGCCCTTTAAATAGACTAGGAATTTGCCAAAATACGGTTGGCAGGCCGTATGGCAGCCCGTTTGGTGGCCCGTATTTGGCAGGCCGTTTTCATGGCAAGCCGTTTGGCAGCCCGTTTGGTGAGCCGTATTTGGTAGGCCGTTTACATACTGGTAGGCCGTATGGCAGGCTGTTTGGCAGGCCGTTTTTGGTGCCTGGTCAGTCTGATTCACTGGATCATAACTTGATTTCTTGTCTTTCACCGTTTTCGCTCTAGAATCTTCGTTTTAGCTCCGTTTTGCTTGATTCTTTTTGCATCGCCTTTGTAATTACTTGATCTACAAAATCAACCGAAAAAGCGATAATTTTTCCAAAAAAGTTTTAATCTTTATTGTTTTGGGGCTCAATTTAGGGGGTAAAAACGTGACTTTTTGCCCGATATCAAATACCCCACACTTAGCTTTGCTTATCCCCAAGCAAGAAAGCGGGAATATAAGGATCTTTCTAATAGATTCTCCCCTGCCTTACCGGTAGATTTTTTTATTATGCCTTCATCAGAAGTCGGCACATCTTTCGAAAGTATTAGAAAAAGTTTCGAGCTTCAATGATTCGGTCGCCAGATTTCAATCGCGTCCATAGTGGAAAAGGCGCACTTTTTAACTCTCGGATGTAGAGTATACATGATCAGGCTCCTCACTAGCGGATCACTCATATCACTCAAGTGTTTAGGGTGTCCTATTCTAATTGTATTGTTGCTCAGAAGCCAGTTGTGTAACAGTTCTCATCATAGGCTTGGTAAAGCATCGATATCTCCACCGGTTAAGTAAGGACGACACTGATCTTCTTCCTAAGCATTCTTTTAAGAGGAAGACGGGTTATAGGGTTTGGTTGGAAATTTATGAATTTGGTGAAAGAGATCCAGATCTCTTGATTTCTGAGAGAATTGATAGACTTTGATTCTTCAGAGTATCCATTTTGGATAGATAATGGCTGAGAATTCCCGTAAAGGTTTTCTTTGGAAGAGGCGGATTTTGCTAAGACTTTGTCTAGAATTTTCTTTTGCTCTTCCAGCTTTCTTTTTCAGGGCATCTCCTTGGGTTTCTTTTTGCCTTATTGGAGACTTTGCTCTTTCATCATTTTTTTTCGGCATACCCTTTCTTCATAACTTTTGTCTCTCATTCCTGGTGCCCATAGAGGAAGTGATAATCCACTGAAAATAGGTCTTTGACCTATCAAAAACAATCTGGGGTTCGGAATCTTTCAACTAGTGTTTTTGAAGCGAATTTGATCGATCTATCTCTTCATTAATCTCTAGATATTTTGGTGAATGGAAAGGGAAGTGAATGGTAAATGGTGTATTTTGGGGGTGAATTTGGGGTGAAGATTTCTGATTCATCAACTCTTTGTGTGAGTTGGTCGGTTTAAATTGCGTGGAGTGGAAACGAAAACGGATGGCTTTTTGTCTTCTCTATTCAGAATGATTTCGGAAGGAGTATCGCACCTGCACCACGTATGGCACTCACTAACCATTGGCCTTGAAACGTATGACTAAACCAAGTTCTAACTTGAACCGTACACCAGCATGCTCATTAATTGAAATAACAAAGTACTGCAGATTTGATGAGTCATACAGATACTTTGGGTCCGATATTCCTCACTTTTTAGAGTAGGGGTCGTGCTTGATCATGCGTAGCCTTTTACATATTTTCTTAAAAGAAATCTTTTGACACAAAACATAAGTTTCAGCTAAATCGTTCTGTTCTAATAAATGTTCCAAAAACCGATTTCTAGCAATTTTATTAGATCTTTTGGACAAAAACAAAGTAAGAATTTTTCAAAATTACCCAATATCCATTGCTTAATTACTTTTGGACAAAAGAATTTTTCAAAACTTGGCGTTTTATGGTTACTTGACTTTAAAACTTCGACATTTAAAAACCTTACCCGTTACCCCACACTTAGAAGAACATTGTCCCTAATATTCTCTAGAAAGAATATTTTAATACTTTATAAATTAAGGACATTGACTTCTAAAATTCTAAGTTAGTTGCGGGGGTTACCCCACACTTAGAGGTTTTAGTGTGTTATAATTGAAATAGGTTTAAGGAAGGATTACTTCCCTACGGTCGTGTTACTTTCTTAGTGCTGGGCCTTCCTACGATCAATCTCCTAGGGACCAGTCTCTTTTGATAATATTTCTGCATGAAGAACAAAAAGAGAAAGGCAACATTTTCACTATATATAATTTTTCAGTACAATGCTTTAAAAAAGATAAAAACTAAAAGATAAAATAAAGATAAAGTAGTCTATGGGATACTATCCTGGTCAATGTTGTGCTGGCGTTGCGAAATATCTGCTGATCTCATCATCATCATCCTCTAGGCTCGGTATGTAGTCGAGAGGTTGCCCTATATCCAACTCGGGGCCTAGTAGTGAATCTAGACATAAGTCTGATGGTAGCTCCAGGTGGGATAAGTCTGGGAAAAGCTCCTCGTCAGGTATGCTCCCAGTGATCTCAAATGCCTGGGCCATTGGTGGCTCCACTGAAATGGGAATAGTGACTAGATGACAACCCTCTGGTAACTCAGTGACTGGAACTGGCTCGGTGACTGAAGCAGGCGGCGTGATTGGAATAGGAGTATCATGTACAGTCATTGCAGCTGAGTGAACTGAGTGAACTGAGGCCTGTGTGGAATGCCTGGGCGTAGCTCATCGTGTCGGCTGAACACGGCATGCTAGCCTAAATGAAGATGGGCCCAGAGTACTGCGTGGCATCCCCCCGTGCTAGAGGTATGCTCTCAGAGCTTTGTCGAGTCTCTACTGATCTCTGAGTAGTGCCCATACAACATCAGGGTCACTCATAGTGGCTCCGTAGTGTATCACTATCTTTGGCTCATGCGTATCTGGCAACTGTGTGTGCTCGGCTGGTCTCCTGGCTAAACGTCTAGATCGTCGAACGGGAGGAGCTGGCGGTGCTGTGCTGATATCCTCCTCAACACTCTCTAATAACAAATTCCTTGGGCCTAATTGCCCTGTTAATGGACTGTTCTGATCAGCACTGCTTCCGAAAGAGTAAACTACAGGAGTCCTCCTCCTGCGAACTGGAATGTAAGCTGATGCTCCTGAACTTGGCATTTCGCCTAAACACATTCAACAAACTTGTAGGCATTAAGCTCAAGTATGGCGCTTAGTTGTTAGTATACAGAGATAATGTCTTAAGACTGAAAGTAATTGAAAAGAAAATAATAAGTAATAAAAAGGATAATCAAGGGGTGCCTCCCAAGAGCGCTTTGTTTAACAAGTCGTTACAGCTCGACTTTTCTTTGTCAGAACTTCAGAATGGAACAAAGGAGAAAAGGTGCTCCTCCTTATCGTGGTCTTCTAGATAAGCTTTTAACCGGTGGCCATTGACCTTGAAGTTACCAGTAAGTCCTTCCAATTCCACGGCTTTATGTGGAAAAGCGTGTACAACTTTGTATAGGCCACTCCATCTTGATCTAAATTTTCCAGCGAACTTCTTAAACCGAGAATTGAAGAGAAGAACTTTATCTCCAGGGGCGAACTTTGTAGGAATCAGTTTTGCGTCATGCGTAAGCTTCGTTCGTTTCTTGTAGATGTATGACGTTTCATATGCTTAGTCCCTCAATTCGGCGAGTTCGTTCATTTGCATTTTCTTATGTCTTCCGGTAACTGAGGGATCGAGGTTGCAGGTCTTCAATGCCCAGAGTGCTTCGTATTCAAGTTTCAATGGAAGGTGACAAGCTTTTCCATAGTTCCTAGAGGATTCTTGTAGGTAGTCCGGAATGCCCACAGAGCATCATCTAGCTTCTCGGCCCATTTATTTCCATGATGGCCGACATTTCGTTCTAAGATTCTTTTGAGTGCTCTGTTTGTGACCTCTGCTTGTCCGTTGGTTTGCGGATAATAGGCAGTGGACATCTTGTGGGTAACTCCGTATTGTTTCATCACCTTCATAAACTGAGTATTATAGAAGTGTGTGCCTCTATTACTAATTATCGCACGGGGAGCTCCAAATCTGCAGAAGAGTCTCTTCAGGAAGTTGGTGATGACTTTGGCATCATTGGTCGGAAATGCTTGGGCTTCGACCAATCTGGAGACGTAATCTAATGCTACGAGGACATATTCTTTCCCGTTAGACTTTGGGAATGGGCCCATGAAGTCTAATCCCCATATATCTAAGATCTCGCAAGCTTGGATATTAGTCCGAGGTATCTCATTCTTCATAGAGATAATACCTTGCCTTTGGCATGCATCGCAACGCTTTACAAGCTCTTGCGCATCTCGGAATATAAACAGCCAGTAGAATCCTGATTCGTAGACTTTTCTTGCGGTTAAGTTTGCTCCATGATGACCTCCAGTTGGTCCATGGGGACACTGGTGAAGAATCCCTGCTGCTTGCTTTTCATCGACGCACCTCCTGATTATCTGATCAGGGCAAATTCTAAACAGGTAAGGATCTTCCCAGTAGTAGTACTTGGCATCCCTGAAGAACTTCCTTCTTTGGGAGGTACTCATTCCCTTTTGTACTACTCCGGAAACTAGGTAGTTGGCCATGTCGGCATACCAAGGAGTGTCAGTAAATTGTGATCCTATGTGAGTTTGTCCTAAACTCATAAGCTGTTCTTTCAGAAATTTATCTCTGATATCTTGTTCAGCAAGTTTTTCCATCGATGGGTCCTCCAAACGACTAAGATGATCTGCTGCGACGTTCTCTGCTCCTTTCTTATCTTTAATCTAAATATCGAATTCCTAAAGGAGTAAGATCCATCGTAGGAGTCTTGGCTTTGCGTCTTGCTTAGTGAATAGATATTTGAGGGTTGAATGATCTGTATAGACTGTAGTCTTGGACAGGATGAGATAGGAACGAAATTTTTCGAAGGCGAATACTATGGCTAGCAGCTCCTTTTCCGTGGTAGTGTAATTCTCTTGAGCTCCGGTTAAAGTTTTGCTTGCGTAATAGATTGGATGAAAGTGTTTATCCACCCATTGTCCAAGCATTGATCCAACTGCGAAATCACTCGCATCACACATGATTTCGAAGGGTAGACTCCAATCAGGAGCTATTATGATGGGTGCATGTGTTAGCTGCTCTTTCAGATAGTTGAATGCTTTTCGACATTCTTCATCGAAGACAAACGGGACTTCCTTTCCTAGGAGGTGAGTGAGAGGTCGTGTGACCTTTGAAAAATCATTAATGAAACGTCGGTAAAAACCGGCGTACCCCAGGAAACTCCTAACCGCTCTTACTGTGGTAGGTTCTAGAAATTTAGTAATGGTCTCAATCTTAGCCTTATCAACTTCTATTCCTGCTTTTGAAATCTTATGTCCTAAAACTATCCCTTCTTTTACCATGAAGTGACATTTTTCCCAATTCAAAACTAAATTTGACACTTCGCACCGGGTGAGCATCTTGTTAAGGTTTGTGATAATGCTAAAAACGAACATATATTTCATAGGATTATCCCTCAAGAAAGACAAGCTTTTAGTTGCAATTGTTCTATTTACAAGTGATATTCGTTTAAATAATAAAAGGTGAAGACAAAAGACAGATTCGACGATTTGAAGACGCAAACGACCAAAAAGCTAAAAAGTACAAAGTACAATCAAAGTGGTTCAAATTATTGATGAGAAATGTCTCAAAATTACAGGAGTACGAGCCGCAAAACGCAAAGTACAAGATATTAAATAGTACGAAAGGACGTTCGAAAATCCGGAACCGGGACCAGAGTCAACTCTCAACGCTCGACGCAACGGACTAAAAATTACAAGTCAACTATGCACATGAATATAATATAATATATAATTAATTCTTAAAATTATATATATATATATATATATATATATATATATATATATATATATATATATATATATATATATATATATATATATATATATATATATATATATATATATATATATATATATATATATTATATTAGATTATATATAAAACCGTCGGCAAACTAGCAAACAAACATTTGTGAGCTGGATTCCCAGGCCATGCGATCGCATGGACAGAAGGCACAAATGTCATGCGATCGCATGGCAGCAGATACCTGGCCACATCTATAAATTTCAGCATTTTCGGACGAATGTGATATACCTTTTTCTTTCTATCTCTCAACGATATATATATATATATATATATATATATAATATATATATATATATATATATATATATATAATTTTAATTTTAATTTAATAATAATAAGGGTATGTTAGCAAATGTTGTAAGGGTGTAAGTCGAAATTCTGTCCGTGTAACACTACGCTATTATTAATCATTGTAAGTTATGTTCAACCTTTTTAAATTAATGTCTCGTAGCTAAGTTATTATTATGCTTATTTAAATTGAAGTAATCGTGATGTTGGGCTAAAATATTAAAGACGGGGTTATTGGGCTTTGTACCATAATTGGGGTTTGGACAAAAGAACGACACTTGTGGAAATTAGACTATGGGCTATTAATGGGCTTTATATTTGTTAAATTGAATGATAGTTCGTTAATTTAATATAAAGATTTACAATTGGATGTACCTATAAATAACCATATACACTCGATCGGACACGATGGGCGGGATATTTATATGTACTAATAATCGTTCATTTAACCGGACACGAGAATGGATTAATAGTCAATGGACTTATTAAAACAGGGGTGAATTATATACAAGGAAAATTGGTGTAATTATAGTTTAAGTCCCCAATTAGTTGGAATATTTGACTTCGGATATAAGGATAATTTGACGAGGATACTCGCACTTTATATTTATGACTGTTGGACTGTTATGGACAAAAACCAGATGGACATATTGAATAATCCAGGACAAAGGACAATTAACCCATGGTAATAAACTAAAATCAACACGTCAAACATCATGATTACTGAAGTTTAAATAAGCATAATTCCTTTATTTCATATTTCATCGCACTTTTATTTACTGTCATTTTATTTAATTGCACTTTTAATTATCGTACTTTTTAATTATCGCAATTTTATTTACTGTCATATTATTTATCGCACTTTAATTTATCGCACTTTAATTATTGTCATTTACTTTACGCTTTAAATTAAGTTATTTTTATTTTTAATATTTTACATTAGGTTTTAACTGCGACTAAAGTTTTAAAATCGACAAACCGGTCATTAAACGGTAAAAACCCCCTTTTATAATAATAATACTACTTATATATATATTTATATATATACAAATATAGTTTTAAAAATATAGCGTTAAACTTGGCTAGCTCCCTGTGGAACGAACCGGACTTGCTAAAAACTACACTAATGATTAGGTACACTGTCTATAAGTGTTGTAGCAAGGTTTAGGTATATCCACTTTATAAATAAATAAATAACTTGTGTAAAATTGTATCATTTTTAATAGTATTTCTTAGTAAAATATAAGCTATTTCGTATACACCTCTACGCACATCAAGTATTTTTAGCACCGCTGTCGGGGACAAACAACGCCGGAAGCGAAACGCTATATATATATAAAAAATAAAAAAAGATTTTTATTAAATTTTAATCTATTTTTGTAAAAAATATAAGTTTTAAATATTAAAATACAAAAACATAAAAATATATATATATATATATATATATATATATATATATATATATATATATATATATATATATATATATATATATATATATATATATATATATATATTTTAAGAGTTTATTTAAAATATATAAAATATTTTTATTTCAATTTTAGTTTTTAAATATAAGTTTTTATTTGTTTATATAAATATTTTATAAAAACAGAAAAAAAAATATAAAACTATAAACGGGCCATACTGTAGCAGCCCAAGATCAGACCTGGTATCCGATCTCATGCGATCGCATGAGCCCAAGCCGTGAAACACATGCGATCGCATGGCCTTGTCTGACACGCCCAACTGAACCTGGTACAGCAATGATTACTGAATATTAATAATTATTATTATTATAAACCCTAATTAGGGTTAATTATTTAATTAATTAGTTTAGTTTTTAGTTTTAATTTGTAATTTAAGTTTTAATTAGTTTTATTAATTATATAAATTAATACTTTTATAAAATAAATAATATAAAAATAATATTTTTATAAAAATTAGTAATTTTATTATTTTTTGTCTCTTTTTATAAATTGTATATTTTTATTATTTAGTACGTAATTTGTATTTTTATCGCTCGTAACTAGTTTTAAGATATAGTTTTTGCCGTAGTTATTTTTATTTCTAGATTTTTAGGCTTTGCCGTAAAATCCCTTAAGTGCTTTTTCTTTAGACTAAGATATAGGTGCTTTAGAATTTTGCGACGCCGTATTAAGATTTTAGTACTTTTTAAGTTATTGCCGTTTTGGATTTAGAATTCCTTTAAGATTTAATACCTTTAGACGTAACTTTTAATTTTTAGTTTTTAGACTTTTAAGTTTCGACGCGCTACATTCTTCTTATTATTTTTCGACCTTCTAATTTCGACGTTTTCCGACGCACTCTTTTTCTTTCTTATTTTTCGACGCTCTAGTTTTTAGGACATAGAATTTTCTATTTCTTCTCTAAAATTTCTTTAAATTTCAACGAAAAATTATTTTAAGTGGTTAAATTGATAGACATCCAAAATTTTCTGGTTCGTAGTAATAGTTGGATTTGTTAGTGGCGAGTTGTGGGCTTCCAATTTAAAGGGTCCTGGCTACCTGCTGCATCTATTGGCTATTCGAAACGTGGGCAAAATAAGAAAAGTCTATTAATTTGATAACTTATATAATTTTTATCTTTTATAACTAATAGGATATTCAGTGAATGCACCGAACAAAACGTTCACCACCTTTCATATGTTCACCACCTGTAACTCGATCAAGACATCTAGCCAATATTGTCGCCGTTGATTTTTCTTTAGAATCGTCATCAAGTCCACCAAGTACTCCAATTCAAATTTCCGATAATCCATTTTTTGAACCCGACTTCACAATTGAGAATCCGGAGGATATTCAGGGACAATTTAGAGATCCTGAACCACTAATCATTCCTCCGGAACCACCAATCATTCAAACAGAGATTGTCGAGGAACAAACCATTAAATCGAAATCCTCTAATGATTCAGATTCAACAAATTCAATCATGGAAAATCTGGAACCTCTAAGTATGGAAGACCGAATGAGAGCTAAACGCACTAGCCAAGGTCACGCAATTACTCAACCAGACATTAATGCGCCAGATTATGAAATAAAATTACAAATCCTACATATGGTAACTAATCAATGCCAATTTAGTGGTGCACCGAAGGAAGATCCAAATGAACATCTTCAAACTTTTAATAGGATCTGTACTCTATTTAAAATCCGAGAAGTGGAGGATGAACATATATATCTCATGTTATTTCCCTGAACTTTAAAGGGAGAAGCAAAAGATTGGTTAGAATCGTTACCTGAAGGGGCGATTGATGTTATGCGAGGTGTATATAAAATAGCTTTATATTTTACAAGGAAATACTATTAAATACGATACAATTTTACACAAGATATTTATTTATTTATTGAATGGATATACTTAAACCTTGCTACAACACTTATAGGCAGTGTACCTAATCGTACAGTAGTGTAGTTTTTAGTAAGTCCGGTTCGGTCCACAGGGAATCTTTTAAACAAAGCTTAACGCTATATTAGTTTTATTTTATAAAAATACAAATATATATATAAGTAATATTATTATTATAAAGGGGGGTTTTTACCGTTTAATGACTGGTTTGTCGATTTTAAAACTTTAGTCGCAGTTAAAACCAAATGTAAAATATTAAATAAAAGACTTAATTTAAAGCGTAAAGTAAATAATGATATTGAAATTGCGAATAATAAAAGTGCGATAAAATAAACTTGCAATAATTAAAAAGTACGATAATTAAAAGTGCAATTAAATACAATAACAATAAATAAAAATGCGATAATTAGAAGTGCAATTAAATATAAAATAAAGGAAATTAAATATGAAATAAAAGAATTATGCTTATTTAAACTTCCGTAATCATGATGTTTGACGTGTTGATTTTAGTTTTATGCCCATGGGTTAATTGTCCTTTGTCCTGGATTATTTAATATGTCCATACGGATTTGTCCATAATAGTCCATCAGTCATAAATATAAAGAGCGAAAGCCTTCGTCAAATTATTCTTATTCCCGAAGTCAAATATTTCAACTAATTGGGGATTCGAATTGTAACAAGGTTTTAATACTTTGTTTAATGAATGCACCAGGTTATCGACTGCGTGTAAACCAAGGTTTTACTACTTTGTTAACAATTACACCAATTACCCTTGAATGTAATTCACCCCTGTTTCAACAAGTCTATTAACTATTAATCCAGTTCCGTGTCCGGTAAAATGAATAATTATTGGTATTTATAGATATCCCGCCCACCGTACCCAGTCAAGCGTATGTAGTTATATATAAATACGTCAAATTATAAGTTTGTATATTAAATTAACAAGGTATTGTTTAGTTAATATAAAACCCATTAATAGCCCATAGTCTAATTTCCACAAGTGTCGTTCTTTTATCCAAACCCCAATTATGGTACAAAGCCCAATTACCCAATTTTAGTAATTAGCCCAACATCATGATTACTTCGTTTTAAATAAGCATAATAATAACTTAGCTACGAGACATTAAATTAAAAAGGTTGAACATAACTTACAATGATTAAAAATAGTGTAGCGTTACACGGACAGAATTTCGACTTACACCCTTACAACATTCGCTAACATACCCTTATTATTAGGATTTAAAATTAAAATTAAAATTAAAATATAAATTATATATATATATATATTTACGTATAGATAGATGGATGGATATATATTATGTTTTTAAAATGATCAGAATTCGTTTGCTTTTATAGGGAGTTTCAGTTTTTGGGGCTCCACGACTTGCGGCCCTTTCCTTCTTCAAACTCCGCGAGTCGCGGAGATCGTTTTTACAGCTCACCCACATTTGGCTCTTTGTTTGCCGACGATTTATTTTATAAATATAATATATATATAATTAATATAATTAATTATATATTATATTATATTTATATACATAATTAACTTGTAATTTTTAGTCCGTTGCGTCGAGCGTTGAGAGTTGACTCTGGTCCCGGTTCTGGATTTTCGAACGTCCTTGCGTACAATTTAATATCTTGTACTTTGCGTTTTGAATCTTGTACTCTTGTAATTTCGAGACGTTTCTTATCAATAATTGGAACCTCTTTGATTGTATTTTGTACTTTTGAGCTTTTTGGTCGTTTGCGTCTTCAATTCGTCGAATCTGTCTTTTGTCTTCACTTTTAATATTTAAACGAATATCACTTGTAAATAGAACAATTGCAACTAAAAGCTTATCTTTCTTGGGGAATAATGCTATGAAATGTATGTTCGTTTTTAGCATTATCAAATATTCCCACACTTGAGTGTTGCTTGTCCTCAAGCAATATAGTCTTGTAATACTAGAATCACTTCTTTATTCTTCACAATTTGTACATCAGTGATTTCTTTACGGTGGTATAAACAATGGTAGTAACGATATGGTTTACAGTCCCACATGACTATAAAAATTTAGATCCATTAAGGAAACTGGATCTTTATGAAAACATTTGATCTTTTGAAAATTAAATCTAGTTTTTACCCTAGATAAGTTTTCCGGAATAACCCTTTACCGGTGTTTGCAAATTATTTTTGTGGGTTTGGTGGGTTTCATATTTGAAAATTTTAGCTCAAAACTTATGGTTTGGTGTCACCCACTTGCTAACCTTGTATTAGGAAAGCAATACATCCAGTTTACTTGTCCCGTATATTACCGTCCGGTTGTAAAGGAAAGCGTTGAAGAAGCAACTGTTAAGACAATGTCCCCTGACATGCTTTTAATTATGGTCTATAACGTGTCGGACGCAATTACTATCCTTTGTAGGAGCAATAGTAAAGCTCACCCTTTTAATTTGTTGGTCTGGCACAAGGTCCTGTCTTTGACCATGCTATGCAACCACCGTTCTTACGGTTGACACCCGATTTAGTTCAGGTGACCTAATGAATTCTATATGAATTCCTAGGATTTTACGTTCAATGGTAATGAACGCATTGAAAATGGGTTTTCAGAAAACAAATCGGTTTGTAATTTTGATCAAAATATTTTCTCGTTCAAGCTCGAGTTTAGATATCATTGAATTCCATGAGTTTGTAATTCTCAATCTTTAAGGTCAATCTCTAGGATTGAGTAATATCAGTCTTAAAAGCTGATTTTTAATTCTTTAAGGAGATTATCCTTTCTGGGGATCTGATTCATTAGTCTTATCCAGCTAATTTGCACGGTACCCCCATTGTACGAGATAAATCCTTCTCATGGTTAGGATAAATCTGACCACTTGGCGACCCTGTTTAATGCTGAGGTCCGTGGATTTCCTGCTGATTTTAGTGATGACTTTTCTAGATTTTTCGTCAACCTACAGCTGGTCTGGACGACAACTCCATGACCTAAATCAAGAAGCGCGTTTCTTTTTCGGAAGACTTTACTTCCTTTTAATGATTTAATTGATTCATCGTGTAGATCCATCTTTCTTACAGTAAATCAGGTAAAACTTTTTAGTTTAGTCTAAAGCAAAAGTATTTTCAGTTATTTGTACAAAAATATGTGACATATGTTTTGAATAACTTGGAGAATTTTTCCACACTTGGCTTTTATTTTCCTTTTTATTGTCCTCTATTCCATTTTAAATGAATTTTAACATTTTGGTTTGTTTCTCAATTTATGTCCTTTCTAAGATAACAATAATTTCGGTGTTAACACCTAGTTTTATCGTTCATAAATATGTATAAACATGATTTTGAGTTCATTTAGTTGAAATTTTTTTTTTTAAAATTTTTTACTAGAATTGGGTAGTCAGTATATAAGACTAGGGCTGTTCTTTATTATCATAGAGCACTAGATTCTAATACAACTACAGCTTTACTAGTATTTTTAATGGTAACCAAGTGTTAAAAATTTTAAAAATCCGAAAGAATTTAACCCCTTCCCACACTTAAGATCTTGCAATGCCCTCATTTGCAAGAAATCCGTAACAATTTAAATTATTGAGGGTGATTAGCGTAGAAATGATTAAATTTTACCAAAGTTTCCAAACATATTTGTGTTTGTTTTCTGAATGATAAATGGTGCACATCATTTGTTCATTCCGTCTCGTTGTTATGATACCAAACTACCAAAAACGACGGGCGGTTATGATACCATTTGGGTTATTGTTGACCGTCTCACCAAATCCGCACACTTCCTTGCCATGAAAGAAACGGACAAAATGGAGAAACTTGCACAACTTTACATTAAGGAGATCGTAGCCCGACACGGTGTACCTTTATCGATTATCTCCGACCGAGATGGCCGTTTCGTTTCTAGATTTTGGCGTACTTTGCAAGAAGCATTGGGAACGCGTTTAGACATGAGCACCGCATATCATCCTCAAACCGATGGACAAAGCGAACGTACAATTCAAACCTTAGAGGACATGTTACGAGCTTGCGTGGTTGATTTCGGAAAAGCTTGGGACAAGCACTTACCTCTCGCCGAGTTCTCTTACAACAATAGTTATCACGCGAGTATTAAAGTCGCACCTTTTGAAGCGCTATATGGCCGAAAATGTCATTCACCTCTTTGTTGGGCCGAAGTAGGCGACGTACAAATCACTGGACCCGAACTCATTCACGAAACCACCGAGAAAATCGTTCAAATCCGAGATAGGCTTAGGACGGCTCGAAGTCGTCAAAAGAGCTATACCGACAAACGACGCAACGATCTTAAATTTCAAGTCGGTGACCGAGTAATGTTAAAAGTCGCGCCTTGGAAAGGTGTAATCCGATTTGGGAAACGTGGGAAGCTGAATCCAAGGTATATTGGTCCTTTCGAAATCTTGGAGCGTATTGGAACCGTTGCGTATCGTTTAGATCTTCCGCCCAATTGAACTCCGTTCATCCTACCTTCCATGTATCTAATTTGAAAAAGTGTCTTGCCAAACCCGATATCGTCATTCCTCTCGAGGAACTTACTATTGATGACAAACTTCATTTTGTGGAGGAACCGGTTGAAATTGTGGACACCTCCGTCAAGACATTGAAACAAAGCCGAATCCCGATTGTTAAAGTCCGTTGGAACGCCAAAAGGGGACCCGAGTTTACTTGGGAAAGGCGAGATCAAATGCAAAGGAAGTATCCTCATCTATTCGTGAATTCGGAAACACAAGATCTCGAGGAAGAAACAACGACTACTACGCCTACTTAAATTTCGGGACGAAATTTCTTTTAAGGAGTAGGTAATGTAACATCCCGCCTTTTTCCATTTACTTTTCCGTTATACTAATTTAAACTTCGTTATATGTTTATAACGTCTCCCGTTAATACGCGTTTTAAATTATCTCGTTTAGGTAATTCACGCACCCGACCCAAATTAGAGGGACTAAACTAGCCAAGAGGCCAAAGATTTGACTAGGTCAACTAGTCAAACCTTCAACCTCCTCCTCTCATTTCAACATCTCCATCTTTCTTCTACTCCCTTTTTCTCTCAAGAACACCAACAAGAATTCATCATCTAAATTCGGATTAGGAAGCTAGCAACAAAACAAATTGTAAATTCGTGATCCTTGCATCTTCCTCTTCGATTCCATACCGATTTCATTACATTTGGGTAACTTTCTAAAATCACTAGATTTTGTGTTCTTGATGTTTTTAACTTATAAAAGTGTTAATTAGTGTCTATGGCTCAAGTCTAACATGAATATATGATTTATATGCTCGATCTCGTTGTTTTAGTGTAACTAGCATGAACTTGAATTTTGGTGTGTTGTTCTTGAATTTAGGATGATCATATGTTGTTAGATGTTAAAAGTTGATGTTTTAATTGTGTTACTAGCATCACTAGCTTCAATTTGATGTGTAGGTTGCCTTAGAAAACTTCATGAACTATATTATTGATTTTGGTGAATTTGGGTTAGGGTTTGATGAACTTGAAATGGACTTTTGATGCATTGAATGCCATGGATTATTATTGGTAAGTGTTTAGTTGGATTGTATGCTTGATTACCTTCGAAACGGCATATCATTCATGTAAATTGGTTGACCGAATCATTTAATTGCATTTATGAACTTGTATGCGGTTAATGTTAAGCATTAGATGCGGTTTTGGTTGTTGTAATAGGTAGATTGATTGATGAAATGTGTTTAGTTGTTTTCCTCGTCAAATTACCTTCCCAACGGTATAAGATACTTGTCTTGATTGTTTGCGGATCATAAATGGTGATTGTTTGAAGTTAGGTTCGTGCATAAAACTTAAAAACTGCCAGAATTCTCTGCACAGGTAATGGCGCGGCGCGCCATATACCCGCGCGGCGCGCCAATGTGGTCTGTCCAACTTTGTCAATTTTCGAATAATGTTTGCTATGCTACGCACCTCCGATTCACATGTAACTTGTTCTAACATGCTCATACATGATTAAAAACCTCAGAAAAATAGTTCGGGACCCGAACCGAACGTGTTGACTTTTCCGTTGACTTTGACCGACCAAAGTTTGACTTTTTGTCAAACTTAACCAAATGATTATGCAACCTTCCTAACTTGTTTATATACTTGTATCTTGCATGAAACTTGACAATTTGATTTCACATGCTACATAATCGAGTCGTAACGAGCCATAGGACTAATTGAACATCTTTGACCTATCGTGTTTACTGTTATTGATACGACCTATTTGTTTAGGTCAAGACTAGCACTATCCTTCGCACACGTTATTTTGTGAAGTACTTTTCGTACGTGCACTCAAGGTGAGATCATAGTCCCACTTTTACTCTTTTTGAACTTACATTTGGGATGAGAAAACATAAACATTTCTTTACTAAGTGAACACAAGTACAGGAAAATAAACATTCTACATACGAGTTTAGAACAAAATCCTCAATTCGATTATCATTAGTTACACTTGCCGGGTGTAAGCGAGAACTTATGTTGTATGGATCCATATGGGTTTGACAAACCCTCATTCAAACGGTTCGCTACCGTTTACGAATGAAATATATTTTCGAGAAACAGTGTATGTTCTAGCACTAAGTGATGGGGTTCAATGGAAGGAAATGTTAAGCATTGATAATTGGGTGCTCGTGAAACAAACTTTTGGAATGTATTACTATTAATTCATTGATGCAAATCTTGTGGTTCACTTGTACTTACTTACTTAAACCTATGATTTCACCAACGTTTTCGTTGACAGATTTCTATGTTTTTCTCAGGTCCTTGAACGATACATGATACATGCTTCCGCTCATTATTTTGATACTTGCATTGGATGTCGAGTATATATGCATACATGGAGCGTCTTTTGACTACTTTTAAATTGTGTCGCATAAGTTTCATTTGTACTTAAAACTTTGTATCGTAACTTGTGGTGGAACTATTCTCGTAAACTTTGAACAATCTTTACATTTGAAATGAATGCGACATATCTTTTGGTCAAACGTTGTTTTAAAGACTTATGACCACGTAACGGGACCTAAGTAGACGGCGCCGTCAAACATGATTTGGTCGGGTCGCTACAGATGGTATCAGAGCGTTAGTTGTAGGGATTTAGAGTTCATTGGTGTCGACCCCGAGTCATAGGGTACATTGGTGAGTCTAGACTACAACCGGCATATAGACTTGAAGTAGGAATTACTTGACTACTTGTGCATTTATACTCGAACGCTTCTACTCATATCTACTCTTAGTTCATCTTAATCTCACGTTGTATAATTTGATTGACACGCCACCTTGACTATATGAAATGATGTCGAATGCACATATGAATCAGGGTAATATAATTTCCGGGATTATATTACGGTGACTCATATGAACGTTCCGACATTGTGGCATAAAGAATTTAAGGCGAGTCAAGGAAAATTTTCTCTTTATCTTTATTCTATATCACGGTTAGTATTATTGAGAATACTAATCAATGATATTCTTGTGTCTTGAAGGAACAATGGCTCCTCGTCGTGTACGCCGTAATGAAACTCCCGAACAAGCTCTCGAACGGATGATAGCTACCGCCGTAGATGCGGCCATGGCCGGTCACTCATCCAACAACAACAACAACAATAATAACAACAACAACCACAACAACAACAACAATGGAGCCGGTAACTCAAACGAGGGATGCTCCTATAAAGCTTTCATGGGGTGCAAACCTCACACTTTTGATGGAACCGGGGGACCGGTCGTGCTCACCTGATAGTTTGAGCAAACGGAAGCCGTCTTTAGCATAAGCGGTTGTCGGGACCAAGACAAGGTCAAATACTCCACTCACACCTTCGCCGGTGTCGCTCTTACATGGTGGAATACTTATGTACAATCGGTGGGTACCGATGAAGCTCACGCCCTCTCTTGGGCCGACTTGAGGGAAAAGATGATTGTCGAATATTTCCCTCGTGAAGAAACCCGAAGGCTCGAACAAGAGCTAAGAACTTTAAAGGCGATCGGAAACGATCTCAAGGCTTATAATCAACGATTTTCCGAACTAGCCTTGATGTGCCCAAATCTTGTGAACCCCGAAGCTTTAAGGGTTGAACTTTACATGGATGGCCTTCCAAAGAGTATCAAACACGGAGTAATGTCATCCAAATCCACTAATCATCAAGAAGCTTTGAACATGGCCCGCAAATTGATAGAAACGGTTGACGAAATCGTAGTTCCGGCACCTAAGGCCGAGGATAAATCGGGCGGCAACAAAAGAAAATGGGAAGCTCCCCAATCAAGCAACAACAAATTTTCCAAGAAATCTTTCACCTCCGACGGCAAGAAGGGTTATGCCGGGAATCTACCTTTTTGCAACAAATGCAACAAACATCACTTTGGCGAATGTAGTAAGCTAATTTGCCATCGGTGCCAAGGAATTGGTCATAAGGCCAACGATTGTAAAAGTGCCACTCCCGTCGCTCGAAAGTGGCCCAATGCACCAAAGACGGGCACTTGTTACGAATGTGGCCAAACGGGTCATTATAGAAATGCATGCCCGAAGAGGAAAGATAACCCCAATACGCGCGGCCGAGCTTTCAACATCAACACCGAGGAAGCCCGGGATGACACTGAACTAGTCACGGGTACGTTTCTTCTCAACAATTCTTATGTCTCTTGCTTATTCGATTCGGGTGCCGATAAATGCTTTGTATCCAAGACTTTGACTCATTCTTTTAGCACTCCACATCTTCCATTAGATACCACTTATACCATTGAAGTGGCTAACGGGAAACTATTAAGTGCCGACACATAATACCGGGGGTGTACGATAAACATTTTGGGTAAAGAATTTGAAATTGACTTGATACCCATAGAACTAGGAAGCTTTGATGTAATAATCGGTATGAATTGGTTAGTCAAAATGAAATCTCACATCCTTTGTGATCTTAACGCAATCCGAATTCCTATCGAGAATGGTGAACCTTTGATTGTTTATGGCGATAAGAGTTGCACCAGACTCAACCTCGTTTCGTGCCTTAAAGTTAGAAAACTACTCCGTAAGGGTTGTTTTGCGATCCTTGCCCACGTTAAGAAAGTCGAGTTCGATGATAAGCATATCGATGATGTGCCAATTGTTAGTGACTTTTCCGATGTATTTCCCGACGAATTGCCGGGTCTTCCGCCTCATCGACCGGTAGAATTCCAAATCGATCTTATTCCGGGAGCTGCACCCGTAGCACGTGCACCATATAGACTCGCTCCATCCGAAATGCAAGAATTGCAAAGTCAAATCCAAGAACTACTTGATCGTGGTTTTATCCAACCTAGCCATTCACCATGGGGCGCTCCGATTTTGTTTGTTAAAAAGAAAGACGGATCCCTACGAATGTGCATTGACTATCGTGAACTAAACAAATTGACGGTTAAGAACCGATATCCTCTTCCTCGCATCGATGACCTCTTTGATCAACTACAAGGGTCTTGTGTATATTCGAAAATCGATCTCCGCTCGGGTTATCATCAATTGAGGGTTAAGGGGGAAGATGTCTCCAAAAACGCTTTCCGAACTCGTTATGGTAGTTATGAATTCCTTGTCATGCCATTTGGTCTCACTAATGCACCGGCGGTGTTCATGGATCTTATGAACCGCGTGTGCAAACCGTATCTCGATAAATTCGTTATTGTGTTCATCGATGACATATTGATCTATTCTAAAAATGAAGAAGAGCACGAACAACATCTCCGACTTGTGCTTGAACTCTTGAGACAAGAACGACTTTATGCCAAATTCTCCAAGTGTGAATTTTGGTTAAAGGAAGTTCAATTTCTTGGTCATGTTGTAAGTGATCAAGGTATTAAAGTCGATCCCACGAAAATCGAAGCCATTAGTAAATGGGAGACTCCTACTACTCCTACTCACATTCGTCAATTCTTGGGTCTCGCCGGGTACTATCGTAGATTCATTGAAAACTTCTCTTTGGTTGCACGTCCTCTAACCGCATTGACTCACAAGGGAAAGAAATTCATTTGGGCGACCGAACATGAATCCGCATTCCAAATCTTGAAAACGAAGCTAACCACCGCTCCTATCTTGTCACTTCCCGAAGGCAATGATGACTTTGTTGTATATTGCGATGCCTCGAAACATGGTTTTGGGTGTGTATTGATGCAACGAACGAAAGTCATTGCTTATGCTTCTCGACAACTCAAAATTCATGAACGAAACTATACGACACATGATCTCGAACTCGGAGCCGTTGTCTTTGCACTTAAAATGTGGAGACACTATCTTTATGGAACCAAGAGTACTATCTTCACCGATCACAAAAGCCTTCAACACATCTTCGATCAAAAGCAACTAAACATGATGTAACGACCCGGAAATTTCCGACCAAATTTAAACCTTAATCTCTATATGTTTCCGACACGGTAAGCAAAATCTGTAATTTTGAGTTTTGAAAGTTTGAAATCTATATTCGGATAATCAGTTACCCTTTGACCATGCCTGACGATTCACGAACAACTATTTGTAAATAGATAGGTATATATATATATATATATATATATATAGATATATATATAGATATAATAATATGAAATATAAATTGAAATATAGTTGTTACATCAATGTTATTATATTCATTATTATCATTAATAACAATATCAAGACTGGTAAATTTAATAGATACGGATTTGGTATATATATATATATACATATATATATAGTAATAGGGTATTATCATTATCAAAATCATTACAACTCAAATTAGAATTATTAACATAAATAATATTATTATTATCATTTTGTTTTTAAATTTTCTAAATATAATTACTATTATTATTATTATTAATACAATTATAACAAATACTATGTAATTATATAATAGATAAAAATTATAACAGCTAAATATAAATAAAACACGTATATAATTTATAAGATCTAAAAATCAGTTCTAAAATCTTCTTAAACTGTTTGTGATTGATAGCAACTGCCGTAAATTATGGAAATTAAAATGAATCACTCCAAAATTTTAAGGTGTCAGTTTCTACTTTATATTTTTATTTTTTTTTATTTATTGGGTTTTTATCAGTTATAAAATCCATTTTTTTTTTTCATGAGAGTAGGCTGTTAAACTATCCATTATCTTTATCGATTATAATCCAGTTGCTTCATTTGATCAAACCCACAACCAATCACCAAGTTAAACCCATATTATCACCACTCTACCCATCATAATACACCATAATCTCCACTCCATATAACTTGTGTTTCTCCTTCTGTTTTCTGATTCAGTTACCACCCTAATCCCACCTTTTATCTTCGACGACATCAACCAAAACCAACTGCAGCTGTTTCGGTCGCTTATCAACAAGAATCATCTAACTCAATCTTCCTCTTTCTCTCCTATTCTAGTCCGAGAGACATCACCAAATCACTACCACTTCTGCTATATAATAGATTACTACTATTATCTTTCTGTTCCAGGTATTTAGCCAACAACAATCAAAACCCATGTTTGATTTTTCTGCTTTCTTCACGAACACACAAAATCACAATAAACCCGAAAACCATCGGCCACCTCCACTCTAACGTTATCTTTCGTTAATCGAACACCACCATGATCCGTTGCAATAGACACCATCATGACTATCAAACCCTCATCCTCACCATGATAACCAACTCTCTCTCATCTCTCTCTCTCCAAACTTATTTGCAAACTACTAAACCACCACCGTACGCCTGCAACCCGCCATCATCCACTCCTGTTTCTGTTTCATCGAATACAACCAAACACCACTTCGAAAACCTTAAACCATCTCCATCACCTTGATTCAAAACCGAGAACTACCACAATAAATCATCACCACGAACTGCAACTGTTTTCTTTTCCTGTTACAAACCCACCGTAAACCCCATTAACTTTATATTGTTGCTGCTAATACTACAATACAACTCCTGTTGTACGAATACAACGAGAACGATGGAGATAAAGTTTGGATAATAAAAAAAAATTGTATATAACGAGCTGAATAACAAAGAATATATCACGAAGTGGGGATTATGGCGATATGTATATTTTTGTTTCCCAATCACAGCGACATATTTAATTAAAATATGATGATGAAACAAATTTTTAATAAAGGCTGTTTTATTTACCTTTTGTGGCCGACAACTACAGCTCATGAAACCATTCACAATTATATTGTTGTTCTGCTGCTACCGAATTCTGTTAAAAACATTTGAGTTAAATTGTGCAATTTAGTTTTGGGCTTATGAATTAGTAATGGGCCGAACTTTTTAAAGAAGGAGATGAAACGAGACAATTACGGGTTAAATAAAAATGAGTTTCTAATTCAATCAGGAGAACAGATCAGATCAGATGGTTAGGGTGCGTGTTGGGTAGTGAAGGGTCTCGGGTTCGAGTCCCACTTCAGTCAATTTGTTGCCTTCTTTTTTTTGAGTAAGGCTTTTAAGGTATTAACTAATATTATTATTATTATTATTAAAGCTAATTATTATTATTACCATTAAAAACCTTTTATTAATCATTATTATCACTTTCATTATTAAAACTATTATTATTATTATTATTATTATTATTATTATTATCATTTTTATCATATTTAGGTAAAGTATCATTATTATTATTAAATTATAACGAATAAAGATTTTGTACATTAAATATATTTATATTACCTATAATTATATATTAATCATATTAACAAAATTATGTACAAATTCTGTATCAACTACAACAACAAATATATATAGATATTATATGTTTAATAGATGAAATTATGTGATTTCCATTATATGTTTTAATAAGATATACAACTAATATAGGTTCGTGAATCCGAGGCCAACCTTATACGCGTTCAGTGATGTTATATGTATTTTTACTACAAAATACATTAGGTGAGTATATAGTTCCCTTTTTAAACTTTAAATATTTTTGGGCTGAGAATACATGCGATGTTTTTTTATAAATGTTTTACAATATGGACACAAGTAACTGAAAAATATGTTCTACGTTGAGTTGTACCACTGGCATACTTCCCTGTAGCTTGGTAACTATTATTTACAGCGGTATTGTAAACGCGAATCCTGTTGATAGATCTATCGGGCCTGACAACCCCAACCGGACTGGACGACCAGTATTCAACGGTTGCACAGTACTTCGTTTCGTGACTACACTTGGTACAGTGTAGTAAGATTTCATATTAAAGGGAATATGCGACGTGATTAAATGTTAAGTATGGTTACCAAGTGCTCAACCACTTAGAATATTTTTATTTAACTGTTTATATATGAAATCTTGTGGTCTATATATATATTGCTGCCGACACTAAACCTATATCTCACCAACTTTATGTTGACGTTTTAAAACATGTTATTCTCAGGTACGAATTAAGTCTTCCGCTGTGCATTTGCTCAATTTAAGGACATTACTTGGAGTCGATCATCGCAATGGAACCAAATGTTGAAGATTTCGTCCGGATGGATAAGGACGGGTCTTTACAGGTGGTATCAGAGCGTTGGTCTTAGTGAACCAGGCCTTGCATTAGTGTGTCTGACTAGTAGTTGTTAGGATACATTAGTGAGTCTGGACTTTGACCGTGTTTACATGTCAAAAAGTTTTGCTTATCATTGCTAGTCAGAAATCATCTGCTTATCATCCTTAGGAAATTACATGCTCATCATTCATAAGTCCAGACACATCTTACTGCACTTACTGCATTGATAGTGTATAGACAAAATTCATATCCTAGCACATCCGTGGACTTGCCTGACATATGCCTTAGGTTCCTCTGTAGTCTACGAAATCTTTAGGATTATATTAATATTCTATATAGTTAGAATATCGTCTGATATCTGAAAATCATTTCATATCGAAGATCCATTCCATCCACCAAATTGCCCTTTTCAACCTGAAGCGCTTACCGGCGAACCTGTTTGAGAAACCATTTTCTCTCCCCTTTTTCCGAGTATTTCATCACGATTACATACTATCCCATATTTCGAATCTTATTCATTCACTCGCTTCAACCGTCAATCATTCCGTAGTACTAGAAGAAGTTAACGAACTACGCGCTCGTGTGACGACTTTGGAGAACCTGGTGCGAAGGTTACGAACACCAGCATCAGCATAACCAGTACCACCATCATCGACATCGACAGTACCCTTATCATCCCTAAACTATAACCGCGTTGTAACTCTCAACATCCCAATCTGTACCTCGAATATCAACATCGCACGCCTCAATATCACCATCTGTACTTCGAGTATGAACTCCGTTCTACACATCGATCTACATTAACTATCTTCACTTTACGTATCATCCTATCCCCTTTATCTCCGTTCGACATGGCGATTATGTAATTTCTAAAGTTTTAGAGATTATGTAATCTAGTGATAACAATAAATCAAATGAGTTTAATATCTTATTGACTCATTAAATCCATAATTACATCTGAAGAAAATATATATGCAAGTATATTTTCATAAAGATCGTATTTAAAAAATTCTTTCGTACAAACTGTGAATGATGAAAATATTTTAACGGGTGGGTAGTACCCGAGAAATATTCAGATTTCACATTAATAAGTTACACTGTACATTCTTCGAATCTGATTCAACAATCATTTTCTATCCTACTTACAACTACCGATATACGTATCCGTTCACCACAGAATAACCATTTTTATTCAAATTTCATATTTGGATTTTTATCTATCAGAATCCAACAAGTGGCATAATGAAGAAAATATTGGATATGATAAAAATTTGTTAGAAACAAATGCGTTAATTAATTGAAATATTGTTAAGATTCCACGCTAACTGTTCCTAGCTAACTGTTCCCAGCTAACTATTAATTCCGAATTACATTTTATTTATTGCAATTTACATTCTCGCAATTTTATTTATCGTCATTTAATTTCTGTTATTTACTTTTATGCACTTTATTTTACGCACTTTAAATAACGGGACACGTACACAAGGTTTCGACCTATCATATCGACCCATCTATATATATATTTCGGAACAACCATAGACACTCTATATGTGAATGTTGGAGTTGGCTATACAGGGTTGAGGTTGATTCCAAAATATATATATACTTTGAGTTGTGATCGACACTGAGACCGGTACACGGGTCACGATACGTATTAATATTATATATTAAATTATATATGAATATATTGGACTAGTGGACAACTGGACTAGTGGACTGCTAACTTTAGACAATTAAAATGAATTAAAATATTGATTATAACATATGAAACTAAACTAATCTTCAAGTTTGCCACTTGATTCTATCTTAAACCTCATTTGTATCTCAACGTTTACAATCCGCGTACAAACCTATCAGGATTCTTGAAAATACCTCAATCGAGAAGTTGAACCGACCGCACTTCATCTACAGAAGAAAAGATCTATACACATGAAAAACTCTTGAACCCAAAGTCATAGTTTAACACGTACCGCGACTAATTCTTTAGCATTTATTAGCAAAAACAACCTTACGATTCCTTTTCAAAGTAGCCAATTTTGTTACAGCTCCAGCAAGATAGCTTCAACTTTTCAGTGAGACTAGTCTTATTATAACCTCGATATATATACGTTGTCCTTTCACCATCGTTACCAGGGGAACCTTTTATATTCCCCCATACTACCATAAGCGTTTAATCATCTAAAAACATAATTCGCCCAAAAACACCTCGGATTGATAATCGACGATTCAGATATGACTGCATTAAATGCAGAGGAAACAGTAAAATTTTAGATGGCCTAAATGGCCAAAAGTTTGATGATAAAGAAGGGAATGTTAGGAACGCTCGATAGAAAATTTAGTGCTGAAAAATGGATTGAGCTAACCGTGAAGGAAACAAAGAACAAATACAAGGATTGAACCTGCCTTCAAAGAATCCAAATGATTCAAGACCTGTTGAAACCGTTAGTAAGAACCCTACTCCTTATTCTACACCTTTCCAGATGATATTCATCATTATCATCTTATCTTAAATATTATAAGATATCTCCGTATTTTTATTATAAATATCCTCCATATTTCTGGAGATATTTTCACAATTATCCTTATCTGAAATCCTTTATCACTTCGTAACATCTGCGTTACAACATAAAAGAAACTGTGTTAGTTTCTAAATTCTAAAACCTTCGAGTTTAAAATAGGAATGTTCTGAAGCAGTGTTGGGAATTGATACATGAATTAGTATAATATAATGAAACTTGATCAACCTCATTATATTACAGTAATACATGTTAAGTTTCTAATGTAATGTGATGATTCACAGTACCATCATCATGTGCCATGTTACACGGCTCTTACAATCTATCCAATCTCTAAGCATATCAAGAAAATATTCTCTTGATGATTCGGTCTTTTCCAGGATATTCTGGTAATTTGACAAATCAAAAATCGTGCCATTACCAATTCTTTCTTAGGACATTAACTATATTCATTTCGAATTTCATACCTACGAATTCCGGACCATTACAAAAGATGCTTAGTTGAAAAGGAGGAAAAGAAAAAGAATGAAGCTCCGAAATAGAAATTGGAGTATAAATCGCAGTAAATGGAAGAGAGTATTAACTGTGGATGATAATGATTATAGAAAAACAAAAGCAAGGACATCGAAGTATAAGGGAAGATATAAAACCCAATAATCACCCAGAAACTACAAACCGTGTATATCAATATGTATTGCGACGTAAAGACACGGGAGAATAAGAAACATTATAATTCCAAGAAAATCATAAAAGTAAATAGACTCTTCTGGCGGCAAATGAAAAAGAAGAATGAAAGATATGAAGGTTAGAAGTATAATAAGAATCAGGATTGGATGGAACATATTAAGAATGAGTAGAGGAAGAAAGAATAAAAGGTGTGGAGAATAAGGAAAACGAAGGGGTGGATTTATAGCAATATATCCGACAGAGAAATCAGGAACAGATTATTGCATTAATTAAAGAAGATTTTGATTTTTTTTAAATCGCCGAAGAACCAAATCTTATTACGTAAGATTTTCTTTAAATCCCTTAAATCCCGGAAATCAACAGTAACTACGTCATCGGTTGAAACGAATATATTTATTTACACATTTCACTCTTTTGTGATAACTTCACTTGTACGCTTCACATGATCGAAATGTTTTATCCATATTTTCCAATAATGATAAAACTCTATTATTACCTCATATTCGTCATGAAAACATTCCCATTGTTATTTATGACAACCTCTACCAAATTTCGGGGACGAAATTTCTTTAACGGGTGGGTACTGTAACGACCCGGAAATTTCCGACCAAATTTAAACCTTAATCTCTATATGTTTCCGACACGGTAAGCAAAATCTGTAATTTTGAGTTTTGAAAGTTTGAAATCTATATTCGGATAATCAGTTACCCTTTGACCATGCCTGACGATTCACGAACAACTATTTGTAAATAGATAGGTATATATATATATATATATATATATATATAGATATATATATAGATATAATAATATGAAATATAAATTGAAATATAGTTGTTACATCAATGTTATTATATTCATTATTATCATTAATAACAATATCAAGACTGGTAAATTTAATAGATACGGATTTGGTATATATATATATATACATATATATATAGTAATAGGGTATTATCATTATCAAAATCATTACAACTCAAATTAGAATTATTAACATAAATAATATTATTATTATCATTTTGTTTTTAAATTTTCTAAATATAATTACTATTATTATTATTATTAATACAATTATAACAAATACTATGTAATTATATAATAGATAAAAATTATAACAGCTAAATATAAATAAAACACGTATATAATTTATAAGATCTAAAAATCAGTTCTAAAATCTTCTTAAACTGTTTGTGATTGATAGCAACTGCCGTAAATTATGGAAATTAAAATGAATCACTCCAAAATTTTAAGGTGTCAGTTTCTACTTTATATTTTTATTTTTTTTTATTTATTGGGTTTTTATCAGTTATAAAATCCATTTTTTTTTTTCATGAGAGTAGGCTGTTAAACTATCCATTATCTTTATCGATTATAATCCAGTTGCTTCATTTGATCAAACCCACAACCAATCACCAAGTTAAACCCATATTATCACCACTCTACCCATCATAATACACCATAATCTCCACTCCATATAACTTGTGTTTCTCCTTCTGTTTTCTGATTCAGTTACCACCCTAATCCCACCTTTTATCTTCGACGACATCAACCAAAACCAACTGCAGCTGTTTCGGTCGCTTATCAACAAGAATCATCTAACTCAATCTTCCTCTTTCTCTCCTATTCTAGTCCGAGAGACATCACCAAATCACTACCACTTCTGCTATATAATAGATTACTACTATTATCTTTCTGTTCCAGGTATTTAGCCAACAACAATCAAAACCCATGTTTGATTTTTCTGCTTTCTTCACGAACACACAAAATCACAATAAACCCGAAAACCATCGGCCACCTCCACTCTAACGTTATCTTTCGTTAATCGAACACCACCATGATCCGTTGCAATAGACACCATCATGACTATCAAACCCTCATCCTCACCATGATAACCAACTCTCTCTCATCTCTCTCTCTCCAAACTTATTTGCAAACTACTAAACCACCACCGTACGCCTGCAACCCGCCATCATCCACTCCTGTTTCTGTTTCATCGAATACAACCAAACACCACTTCGAAAACCTTAAACCATCTCCATCACCTTGATTCAAAACCGAGAACTACCACAATAAATCATCACCACGAACTGCAACTGTTTTCTTTTCCTGTTACAAACCCACCGTAAACCCCATTAACTTTATATTGTTGCTGCTAATACTACAATACAACTCCTGTTGTACGAATACAACGAGAACGATGGAGATAAAGTTTGGATAATAAAAAAAAATTGTATATAACGAGCTGAATAACAAAGAATATATCACGAAGTGGGGATTATGGCGATATGTATATTTTTGTTTCCCAATCACAGCGACATATTTAATTAAAATATGATGATGAAACAAATTTTTAATAAAGGCTGTTTTATTTACCTTTTGTGGCCGACAACTACAGCTCATGAAACCATTCACAATTATATTGTTGTTCTGCTGCTACCGAATTCTGTTAAAAACATTTGAGTTAAATTGTGCAATTTAGTTTTGGGCTTATGAATTAGTAATGGGCCGAACTTTTTAAAGAAGGAGATGAAACGAGACAATTACGGGTTAAATAAAAATGAGTTTCTAATTCAATCAGGAGAACAGATCAGATCAGATGGTTAGGGTGCGTGTTGGGTAGTGAAGGGTCTCGGGTTCGAGTCCCACTTCAGTCAATTTGTTGCCTTCTTTTTTTTGAGTAAGGCTTTTAAGGTATTAACTAATATTATTATTATTATTATTAAAGCTAATTATTATTATTACCATTAAAAACCTTTTATTAATCATTATTATCACTTTCATTATTAAAACTATTATTATTATTATTATTATTATTATTATTATCATTTTTATCATATTTAGGTAAAGTATCATTATTATTATTAAATTATAACGAATAAAGATTTTGTACATTAAATATATTTATATTACCTATAATTATATATTAATCATATTAACAAAATTATGTACAAATTCTGTATCAACTACAACAACAAATATATATAGATATTATATGTTTAATAGATGAAATTATGTGATTTCCATTATATGTTTTAATAAGATATACAACTAATATAGGTTCGTGAATCCGAGGCCAACCTTATACGCGTTCAGTGATGTTATATGTATTTTTACTACAAAATACATTAGGTGAGTATATAGTTCCCTTTTTAAACTTTAAATATTTTTGGGCTGAGAATACATGCGATGTTTTTTATAAATGTTTTACAATATGGACACAAGTAACTGAAAAATATGTTCTACGTTGAGTTGTACCACTGGCATACTTCCCTGTAGCTTGGTAACTATTATTTACAGCGGTATTGTAAACGCGAATCCTGTTGATAGATCTATCGGGCCTGACAACCCCAACCGGACTGGACGACCAGTATTCAACGGTTGCACAGTACTTCGTTTCGTGACTACACTTGGTACAGTGTAGTAAGATTTCATATTAAAGGGAATATGCGACGTGATTAAATGTTAAGTATGGTTACCAAGTGCTCAACCACTTAGAATATTTTTATTTAACTGTTTATATATGAAATCTTGTGGTCTATATATATATTGCTGCCGACACTAAACCTATATCTCACCAACTTTATGTTGACGTTTTAAAACATGTTATTCTCAGGTACGAATTAAGTCTTCCGCTGTGCATTTGCTCAATTTAAGGACATTACTTGGAGTCGATCATCGCAATGGAACCAAATGTTGAAGATTTCGTCCGGATGGATAAGGACGGGTCTTTACACATGAGACAACGACGGTGGATTGAAACTTTGAACGATTACGATTGCGAGCTTCGTTACCATCCCGGGAAGGCAAATGTAGTAGCCGATGCCTTAAGTCGAAAAGAAAGAGCGGTGCCTCTTCGTGTCCGAGCCTTAAACATCACCATCCACACAAACCTTAATAGCCAAATTCGGGTAGCCCAAGATGAGGCTCTCAAGGATGAAAACATCTCTCTCGAACACTTGAACGTCCTCACCTCTCGATTCGAAGTTAAAGAAACCGGACTCCGATATTTCGCCGGAAGGATTTAGGTGCCTAGTTATGGGGACCTACGAAGCCTTATTTTAGATGAAGCCCATAAGTCACGATACTCGATTCACCCCGGTGCCAATAAGATGTACCACGACCTTAAACAGCTATATTGGTGGCCGAACATCAAAAGGGACGTAGCTACTTATGTTTCCAAGTGTTTGACATGTTCCAAAGTCAAAGCCGAACACCAAAGACCGTCCGGACTACTTCAACAACCCGAGATCCCGCAATGGAAGTGGGAAAGAATAACGATGGATTTTATCACCAAAATACCAAAAACGACGGGTGGTTATGATACCATTTGGGTTATTGTTGACCGTCTCACCAAATCCGCACACTTCCTTGCCATGAAAGAAACGGACAAAATGGAGAAACTTGCACAACTTTACATTAAGGAGATCGTAGCCCGACACGGTGTACCTTTATCGATTATCTCCGACCGAGATGGCCGTTTCGTTTCTAGATTTTGGCGTACTTTGCAAGAAGCATTGGGAACGCGTTTAGACATGAGCACCGCATATCATCCTCAAACCGATGGACAAAGCGAACGTACAATTCAAACCTTAGAGGACATGTTACGAGCTTGCGTGGTTGATTTCGGAAAAGCTTGGGACAAGCACTTACCTCTCGCCGAGTTCTCTTACAACAATAGTTATCACGCGAGTATTAAAGTCGCACCTTTTGAAGCGCTATATGGCCGAAAAAGTCGTTCACCTCTTTGTTGGGCCGAAGTAGGTGACGTACAAATCACCGGACCCGAACTCATTCACAAAACCACCGAGAAAATCGTTCAAATCCGAGATAGGCTTAGGACGGCCCGAAGTCGTCAAAAGAGCTATACCGACAAACGACGCAACGATCTTGAATTTCAAGTCGGTGACCGAGTAATGTTAAAAGTCGCGCCTTGGAAAGGTGTAATCCGATTTGGGAAACGTGGGAAGCTGAATCCAAGGTATATTGGTCCTTTCGAAATCTTGGAGCGTATTGGAACCGTTGCGTATCGTTTAGATCTTCCGCCTCAATTGAACTCCGTTCATCCTACCTTCCATGTATCTAACTTGAAAAAGTGTCTTGCCGAACCCGATATCGTCATTCCTCTCGAGGAACTTACTATTGATGACAAACTTCATTTTGTGGAGGAACCGGTTGAAATTGTGGACACCTCCGTCAAGACATTGAAACAAAGCCGAATCCCGATTGTTAAAGTCCGTTGGAACGCCAAAAGGGGACCCGAGTTTACTTGGGAAAGGCGAGATCAAATGCAAAGGAAGTATCCTCATCTATTCGTGAATTCAGAAACACAAGATCTCGAGGAAGAAACAACGACTACTACGCCTACTTAAATTTCGGGACGAAATTTCTTTTAAGGAGTAGGTAATGTAACATCCCGCCTTTTTCCATTTACTTTTCCGTTATACTAATTTAAACTCCGTTATATGTTTATAACGTCTCCCGTTAATACGCGTTTTAAATTATCTCGTTTAGGTAATTCACGCACCCGACCCAAATTAGAGGGACTAAACTTGCCAAGAGGCCAAAGATTTGACTAGGTCAACTAGTCAAACCTTCAACCTCCTCCTCTCATTTCAACATCTCCATCTTTCTTCTACTCCCTTTTTCTCTCAAGAACACCAACAAGAATTCATCATCTAAATTCGGATTAGGAAGCTAGCAACAAAACAAATTGTAAATTCGTGATCCTTGCATCTTCCTCTTCGATTCCATACCGATTTCATTACATTTGGGTAACTTTCTAAAATCACTAGATTTTGTGTTCTTGATGTTTTTAACTTATAAAAGTGTTAATTAGTGTCTATGGCTCAAGTCTAACATGAATATATGATTTATATGCTCGATCTCGTTGTTTTAGTGTAACTAGCATGAACTTGAATTTTGGTGTGTTGTTCTTGAATTTAGGATGATCATATGTTGTTAGATGTTAAAAGTTGATGTTTTAATTGTGTTACTAGCATCACTAGCTTCAATTTGATGTGTAGGTTGCCTTAGAAAACTTCATGAACTATATTATTGATTTTGGTGAATTTGGGTTAGGGTTTGATGAACTTGAAATGGACTTTTGATGCATTGAATGCCATGGATTATTATTGGTAAGTGTTTAGTTGGATTGTATGCTTGATTACCTTCGAAACGGCATATCATTCATGTAAATTGGTTGACCGAATCATTTAATTGCATTTATGAACTTGTATGCGGTTAATGTTAAGCATTAGATGCGGTTTTGGTTGTTGTAATAGGTAGATTGATTGATGAAATGTGTTTAGTTGTTTTCCTCGTCAAATTACCTTCCCAACGGTATAAGATACTTGTCTTGATTGTTTGCGGATCATAAATGGTGATTGTTTGAAGTTAGGTTCGTGCATAAAACTTAAAAACTGCCAGAATTCTCTGCACAGGTAATGGCGCGGCGCGCCATATACCCGCGCGGCGCGCCAATGTGGTCTGTCCAACTTTGTCAATTTTCGAATAATGTTTGCTATGCTACGCACCTCCGATTCACATGTAACTTATTCTAACATGCTCATACATGATTAAAAACCTCAGAAAAATAGTTCGGGACCCGAACCGAACGTGTTGACTTTTCCGTTGACTTTGACCGACCAAAGTTTGACTTTTTGTCAAACTTAACCAAATGATTATGCAACCTTCCTAACTTGTTTATATACTTGTATCTTGCATGAAACTTGACAATTTGATTTCACATGCTACATAATCGAGTCGTAACGAGCCATAGGACTAATTGAACATCTTTGACCTATCGTGTTTACCGTTATTGATACGACCTATTTGTTTAGGTCAAGACTAGCACTATCCTTCACACACGTTATTTTGTGAAGTACTTTTCGTACGTGCACTCAAGGTGAGATCATAGTCCCACTTTTACTCTTTTTGAACTTACATTTGGGATGAGAAAACATAAACATTTCTTTACTAAGTGAACACAAGTACAGGAAAACAAACATTCTACATACGAGTTTAGAACAAAATCCTCAATTCGATTATCATTAGTTACACTTGCCGGGTGTAAGCGAGAACTTATGTTGTATGGATCCATATGGGTTTGACAAACCCTCATTCAAACGGTTCGCTACCGTTTACGAATGAAATATATTTTCGAGAAACAGTGTATGTTCTAGCACTAAGTGATGGGGTTCAATGGAAGGAAATGTTAAGCATTGATAATTGGGTGCTCGTGAAACAAACTTTTGGAATGTATTACTATTAATTCATTGATGCAAATCTTGTGGTTCACTTGTACTTACTTACTTAAACCTATGATTTCACCAACGTTTTCGTTGACAGATTTCTATGTTTTTCTCAGGTCCTTGAACGATACATGATACATGCTTCCGCTCATTATTTTGATACTTGCATTGGATGTCGAGTATATATGCATACATGGAGCGTCTTTTGACTACTTTTAAATTGTGTCGCATAAGTTTCATTTGTACTTAAAACTTTGTATCGTAACTTGTGGTGGAACTATTCTCGTAAACTTTGAACAATCTTTACATTTGAAATGAATGCGACATATCTTTTGATCAAACGTTGTTTTAAAGACTTATGACCACGTAACGGGACCTAATTAGACGGCGCCGTCAAACATGATTTGGTCGGGTCGCTACAGAGTATGCAAACCCCTTTGGTATTTTGGATAATCTATCTAAAGTATGTCAAATCTCAGGTTCGGGTGCAAATCTTCCAAGTGCATATCAGAAAATGTCATGACTGGATGAGGTGTATCTTGTTTGTAGTAGTTATCCACCTCCTGTTGTTCCGCATTCTCAGCAGGAGCATTGCGAGCTTGGGATGAAGATTCACCCCTTTCAGTCTGCAAAACACATCAAACACAATTTTTGTGCATCCAAATATGCATTAGTGTCAGCAAAATCATCAATCAAAATAATTACAATGACATGATTATTTTATATCAAACTTAAGCTCATTTTCATATTTTCATCAAATCTACACTTTTTCAAATAAGCATATACGAAAATGTTCGCCAAGTTCATAAGCATTCAACTCAAATAACATGTCAAAATAATCATTACTAGTAATTAAACAAGTTTCAAATGGCATTATCTCTCAAAAATCAAGTTCATGAATTTTAGACTTGAAAAAGTCCACTTTAATTCTCAAAATCATGTTTAGGCTCAAAGTTTGGATCATTTAACTACCTAAACATGTTATACTACTTAATTTAGCAACAATTCATGACAAAAATTGGCCATAACCTGTTTATATCAAAAAGCCCCAAATTGCTCAAGAACACAAACCCTAGATTACTCAAAATTTGAAGTTTAAGGCTTCTAATCATGTTAAATAGCATCAATCTAGGTTATACAAGCATAATACATAAACAATTTAAGCATAATTACACTAAAAAGCATCAAAATCAAATTGGGTATAAAATTGCTCAAGAACACTAATTTTCAGATTAAATGGTGTTTAGGTGTAGAAATTTACCGTTTTTCTTGAGTAATTCCTTGATAGCATCCTTCTTAACATGATTTTAGTAAAAGATTTAATGATTAACGGTCAAAAATTGCGAATTCGGTGTGTATTTTTCGGGTTTTTTCGGGTTATTTTCGCAGTTTTTGTTGTGCTAATGTTCAACTGATCAGTTTTTTGCGTTTTATTTTTTTTTTCTGTATTTTGGTCCCTCCGCGAGTCGCGGTGTTTGACCCTTCAAACTCCGCGAGTCGCGGAGTTTGTAATTTTTTTTTTTTTTTATATCTTATACTAATTAAAACAATTAAGTAATTAATTTTAAAATTTTGTTTCCCTTATTATTTAGGACGAGGTCGTTTCGGATCGATGTCCTAGTCCGTCCTCCGACAAAATTTTAAAATTTGTCTTTTTGTAGCGATTGTTTTAAAAACTAAGATTTTTGGTTTTTTTAATATTTTTGTCATACTTTAATTCAATAAGATTAAAAATAATGATAATACAAGTTCTCGTCCCTCTCTCGGGTAAAGCAATTTCGGTTCAAAGACCTAGTCTTCAACTTACGACGAATTTTAAAAATCATATTTTTAACTTAATGAGATAAAGTAAATTTTTTTTTTAAATTCACACAACTTAAATATAAAATTCAAAATTAATATTAAAAATTCACACCAAACTTAAAATTTAAAATGCATAAAAATAAAATTCATATTTTAAAAAATTCACACCAAACTTAATTTAAAAATTCATATTATAAATTCACACCAAATTTATATTAATTTTTCAAATATTTACAATTTTAAATATATTGATTTTACAAAGTTTACAATATTAATTTAAGATTTATATATTAATTTTAAAAACATGGTAAAAATAAAATTAAAAATCTTTTTGGCTTTTTATCCCACTTTAATCAATCAAATATTATCAAAAATATGCGCCCCTCTTTTCGGTAAAGTAATTTCGGTTCCATAACCTAATTTAACTCATGACGAATTTTTGAAATATTTTGGGTTGATTGATTAAAGATATTTATACCTTAAGAATAAACGTTAAATTTCGCAGTGATGTAATAAATTTTTGTATGATATCAATAATTTCGGTCGCCAAACCTAATTTTATTCAATACCAATTTAATACTTTATAGCGAACAAATTAGCGTTTATTATCAAAAGGTTAAAAATAAAAAATAAAAATAAAAAACTGTACAGACTTACCTGTGAGATAGTATTCTTAGTTATATGATCTATCCCATTCATAAGATAGTCGGTTTAATTGGTTTTCCATAGCTACATAGGCGTAACCTCGAGCATTCAGTGTATTTTCTTCTAAACATATGAACGGTCCGTCTCTGCATAAAGTAACAAATTCGGTATTTGAATAGGTTTGATTATTTGAACATTTACCTCTATGTGACCATTTTTCGCATTTGTGACATCTTTCTAGGTGTCGTGCTCTTCTTTTCACTGCGGATTTTGATTTTCCTTTACCAAATTGTAACTTATTATCTTCGCATCTGGATTCTTTTCTTACTCCGTCCAATCTTTCTCTGATTACTGATACTATTTCACTCGGAAGTGTGTCATTATTATGTTTAGTGATCAAAGCGTGTAGCATTAGACCATGGTTTAGTTCACAGGCAGTCTTCAATTCGTAAAAACCTAAAAAAATAAAAATTCAGAATGGGGGTAGAAGACTAGTTCTTTAGGGTCTGCTAGGGAAAGACCATTCGAGTTCCATTTTCGAGAACTACACGAAAACAGAAAATCTAACTCTAACAGAAATACATATTATCCTTTAAAGACTTGATTCTCCCCACACTTAGTTAGCTGTGGTATCGAAATTGTGATTAACTTCATTGTCAACTTCCATCGGACCATGTATGTAATATTTAACTCTGTGACCATTAACTTTAAATTCAATTCCATTTGAATTTATTAATTCTATCGTTCCGTATGGGAAAACTCTTTTGACTATGAATGGTCCAGACCATCTTGATTTCAATTTTCCAGGAAATAGCTTGAATCGTGAATTGAAAAGAAGAACTCTGTCTCCTTCTTTAAATTCTTTTGAACTTCTGATTCTTTTATCATGCCATTTCTTCGTTCTTTCTTTATAGATTAACGAATTTTCTTATGCTTCATGTCTTAATTCTTCTAATTCGTTTAGTTGACTTAATCGTAGACGTCCAGCTTCATGTAAATCAAGATTACATGTCTTCAAAGCCCAAAATGCTTTGTGTTCAATTTCTACTGGAAGATGACATGCTTTTCCATAAACAAGTCTAAAAGGTGTGGTTCCAATTGGAGTTTTGTAGGCTGTTCTAAAAGCCCAGAGTGCATCCTCCAATTTAATGGACCATTCCTTCGGATTTGATCCTACGATTTTTTTTAGAATACGTTTTAAAGCTCGGTTGGTATTTTCAACTTGTCCACTTGTTTGTGGATGATATGCAGTAGAGATTTTATGAGTTACTCTATATCTTTTAAGAACTTTTCAAGTTGATTATTGCAGAAATGAGTACCCCGATCACTTATTAAAGCTTTCGGTGTTCCAAACCTTGCAAAAAGACGTTTTAAAAAGTTGACTACAACTCGTGCATCGTTAGTTGGGAGAGCTTGTGCTTCCGCCCATTTAGATACATAATCAATGGCTACGAGAATATAGAGATTATTATGAGATTTTGGAAAAGGACCAATAAAGTCAATACCCCAAATGTCAAATACTTCACATACTTGTATGACATTTTGTGGCATTTCATCACGTTGACTTATTTTTTCGGCCATTTGACAAGCATCACAGGATTTGCAAAGAAGGTATGCGTCTTTGTAAATTGTAGGCCAATAGAATCCAGCATCATAAACTTTTCTTGCTGTTAGTTGAGGCCCATAATGCCCTCCTGTTGGTCCTGTGTGACAATGGTTTAAAATCTTACTAGCTTCATCTCCGAATACACATCGGCGTATTATTCCATCGGGACAACTTTTAAACAGATGTGGATCTTCCCAAAAATAGTGTTTTATATCACTGAAGAATTTCTTTCGTTTTTGGTACGATAATCCTTTTTCAAGGAATCCACAAACTAAGTAGTTTGCATAGTCTGCAAACCATGGAATTTCATTATAATCTATCTTCAATAGATATTCATCAAGAAAGTTGTCTTGTATGGCCGATTCATTTAGAACTTCTAATTCAGGATTTTCAAGACGAGAAAGATGATCAACGGCGAGATTTTCTGCTCCTCTTTTATCTCGGATTTCAATATCGAACTCTTGTAAGAGTAAGATCCAATGGATTAATCTTGGTTTGGCATCTTGTTTTGAAAATAGGTATCTAAGAGCAGAATGGTCGGTATAGACCACCGTTTTAGCTAGAACGAGATATGATCGAAATTTGTCAAAAGCAAAGACAATAGCAAGGAGTTCTTTTTCAGTAGTTGTGTAATTTGTTTGTGCTCCTTGTAACGTCTTACTAGCATAATATATAGGTTGAAATCGTTTTTCAATCCTTTGTCCTAAAACGGCTCCCATTGCAAAATCACTTGCATCGCACATTAGTTCAAATGGTAGATTCCAATTTGGTGTTATCATGATCGGCGCATTAGTGAGTTTCTCTTTAAGAATATTAAAAGATTTGATACATTCATCTGAAAAGATGAATGGAGCATCCTTTTCTAGGAGTTTATTCATAGGAGTAGCAATTTTAGAAAAATCTTTTATGAAACGTCAGTAAAAACCGGCATGCCCTAGAAAACTCCTAACTCCTCTAACATTGGTGGGATGTGGAAGTTTAGCAATTACATCTACTTTAGCTCTATCCACTTCAATTCCTTCCTTCGAAATTTTATGACCAAGAACGATGCCTTCTTTAACCATGAAATGGCATTTCTCCCAATTAAGTACTAGATTTGATTGTTCGCATCTAATAAGCATTCGTTCAAGATTAGCTAGACATGTTTCAAATGTATCACCGAAGACTGAAAAGTCATCCATGAAAACTTCCATGCATTCTTCTATCATGTCGTGAAAAATCGCCATCATACACCTTTGAAAAGTTGCAGGGGCGTTGCAAAGTCCAAATGGCATACGTTTGTAAGCAAAAGTACCATAAGGGCACGTGAATGTGGTTTTCTCTTGGTCCTCAGGTGCTATTGGAATTTGAAAATATCCGGAAAATCCATCAAGAAAGCAATAGTAACTATTTCCGGCTAATCTTTCCAACATTTGATCAATGAAAGGTAAGGGAAAGTGATCTTTTCTGGTGGCGTCATTTAATTTTCTATAATCAATACATACACGCCATCCTGTTACAGTCCTAGTAGGAATAAGCTCATTTTTCTCATTTGTAATGACAGTCATGCCACCCTTCTTAGGCACGCATTGAACTGGGCTTACCCATGGACTATCAGAAATTGGATATATCAAACCTGCATCTAGCAGTTTAATAATCTCTTTCTTAACTACATCTTGCATATTAGGATTTAGTCTTCGTTGGCGTTGCACATACGTTTTATGACCTTCTTCCATAAGGATTTTATGTGTGCAATACGAAGGACTTATTCCTTTAATATCATGAATCTTCCATGCAATGGCTGGTTTATGAGCTTTCAACACAGAAATGAGTTGTGATTTCTCATTTTCAGTAAGAGAAGATGATATTATTACAGGTAATTCATATTCACCATGTAAATAAGCGTATTCCAAATGGTTTGGAAGTGGCTTTAACTCTAATTTCGGTGGTTCTTCTATCGATGATTTATATCGATATCTGTCTTCTTCTTTTAGCATTTGAATTTCTTCTGTTGTTGGTTCATATCCATTAGCTATTAGTGTAGCTAACATTTCAGCTTCATCAATTGGTTCATTACCTTCTCCTAAAGAACATTCTCCTGTTCCTTGTAATTCTGGAAATTCTTCTAATAATTCTGCATGTGCATCTATAGTTTGAATATAATAACATGTATCATCTGCAGATTGTGGTTGTTGCATTGCTCTATCAACTGAAAAGGTAACACTCTCGTCCTCTATACTTAGGGTTAGTTTCTTACCAAACACGTCTATCATTGCTTTAGCCGTGTTTAAGAATGGTCTTCCTAATATGAGAGGAACTTGAGAATCTTCTTCCATGTCCAGAACAACAAAATCTACTGGAAATACTAAAGTACCAACTTTAACTAGCATGTTCTCCATTATCCCTCTAGGATATTTTATTGATCGATCGGCTAGTTGTATACTTATTCTAGTTGGTTTCAATTCTCCAAGGTCTAGTTTAGCGTATAGTGAATATGGCATTAAATTTATACTAGCACCTAAGTCTGCCAATGCTTCTATTGAACTAAGACTACCCAGAAAACATGGAATTGTGAAACTTCCTGGATCAGATAATTTTTCTGGTATCTTATTCAACAGCACTGCTGACCAATTAGCATTCATAGTAACAGCCGAGAGTTCTTCCATTTTCTTTCTATTTGAGATTAGATCTTTCAAGAATTTAGCATATCTAGGCATTCCTGAAATCACATCAATGAAAGGAAGATTTACATTTATCTGTTTAAACATATCCAAGAATTTGGATTGCTCGGCTTCAAGTTTCTCTTTCTTCATTTTACTCGGGTAAGGAAGTGGTGGTTGGTATGGTTTAACATAAGGTTTAGCCTTAACTGTGTTATCTTCATTAACCTTTTCAACTACCGGTTCTTTTTCCTTATCTTGATCAGGTAGTGGTTCTTGTGGAATAGGAATAGCTTCATCAGAAGTTACAGGTATTTCAGGTGGTTTAAGTGTTGTACCACTTCTTGTGGTAATGGCTTTAACTATTTCATTCCGGAGGTTAGCATTTGTATCACTAGGTAAACTTCCCGGTTTTCTTTCACCTATTAACCTTGCTAGGTTACTTACTTCTTGTTCCAGATTTTGAATAGAAGCTTGTTGATTTCTAAATGCTTGAGCATTTTGTTCATTGGTTTGTTTTTGAGATGTGAAAAACTGCGTTTGAGTTTCAATTAGCTTCGTCATCATATCTTCTAAATTCGGCTTTTTATCATCGGGTTGTGGTGGTTTGTTTTGAAAATTAGGTCTTTGCTGATTGTAATTATTGTTAGATACTTGTTGATTGCTAGGACATTGTTGGTTGTTGTATGGAATATTTCGGTTATAATTCTGGTTTTGATTGTAAATAGGTCTTGGCGGTTGATAATTATTCTGATAATTATTTCCAGGCCTTTGGTTTATGTATGAGATATTCTCTCTTTGTTCCATTGTTAATTCAATATTGAGACAATCTTTTGTCAAATGTGGTCCTCCACACTGCTCACAACTAATTCGTATTGAGTGTATATCTTTAGTCATCTTTTCCATTCGTTTCTCGACAGCATCTATCTTTGCAGAAATGGAATCTAAGTCATGGCTAGAATCGGCTCTAGCTGCTTTAGATGATCTAACGATATCTTTTTCTTTGTGCCACTCATGTGAGTGGGAAGCAGTGTTATCAATAATTTTGTAAGCATCAGTTTCTGTTTTCTTCATAATAGAACCACCAACTGCTATATCTATGTCTTTCCTTGTAGTGATGTCGCATCCTTGGTAGAATATTTGTACTATTTGACAGGTGTCTAAACCATGTTGCGGACATCTGTGAAGACCCGAAAATTTTTGACTAATTTTAAACCAAACTCTCGATACGATTTAATATTTTTGACACGATAAGCAAAGTCTGTTAGGTTGAGTCTCAAAAATTTTGAACTGATTCATATATTCAATTGACCTTTGACTATTCTGTACGATTCACGAATGACTATTTGTAAACAAATACATATATATTTAAATATAAATAGTTATGAATATATTTGAAGTACAACTTAAAATATTACATGCTATAATTAAATAGGTAAAATAAAAATAAAATATAATAATATTATTATTAAATAAATATGTGTGTGTATATATATATATATATATATATATATATATATAAAGTATATTAAAAATAAATATAAATGATTGTAATACTTGTTGGATGTTCCGATTGTTATTAGGCAAGTCTAAATTCAAACTTATATGATTTCAAAAATAAACGGTGATCTAAAAATGATATAAATTTAAGGCTTATTAGAAATAGAAATGCGTTTATGATCTAATTATTAAATTTTAACATTTTGCATATTTTACCTGGGATCGAGCACTAATAATTAATTTAATCTATATTTAATAAATTAAACAATTAATAACCATTTTTATGAAATAATAATTAGAATAAATATTTATATAAAGTTATGAAATTTTCCGAGTATTTTTTATCCGCCACTGATTAAACAACGGGCACGATATAATAATCCGTATTAAACTGTCGACAGAAATAATAAATTGAATGATTGTTCTTATACGTTTCTTAACTATTGTTTCATTTAATTATTATTTTATTTTATAAACATATAATGAAGGTATCCGTGACACTACAATCCATTTAGATTACTATTTCGATCACTGTGCTAAATTGAATGATTTGATTTCTGTGTTTCCTCCCTTGTTTTCTTGCCACAACATGATTCTTATATACATGTGTAATGCATACACACGAACCACACTTGTGACTCAACTAATACTACCACATTCACTTTTCTGTTTCTTTTTCCTCACCGAGACCACCTTGTTCTTCTCCTTCAACCCTTGGCCACCTTGAACCACCACGGCCACCATCAACCGCCACCTTTCACACTTCATTAAAACCACCACAAAACCATTTCCACTTCTATTGTTTTCTGCTTCTTCCAACGATGGATACGCAAACAAGACCATGACTGCCACTATAGTTTTTCTTTCTGTTTCAATCCGAGACACAACACCGCCACCATCATTATTTCCAACACCCAGCAAAACCTGCTCGATTAACTCCTGTTTCCTATTTCACTTCGAACAGCAATAAGGCTGTGTATTTTTTGTTGTTGTTTGTTCTTTACCTAATCGTGTTATATTATTGATATTAATAGATGAAGTAGGTAACGAGTGGGGCAACATACACAAGTTGATGAGATAAGACTATTGGTGAACCGAATGGTCTGTAACCATTATATTTGTTTAATCTTTCGGTTGGCCAACAAAAATTACCAAACACTACCCCACTTGATCATTAAAAGAAATATAAATCGAGAAAGTGGATTAGTTGATCACTTATATTTTTTATTGAGGCCGAAAAGAGAGACAGATAGAAACTGGAAATCGATTATGATATGTGATGATATTTGTTGCTGTTACTTTTCTGTTTCTTCTTCCTGAACAAAATCGACAACTACAGTTGTGGTATTGTTTATTGTTGCTACTTTATTGTTGACTGGCAATTATGACTCTTCTTTCACTTGAAACCCCACGTCACTTTGGTGATGTTTGAAACCATTATAAAATTTCATGAGGAGAAGCCACTTGCAATTTCCAGTTGATTTCTTTTTTCTTTCGAACCCCACTGATATGTCACGCTGTATCCATGCGAACATCTTTTAAATAAAGGGATCCCACTTGATTCAATAAAGGCTATATGATAATGGAGGACCAAGAGTTGTACGTGTTGTTTTTTTTTTCCACCGAAGCTGTATAGAATATATATTTTTTTGTTGCTACGTACTGATTTGGATCCAAATATTCCACAAACAATTTCTTTTTCTATCTCCTTTGGCCGACAACTTCCAACTATGTATAACCCACTTGCTTTATTAAAGTATTGATAAATATAAAAGATGAGAGGAGGAGGAATGCACGCATATTTTTTTTATCCCTACGGCGATATGAGGTGCAATAACGGGCCGAGTATTCTATCTCAATCTTGGGCTTAATAACTTGGGTTAGTTAACTTAATTAGGATTGGGCTTCTATTGGGCCAATTGCTTATTAGTGGTCATGCATAGTTGGTTTTATTTTGATGAGCTTCTGTCCGCAAACAAGCACCAAGAAACTGAAAGTTTCGGTGCCCTTTTTTCTACTTTTTCGATCACCTTTAGGTCGAGCTAACTCTTATGGAAGCTACATATTTGTGAATTCTTCACTCGTCAAGATAAAGGATTATGATGGTATTTTTGATCATGATGTTAGATAGTTAAGGATGGTGACGATTAAGGTTTAAGTTGATAGGTAATAACTATATAGTGATAATAACAATAATGGTAATGATAAACGATGATGTTTACGACATTAGAGTGAGGTTGATACAAACATAATCATGATGATGTTAAAAGATTGATGATGATTGTGAAACAAAGAATAATGATGATTATGATACTATGGTGTTGGAATGATAATGAAGATGATAGGTGGTTATATTAATGAAGATATGGGTAGGAGATGATGACACAGCGATTTATAAGATAAATATATAATAATGCGAATTTAATCAAAAATGCACGATCAGAGGAAAGGTTTAGAGTGTTGGGTGTTAAACGAGAGATTTTGGGTTCGAGCCTGGGAAGTGGCGTATTATTTTAAAGATCCTTTCTTCAAAGGTTGTACATTTATTATTATTATTATTATTATTATTATTATTATTATTATTATTATTATTATTATTATTATTATTACTTTTATGATTATTATTATTATTGATATTATTATTGATATTATTATTATTATTATTATTATTATTATTATTATTATTATTATTATTATTATTATTATTATTATTATTATTATTATTATTATTATTATTATTATTATTATAATTACGGTTATTATTATTATTAATATTTTGAAAACAATACAAATTATTATTTCATTAGTATTAGTATCATTTTATTTATTTATTATTATTAGTATTATTATTATAGATATTATAGTTATTATTATTATTACTATTATTATTATTATAAAAATACAACCTTTTATTATTAGTAGTAATTTTACCAAATAAATATTAGTTACATAAAAATATATTTAATACATATAACATAAATATATTAATATGATTATAATAAATAATAACTATTTATTTAAAGTATATATAAAATAAATGTATTTAATTAATTAATAAAACCTATAAATTATTAAATATAACAATTATATCAATAATAATATATGAATTTATTCGGTTACAATGTGTTAATATATATAAATGATATAGGTTCGTGAATCCGAGGCCAACCCTATACTTGTTCAATGTCGTCCTATGTATTTTTACTACAAAATACATTATGGTGAGTTTCATTTGCTCCCTTTTTAATTGCTTTTGCAATATATATTTTTGGGCTGAGAATACATGCGCTGCTTTTATAAATGTTTACAAAATAGATACAAGTACTTAAAAATATATTCTACGTTGAGTTGTACCACTGGCATATTTCCCTGTAGCTTGGTAACTACTATTTACATGGGTATTGTAAACGCGAATCATGTTGATAGATCTATCGGGCCTGACAACCCCAACCGGACTGGACGACCAGTATTCAACGGTTGCACAGTACTTCGTTTCGGTGACTACACTTGGTACGGTGTAGTGAGATTTCATAATAAAGGGAATATGCGACGTGATTAAATGTTAAGTATGGTTACCAAGTGCTCAACCACTTAGAATGCTTTACATACACTTGCGAGTGTACATATATATATAAACTGAAATCTTGTCGTCTATTAAGATATTGAAATGATTGTTAGGATAAACCTATGAACTCACCAACCTTTTGGTTGACACTTTTAAGCATGTTTATTCTCAGGTACGAATTAAGTCTTCCGCTGTGCATTTGCTCATTTTAAAGATATTACTTGGAGTCCTTCATGGCATACTTAGGACAGTACCTCGCAATGGGACCAGATGTTGATGACTTCGTCCATGTGGATTAGGACGAGTCGTTACAGGTGGTATCAGAGTGGTGGTCTTAGCGAACCAAGTCTTGCATTAGTGTGTCTAACTGATAGTTGTTTAGATGCATTAATGAGTCTGGACTTCGACCGTGTCTGCATGTCAAAAGTTTTGCTTATCGTTTCGTGTCGAAAATTACCTGCTTATCATCCTTAGAGAATCACTTGCTTATCATCCTTAGTCTAGACACATCTTATTGCGTGAATTGCATGATTAGTATATAGACAAAATTTATATCTTAGCATATCTGCTAATTCATATCTTAGCGTACCTGTTATTGTTACCGATGCCTGATAGTTTCCGTAGATTTCTTCGTAACTTATGGGATTTTAGTATTATATATGCATATGTAAATTATGTATTGCAGGGTACTAATCTATATCCTATAATCTATTTCTTAATGAAAATCCTTCATCTGATCGTACGAGATGAATCCCTTAACCAGTTTGAATTTTTCGGATTCTGACAGCTATTTCGATATGGAGTTTCACCTAAGCTCCGAAAGCAGCGTCACCAGAATGAATCAACCAATCAGCCATCATCAATTCTGGATGAAATGGGGCTGAGTTCGTAGTCGACTTAATCAATGGAGACAAGATGAATGTGATCCTTTCCATCAACCGAAATCACCTCTTGGCAATGAACCTGAAGTACTTATCAGCGAACCAGTCCGAAACATCATTTCCACCCTCATTTTCTGAATATCTCACCACGATTATATTCTATCTAAAATTCTAAACCTTATTTATTCGCTCGTTCCAACCGACAATCATCCCGGAGTATTAAGTCAACGAACTACGCGCCCGAATTATAGCCTTGAAAAATATGGTGCAAAACGTACCAGCTTCAACAACATCACCAGTATCAACAGTACCACCAGCACCAGTAGCCTCAACATCACACACCTCAACATCTCATTATGTACCTCAAGCATAATCATTAATCTACGAATTGTTTTACATCATTTATCTTCGTTCGACATGGCGATTATGTGATCTCTAATGTTTTAGAGATTATATATTCTTATTCTAACGGTAAATCAAATGAGTCTAATATCATATTGACTCATTAAATTCATGATTACATCTGAAGAAAATATATATGTAAGTATATTTTCATAAATATTGTAATTAAAAATTCTTTCGTACAAACTATTAATGATGAAAATATTTTAACGGGTAGGTAATACCCGAGAAATATTTAGATTTCACATTAATAAGTTACATTGTACATTCTTCGAATCTGATTCAACAATCATTTACTATCCTACTTACCACCACCGATATACGTATCCGTTCACCGCAGAATAATCATTTTCATTCAATTTCATATTTGGATTTTGACCAATCAGAATCCAACAAGTGGCATAATGAAGAAAACCCCGGACAAAGTAAAATTTGTTAGAAACAAATGAACTAACTAATTGAAATATTGTTAAGAATCCACGCTAACTGTTCCTAGCTAACTGTTCCTAGCTAACTGGTTACATTTTATTTATCTCAATTTAATTATCGCAATTTACATTCTCGCAATTTTATTTATCGTCATTTAATTTCTGTTATTTACTTTACGCACTTTATTTATCGTCATTTAATTTCTGTTATTTATTTTACGCACTTTAAATATCGGGACACGTATACAAGGTTTTGACATATCATATCGACGCATCTATATATATTATTTGGAATAACCATAGACACTCTATATGCAGTAATGCGGGAGTTAGCTATACAGGGTTGAGGTTGATTCTACAATAATATATATAGTTTGAGTTGTGATCGAGTCTGAGACGTATACGGGTCATGATATATTTTAATTAATTCGAATATTATATATTAAACTATATATGAATTGTTGAACTGTAACTGTGGACTATCGACTGTGGACTAATAATATTGGACAATTAAAAAGAATTAAAATATTGATTATAACATATGAAACTAAACAATTCTTCAAGTTTGCCACTTGATTTCATCTTAAACCTCAATTGTATCTTGACGATTACAATCAGCGTTCAAATCTTTCATGATTCTTGAAAACACCTCAATCGAGAAGATGAACCAACCGCACTACATCTACGGAAGAAAAGATTCATGCATATAGTTATGCACCTGAAAACTCTTGGAACCTGAGTAAAGGTTTAACACGTATCTGCGCTAGCTCCTTTGGCGATGTTACTACCGAAAATCGCTTTGCAATCCCTTTCCAAAGTAGCCAATTTTGTCACAACTCCAACAGAGCAACTTCGACCTTTCACTCGAATAAGTCTTATTATAACTTTGATATATACGATTGGCTTTCCTCATCGTTACCGGAGAACCTTTTATATTCCACCATATTACCATCAGCGTTTAATCATCTAAAAATACAATTCTCCTGAAACTACCTCGGTTTGATAACCGATGACCCAGATCCGTTAACTTTGAAAAATGCTGACGAAGCAGCATGTTGTAGATGGTCTTAATGGCCAAAAGTTGATGATAAAGAAGGAAGGGATTAGGAACGCAAAATAGAAAATTTGGTACTGAAAATCGGATTGAGCACACCATGAAGGAGACCAAGGAAAAATACAAGGACCAAACCCTATATTCAAAGAATTCAGATAATTCTGGGTCCGATAAAATCTTTAGAGAATATCTTGCTCCGAAGTCATGTTAAAATCTTGCGGAAAATCTTTCTTCATTAACCATCGAACTTAGAAATTCCAAAATATCATAATAAATATCTTCGATAATTCTGAAGATATTTTCATAAATATTCTCGTCCGAAATTATATACCTCTTCGTGCTATCTGTAATACATTATATTGGAAACTTCTGTAAAATCTAAGTATGAATTATGAATGAATTGTGGAGAAGTGTTGGTAATTGAAGCATGGGTTAGTATAATATAATGACACTTGGCCAACGTGATTATATTACAGTAAGTCATGCTAAATTTCTAATGTAACGTGATGATGATTCACAGACCTTATCCCCATCATGTGTCATGTTACATAACTCTTTCATTCTACATAACCTCCGAACTATCAAGAAGATTATATTCTTGATAGTTCTATCTTCAGTAATTTTGATAAATTTGAAAATAAAATCGTGCTATCACGTTTCTTCCTACATAGAACATTATAATCATTCGAAATTCTATATCTACGAATTTTGTACCATTATTCGCTTGACTTGAAGTCGGGAAGAGAAAACAAAAGCATAGAGCTTCGAAATATAAGGGAGAATATAAAGCCCGATAACAACGCATAAATTACAAACCGTGTATGTCAATGTTTATTGCAACATAAAGACACGGGAGAATTAAAAACACTATAACCCCAAGAGCGTGGTAGAAGTGAAAATATTCTTCTGGTGGAAGATAGAAAAGAAGAATGACTGTAGATATGGTCAATATAATAATCAAGGATCAGAATTGGATTGAGCATATTAACGGATGTCTTGAAAGTATGAAATTGAGGAAGAAAATAAAAGAGTGGTGAAAATATTGGAATGGAAGAGATTAATTTATAGCGAAATACCAGACATACTAATCGAGACAGATTACCACATTTAATTATATAGGATACTAATTTCCTTAATTATCAAAAAATCGAATATTATATAGATTTCGAAAATTACCTCTACATGCCTTGAATTCCGGAAATCCGCCGTGACTACGTCAAAAGTTAAATCTCTATCTCAATCTTTTATGACAGGTTCACTTGTACGCTTCGAGTAATCAAATCGTTTTATCCATATTACTCAATGAAGATAAAACTCTATTTAACAACTCATATTCGTCATGAAAACATTCTTATTGTTAGCCATGATGACCTCACTCAAATTTCGGGACGAAATTTCTTTAACGGGTAGGTACTGTGAAGACCCGAAAATTTTTGACTAATTTTAAACCAAACTCTCGATACGATTTAATATTTTTGACACGATAAGCAAAGTCTGTTAGGTTGAGTCTCAAAAATTTTGAACTGATTCATATATTCAATTGACCTTTGACTATTCTGTACGATTCACGAATGACTATTTGTAAACAAATACATATATATTTAAATATAAATAGTTATGAATATATTTGAAGTACAACTTAAAATATTACATGCTATAATTAAATAGGTAAAATAAAAATAAAATATAATAATATTATTATTAAATAAATATGTGTGTGTGTATATATATATATATATATATATATATATATATATATATATATATATATATATATATATATATATATATATATAAAGTATATTAAAAATAAATATAAATGATTGTAATACTTGTTGGATGTTCCGATTGTTATTAGGCAAGTCTAAATTCAAACTTATATGATTTCAAAAATAAACGGTGATCTAAAAATGATATAAATTTAAGGCTTATTAGAAATAGAAATGCGTTTATGATCTAATTATTAAATTTTAACATTTTGCATATTTTACCTGGGATCGAGCACTAATAATTAATTTAATCTATATTTAATAAATTAAACAATTAATAACCATTTTTATGAAATAATAATTAGAATAAATATTTATATAAAGTTATGAAATTTTTCGAGTATTTTTTATCCGCCACTGATTAAACAACGGGCACGATATAATAATCCGTATTAAACTGTCGACAGAAATAATAAATTGAATGATTGTTCTTATACGTTTCTTAACTATTGTTTCATTTAATTATTATTTTATTTTATAAACATATAATGAAGGTATCCGTGACACTACAATCCATTTAGATTACTATTTCGATCACTGTGCTAAATTGAATGATTTGATTTCTGTGTTTCCTCCCTTGTTTTCTTGCCACAACATGATTCTTATATACATGTGTAATGCATACACACGAACCACACTTGTGACTCAACTAATACTACCACATTCACTTTTCTGTTTCTTTTTCCTCACCGAGACCACCTTGTTCTTCTCCTTCAACCCTTGGCCACCTTGAACCACCACGGCCACCATCAACCGCCACCTTTCACACTTCATTAAAACCACCACAAAACCATTTCCACTTCTATTGTTTTCTGCTTCTTCCAACGATGGATACGCAAACAAGACCATGACTGCCACTATAGTTTTTCTTTCTGTTTCAATCCGAGACACAACACCGCCACCATCATTATTTCCAACACCCAGCAAAACCTGCTCGATTAACTCCTGTTTCCTATTTCACTTCGAACAGCAATAAGGCTGTGTATTTTTTGTTCTTTACCTAATCGTGTTATATTATTGATATTAATAGATGAAGTAGGTAACGAGTGGGGCAACATACACAAGTTGATGAGATAAGACTATTGGTGAACCGAATGGTCTGTAACCATTAAATTTGTTTAATCTTTCGGTTGGCCAACAAAAATTACCAAACACTACCCCACTTGATCATTAAAAGAAATATAAATCGAGAAAGTGGATTAGTTGATCACTTATATTTTTTATTGAGGCCGAAAAGAGAGACAGATAGAAACTGGAAATCGATTATGATATGTGATGATATTTGTTGCTGTTACTTTTCTGTTTCTTCTTCCTGAACAAAATCGACAACTACAGTTGTGGTATTGTTTATTGTTGCTACTTTATTGTTGACTGGCAATTATGACTCTTCTTTCACTTGAAACCCCACGTCACTTTGGTGATGTTTGAAACCATTATAAAATTTCATGAGGAGAAGCCACTTGCAATTTCCAGTTGATTTCTTTTTTCTTTCGAACCCCACTGATATGTCACGCTGTATCCATGCGAACATCTTTTAAATAAAGGGATCCCACTTGATTCAATAAAGGCTATATGATAATGGAAGACCAAGAGTTGTACGTGTTGTTTTTTTTTTCCACCGAAGCTGTATAGAATATATATTTTTTTGTTGCTACGTACTGATTTGGATCCAAATATTCCACAAACAATTTCTTTTTCTATCTCCTTTGGCCGACAACTTCCAACTATGTATAACCCACTTGCTTTATTAAAGTATTGATAAATATAAAAGATGAGAGGAGGAGGAATGCACGCATATTTTTTTTATCCCTACGGCGATATGAGGTGCAATAACGGGCCAAGTATTCTATCTCAATCTTGGGCTTAATAACTTGGGTTAGTTAACTTAATTAGGATTGGGCTTCTATTGGGCCAATTGCTTATTAGTGGTCATGCATAGTTGGTTTTATTTTGATGAGCTTCTGTCCGCAAACAAGCACCAAGAAACTGAAAGTTTCGGTGCCCTTTTTTCTACTTTTTCGATCACCTTTAGGTCGAGCTAACTCTTATGGAAGCTACATATTTGTGAATTCTTCACTCGTCAAGATAAAGGATTATGATGGTATTTTTGATCATGATGTTAGATAGTTAAGGATGGTGACGATTAAGGTTTAAGTTGATAGGTAATAACTATATAGTGATAATAACAATAATGGTAATGATAAATGATGATGTTTACGACATTAGAGTGAGGTTGATACAAACATAATCATGATGATGTTAAAATATTGATGATGATTGTGAAACAAAGAATAATGATGATTATGATACTATGGTGTTGGAATGATAATGAAGATGATAGGTGGTTATATTAATGAAGATATGGGTAGGAGATGATGACACAGCGATTTATAAGATAAATATATAATAATGCGAATTTAATCAAAAATGCACGATCAGAGGAAAGGTTTAGAGTGTTGGGTGTTAAACGAGAGATTTTGGGTTCGAGCCTGGGAAGTGGCGTATTATTTTAAAGATCCTTTCTTCAAAGGTTGTACATTTTTTATTATTATTATTATTATTATTATTATTATTATTATTATTATTATTATTATTATTATTATTATTATTATTACTTTTATGATTATTATTATTATTGATATTATTATTGATATTATTATTATTATTATTATTATTATTATTATTATTATTATTATTATTATTATTATAATTACGGTTATTATTATTATTAATATTTTGAAAACAATACAAATTATTATTTCATTAGTATTAGTATCATTTTTTTTATTTATTATTATTAGTATTATTATTATAGATATTATAGTTATTATTATTATTATTACTATTATTATTATTATAAAAATACAACCTTTTATTATTAGTAGTAATTTTACCAAATAAATATTAGTTACATAAAAATATATTTAATACATATAACATAAATATATTAATATGATTATAATAAATAATAACTATTTATTTAAAGTATATATAAAATAAATGTATTTAATTAATTAATAAAACCTATAAATTATTAAATATAACAATTATATCAATAATAATATATGAATTTATTCGGTTACAATGTGTTAATATATATAAATGATATAGGTTCGTGAATCCGAGGCCAACCCTATACTTGTTCAATGTCGTCCTATGTATTTTTACTACAAAATACATTATGGTGAGTTTCATTTGCTCCCTTTTTAATTGCTTTTGCAATATATATTTTTGGGCTGAGAATACATGCGCTGCTTTTATAAATGTTTACAAAATAGACACAAGTACTTAAAAATATATTCTACGTTGAGTTGTACCACTGGCATATTTCCCTGTAGCTTGGTAACTACTATTTACATGGGTATTGTAAACGCGAATCATGTTGATAGATCTATCGGGCCTGACAACCCCAACCGGACTGGACGACCAGTATTCAACGGTTGCACAGTACTTCGTTTCGGTGACTACACTTGGTACGGTGTAGTGAGATTTCATAATAAAGGGAATATGCGACGTGATTAAATGTTAAGTATGGTTACCAAGTGCTTAACCACTTAGAATGCTTTACATACACTTGCGAGTGTACATATATATATAAACTGAAATCTTGTCGTCTATTAAGATATTGAAATGATTGTTAGGATAAACCTATGAACTCACCAACCTTTTGGTTGACACTTTTAAGCATGTTTATTCTCAGGTACGAATTAAGTCTTCCGCTGTGCATTTGCTCATTTTAAAGACATTACTTGGAGTCCTTCATGGCATACTTAGGACAGTACCTCGCAATGGGACCAGATGTTGATGACTTCGTCCATGTGGATTAGGACGAGTCGTTACAACATCCTCTTAATAACTTTCCAAATCTTGTCTACGCCTCATATAGAGTTTCATTTGGTTTCTGTGTGAACGTAACAATTTCTCCTTGAAGTCTTATGGCTTTAGATGCAGGAAAGAATTGTTTAAGAAATTTTTCAACTAAAACGTCCCATGTATCAATCGCCCCTTCAGGTAACGATTCCAACCAATCTTTGGCTTCTCCCTTTAAAGTCCAGGGAAATAACATGAGATATATTTGTTCATCTTCTACTTCTCGGATTTTAAATAGTGTGCAGATCCTATTAAAGGTACGAAGATGTTCATTTGGATCTTCCTTCGGTGCACCACTAAATTGGCATTGATTAGTCACCATGTGTAGAATTTGTCCTTTGATTTCATAATCTGGCGCATTAATGTTAGGATGAGTAATTGCGTGACCTTGGCCAGTGCGTTTAGCTCTCATTCGGTCTTCCATACTTAAAGGTTCTAGATTCTCCATAATTGAATTTGTTGAATCGGAATCACTAGAGGATTCTGATTTAATGGTTCGTTCCTCAACAATCTCTGTTTGAATGATTGGTGGTTCTGGAGGAAAATTTAATGGTTCAGGATCTATGAATCGTCCCTGAATATTCTCCGGATTCTCAATTGTGAGGTCGGGTTCAAAAAATGGATTATCGGAAATTTGAACTGGAGTACTTGGTCGACTGGATGACGATTCTAAAGAAAAATCAACGGCGGTAATATTTGCTAAATGTCTTGATCTAGTTACAGGTGGTGAACATACAAAAGGTGGTGAACATCTTGCTCGGTGCATTCACTGAATATCCTATTAGTTTTTAAAAAGGAAAGAAAAATTATATAAGTTATCCAATCAATAGACTTTTCTGATTTTGCCCACGTTTCGAATAGCCAAAAGATGCAGCAGAGGGGTAGGATTCGTTTGGTCTCAATATAATTGAGGACTGTTTGGCTCCAATAACCCGGTCCACGTACAAATCCAACTATTACTACGAACCAGAAAATTTTGATGTCTATCAATTTAACCACTTAAAATAAATTTTCGTAATTTTAAGAAATTTAGATAAGAAGTAGAATAATAAAAAAAATCTATGTCCTAAAAACTAGAATAGCGAGAAATAAGAAAGAAAAAGAGCGTGTCGGAAAAAGATCGAAAAATAAAAATAAGAAAGAAAAAGAGTGACTTATAGAACTTAAAAACACTAGACTAACCCAACCTTATTACTATCACTAACTTAAAATTATAATTGCAAATTGAGATTACTAATTGGAATGATAATTGATACATAGTAAAAGGTGTCTAAAAATATTAAAGCTTACAAGTAAAACTATATCCCAAATGGAAATAACTTAAAAAGGTACTAAAACTTAAAAAGGCGTCGCAAAATTCTAAAGTACCTAAATCTTAGTCTAAAGAAAAAGGCACTTAAGGGATTTTACGGCAAAGCCTAAAAATCTAGAAATAAAAATATAACTATGGCAAAAACTAAGTTTAAAACTAAAAACTAGCGAAAAATACAAATATTACGCTAAAATAATTAAAAAGGGACAAAATATAAAAATATACAAAAAGTTGTAAAAAGTACAATTTTTATAAAAATATTATTTTTATATTATTTATTTTATAAAACTATTAATTTTTATATATAATAAAACTAATTAAAATTTAAAATACAATTTAATTTAAAAACTTAAACTAATTATAATAATAATTAAGTAATTAGGGTTTATTAATAATAATAATAATTATCCGTAATAAATGCTGATTAGGGTTTCTGTCGGTGTCAGGGTGGCTCCGCGAGTTGCGGTACTTGAACCTGCAAACTCCGCGAGTCGCGGGGTTCAAATTTTCAGATGACAGGTTGAATAAAAATCGACGCGTTTTTTTTTATATTCTGTTTTATATTTTCTGTTTAAATAAAATTATTTATATAATAAAAACTTATATTTAAAAACTAAAATAAAAATAGAAATAAAAATCTTAAAACTAGATTTATATATATATATTTTTTTTCGGTTTTTAATTTTATGTTCTAAATAAAAATCCCCTGCAGCGGCGCCAAAAATACTTGATGTTATGCGATGTGTATATAAAATAGCTTTATATTTTACAAGGAAATACTATTAAATACGATACAATTTTACACAAGATATTTATTTATTTATTGAATGGATATACTTAAACCTTGCTACAACACTTATAGGCAGTGTACCTAATCGTACAGTAGTGTAGTTTTTAGTAAGTCCGGTTCGGTCCACAGGGAATCTTTTAAACAAAGCTTAACGCTATATTAGTTTTATTTTATAAAAATACAAATATATATATAAGTAATATTATTATTATAAAGGGGGATTTTTACCGTTTAATGACTGGTTTGTCGATTTTAAAACTTTAGTTGCAGTTAAAACCAAATGTAAAATATTAAATAAAAGACATAATTTAAAGCGTAAAGTAAATAACGATAATGAAATTGCGAATAATAAAAGTGCGATAAAATAAACTTGCGATAATTAAAAAGTACGATAATTAAAAGTGAAATTAAATACAATAACAATAAATAAAAATGCGATAATTAGAAGTGCAATTAAACATAAAATAAAGGAAATTAAATATGAAATAAAATAATTATGCTTATTTAAACTTTCGTAATCATGATGTTTGACGTGTTGATTTTAGTTTTATGCCCATGGGTTAATTGTCCTTTGTCCTGGATTATTTAATATGTCCATACGGATTTGTCCATAATAGTCCATCAGTCATAAATATAAAGAGCGAAAGCCTTCGTCAAATTATTCTTATTCCCGAAGTCAAATATTTCAACTAATTGGGGATTCGAATTGTAACAAGGTTTTAATACTTTGTTTAATGAATACACCAGGTTATCGACTGCATGTAAACCAAGGTTTTACTACTTTGTTAACAATTACACCAATTACCCTTAAATGTAATTCACCCCTGTTTCAACAAGTCTATTAACTATTAATCCAGTTCCGTGTCCGGTAAAATGAATAATTATTGGTATTTATAGATATCCCGCCCACCGTACCCAGTCAAGCGTATGTGGTTATATATAAATACGTCAAATTATAAGTTTGTATATTAAATTAACAAGGTATTGTTTAGTTAATATAAAACCCATTAATAGCCCATAGTCTAATTTTCACAAGTGTCGTTCTTTTATCCAAACCCCAATTATGGTACAAAGCCCAATTACCCAATTTTAGTAATTAGCCCAACATCATGATTACTTCGTTTTAAATAAGCATAATAATAACTTAGCTACGAGACATTAAATTAAAAAGGTTGAACATAACTTACAATGATTAAAAATAGCGTAGCGTTACACGGACAGAATTTCGACTTACACCCTTACAACATTCGCTAACATACCCTTATTATTAGGATTTAAAATTAAAATTAAAATATAAATTATATATATATATATATATATATATATATATATATATATATATATATATATATATATATATAGATGGATGGATATATATTATGTTTTTAAAATGATCAGAATTCGTTTGCTTTTATAGGGAGTTTCAGTTTTAGGGGCTCCGCGACTTGCGGCCCTTTCCTTCTTCAAACTCCGCGAGTCGCGGAGATCGTTTTTACAGCTCACCCACATTTGGCTCTTTGTTTGCCGACGATTTATTTTATAAATATAATATATATATATAATTAATATAATTAATTATATATTATATTATATTTATATACATAATTAACTTGTAATTTTTAGTCCGTTGCGTCGAGCGTTGAGAGTTGACTCTGGTCCCGGTTCCGGATTTTCGAACGTCCTTGCGTACAATTTAATATCTTGTACTTTGCGTTTTGAATCTTGTACTCTTGTAATTTCGAGACGTTTCTTATCAATAATTGGAACCTCTTTGATTGTATTTTGTACTTTTGAGCTTTTTGGTCGTTTGCGTCTTCAATTCGTCGAATCTTTCTTTTGTCTTCACCTTTTAATATTTAAACGAATATCACTTGTAAATAGAACAATTGCAACTAAAAGCTTGTCTTTCTTGGGGAATAATGCTATGAAATGTATGTTCGTTTTTAGCATTATCAGCGATTGATACATGGGATGTTTTAGTTGAAAAATTTCTTAAACAATTCTTTCCAGCATCTGAAGCCGTGAGACTTCAAGGAGAAATTGTTACGTTCACGCAAAAGCCAAATGAAACTCTATATAAGGCGTGGACAAGATTTGGAAAGTTATTGAGAGGATGTCCGCAACATGGTTTAGATACTTATCAAATAGTACAAATACTCTACCAAGGATGCGACATCACTACACGAAAAGACATCGATATAGCAGCTGGTGGTTCCATTATGAAGAAAACCGCAACTGAAGCTTACAAAATTATTGATAACACTGCTTCCCACTCACATGAGTGGCACCAAGAAAAAGATATTGTTAGATCATCTAAAGCAGCTAGAGCCGATTCTAGCCATGACTTTGATTCCATTTCCGTAAAGATAGATGATGTCGAGAGACGAATGGAAAAGATGACTAAAGATATTCACTCAATACGAATTAGTTGTGAGCAGTGTGGAGGACCACATTTGACAAATGATTGTCTCAGTATTGAACAAACAATGGAACAAAGAGAGAATGTTTCATACATGAACCAAAGGCCTGGAAATAATTATCAGAATAATTATCAATCGCTAAGACCAATCTACAATTAAAACCAGAATTATAACCAAAATGTTCCATACAACAACCAACAAGGTCCTAGTAATCAACAAGTATCCAATAATACTTACAATCAGCAAAGACCTATTTTTCAAAACAAACCACCACAAACCGATGATAAAAAGCCAAATTTAGAAGATATGATGTCGAAGCTAGTTGAATCTCAAACTCAATTTTTCACATCTCATAAACAAACCAATGAACAAAATGCTCAAGCATTTAGAAATCAACAAGTTTCTATTCAAAATCTGGAACAAGAAGTAAGAAACCTAGCAAGGTTGATAGGTGAAAGAAAACCGGAAAATCTACCTAGTGATATAAATGCTAACCCCCGGAATGAAACAGTTAAAGTCATTACCACAAGAAGTGGTATTACACTTAAACCACCTGAAATACCTGTAATTTCTGATGACTCTATTCCTACTCCACAAGAACCACAATCTGAGCAAGAGAAGGAAACAGAACCGGTAGTTGAAAAGGTTAATGAAGATAACACAGTTAAGACTAAACCTTATGTTAAACCATACCAACCACCACTTCCTTACCCGAGTAAAATGAGAAAAGAAAGACTTGAAGTCGAGCAATCCAAATTTTTAGATATGTTTAAGCAAATAAATGTCAATCTTCCTTTCATTGATGTGATTTCAGGAATGCCAAGATATGCTAAATTCTTGAAAGATCTAATCACAAATAGAAAGAAAATAGAAGAATTCTCGGTTGTTACTATGAATGCTAATTGTTCTGCAGTACTGTTGAATAAGATACCAGAAAAATTATCAGATCCAGGAAGTTTCACAATTCCATGTTTTCTGGGTAGTCTTAGTTCAATAGAAGCATTGGCCGACTTAGGTGCTAGTATAAATTTAATGTCGTATTCACTATACGCTAAGCTAGACCTTGGAGAATTGAAACCAACACGAATAAGCATACAACTAGCCGATCGATCAGTAAAATATCCTAGAGGGATAACGGAAAACATGCTAGTTAAAGTCGGTACTTTAGTATTTCCAGTAGATTTTGTTATTCTAGACATGGAAGAAGATTCTCGAGTTCCTCTCATATTAGGAAGACCAATCTTAAACATGGCTAAAGCAATAATAGACGTGTTCGGTAAGAAACTGACCCTAAGTATAGAGGACGAGAGTGTTACCTTTTCAGTTGATAGAGCCATGCAACAATCGCAATCTGCAGATGATACATGTTATTATATTCAAACTATAGATTCACATGCAGAATTGTTAGAAGAATTTCCAGAATTACAAGGAACAGGAGAATGTTCTTTAGGAGAAGGAACTGAACCAATTGATGAAGCTGAAATGATAGCTGCACTTATGGCTAATGGATATGAACCAACAACAGAAGAAATTTAAATGCTAAAAGAGGAAGACAGATATCGATACAAATCATCAATAGAAGAACCACCGATATTAGAGTTAAAACCACTTCCAAACCATTTGGAATACGCTTATTTACATGGTGAATTTGAATTACCTGTAATAATATCATCTTCTCTTACTGAAAATGAAAAATCTCAACTCATTTCTGTGCTAAAAGCTCATAAACCAGCTATTGCATGGAAGATTCATGATATTAAAGGCATAAGTCCTTAGTATTGCACACATAAAATCCTTATGGAAGAAGGTCATAAAACGTATGTGCAACACCAACGAAGACTAAATCCTAATATGCAAGATGTTGTTAAGAAAGAGATTATTAAACTGCTAGATGCAGTTTTAATTTATCCAATCTCTGATAGTCCATGGGTAAGCCCAGTTCAATGTGTACCTAAGAAGGGTGGCATGACTGTCATCACAAATGAAAAAAATGAGCTTATTCCTACTAGGACTGTAACAAGATGGCGTGTTTGTATTGATTATAGAAAATTTAATGACGCTACCAGAAAAGATCACTTTCCATTACCTTTCATTGATCAAATGTTGGAAAGATTAGCCGGGAATAGTTACTATTGTTTTCTTGAAGGTTTTTTCGGATATTTTCAAATTCCAATAGCACCCGAGGATCTAGAAAAACCACGTTCACGTGCCCTTATGGTACTTTTGCTTACAAACGCATGTCATTTGGACTTTGCAATGCCCCTGCAACCTTTCAAAGGTGCATGATGGCAATTTTTCACGACATGATAGAAGAATGCATGGAAGTTTTCATGGATGACTTTTTAGTCTTCGGTGATACTTTTGAAACGTGTCTAGTTAATCTTGAATGAATGCTTATTAGATGCGAACAATCAAATCTAGTACTTAATTGTGAGAAATGCCATTTCATGGTTAAAGAAGACATCGTTCTCGGTCATAAAATTTCAAAGGAAGGAATTGAAGTGGATAGAGCTAAAGTAGATGTAATTACTAAAATTTCACATCCCACCAATGTTAGAGGAGTTAGGAGTTTCCTAGAGCATGCCGGTTTTTAACGACGTTTCATAAAAGATTTTTCTAAAATTGCCACTCCTATGAATAAACTCCTAGAAAAGGATGCTCCATTCATCTTTTCAGATGAATGCATCAAATCTTTTAATATTCTTAAAGAAAAACTCACTAATGCACCGATCATGATAACTCCAAATTGGAATCTACCGTTTGAACTAATGTGCGATGCAAGTGATTTTGCAATGGGAGCCGTTTTAGGACAAAGGATTGAAAAACGATTTCAACCTATTTATTATGCAAATAAGACGTTACAAGGAGCACAAATGAATTACACAACTACTAAAAAAGAACTCCTTGCTATTGTCTTTGCTATTGACAAATTTCGTTCATATCTCATTCTAGCTAAAACGGTGGTCTATACTGACCATTCTGCTCTAAGATACCTATTTTTGAAACAAGATGCCAAACCACGATTAATCTGTTGGATCTTACTCTTACAAGAGTTTGATATTGAAATCCGAGATAAAAAGGGAGCAGAGAATCTCGCCGCTGATCATCTTTCTCGTCTTGAAAATCCTGAATTAGAAGTTATAAATGAATCGGCCATACAAGATAACTTCCCTGATGAATATCTATTGAAGATAGATTATAGTGAAATTCCATGGTTTGCAGACTATGCAAACTACTTAGTATGTGGATTCCTTGAAAAAGAGTTGTCATACCAAAAACGAAAGAAATTCTTTAGTGATATAAAACACTATTTCTGGGAAGATCCACATTTGTTTAAAAGTTGTCCTGATGGAATAATACGCTGATGTGTATTCGGGGATGAAGCCAGTCAAATCTTAAACCATTGTCACACAGGACCAACAGGAGGGCATTATGGGCCTCAACTCAAAGCAATAAAAGTCTACGATACTGGATTCTATTGGCCTACACTTTTCAAAGACGCACACCTTCTTTGCAAATCCTGTGATGCATGTCAAAGGGCCGGAATAATAAGTCAACGTGATGAAATGCCACAAAATGTCATTCAAGTATGTGAAGTATTTGAAGTTTGGGGTATTGACTTTATGGGTCCATTTCTAAAATCTCATAATAATCTCTACATTCTCGTTGCCATTGATTATGTATCTAAATGGGTGGAAGCACAAGCTCTCCCAACTAACGATGCACGAGTTGTAGTCAACTTTTTAAAACGTCTTTTTGCAAGGTTCGGAACACCGAAAGCTTTAATAAGTGATCGGGGTACTCATTTTTGTAATAATCAACTTGAGAAAGTTCTCAAAAGATATGGAGTAACTCATAAAATCTCAACTGCTTATCAACCACAAACAAGTGGACAAGTTGAAAATACCAATCGAGCTTTAAACGTATTTTAGAGAAAATCGTAGGATCAAATCCGAAGGAATGGTCCATGAAATTGGAGGATGCACTCTGGGCTTTTAGAACAGCCTACAAAACTCCAATTGGAACCACACCTTTTAGACTCGTTTATGGAAAAGCATGTCATCTTCCAGTAGAAATTGAGCACAAAGCATTTTGGGCTTTGAAGACATGTAATCTTGATTTCCATGAAGCCGGACGTCTACGCTTAAGTCAATTAAACGAATTAGAAGAATTAAGACATGAAGCATATGAAAATTCGTTAATCTATAAAGAAAGAACAAAGAAATGGCATGATAAAAGAATCAGAAGTTCAAAAGAATTTAAAGAAGGAGACAGAGTTCTTCTTTTCAATTCACGATTCAAGCTATTTCCTGAAAAATTGAAATCAAGATGGTCTGGACCATTCATAGTTAAAAGAGTTTTCCCATATGGAACAATAGAGTTGATAAATTCAAACGGGATTCAATTTAAAGTTAATGGTCACAGAGTTAAACATTACATAGATAGTCCGATGGAAGTTGACAACGAAGTTAATCACAATTTCGACACCACAGCTAACTAAGTGTGGGGAGAATCAAGTCTTTTAAGGATAATAGTTATTTCTGTTAGAGTTAGATATTCTATTTTCGTGTAGTTTCTGAGAATGGAATCCGAATGGTCTTTCCCTAGCAGACCCTAAAGAACTAGTCTTCTCCCTCAATTTTGAATTTTTATTTTTAGGTTTTACAAGATGAAGAATTCCTTTGATCTGAACCATGGTCTAATGTTACACGCTATGATTACTAAACGTAATAATGACACACTCCCGAGTGAATTGGTATCATTCATAAGAGGCAAAATGAAAGGAGTAAGAAAAGAACTCAGGAAAGATCATCATAAGATATATTTTGGTAAAGGTAAATCAAAGTCTGCAACAAAAAGAAGAGCACGACACCTTGAAAGATGTTATAAATGCAGAAAATGGTCACACGAAGGTAAATGTTCAAATAATCAAACATATTCAAATACCGAATTTGTTACTCTATACAGAGAAGGACCGTTTATATGTTTAGAAGAAAAGATATTGAAGAATCGAGGTTACGCTTACGTAGCTATGGAGAACCAAATCACACGACTCTCCTATGAGTCGGCTAAAGCAGGTCTCTGAGAATTCTTTCTCATAGGTAAGTATGTACAGTTTTTATTTTTTTATTTATTGCTTTTAACCTTTTGATAATAAACGCTGAATCGTTCGCTATAAAGTATTAAATCGGTATTCAATAAAATTAGGTATGCGTAACCGAAATTATTGATATCATACAAAAATTTATTACATCACTGCGAAATTTACCGTTTATTCTTAAGGTATAAATATCTTTAATTAATCAACCCAAAATATTTCAAAAATTCGTCAAGAGTAAAACTAGGTTATGGAACCGAAATTACTTTACCGAAAAGAGGAGCGTATATTTTAGATAATATTTGATTGATAAAAGTGGGATAAAAGACCAAAAAGATTTTTAATTTTAATTTTTACCATGTTTTTAAAATTAATATATAAATATTAAATTATTAACGTAAATTTTTAAAATCAATATATTTAAGTTTGTAAATATTTTTAAAACTAATATTTTTAATATAAGTTTGTAAAATTAAAAATATTAATGATATTTATATGAATTTTTAATTTTATGCATTTTAAATTTAAGTTTGATGTGAATTTAAAAACAAAAATTTACTTTATTTCATTAAGTTAAAAAATTGATATTTAAAAATCATCGTGAGTTGAAGACTAAGTCGTTGAACCGAAATTGCTTTACCCGAGGGCGGGTCGAGAAATTTTATTATCATTATTTTTAATTTTATTGATTTAAAGTATGCAAAAAAAAAAAAACAACTCAAAAATCTTTGCTTTTAAAACAATCGCTTTAAAAACGACAAAATTTAAATTTTGTCGAGGGACGGACTAGGTAAACATACCGAAACTACGTAAAGTAAAAGGAAACAAAATTTTAAAAAAATTATTCATTTAAATTGTTTTAATAAATAAATATTTTATAAAAAAAATAATAAAAGTATTATGTATGTTTGTAGTTTATCTTATATACACAACAGGGTAAAACAGCACACTTTCAAATACTGGCATTAAGTTTAGCAAAATCTACTAACTTTGACGACAAAACGAAAAACAAATGTGATGTAACAACAAGACGTAATGAACAAATGATGTGCACCATTTATCATTCAACAAACAAACGCCAATATGTTTGGAAACTTTGGTAAAATTTAATCATTTTTCTACGCTAATCACCCTTAATAATTTAAATTGTTACTGATTTCTTGCAAATGAGGGCATTGCAAGATCTTAAGTGTGGGAAGGGGTTAAATTCTTTCGGATTTTTAAAATTTTAACTTATACACTTGGTTACCATTAAAAATACTAGTAACGCAGTAGTTGTATTAGAATCTAGTGCTCTCTGATAATAAAGAACACCCCTAGTCTTATATACTGACTACCCAATTCTAATAAAATTTTTCAAAATTTTCAAATAAATGAATTCAAAATCATGTTTATACATATTTATGAACGATAAAACTAGGTGTTAACATCGAAATTATTGTTACCTCGGAAAGGACATAAATTGAGAAACAACCCAAAATGTTAGAATTCATTTAAAATGGAATAGAGGACAATAAAAAGGCAAAGAAAGGAAAATAAAAACCAAGTGTGGGAAAAATTTACCAAGTTATTTAAAACATATATCACATATTTTTGTATAAATAATTGAAGATACTTTTGTTTTGGACAATTTTAATCAGTTTTACCCAGTTTATTGTAATATATTTGAAAGAAAGATGGATTTACACGATTAATCAATTCCATCATTAAAAGGAAGTAAAGTCTTCCGAAAAAGACACGCGCTTCTTGATTTGGGTCAGGAAGTTGTCGTCCTGACCAGTTGTAGAGTCTACGAAAAACCTTGAAAAGTTTTCTCGAGAATCATCTGGAAATCCACGGACCTCAGCATCAAACAGGGTCGCCAAGTGGTCAGACTTATCCTAACCATGAGAGGATCTGTCTCGTAAAATGGGGAGGGCGCCGTGAAAATTAGCTTGATTAGACTAATGAATCAGACCTCCAGAAAGGATAATCTCCTTAAAGATTAAAAATCAGCTTCTAAGCCTGATATTACTCAATCCTTGAGATTGACCTTAAAGATTGAGAATTCAAACTCATGGAATTCGATGATATCTAAACTCGAGCTTGAACGAGAAAATATTTTGATCAAAATTACAAACCGATTTGGTTTCTGAAAACCCATTTTTAATGCGTTCATTACCATTGAACGTAAAATCCTAGGAATTCACCTGGAATTCATTAGATCACCTGAACCAAATCGGGTGTCAACCGTAAGAACGGTGGTTGCATTGCATGGTCGAAGACAGGACCTTGTGCCAGACCGAAAAACTATAGGGTGATCTTTACTATTTCTCCTTCAAAGGATAGTAATTGCATTCGACACAATATAGACCATAATCAAAAGCATGTCACGGGACATTGCCTTAACAGTTGCTTGTTCAACGCTTTCCTTTACAACCGGAAGGTAGTTTACCGAAAGGTAATATACGGAGCAAGTATATTGGACGTGTTGCTTTCCCAATACAAGGTTAGCAAGTGGGTGACACAAAATCGCAAGTTTTGAGCTAAAATTTTAATTATGAAACCCACCAAACCCACAAAAAGATTTTGCAAACACCGGTGAAGGGTTATTCCGGAAAACTTATCTAGGGTAAAAGCTAGATTTTATTTTTGAAAGATCAAATGTTTTCATAAAGATCCAATTTCCTTAAAGGATCTAAATTTTCATAGTCATGTGGGACTGTAAACCACATCGTTACTACCATTGTTCATACCGCCGTATAGAAATCACTGATGTACAAAGTGTAAAGAATAAAGAAGTGATTCTATTATTTTTATTTCAAGACTATACTGCTTGAGGACAAGCAACGCTCAAGTGTGGGAATATTTGATAATGCTAAAAATGAACAAATATTTCATAGCATTATCCCTCAAGAAAGACAAGCTTTTAGTTGCAATTGTTCTATTTACAAGTGATATTCGTTTAAATAATAAAAGGTGAAGATAAAAGACAGATTCGACGATTTGAAGATGCAAACGACCAAAAAGCTAAAAAGTACAAAGTACAATCAAAGTGGCTCAAATTATTGATGAGAAACGTCTCAAAATTACAAGAGTACGAGCCGCAAAACGCAAAGTAGAAGATATTAAATAGTACGAATGGACGTTCGAAAATCCGGAACTGGGATCAGAGTCAACTCTCAACGCTTGACGCAACGGACTAAAAATTACAAGTCAACTATGCACATGAATATAATATAATATATAATTAATTCTTAAAATTATATATATTATATTATATATAAAACCGTCGGCAAACTAGCAAACAAACATTTGTGAGCTGAATTTCCAGGCCATGCGATCGTATGGCCAGAAGGCACAAATGCCATGCGATCGCATGGCAGCAGATACCTGGCCACATCTATAAATTTTAGCATTTTTGGACGAATGTGATATACCTTTTTCTCTCTATCTCTCAACGATATATATATATATAATTTATAATTTTAATTTTAATTTTAATTTAATAATAATAAGGGTATGTTAGCGAATGTTGTAAGGGTGTAAGTCGAAATTCTGTCCGTGTAACGCTACGCTATTATTAATCATTGTAAGTTATGTTCAACCTTTTTAAATTAATGTCTCGTAGCTAAGTTATTATTATGCTTATTTAAATTGAAGTAATCGTGATGTTGGGCTAAAATATTAAAGACGGGGTTATTGGGCTTTGTACCATAATTGGGGTTTGGACAAAAGAACGACACTTGTGGAAATTAGACTATGGGCTATTAATGGGCTTTATATTTGTTTAATTGAATGATAGTTCGTTAATTTAATATAAAGATTTACAATTGAATGTACCTATAAATAACCATATACACTCGATCGGACACGATGGACGGGATATTTATAAGTACTAATAATCGTTCATTTAACCGGACACGGGAATGGATTAATAGTCAATGGACTTATTAAAACAGGGGTGAATTATATACAAGGAAAATTAGTGTAATTATAGTTTAGGTCCCCAATTAGTTGGAATATTTGACTTCGGATATAAGGATAATTTGACGAGGATACTCGCACTTTATATTTATGACTGTTGGACTGTTATGGACAAAAACCAGATGGACATATTGATTAATCCAGGACAAAGGACAATAAACCCATGGTAATAAACTAAAATCAACACGTCAAACATCATGATTACGGAAGTTTAAATAAGCATAATACCTTTATTTCATATTTCATCACACTTTTATTTACTGTCATTTTATTTAATTGCACTTTTAATTATCGTACTTTTTAATTATCGCAATTTTATTTATTGTCATTTTATTTATCGCACTTTAATTTATCGCACTTTAATTATTGTCATTTACTTTACGCTTTAAATTAAGTTATTTTTATTTTTAATATTTTACATTAGGTTTTAACTGCGACTAAAGTTTTAAAATCGACAAACCGGTCATTAAACGGTAAAAACCCCCTTTTATAATAATAATACTACTTATATATATATATATATATATATATATATATATATATATATATATATATATATATATATATATATATATATATATATATATATATATATATATATATATATATATATATATATACAAATATAGTTTTAAAAATATAGCGTTAAACTTGGCTAGCTCCCTGTGGAACGAACCGGACTTACTAAAAACTACACTACTTTACGATTAGGTACACTGCCTATAAGTGTTGTAGCAAGGTTTAGGTATATCCACTTTATAAATAAATAAATAACTTGTGTAAAATTGTATCATTTTTAATAGTATTTCCTACTAAAATATAAGCTATTTCGTATACACCTCTATGCACATCAGTTTGAAAGGCACAAATCAAAGGTACTACCAAAGACTGAGAAATCATCCATGAAGACTTCCATACAACGTTCAATCATGTCGTGGAATATTGCCACCATGCATCGCTGAAATGTAGCCGGTGCATTGCATAACCCAAAGGGCATGCGTCGATAGGAAAATGTTCCATAAGGACAGGTGAAGGTTATTTTCTCTTGCTCCTTCGGATCGAGGGGAATTTGAAAGTAGCCGGAAAAACTGTCAAGGAAACAATAGAATTCATTTCCTGATAGACGTTCCAACATTTGATCAATAAAAGGTAATGGAAAATGATCATTCCGGGTTGCATCATTTAGTTTACGATAATCTATGCAAACCCTCCAACCGGTGACTTCTCGTGTTGGAATAAGCTCATTATTCTCATTTTGAATTACGGTTGTCCCTCCCTTTTTGGGTGCCACTTGAACAGGACTAACCCATGGCGAATCAGAGATGGGATATATTAGACCGGCATCCAGAAGTTTGATTACTTCTTTCTTGATGACTTCTTGAATCATAGGGTTGACCCTTCTTTGCCTCTGAACTGAAGGTTTGAAATCATCTTCCATGAAGATCTTGTGGGTGCAATAGTTGGGGCTGATCCCTTTAATGTCGGAGATCTTCTACGCAATTGCCTTCTTATGTGATTTCAAAACTTGAATCAATTTCGCCTTCTCTTGTGGCGTGAGGTCTTTCGATATGATCACAGGGAGAATTTCGATTCTCCTTCTAAGAATGCATACTCCAGATTGTCGGGTAACTTCTTCAATTCCAATGTTGGAGGCTCCTCGGTAGATGGCTTCATCCTAGCTATTTCCTTTCGATCTAATGAGTCGTACCTCTCCTGGAATTCCGATTCTTCAGTAGCGATCACTGATGCTATCTGTTCTTCATTTCTGAATATTGTCCTTCTTAATGCTTCCTCTTCAGAAACGTCTTCCTTAGTTTCGAAGGTAGGTTCGGGAAACTCCTCACAGTCTTCCCTTGACTGGGGTTCCTGATATACCGAAATGAAGTTTGTTTCTTCATTTGGTCTTCTCCTTAGTAGAGGTAAAGGAATGCCTTATCCTAGCAGTGCTATTTGAATAGTCTTGCCAAGAAAGTTACTTTCAGAGAGGGGAGATATGTGTTGACTAAGGTCTATGGCTGAATGTTTGTCGCGATTTCCTTCAGGAGGTGTAAAGAACAGATCCTTAGAAATTTGATCTTGACTACATATAGCCATAGTCTCTTCCAGGTATTCGTTGACGAGTTCTTGAAAAGAATCAGAGAGATTCACATCTTCTTCCTTAGGATGGTTCATGAGGCGATCAACATTGAATGTGATTTCTTCTCCTCCAACCCATAATTTCAGAGATTTCTCGTGAACGTCAATTACGGCCTTGGTAGTATTCAGGAATGGTATGCCAAGAATGAGTGGGACCTTCGTGTCTTCCTCAATATCCATAATGACGAAGTCAACGGGAAACGCGAACTTATCCACTCTAACTAGGACATCTTCAGCTATTCCCCGAGGAATCTTAACTGATCTTTCCGCGAGTTAGATAGCCATTCTGGTTGGCCTTAAGTCATTTAATCCTAGCTTCTTGAATAATGAATAGGGCATTAGGTTCACACTGGCTCCTAAGTCTGCTAACGCATTGCTAATTTGGACATCTTGAAGGTAGCAAGGTACCGTAAATCTTCCTAACTTAGGGGGAATTCCATGATGTAACACTAACGAGCATTCTTCACTTAAGGGCAAGCTAACTATCTCTCTTAATCTCTCTTTGTTTGAAAGTAGTTCTTTGAAAAATTTAGCGCAGTTTGGTATCTCTACTAAAGCATCAACTAGACGTACATTCAAATGCAAATTCTTAATAATATCCCAATACTTAGCAAATTGTGCTTCTTGTTTTTCCTTCCTAAGCCTACCTGGAAAAGGTATGCGGGCGCGTGGAATAATTTCTGGGACCTTAGGAGAGATAGGTTCCGGTGGATTTACAACTGGGTTAATTGGCACAGGTTCCTTATCGGAAAAATCTTGTATGGGTATATTAACAGTTGTTTCCTTCCTGTAACAACCCTGCTTTTTCCGTTACTTCCGTTAACCTTTCGTTAGTTTATTTAACGGTGATTATTTAACTTTTGTGCGTTTCCGTGTAATAAATGCGTACTTGATCTTTGGAGGGTTATGATAATTAATATGGGTGGATATTAATTCAAATAAATATTTTGGATAATGAAAAACGATAAAAACGATACGCTTTTGATAACTACCTTTTGAGCAAAGAAACGCTCGGGTTTATTTTAATAATTAATTTTATTGATTATTAACTTTTTAAAATATTTAATTTATTGGGTTTTTAATAAATTAAACGATTGGTTGCGTTTAACGATCGGGTTAGCGTTCCGGGCCCTCGGTACGACTAAACGACACTTTAAACGGACCACGGTTACACGGAATTGAAAAACACGAGCCTGGGGATACCCTACATGGGCCATTCGGCCGAACACCCCCCTCCCCACCCTTTTTTGTCTAATTTTGATAACTAGGAGGACTTATGTGCAATTTAGGAGATTTAGGGCTAAATATATAAGGGGATGTGTAAACCTAAACTGTGTAATCTTCCCCATTATTTTTTTTAGTCGACTTTTTGGCTCCCTCCTCCCTCCTTCCTGCCGTCGACCACCACACACCCACACACACTCAATTTTAATTTTTTGATAAAACCTTGAACACGAAAGTTGCAATTCTTGATCTCCTCTACGCGTTGGTATAATTATTTTAGCGATCTAAGGTATATTTAGCTAAACCCTAATCCTAAAAATCTGATTTTTATTAGAGTTTCATAGATATGTTGTCAATTGCTCAAGTCTATACGCGTACGTGTTAATTGTTATCGTTATTTTGATTGTTTGATGCGCTAGGGTTTAAAAACGAAATTTTTTTTGTTTGATCAGTAAAATTAAGTTTTTCAAATGTTGATTATTATGTTATATTCAGATTCCTTGCGAAAAACTATTGAATTTAGGCTTTGGTTCGCTCGATTTTGTTTCCGTATGATTAAGTTATGTCAATTTGAATTATCGTTGTGTTTTTGTTGCTTGATCAGAAATATGGTATTGATAGACAATGAATTGGCATGTAAAACTTATACCACTGGAAAGATAATTTAAAAACACTCAATTTAGACTAGGATATCATGTCGTTTGCTGATAATGCTAAAAACGAACATATATTTCATAGCATTATTCCTCAAGAAAGACAAGCTTTTAGTTGCAATTGTTCTATTTAAAAGTGATATTCGTTTAAATAATAAAAGGTGAAGACAAAAGACAGATTCGACGAATTGAAGACGCAAACGACCAAAAAGCTCAAAAGTACAAAATACAATCAAAGAGGTTCCAATTATTGATAAGAAACGTCTCGAAATTACAAGAGTACAAAATTCAAAACGCAAAGTACAAGATATTAAATTGTACGCAAGGACGTTCGAAAATCCGGAACCGGGACCAGAGTCAACTCCCAACGCTCGACGCAACGGACTAAAAATTACAAGTTAACTGTGTATATAAATATAATATAAATATAATTAATTATATAAATTATATATATATTATATTTATATAATAAACCGTCGGTAAACAAAGAGCCAAAATGGAGTGAGCTGTAATTACAAACTCCGCGACTCGCGGAGTTTGAAGAAGAAAAGGGCCGCGAGTCACGGAGCCCCAAATATTGAAACTGCCTATAAAGCTCGCGCATTCTGATCGTAAAAAATTCATAACATATATATCCATCCATCTATCTAAACGTAATATTTATATTTATAATTTATATTTTAATTTTAATTTTAATCCTAATAATAAGGGTATGTTAGCGAATGTTGTAAGGGTGTAAGTCGAAATTCTGTCCGTGTAACGCTACGCTATTTTTAATCATTGTAAGTTATGTTCAACCTTTTTAATTTAATGTCTCGTAGCTAAGTTATTATTATGCTTATTTAATCCGAAGTAATCATGATGTTGGGCTAATTACTAAAATTGGGTAATTGGGTTTTGTACCATAATTGGGGTTTGGATAAAAGAACGACACTTGTGAAAATTAGACTATGGGCTATTAATGGGTTTTATATTAACTAAACAATACCTTGTTAATTTAATATACAAACATATAATTCGACGTATTTATATATAACCACATACGCTTGACTAGGTACGGTGGGCGGGATATCTATAAATACCAATAATTATTCATTTTACCAGACACGGAACTGGATTAATAGTTAATAGACTTGTTGAAACAGGGGTGAATTACATTCAAGGGTAATTGGTGTAATTGTTAACAAAGTAGTAAAACCTTGGTTTACACGCAGTCGATAACCTGGTGTATTCATTAAACAAAGTATTAAAACTTTGTTACAATTCGAATCCCCAATTAGTTGGAATATTTGACTTCGGAAATAAGAATAATTTGACGAAGGCTTTCGCTCTTTATATTTATGACTGATGGACTATTATGGACAAATCCGTATGGACATATTAAATAATCCAGGACAAAGAACAATTAACCCATGGGCATAAAACTAAAATCAACACGTCAAACATCATGATTATGGAAGTTTAAATAAGCATAATTCTTTTATTTCATATTTAATTTCCTTTATTTTATATTTAATTGCACTTCTAATTATAGCACTTTTATTTATTATTATTGTATTTAATTTCACTTTTAATTATCGTACTTTTTAATTATCGCAAGTTTATTTTATCGCACTTTTATTATTCGCAATTTCATTATCGTTATTTACTTTACGCTTTAAATTAAGTCTTTTATTTATTTAATATTTTACATTTGGTTTTAACTGCGACTAAAGTTTTAAAATCGACAAACCGGTCATTAAACGGTAAAAACCCCCCTTTATAATAATAATATTACTTATATATATTTGTATTTTTATAAATTTAAACTAATATAGCGTTAAGCTTTGTGAAAAAGATTCCCTGTGGAACGAACCGGACTTACTAAAAACTACACTACTCTACGATTAGGTACACTGCCTATAAGTGTTGTAGCAAGGTTTAAGTATATCCATTCAATAAATAAATAAATATCTTGTGTAAAATTGTATCGTATTTTATAGTATTTTATACCCCTTAGCTCTAACTATCAAGTATTTTTGGCGCCGCTGCCGGGAAACTCTTAAACGCCGAAAGCGCAACGCTAAATATTTAAAAAAAAAATTTATTTTTAGTTTACTTTTATTAAAATTCACTTTTGTTAAAATACGTTTTTTATTATTCAAAAATATAAAAAGAAAACAAAAATTTATATATATTTTTTAAGATTTTGTCAAATATTTAAGTTTTATAAAGTTTCTTTATTTTTATTTTATAAAAATATAAGTTTTATTTAAATATTTTTATTTAAAAAAAAATTAATATATATATATATATATAAATCTATTTTTAAGATATTTTTAAAATTATAAAGTAGTTCTATTTTTATTTTAGTTTTTAAATATAAGTTTTTATTATATAAATATTTTAGATTTTAAAACAGAAAACAGAATAAAAAAAAAAGTTGAATTAAAAACTGTGCCTGAGTTGAATTTTGGAACCCCGCGACTCGCGGAGTTTGCAGCCTCGAATACCGCGACTCACGGAGACTCCCTGACACACGTGACAGAACCCTAATTTCGCATTAATTACGAATTTTATTATTATTATTATTAATAAACCCTAATTAGTTTAATTATTATAATTAGTTTAAGTTTTTAAATTAAATTGTATTTTAAATTTTAATTAGTTTTAAATAAATTATTAGTTTTATAAAATAAATAATATAAAAATAATATTTTTTGTAATTTTTACAACTTTTAGTATATTTTTATATTTTGTCCCTTTTTAATTGTTTTAGCGTAATTTTTTGTATTTTTCGCTCGTATTTAATTTTAATACATAGTTTTTGCCATAGTTATTTTTAGTTCTAGATTTTTAGGCTTTGCCGTAAAATCCCTTAAGTGCTTTTTCTTTAGACTAAGATTTAGGTACTTTAGAATTTTGCGACGCCTTTTTAAGTTTTAGTTTCTTTTTAAGTTATTGCCATTTGGGATATAGTTTTTCTTGTAAGCTTTAATATTTTTAGACACCTTTTACCTATGTATCAATTATCATTCCAATTAGTAATCTCAATTTGCGATTATAATTTTAAGTTAGTGATAGTAATAAGGTTGGGTTAGTCTAGTGTTTTTAAGTTCTATAAGTCACTCTTTTTCTTTCTTATTTTTATTTTTCGATCTTTTTCCGACACGCTCTTTTTCTTTCTTATTTCTCGTCATTCTAGTTTTAGGACATAGATTTTTTATTCTACTTCTTATCTAAATTTTTTAAAATTACGAAAATTTATTTTAAGTGGTTAAATTGATAGACATCAAAATTTTCTGGTTCGTAGTAATAGTTGGATTTGTACGTGGACCGGGTTATTGGAGCCAAACAGTCCTCAATTATATTGAGACCAAACGAATCCTGCCCCTCTGCTGCATCTTTTGGCTATTCGAAACGTGGGCAAAATCAGAAAAGTCTATTGATTGGATAACTTATATAATTTTTCTTTCCTTTTAAAAACTAATAGGATATTCAGTGAATGCACCGAGCAAGACGTTCACCACCTTTTGTACATTCACCACCTGTAACTAGATCAAGACATTTAGCAAATATTACCGCCGTTGATTTTTCTTTAGAATCGTCATCCAGTCAACCAAGTACTCCAGTTCAAATTTCCGATAATCCATTTTTTGAACCCGACCTCACAATTGAGAATCCGGAGAATATTCAGGGACGATTCATAGATCCTGAACCATTAAATTTTCCTCCGGAACCACCAATCATTCAAACAGAGATTGTTGAGGAACGAACCATTAAATCAGAATCCTCTAGTGATTCCGATTCAACAAATTCAATTATGGAGAATCTGGAACCTTTAAGTATGGAAGATCGAATGAGAGCTAAACGCACTGGCCAAGGTCATGCAATTACTCATCCAGACATTAATGCGCCAGATTATGAAATCAAAGGACAAATTCTACACATGGTGACTAATCAATGCCAATTTAGTGGTGCGCCAAAGGAAGATCCAAATGAACATCTTTGTACCTTTAATAGGATCTGCACTCTATTTAAAATAAGGGAAGTTGAGGATGAACAAATCTATCTCATGTTATTTCCCTGGACTTTAAAGGGAGAAGCCAAAGATTGGTTGGAATCGTTACCTGAAGGGGCGATTGATACATGAGACGTTTTAGTTGAAAAATTTCTTAAACAATTCTTTCCGGCATCTAAAGCCGTAAGACTTCAAGGAGAAATTGTTACGTTCACACAGAAGCCAAATGAAACTCTATATGAGGCTTGGACAAGATTTGAAAAGTTATTGAGAGGATGTCCGCAACATGGTTTAGATACCTGTCAAATAGTACAAATATTCTACCAAGGATGCGACATCACTACAAGAAAAGACATAGATATAGCAGCTGGTGGTTCCATTATGAAGAAAACCGAAACTGATGCTTACAAAATTATTGATAACACTGCTTCCCACTCACATGAGTGGCACCAAGAAAAAGATATCGTTAGATCATCTAAAGCAGCTAGAGCAGATTCTAGCCATGACTTAGATTCCATTTCCGCAAAGATAGATGCTGTCGAGAGACGAATGGAAAAGATGACTAAGGATATTCACTCAATACGAATTAGTTGTGAGCAGTGTGGAGGACCACATTTGACAAAAGATTGTCTCAGTATTGAATTAACAATGGAACAAAGAGAGAATGTTTCATATCTAAACCAAAGGCCTGGAAATAATTATCAGAATAATTATCAACCGCCAAGACCGATTTACAATCAAAACCAGAACTATAACAGAAATATTCCATACAACAACCAACAAGGTCCTAGCAATCAACAAGTATCCAACAATACTTACAACCAGCAAAGACCTAATTTTCAAAACAAACCACCACAACAAACCGATGATAAAAAGCCGAATTTAGAAGATATGATGACGAAGCTAGTTGAAACTCAAACGCAGTTTTTCACATCTCAGAAATAAACTAATGAACAAAATGCTCAAGCATTTAGAAATCAACAAGCTTCTATTCAAAATCTGGAACAAGAAGTAAGTAACCTAGCAAGGTTAATAGGTGAAAGAAAACCGGGAAGTTTACCTAGTGATACAAATGCTAACCCCCGGAAAGAAACAGCTAAAGCCATTACTACAAGAAGTGGTACAACACTTAAACCACCTGAAATACATGTAACTTCTGATGAAGCTATTCCTACTCCACAAGAACCACAACCTGATCAAGATAAGGAAAAAGAACCGGTAGTTGAAAAGGTTAATGAAGATAACACAGTTAAGGCTAAACCTTATGTTAAACCATACCAACCACCACTTCCTTACCCGAGTAAAATGAAGAAAGAGAAACTTGAAGCCGAGCAATCCAAATTCTTGGATATGTTTAAACAGATAAATGTAAATCTTCCTTTCATTGATGTGATTTCAGGAATGCCTAGATATGCTAAATTCTTGAAAGATCTAATCTCAAATAGAAAGAAAATGGAAGAACTCTCGGCTGTTACTATGAATGCTAATTGTTCAGCAGTGCTGTTGAATAAGATACCAGAAAAATTATCTGATCCAGGAAGTTTCACAATTCCATGTTTTCTGGGTAGTCTTAGTTCAATAAAAGCATTGGCAGACTTAGGTGCTAGTATAAATTTAATGCCGTATTCACTATACGCTAAACTAGACCTTGGAGAATTGAAACCAACTAGAATAAGTATACAACTAGCCGATCGATCAATAAAATATCCTAGAGGGATAATGGAGAACATGCTAGTTAAAGTTGGTACTTTAGTATTTCCAGTAGATTTTGTTGTTCTGGACATGGAAGAAGATTCTCAAGTTCCTCTCATATTAGGAAGACCATTCTTAAACACGGCTAAAGCAATGATAGACGTGTTTGGTAAGAAACTAACCCTAAGTATAGAGGACGAGAGTGTTACCTTTTCAGTTGATAGAGCAATGCAACAACCACAATCTGCAGATGATACATGTTATTATATTCAAACTATAGATGCACATGCAGAATTATTAGAAGAATTTTTAGATTTACAAGGAACGGGAGAATGTTCTTTAGGAGAAGGTAATGAACCAATTGATGAAGCTGAAATGTTAGCTACACTAATAGCTAATGGATATGAACCAACAACAGAAGAAATTCAAATGCTAAAAGAAGAAGACATATATCGATACAAATCATCGATAGAAGAACCTCCGAAATTAGAGTTAAAGCCACTTCCAAACCATTTGGAATACGCTTATTTACATGGTGAATCTGAATTACCTGTAATAATATCGTCTTCTCTGACTGAAAATGAGAAATCACAACTCATTTCTGTGTTGAAAGCTCATAAACCAGCCATTGCATGGAAGATTCATGATATTAAAGGAATAAGTCCTTCGTATTGCACACATAAAATCCTTATGGAAGAAGGTCATAAAACGTATGTGCAACGCCAACAAAGACTAAATCCTAATATGCAAGATGTAGTTAAGAAAGAGACTATTAAACTGCTAGATGCAGGCCTAATTTATCCAATCTCTGATAGTCCATGGGTAAGCCCAGTTCAATGCGTGCCTAAGAAGGGTGGCATGACTGTCATTACAAATGAGAAAAATGAGCTTATTCCTACTAGGACTGTAACAGGATGGCGTGTGTGTATTGATTATAGAAAATTAAATGACGTCACCAGAAAACATCACTTTCCCTTACCTTTCATTGATCAAATGTTAGAAAGATTAGCCGGAAATAGTTACTATTGTTTTCTAGATGGATTTTCCGGATATTTTCAAATTCCAATAGCACCTGAGGACCAAGAGAAAACCACATTCACGTGCCCTTATGGTACTTTTGCTTACAAACGCATGCCATTTGGACTTTGCAACGCCCCTGCAACCTTTCAAAGGTGCATGATGGCAATTTTTCACGACATGATAGAAGAATGCATGGAAGTTTTCATGGATGACTTTTCAGTCTTCGGTGATACATTTGAATCATGTCTAGTTAATCTAGAACGAATGCTTATTAGATGTGAACAATCAAATCTAGTACTTAATTGGGAGAAATGCCATTTCATGGTTAAAGAAGGCATCGTTCTTGGTCATAAAATTTCAAAAGAAGGAATTGAAGTGGATAGAGCTAAAGTAGATGTAATTGCTAAACTTCCACATCCCACCAATGTTAGAGGAGTTAGGAGTTTTCTAGGGCATGCCGGTTTTTACCGACGTTTCATAAAAGATTTTTCTAAAATTGCCACTCCTATGAATAAACTCCTAGAAAAGGATGCTCCATTCATCTTTTCAGATGAATGCATCAAATCTTTTAATATTCTTAAAGAGAAACTCACTAATGCGCCGATCATGATAACACCAAATTGAAATCTACCGTTTGAATTAATGTGCGATGCAAGTGATTTTGCAATGGGAGCCGTTTTAGGACAAAGGATTGAAAAACGATTTCAACCTATATATTATGCTAGTAAGACGTTGCAAGGAGCACAAACGAACTATACAACTACTGAAAAAGAACTCCTTGCTATTGTCTTTGCTTTTGACAAATTTCGATCATATCTCGTTCTAGCTAAAACGGTGGTCTATACCGACCATTCTGCTCTTAGATACCTATTTTCGAAACAAGATGCTAAACCACGATTAATCCGCTGGATCTTACTCTTACAAGAATTCGATATTGAAATCCGAGATAAAAGAGGAGCAGAAAATCTCGCCGCTGATCATCTTTCTCGTCTTGAAAATCCCGAATTAGAAGTTCTAAATGAATCGGCCATACAAGACAACTTTCCTGATGAATATCTATTGAAGATAGATTATAATGAAATTCCATGGTTTGCAGACTATGCAAACTACTTAGTTTGTGGATTCCTTGAAAAAAGGATTATCGTACCAAAAACGAAAGAAATTCTTCAGTGATATAAAACACTATTTTTGGGAAGATCCACATCTGTTTAAAAGTTGTCCAGATGGAATAATACGCCGATGTGTATTCGGAGATGAAGCTAGTAAAATTTTAAACCATTGTCACACAGGACCAACAGGAGGGCATTATGGGCCTCAACTAATAGCAAGAAAAGTTTATGATGCTGGATTCTATTGGCCTACAATTTACAAAGACGCACACCTTCTTTGCAAATCATGCGATGCTTGTCAAAGGGCCGGAAAAATAAGTCAACGTGATGAAATGCCACAAAATGTCATTCAAGTATGTGAAGTATTTGACATTTGGGGTATTGACTTTATGGGTCCATTTCCAAAATCTCATAATAATCTATATATTCTCGTTGCCATTTATTATGTATCTAAATGGTCAGAAGCACAAGCTCTCCCAACTAACGATGCACGAGTTGTAGTCAACTTTTTAAAACGTCTTTTTGCAAGGTTTGGAACACCGAAAGCTTTAATAAGTGATCGGGGTACTCATTTCTGTAATAATCAACTTGAGAAAGTTCTTAAAAGATATGGAGTAACTCATAAAATCTCCACCGCATATCATCCACAAACAAGTGGACAAGTTGAAAATACCAACCGAGCTTTAAAACGTATTCTAGAGAAAACCGTAGGATCAAATCCGAAGGAATGGTCCATTAAATTGGAGGATGCACTCTGGGCTTTTAGAACAGCCTACAAAACTCCAATTGGAACCACACCTTTTAGACTTGTTTATGGAAAAGCATGTCATCTTCCAGTAGAAATTGAACACAAAGCATTTTGGGCTTTGAAGACATGTAATCTTGATTTACATGAAGCTGGACGTCTACGATTAAGTCAACTAAATGAATTAGAAGAATTAAGACATGAAGCATACGAAAATTCGTTAATCTATAAAGAAAGAACGAAGAAATGGCATGATAAAAGAATCAAAAGTTCAAAAGAATTTAAAGAAGGAGACAGAGTTCTTCTTTTCAATTCACGATTCAAGCTATTTCCTGGAAAATTGAAATCAAGATGGTCTGGACCATTCATAGTCAAAAGAGTTTTCCCATACGGAATGATAGAATTAATAAATTCAAATGGGATTGAATTTAAAGTTAATGGTCACAGAGTTAAACATTACATACATGGTCCGATGGAAGTTGACAATGAAGTTAATCATAATTTCACCACCAAAGAAAACTTTCAAAATGAAAACATAAATATGTTATCAACAACATATGAAAAATCAAAATTAGAAAATAAGGAGGATTCAAATTTGAGTGATGAAGAAGAATTCTTATACAAACCTCCCATTCCAAAAAACGAAGAAAAATGTGAACAAGAAATTCAAATAGAAGTGAAAGAACCAAGGAAAGAACACCCGAAAAAGGTTTACAAACCAACTCGACTTACTAAAGCAGGGGACCCAGGTGAATTTATCATTTCTTGCTTGCTTAATGATGGTGCTGTATATAATGGACTCGCAGATTTAGGAGCAAGTGCAAATATTATGCCTCTTTCCTTATACAAAAGATTAGGCATGGGTAAATTAAAACCAACCAAAATAGGTGTTCAATCATTTGACCAAACCATTAAACACCCGGTTGGAATAGCAAATAATTTACTTGTTAACGTGGGAAGTTTGACCTTTGTTGCAAACTTCATAGTGATTAATATGGAGGAAAACCTTGATATTCCTCTAATTCTAGGTCGCCCATTTTTAGCAACCACCGAGGCATTCATTGATGTAAGAGAAGGTAGAATGACACTTAGGGATGGTGATACATCGATCACCTTTGTGAACCGAAAGTTTAGATCTCCACCAACCAAAACTGTTAGACCAATAAAAACGCATAAGTGTGGGGAAGATGAAGAAACACTTAATGATGATCCAATCACAAGGAATGTCGTTGATGATACGAAATTAGATGAACCCATTTTTAACAGTTCAACGAAGAAACTTTATAAACGGATTCACGATGCTAAGATTAAAGAAAACTTTAAGTTATATAACCGATTAATATCCAATTTATCGTCAAAAGAAAAGGCAATGTTAGTTGAATTTGTGAAAGTTACGGAGGAAATCAACAAATGGATTGAAGAAAAAGTCAAAGATATACAAGTTGTTGATGATTCAATTGAAAATAATGTTAATCACAATTTCAACTAAGTATAGGGGGTTTATGTATTTCTGTTAGAGTTAGATTGTCTGTTTTCGTGTAGTTCTCGAAAATGGAACCCGAATGGTCTTTCCCTAGCAGACCCTAAAGAACTAGTCTTCTCCCCCCATTCTGAGTTTTTATTTTTTTTAGGTTTTTACGAAATGAAGACTGCCTGTGAACTAAATCATGGTCTAATGCTACACGCTTTGATCACTAAATGTAATAATGACACACTTCCGAGTGAAATAGTATCAGTAATTAGAGAAAGATTGGACGGAGTAAGAAAAGAATCCAGATGCGAAGATAATAAGTCACAATTTGGTAAAGGAAAATCAAAATTCGCAGCGAAAAGAAGAGCACGACACCTAGAAAGATGTCACAAATGCGGAAAATGGTCACATGGAGGTAAATGTTCAAATAATCAAACCTATTCAAATACCGAATTTGTTACTTTATGCAGAGACGGACCGTTCATATGTTTAGAAGAAAAAACACTGAATGCTCGAGGTTACGCCTATGTAGCTATGGAAAACCAATTAAACCGACTATCTTATGAATGAGATAGATCATATAACTAAGAATACTATATCACAGGTAAGTCTGTACAGTTTTTATTTTTTATTTTTATTTTTAACCTTTTGATAATAAACGCTAATTTGTTCGCTATAAAGTATTAAATTGGTATAGAATAAAATTAGGTTTGGCGATCAAAATTATTGATATCATTCAAAAATTTATTACATCACTGCGAAATTTAACGTTTATTCTTAAGGTATAAATATCTTTAATCAATCAACCCAAAATATTTCAAAAATTCGTCATGAGTTAAATTAGGTCATGGAACCGAAATTACTTTACCGAAAAGAGGGGTGCATATTTTTGATAATATTTGATTGATTAAAGTGGGATAAAAAGCCAAAAAGATTTTTAATTTTATTTTTACCATGTTTTTAAAATTAATATATAAATCTTAAATTAATATTGTAAACTTTGTAAAAACAATATATTTAAAATTGTAAATATTTGAAAAATATAATATAAGTTTGGTGTGATTTTATAATATGAATTTTTAAATTAAGTTTGGTGTGAATTTTTAATTTTTAAAATATGAATTTTTAATTTTATGTATTTTAAATTTTAAGTTTGGTGTGAATTTTTAATATTAATTTTGAATTTTATGCATTTTTATTTTAAGTTTGGTGTGAATTTAAAAACAAAAATTTACTTTATCTCATTAAGTTAAAAATATGATTTTTAAAATTCGTCGTAAGTTGAAGACTAGGTCGTTGAACCGAAATTGCTTTACCCGAGGGAGGGACGAGAACTTTTATTATCATTATTTTTAATCTTATTGAATTAAAGTATGCCAAAAACATTAAAAAACTAAAAAATCTAAGCTTTTAAAACAATCGCTTGAAAAAGACAAATTTTAAAATTTTGTTAAAGGACGGACTAGGACATCGATCCGAAATGACCTCGTCCTAAATAACAAGGGAAACAAAATTTTAAAATTAATTACTTAATTGTTTTAATTAGTATAAGATATATAAAAAAAAATATACACACTCCGCGACTCGCGTAGTTTGATGGGTCAAACACCGCGACTCGCGGAGGGACCGAAATACAGAAAGAAAAAAAAACGCAGAACTGATCAGTCCCCAACCCACACCCACGAAAAATACTGCGAAAATAACCCGAAAAAACTCGAAAAACACACACCAAATTCGCAATTTTTGACCGTTAATCATCAAATCTTTTACTAAAATCATGTTGAGAAGGATGCTATCAAGGAATTACTCAAGAAAAACGGTAAATTTCTACACCTAAACACCATTTAATCCGAAAATTAGTGTTCTTGAGCAATTTTATACCCAATTTGATTTTGATGCTTTTTAGTGTAATTATGCTTAAATTGTTTATGTATTATGCTTGTATAACCTAGATTGATGCTATTTAACATGATTAGAAGCCTTAAACTTCAAATTTTGAGTAATCTAGGATTTGTGTTCTTGAGCAAATTTGGGGCTTTTTGATATAAACAGGTTATGGCCGATTTTTGTCATGAATTGTTGCTAAATTAAGTAGTGTAACATGTTTAGGTAGTTAAATGATCCAAACTTTGAGCCTAAACATGATTTTGAGAATTAAAGTGGACTTTTTCAAATCTAAAATTCATGAATTTGATTTTTGAGAGATAATGCCATTTAAAACTTGTTTAATTGCTAGTAATGATTATTTTGACATGTTATTTGAGTTGAATGCTTATGAACTTGGCGAACATTTTCGTATATGCTTATTTGAAAAAGTGTAGATTTGATGAAAATATGAAAATGAGCTTAAGTTTGATATAAATTACATTTGTCATTGTAATTATTTTGATTGATGATTTTGCTGACACTAATGCATATTTGGATGCACAAAAATTATGTTTGATGTGTTTTGCAGACTGAAAGGGGTGAATCTTTATCCCAAGCTCGCAATGCTCCTGCTGAGAATGCGGAACAACAGGAGGTGGATAACTACTACAAACAAGATATACCTCATCCAGTCATGACATTTTCTGATATGCACTTGGAAGATTTGCACCCGAACCTGAGATTTGACAGACTTTGGATAGATTATCCAAAATACCAAAGGGGTTTGCATACTCTTCATTCTAAAGCTGTTGAAGTACCTAGGGTCATAGAATGGGGACCATTAGAAGCTGTAGAATTGGCCGGGCCAATTAGGGAATTACTTGCACAGAGGTATGGTAATTCTACTTTTAACGATTGGGTACGGTTATTCAACATGCGTAGACCTGTATATAAAGTATGGTGTGAAGAATTGTTGTGTAGTATAGAATTAAATGATCGGGTAGCTAGTTTAACCGATCGATCTTTTATTAGATTTTTGTTAGGAGGTTCGATGTGCCACATGTCTTTAATAGACATGGCTCAGGCTTTACGTATATATACGCCTGAGGAGTTAGCATCTGCCGATTGTAGAGGGTTGATATTGAACGGTAGAAAGATAGAAGAAAATTTTGATACGCATGGTGTATAGAGTCAAATGACTAGCCATCACCGATTCAAAGGGGGAAATTACTCTTATTTGGATATAGATAGAGCTGAATTAAGAGTAATTCATAGGTTTTTAGCTAATTCGATTACACAAAGAGGTAAGAACAAGGAAAAGGTAAATAAACAGGATTTGTTTTACCACATGTGTATTCGAGACCCACAAAGTGCTGTAAGTATACCTTATTGTGTGGGTTATTATTTATCAGCTATGGTTAGGGGGATGAGATCGCATAGCATAATAGGAGGTGGTATATTTATTACTTTGATTGCTGAATATCTCGGTGTGGATATAAGTCGGGGGGGGGGGGTTATTAGTCGAAGAACCAGAACCCCGCGATACAATAGGTTTAAATGTATACCATGGTGCGAAAGTTTTGAAGAGGCGAAATAACGCCGCAGTACGATATAATGGTAGACATCCACAGGTTGAGAGAAACCAACAGCAAGGTAATGTAGGAGGGGGAAATGAAATGGTAGAAATGCAAAGGTTTATAGCTTCACAAGAGTATGAAAATGCTAGACATAGAGCATTTGAAGATTGGCAAGTTCATCAAAACCAAATCATAGCTTATTGCCAACATATAGGTAGAAACTATATTCCAACTCCATCGCCCATATTCCCTCCCGTCTATAGAGATTCAACCACCGTATCCTACGTATAAGCCAGCCGAAGCATTTTATAGCACCTATGGTTATGCATGGAACCCCTACTGGTATCAGTATCATCCCTAGTCTACTTAGTTTTATTTATTTTTTAATTTGTAACATTGATACGTTTAATACTTATGTTAATATTGTAATAGTTTTTATAATTTTCTAACTTTTATTCTTAGATTTTAATAATTTTTGAATGTGGGGTAATATACCAAACTTCAAAAATATGTATATATGTTTGCAGTTTATCTTATGTACACAACAGGGTAAAACAATACATTTTTAAAGACTGGCATTAAGTTCAGCAAAAGCAACTAATTTTGACGACAAGATGCAAAATATATGTGAAATAACAACGAGAAGGAATGAACAAATGATGTGCACCATTTATCATTCAACACAAACACAAATATGTTTGGAAACTTTGGTAAAATTTAATCATTTTCACACAAATCACCCTCAATAATTTAAATTGTTACTGATTTCTTTCAAATGAGGGCATTGCAAGATCTTAAGTGTGGGAAGGGGTTAAATTCTTTCGGATTTTTAAAAATTTTTATCTTAAACACTTGGTTACCATTAAAAATACTAGTAAAGCAGTAGTTGTATTAGAATTTAGTGCTCTCTAATAATAAAGAACAGCCCTAGTCTTATATACTGACTACCCAATTCTAGTAAAAAATTTCAAAATTTTCAATTAAATGAACTCAAAATCATGTTTATACATATTTATGAGCGATAAAACTAGGTTTTAACACCGAAATTATTGTTACCTCGGAAAGGACATAAATTGAGAAACAAACCAAAATGTTAAAATTCATTTAAAATGGAATAGAGGACAATAAAAAGGAAAATAAAAGCCAAGTGTGGGAAAAATTACCAAGATATTTTAAACATATGTCACATATTTCTGTTACAAATAACTGAAAATACTTTTGCTTTGGACTAAACTAAACTGTTTTACCCGATGAAAGAAAAGAAGAGATGGATCTACACGATGAATCAATTCCATCATTAAAAGGAAGTAAAGTCTTCCGAAAAAGAAACGTGCTTCTTGATTTAGGTCAGGAAGTTGTCGTCCAGACCAGCTGTAGGTTGACGAAAAATCTAGAAAAATCATCACTAAAATCAGCAGGAAATCCACGGACCTCAGCATTAAACAGGGTCGCCAAGTGGTCAGACTTATCCTAACCATGAGAGGATCTGTCTTGTAAAATGGGGAGGGCACCGTGCAAATTAGCTTGATAAGACTAATGAATCAGATCCCCAGAAAGGATAATCTCCTTAAAAATTAAAAATCAGCTTTTAAGCCTGATATTACTCAATCCTAGAGATTGACCTTAAAGATTGAGAATTCAAACTCACGGAATTCAATGATATCTAAACTCGAGCTTGAACGAGAAAATATTTTGATCAAATTATAAAACGATTTGTTTTCTAAAAACCCATTTTCAATGCGTTCATTACCATTGAACGTAAAATCCTAGGAATTCACCTAGAATTCATTAGGTCACCTGAACTAAATCGGGTGTCAACCGTAAGAACGGTGGTTGCATAGCATGGTCAAAGACAGGACCTTGTGCCAGACCGAAAAATCATAAGGGTGAGCTTTATAATTGCTCCTACAAAGGATAGAAATTGCGTTCGACACGTTATAGACCATAATTAAAAGCATGTCAGGGGACATTGCCTTAACAGTTGCTTGTTCAACGCTTTCCTTTACAACCGGATGGTAGTTTACCGAAAGGTAATATACGGGACAAGTAAACTGGACGTGTTGCTTTCCAAATACAAGGTTAGCAAGTGGGTGACACAAAACCATAAGTTTTGAGCTAAAATTTTCAAATCTGAAACCCACCAAACCCACAAAAATATTTTGCAAACACCGGTGAAGGGTTATTCCATAAAACTTATCTAGGGTAAAAAACTAGATTTAATTTTTAAAAGATCAAATGTTTTCATAAAGATCCAATTTCCTTAATGGATCTAAATTTTTATAGTCATGTGGGACTGTAAACCATATCGTTACTACCATTGTTTATACCGCCGTATAGAAGTCACCGATGTACAAAGTGTGAAGAATAAAGAAGTGATTCTAGTATTTCAAGACGATATTGCTTGAGGACAAGCAACGCTCAAGTGTGGGAATATTTGATAATGCTAAAAATGAACATATATTTCATAGCATTATTCCTCAAGAAAGACAAGCTTTTAGTTGCAATTGTTCTATTTAAAAGTGATATTCGTTTAAATAATAAAAGGTGAAGACAAAAGACAGATTCGACGAACAAACGACCAAAAAGCTCAAAAGTACAAAATACAATCAAAGAGGTTCCAATTATTGATAAGAAACGTCTCGAAATTACAAGAGTACAAAATTCAAGACGCAAAGTACAAGATATTAAATTGTACGCAAGGACGTTCGAAAATCCGGAAACGGGACCAGAGTCAACTCTCAACGCTCGACGCAACGGACTAAAAATTACAAGTTAACTATGTATATAAATATAATATAATATATAATTAATTATATATATTATATATATATTATATTTATATAATAAACCATCGGTAAACAAAGAGCCAAAATGGAGTGAGCTGTAATTACAAACTCCGCGACTCGCGGAGTTTGAAGAAGAAAAGGGCCGCGAGTCGCGGAGCCCCAAATATTGAAACTGCCTATAAAGCTCGCGCATTCTGATCGTAAAAAATTCATAACATATATATCCATCCATCTATCTAAACGTAATATTTATATTTATAATTTATATTTTAATTTTAATTTTAATTTTAATCCTAATAATAAGGGTATGTTAGTGAATGTTGTAAGGGTGTAAGTCGAAATTCTGTCCGTGTAACGCTACGCTATTTTTAATCATTGTAAGTTATGTTCAACCTTTTTAATTTAATGTCTCGTAGCTAAGTTATTATTATGCTTATTTAATCCGAAGTAATTATGATGTTGGGCTAATTAATAAAATTGGGTAATTGGGTTTTGTACCATAATTGGGGTTTGGATAAAAGAACGACACTTGTGGAAATTAGACTATGGGCTATTAATGGGTTTTATATTAACTAAACAATACCTTGTTAATTTAATATACAAAATTATAATTCGACGTATTTATATATAACCACATACGCTTGACTGGGTACGGTGGGCGGGATATCTATAAATACCAATAATTATTCATTTTACCGGACACGGAACTGGACTAATAGTTAATAGACTTGTTGAAACAGGGGTGAATTACATTTAAGGGTAATTGGTGTAATTGTTAACAAAGTAGTAAAACCTTGGTTTACACGCAGTCGATAACCTGGTGTATTCATTAAACAAAGTATTAAAACCTTGTTACAATTCGAATCCCCAATTAGTTGGAATATTTGACTTCGGAAATAAGAATAATTTGACGAAGGCTTTCGCTCTTTATATTTATGACTGATGGACTATTATGGACAAATCCGTATGGACATATTAAATAATCCAGGACAAAGAACAATTAACCCATGGGCATAAAACTAAAATCAACACGTCAAACATCATGATTACGGAAGTTTAAATAAGCATAATTCTTTTATTTCATATTTAATTTCCATTATTTTATATTTAATTGCACTTCTAATTATAGCGCTTTTATTTATTATTATTGTATTTAATTGCACTTTTAATTATCGTACTTTTTAATTATCGCAAGTTTATTTTATCGCACTTTTATTATTCGCAATTTCATTATCGTTATTTACTTTACGCTTTAAATTAAGTCTTTTATTTATTTAATATTTTACATTTGGTTTTAATTGCGACTAAAGTTTTAAAATCGACAAACCGGTCATTAAACGGTAAAAACCCCCCTTTATAATAATAATATTACTTATATATATTTATATTTTTATAAATTTAAACTAATATAGCGTTAAGCTTTGTGAAAAAGATTCCCTGTGGAACGAACCGGACTTACTAAAAACTACACTACTCTACGATTAGGTACACTGCCTATAAGTGTTGTAGCAAGGTTTAAGTATATCCATTCAATAAATAAATAAATATCTTGTGTAAAATTGTATCGTATTTTATAGTATTTTATACCCCTTAGCTCTAACTATCATTTGCTTATGTATAGCCCGAGATATGCTTGAGTTAGTGTAAAAGTAGTTTTATACAGCACTTGCATGAAAATAACCTTTTATGATAAAATGTGTTAACTTCTGTGATTAAAGCTTTGCTTATCTGAAATGTAGACAAAAATTACTTCAGTTTTCATGTAGATATCATAGGCTAATTGTATCTAGATCTTCGGATAATCGCGTGCGAATGTGACTAACTAAATGGGAATTGAATCTGTAACTTGCTCACTGTTTTGTACTCTGTGGGTTGTGTTTATTGCATGAGCATGTATGCTTCTGGAAAATACAACTTAACATTATATATGACTTATTGTTAGTTTATGTCAATCTCTGAAACCTTATGCAATGGGCACAATAGAGCCATACTTTATGTAAATTTTGATTTGAGCTGAAAACTGAATATTCAACTTGCACGAATAAACTGTATAAATTGGCTAAACAAAAGTTGCTAGATTTTTGATAAAGTTACTTTGACTTGTTTTTGAACTATATCCACTGGTCTTGTATCAATTGCATGTTCCTAACTCCGGTTATAGCCAAAACGAAATCAGTGCGCGGTCAGAAACTGACTGGACAAACCCCAAATGTACCCCTTCTGATTCCTGTCTTTTAAATATCGTATGAGTCCCTGGCCTGACTTTTTGGAATCAATTTTAAGTATATTTATGATCTGGAGTTTTCCATGTTTACTTGAATTTTTTGCTATGAGATAATGTGTTAAGTATGCTACGTGTTCATGAACTTTGTGCACAACGATAAATTGAAATTGTGAAAATGATTATTCATGACCTGAAACATATTGTTTGACTTAGGTTTGACATGTTGACCAACATTTGACTTGAACCTACTAATGTTGACTTTAGTTGACTATTTTGACCAAGTTTGACTTTCGGTTTGACTTCGGTTGACTTTGTTTGACTTGCATGATATACTTGACTTTTACTTTGAAACGCGTCGAGTTGAGCAATAAGACAACGTATACTATGAAACCACCCTTATTTAAGATATATATATTGGCCAACCTAAATACGTATACTTAGGTTGCATTATTCAACTGTAAACCGTACAAGTTTTTGTCAGTCATCCAAGCTTACTCAAAGGTGAGTCTACAGTCCCGCTTTTTACTTGTTTTCAGGGATGAGAATACACGCTGTTATACTTACTTTATCAAACGCTTTTGTATTGACATGAGTACTATATATGTGTACTGAGTTTGTTCACAAAGCCTCTAGCTTGAATACTTTTAATACCATCGGTGTAAGCACAATTTAGATGGACGGATCCGTTAGGTTAACAACCTCACCCGCTATAAAAACTGTGGTGCATTTATTTTGAACATTAGATACGCTCGAACAAGTGTATAACATTTTAGGAGGTAAAGGCGGGTATAGTGGCTTCTATACTCGGGTCATTGCTAGTATTCAGGTGCTCAGATTATGCAAACGTTAAAATCTCGTGGTCAAGGAAACTAAACTATTTTTCTGATAACTATTTTTCAGATACTACTACATTACTCTAAACCTGTAGATTCACCAACATTATTGTTGACCTGTTTTTGCGTGTTTTTATTCTCAGGTCCTTAAGAGGTAGGCTTCCGCTGTGTTTGCTGCATGTCTGGCCGTGGAGTCAGCATTTGATTTAATGAACATTATTTACTTTCGCATTTAAAACTTTTATAACTGTTTAAATACTGTTGGCTTGTGGTTACAATCACAACAGTGTTTCTGTTTTGGGATTATTGACTTATGTTTTTGAAAGTCAACTTTTAATAAAATTAAATGTGATTGCTTTAAACGTCTCATATAGAGGGCGTGACTGTTAACTGTGGGACCTGGATTAACGCTCCGTCAGATGGAAATTTGGTGGAGTGTTATAGTTGGTATCAGAGCTAACGGTTCGTAGGGAAACTAGGACTTGCATTAGAGTGTCTGATATGGTCATTAGGACACCTTGATGAGTCTAGACTACGACCAGGACTTAGTCATTACATGAGTACTTTGTGACTAACGTTATTTACTTGGCTAATCTGTTCGTTTGTGTTCTTGCATTGTGAGCTAGATGTCACAGGATTCAGGAAACAATAGTAATGACTCGAGTGTGGCTGAGGTGAATGTACCTGCTCCGCATCCGATACCCAATCATCTCGTGAACCTTTATGCGTCGGATTTGATTCTCACTAACCACAACAGGGATGTAGTTGATCGTGTTAATGCTTTGAGCGATATTGCTAGGACATACCCGCACCTCGATGATCTTGATAGGTTGGACGAAAGGGTCACATGCATAAATACTTATACGTATAAGGCCGAAGCGAGGTTCGTTGAGATGAGGAGATTGATAGCAGCCTTGACTGCCAGGGTTGCTGCGTTGGAGGCGGAACGTAACAGGCTGAGGAATGACGGACCTGCCTCCCGTACCCGACAGAAGAGGAAGTGAAGGGTCATTGACCATGAACTTCTTTTCCACCCACCATTCTTTCTTTAATTGGTTATATAAGACTTACCGGGTGTTATAAACTGGGATACTGGTACATTATGTTTATTGTTTGGGTTACTACTTTTGGAATTTGGTTTATCACTTATGGATTTCATTTATAATAATGGTGGTTTATGCTATTAATAACTATTATCTTTTAATGAATGCGGTATTATTCTATATTTAATAACTTTGTATGATCGTAATACTTGTGTTATGTTATACTATTACTATTGCCATTAATGTTACTACTTAGTGCTACTGCTACTACTACCACTAGTGTCACTACTATCACTGGTGACGCTACCAACACTATTATCACTACCAATACTACTTACACTACTTCTCACTACTAGAGAATCTTTTCGTACTATTATTTACTAGTCTTCAACAATCGTTGCTAGTATATTTTTAATAACTCTGTTTTTCATTGATCTTACCTCGATGTATCATTTGTGTAGAAGGAGTCCATGTTTACTCCAGAAATGTTCGAGGCTCAAGTTGAAGAGCTCGTTACCCAACGAGTGATAGAAGCTCTCGTAGCTGCAGGTTTTGATTGTACGATTGAGAAATACTGTCCCAGACGAGAGCGGATAAGGTGGGAAAATGAACTTCTGAACTTAAGGCTCATTGGAACTAACATTGCTAGTTACACTAACCGGTTCCGGGGGCTATCGTTGCTTTGCCCACATTTAGTCCCATCAGCGGATAGAGCAATCGAGAGGTACATGTTGGGATTGCCGATGGAGGTGTTTGGTTTTGTCCTTTCCCATCAACCAAAGACAATACTCGGAGTTATCAGCATTGTGATTAACAGGATGAAACAAGTTAGCCAAATGAAGGAAAAGATATACCTGCTAAAGAGAATGAAGTTAATGGGAAACGAAAACGGTGTGAGGATTATGTTGGAAATCTCACACAGGACCGAGGTGAGAAAAAGGGATGCTCCGTAACTTCGAGAAAGGATCTTCATCCAACATGAACTACAATGGGAAACTACCCTTGTGTGGAAATTGCGGAAAGCACCATCGTGGGGGATGCAAAATGCTGATTTGCACCAAGTGTCAAAGGAAGGGTTACCTCGTCCTAGATTGTAAGGTCAATACCAAGAAGAATAAGTGTTTTATGTGTGGTGAAGCAGGCCATTACGCGAAGGACTGCCCGAGAAGGAGGAAAGATGGATCCACTCAGGGAACTGCAACCATCCATCACCCCATTGAGACATGCAATGACCTTAACTCAGTTAAAGGTACGTTCTCGCCTAACTATTTTAATGTTTATGTTTTGTTTGATACTGGCACTGATAGAAGTTTTATATCTAAGGATATTTGTCATAATGTTAAGAAACCTGTTTCTTCCTTAGATAATGTGTATTCCATAGAACTAGAGAATGGTAATTTGATGAGAGCCGATAAGATTTATCATGGTTGTACTTTGATGTTAGAAAGTAAGCCTTTTAGCATTGATGTGATAAATATTAAACTGGGAAGTTTTGACCTTGTGGTTGGAATGGACTGGTTAGCTGATAACAAAGCCGAGGTGGTCTGTGACCTAAAGGCTATTTGTATTCCTATTGCTGACAGTGAACCTATGATGATTTATGGTGAAAAGAATGGCTAGCAATTACATCTCATTAACTGCTTGAAAGTCTAGAAGTATGTGAGAAAGGGATGTATCGTGTTTATGGCTCACGTAAGCCAGATTGTACCTGAAGAAAGGAGACCCGAAGACGTTCCTGTAGTTAAGGAATTTCTTAAAGTTTTTTCGGAGGAATTACCTGGTCTCCCACCGTATCGAGAAGTTGCGTTTTAGATAGACTTAGTGCCAGGAGCGAAACCGGTGGCTCACGCACCGTACAGACTTACACCCCCAGAACTTCAAGAGTTGTCTAGCCAATTGCAAGAATTCTTAGACAAGGGATTTATTCGACCGAGTTCTTCGCCTTGGGGAGCTCCAGTCTTGTTTATTAAAAAGAAAGATGGGTCGATGAGATTGTGTATCGATTACAGAGAATTGAACAAGTTGACAATCAAGAATCAGTATCCGCTACCGAGGATTGATGACTTATTTGATCAGCTACAAGGATCTAGTTGTTATTCAAAGAATGATTTGAGATCCAGGTATCACCAATGGAGAGTCAAAGAAGCTGATGTCCCGAAGACAGCGTTTAGAACGCGTTATGGACATTATGAGTTTACAGTGATGCCGTTTGGTTTGACGAACGCACCAGCAGTGTTCATGGATCTCATGAACTGTGTGTGTAAGCCATATCTAGATAAATTTGTCATCGTGTTTATTGATGATATATTGGTGTACTCCAAGAACAAAGAAGAGCACGAACAACATTTACGTTCAATTTTGACTATGCTTAGAGATGAGAAGTTGTATGCAAAGTTCTCTAAGTGTGACTTTTGGTTACCAGAAGTACAATTTCTTGGCCATGTTGTAGGGGCCAATGGAATACAGGTCAATCCAGCAAAGATTGAGTCGGTTAAGAATTGGGAAACTCCAAAGACGCCAACTCAGGTGAGGCAATTTTTGGGTCTAGCTGGTTATTACCGGAGATTCATTGAAGGATTCTCTAAAATCGCTCGACCATTGACTGTGTTGACTCATAAGGGAAAGAAGTATGAGTGGTGAGAACCGCAAGAGTCCGCATTTCATTTGCAGAAAGAGAAGTTAACAACTGTAGCAGTATTGTCTCTACCCAAGGGAAGTGAAGATTTTTTTTGTTTATTGTGATGCCTCACGTTAAGGAATGGGTTGCATGCTTATGCAACGAAATAAAGTTATTACTTATGGATCGCGACAGTTAAAGATTCACGAGTAGAACTACATTACGCATGACCTTGAACTAGGAGATGTTGTCTTTGCACTTAAAATGTGGAGACACTACCTGTATGGAACCAAATTTACTATCTTCACTGACCATAAGAGTTTACAGCACATATTCAATCCGAAACAACTCAACATGTGACAACGACGTTGGATAGAACTACTTAACGATTATAACTGCGAACTTCAATACCATCCGGGCAAGGCGAATGTTGTGGCAGATGCTTTAAGCAGAAAAGAGTGAGAGAGACCTCTTAGATTTAAAGCTCTTAACATAGTTGTCCGTACGAATCTCACATCACAAATCCGCGAAGCACAACAAGAAGTAGTGAAACAAGAAAATGTCGATGTTGAATTTCTCAGAGGAATGGATAAGAAATTTGACATCAAGGAGGATGAAACACGATACTTTGCCTATCGAATCTGGGTACCAAAATTTGGTGGATTGAGAGAACTAGTGTTGGAGGAAGCACAAAAGTCAAGGTACTTAATTCATCCGGGATCAGATAAAATGTACCAGGATTTGAAGGCATTCTATTGGTGGTTAAATTTGAAAGCTGATATTGCTACCTATGTCGGTAAGTGCTTGACTTGCGCTAAAGTAAAGGCTGAGCATCAGAAGCCATCAGGATTATTAACTCAACCAGAGATTCCCCAGTGGAAGTGGGAAGGTATTACCATGGACTTCATCACGAAACTGCCGAGAATGGCGGGAGGTCACAATACTATTTGGGTTATTGTAGATCTTCTCACAAAGTCTGCACACTTTTTACCAATAAGAGAAACTGATAAAATGGAGAAGTTGGCTCAAATCTACATTAAGAAAGTCGTCTCTAGACATGGAGTGCCTATATCTATCATATCCGATCGCGACAGCAGATTCACTTCCAGATTTTGGCAGTCAATACAGAAAGCAATGGGGACTCGTTTAGATATGAGTACAGCATATCACCCCCAGACAGATGGCCAGAGCGAACGAACTATTCAGACTTTTGAGGACATGTTAAGGGCATGGCATTCTATTGGTGGTTAAATTTGAAAGCTGATATTGCTACCTATGTCGGTAAGTTCTTGACTTGCGCTAAAGTCAAGGCTGAGCATCAGAAGCCATCAGGATTATTAACTCAACTAGAGATTCCCCAGTGGAAGTGGGAAGGTATTACCATGGACTTCATCATGAAACTGCCGAGAATGGCGGGAGGTCACGATACTATTTGGGTTATCGTAGATCGTCTCACAAAGTCTGCACACTTTTTACCGATAAGAGAAACTGATAAAATGGAGAAGTTGGCTCAAATCTACATTAAGAAAGTCGTCTCTAGACATGGAGTGCCTATATCTATCATATCCGATCGCGACAGCAGATTCACTTCCAGATTTTGGCAGTCAATACAGAAAGCAATGGGGACTCGTTTAGATATGAGTACAGCATATCACCCCCAGACAGATGGCCAGAGCGAACGAACTATTCAGACTTTTGAGGACATGTTGAGGGCATGTGTCATTGATTTCAGAAATGGATGGGATAAGTATTTACCACTAGCTGAGTTCTCATACAATAACAGCTACCATGCGAGTATTAAGGCTGCACCTTTCGAAGCACTGTAGGGAAGGAAGTGTAGGTCTCCTGTTTGTTGGAGCGAATTGAGAGATAGTCAGTTGACAGGCCCTGAAATTATTCAGAAGACAACTGAGAAAGTTCTACAGATTCAGGAACGATTGAGAATGGCTCGAAGTAATCAAAAGAGTTATGTCGATGTTAGACGGAAGGACATAGAATTCCAAGTTGGTGACAAACTTATGCTTAAAGTATCACCTTGGAAGGGTGTTGTACGATTTGGAAAATGAGGTAAACTGAGTCCTAGATATGTTGGACCTTTTGAGATAACTGAAAGAGTTGGACCGGTAGCTTACAGATTGGAACTGCCACAAGCTCCCAGTGGTATGCACGACGTTTTTCATGTATCCAATCTAAAGAAGTGCCTAGCAGAGGAGAATTTGATTATTTCTTTAGAGGAACTACGTATCGACGACAAACTTCATTTCATTGAGGAACCTGTCGAAATTTTAGGCCGTGAGGTCAAACAATTGAAACAAAGCAGAATTCCTATCGTTAAAGTTCGGTGGAATGCGAGAAGAGGACCAGAGTTCATGTGGGAGCGTGAAGACCAGATGAGGCAGAAGTATCCGCAACTGTTTCCCGAGGAAACTACTTCAGAGGATGATCACTAAAATTTCGGGACGAAATTTTTAATAACAGGTGGGTAATGTAACAACCCTGCTTTTTTCGTTACTTTCGGTAACCTTCCGTTAGTTTATTTAACGGCGATTATTTAACTTTTGTGCGTTTACGTGTAATAAATGCGTACTTGATCTTTGGAGGGTTATGATAATTAATATGGGTGGATATATATTCAAATAAATATTTGGGATAATGAAATACGATAAAAACAATACGCTTTTGATAACTACCTTTTGAGCAACGAAACGCTCGGGTTTATTTTAATAATTAATTTTATTGATTATTAACTTTTTAAAATATTTAATTTATTGGGTTTTTAATAAATTAAATGATTGGTTGCGTTTAACGATCGGGTTAGCGTTCCGGGCCCTCGGTACGACTAAACGACACTTAAAATGGACCACGATTACACGGAATTGCAAAACACGAGCTCGGGGATACCCCACATGGGCCATTCGGCCGACCACCCCCCTCCCCACCCTTTTTGTGTCTAATTTTGATAACTAGGAGGACTTATGTGCGATTTAGGAGATTTAGGGCTAAATATATAAGGGGATGTGTAAACCTAAACTGTGTAATCTTTCCCATTATTTTTTTAGTCAACTTTTTGGCTCCCTCCTTCCTCCTTGCTACCGTCGACCACCACACACCCACACACACTCAATTTTAATTTTTTGATAAAACCTTGAACACGAAAGTTGCAATTCTCGATATCCTCTACGTGTTGGTATAATTCTTTTAGCGATCTAAGGTATATTTAGCTAAATCCTAATCCTAAAAATCTGATTTTTATTAGAGTTTCATAGATATGTTGTCAATTGCTCAAGTGTATACGCGTACATGTTAATTGTTATCGTTATTTTGATTGTTTGATGCGCTAGGGTTTAAAAACGATTTTTTTTGTTTGATTAGTAAAATTAAGTTTTTCAAATGTTGATTACTATGTTATATTCAGATTCCTTGCGAAAAACTATTGAGTTTAGGCTTTGGATTCCCTCGATTTCGTTTCCGTATGATTAAGTTATGTCAATTTGAATTATCGTTGTGTTTTTGTTGCTTGATCAGAAATCTGGTATTGATAGACAATGAATTGGCATGTGAAACTTATACCACTGGAATAATTTAAAAACACTCAATTTAGACTAGGATATCATGTCGTTTGCTTATGTATAGCCCGAGATATGCTTGAGTTAGTGTAAAAGTAGTTTTATACAGCACTTGCATGAAAATAACCTTTTATGATAAAATGTGTTAACTTTTGTGATTAAATCTTTGCTTATCTGAAATGTAAACAAACAGTACTTCACTTTTCATGTAGATATAATAGGCTAATTGTATTTAGATCTTCGGATAATCGCGTGCGAATGTGACTAACTAAATGTGAATTGAATCTGTAACTTGCTCACTGTTTTGTACTCTGTGGATTGTGTTTATTGCATGAGCATGTATGCTTTTGGAAAATGAAACTTAACATGATATATGACTTATTGTTAGTTTATGTCAATCACTGAAACCTTATGAAATTTGCACAATAGAGCCATACTTTATGTAAATTCTGATTTGAGCTGAAAACTGAATATTCAACTTGCACGAATAAACTGTACAAATTGGCTAAACAAAAGTTGCTAGATTTTTGATATGTGTTACTTTGACTTGTATTTGAACTATATCCACTAGTCTTGTATCAATTGCATTTTCCTAACTCCGGTTATAGCCAAAACAAAAATCAGTGCGCGGTCAGAAACTGACTGGGCAAACCCCAAATGTACCCCTTCTAATTCCTGACTTTTAAATATTGTATGAGTCCCTGGCCAGACTTTTTGGAATTGATTTTAAGTATATTTATGATCTGGAGTTTTCCATGTTTACTTGAATTTTGTGCTATGAGATAATGTGCTAAGTATGCTACGTGTTCATGAACTTTGTGCACAACGATAAACTGAAATTGTGAAAATGATTATTCATGACCTGAAACGTATTGTTTGACTTAGGTTTGACATGTTGACCAACATTTGACATGAACCTACTAATTTTGACTTTAGTTGACTACTTTGACCAAGTTTGACTTTCGGTTTGACTTCGGTTGACTTTGTTGACTTGCATGATATAGTTGACTTTTACTTTGAAACGCGTCGAGTCGAGAAATAAGACAACGTATACTATGAAACCACCCTTATTTAAGATACAAATATTGACCAACCTAAATACGTATACTTAGGTTGCATTATTCAGCTGTAAACCGTACAAGTTTTTGTCAGTCATCCAAGCTTACTCAAAGGTGAGTCTACAGTCCCGCTTTTTACATGTTTTCAGGGATGAGAATACATGCTGTTATACTTACTTTATCAAATGCTTTTGTATTGACACGAGTACTATATATGTGTACTGAGTTTGTTCACAAAGCCTCTAGCTTGAATACTTTTAATACCATCGGTGTAAGCACAATTTAGATGGATGGATCCGTTAGGTTGACAACCTCACCCGCTATAAAAACTGTGGTGCATTTATTTTGAACATTAGATACGCTCGAACAAGTGTATAACATTTTAGGAGGTAAAGGCGGGTATAGTGGCTTCTATACTCGGGTCATTGCTAGTATTCAGGTGCTCAGATTATGCAAACGTTAAAATCTCGTGGTCAAGGAAACTAAACTATTTTTCTAATAACTGTTTTTCAGATACTGCTACATTACTCTAAACCTGTAGATTCACCAACATTATTGTTGACCTATTTTTGCGTGTTTTTATTCTCAGGTCCTTAAGAGGTAGGCTTCCGCTGTGTTTGCTGCATGTCTGGCCGTGGAGTCAGCATTTGATTTAATGAACATTATTTACTTTCGCATTTAAAACTTTTATAACTGTTTAAATACTGTTGGCTTGTGGTTACGATCACAACAGTGTTTCTATTTTGGGATTATTGACTTATGTTTTTGAAAGTCAACTTTTAATAAAATTAAATGTGATTGCTTTAAACGTCTCATATAGAGGGCGTGACTGTTAACTGTGGGACCTGGTTAACGCGCCGTCAGATGGAAATTTGGCGGGGTGTTATACTTCCCTCCTCTATTAATTACTAGGGCATCAAATTCACTACACTCTATATCAATTTTAGCGGTTAATCGTTTAAGCGTAAGCTGAAAATTAGTGATTAATTCTTCAAAAGTCTTTATCAAAGTATCAAATTTGTTCTGCCATTCTATGACTTGAAGGTTTATCATATATTGCTTTTTCATAAATTCAACTAAAATTTCCTTAGAGTGGAGAGTAGGTTTGTGCAATGGGAAAATTATATTATGATCCGAGCTATTTTGCTGTTTGTGTGCCTATCTAGGTTAAGGATACCTTAGATTGGTTCTAGTAGCATCGGAGTTTTTAGGAATTGGTAAACTTTGAAGGGTGAGGGTGAGATCTTGTAACCTGGTTTCCAGCATTTTTACCGTATGAGCGAAGATGTCATCTGATAATGCTAAAAAGGAACATATATTTCATAGCAATATCCTTCCAATATGTAAAGCTTTTAGTTGTAATTGTTCTATTTTTAAGTAATAATCGTTTATATTAAATAAGTGCGAAGACAAAAGAAGAAAATGAAGATTTAAAGACGCAAATGACCAAAAAGCTCAAATGTACAAGATACAATCCAAGTGGTTCAATTTATTGATGAATAACGTTTAAAAATGACAAGAGTACAAGCCGCGAAACGCAAAATACAAGATACCTAAGCGTACGAAAAGACTTTCGAAAATCCGGAGCCGAGACATGAACCAACTATCAACGTACGACTCAACGGAGCTAAAAGTACAAGTCAACTATGCACAAGAATATAATATAATATATATATATATAATTATATGAAATTATATATTATTATATTATATATTATAATATTCAGCAGCCCACGTTTAATTCAATTTGGTGAGCTAGAATCCAAAGCTCCGCACTCTCGGAGCTGTAAGGCACAAAAGTACCGCACTCGCGGAGCTGTACAGTTCAAAGTGGGCCTATAAAAGCTCACACATTCTGCTCGAATTCTGCAACCCATTTTTCTATCTATCTCTCTCAATTTATATTTATATTTATATTTTATAATTTTAATTTAATTTTAATTTTAAGTTAATAATAATAAGGTTATTGTAAGAATGTTTTAAGGTTTTGTAAGTCGGAACTCTGTCCGTGTAACGCTACGCGATTAAATACCACTGTAAGCTATGTTCTTCCTTTTTAAATTAATGTCTCGTAACTAAGTTATTATTATGCTTATTTGAGCCGAAGTAATCGTGATGTTGGGCTAAAATATTAAGACGAGGTTATTGGATTTTGTACCATAATTTGGGTTTGGACAAAAGACCGACACTTGTAGACATTGGACTATGACTATTAATAGATAGGGGGTATTGTCTAATTGAGCGACAACTCATTGGAACCTGTCGAACCTATCTTCAAATTAGTTAATCTAAAAATTATTAAAATGATTACGAATGTCCTATTTAGTGACGTTTATACGACATCTTTTACGATCATTTAATTAATTACTTGGGTTGGGTAATTGATTATTCATTCTGATCAAGTGGGTAAATTAATATATCATGGACTAATTAAAACAGGGGTGGATTACATACAAGGATAATTGATGTAATTGTTAACAAAGTATTAAAACCTTGGATTACACGCAGTCGATAACCTGGTGTAATTATTAACAAAGTATTAAAACCTTGTTACAGTTCGAATCCCTAATTAGTTGGAATATTTGACTTCGGGAATAAGGTTAATTTGATGAGCATTTTATAATTATGACCGATGGACTATTATGGACAAAAACAAGATAGGTATCAAATAATCCAGGACAAAGGACAATTAACCCAGAGTAATAAATTAAAATCAAAACGTCAAACATCATGATTACGGAAGTTTAAATAAGCATAATACTTTTATTTCATATTTCATCTTACCTTTATTTACTGTCATTTTAATTACTGCAATTTACTTTATCGCAATTTAAATTCTGTCATTTATATTATCGTCATTTATCTTTACGCTTAAAATATAAAATCGACAAACCGGTCATTAAACGGTAAAAACCCCTTTTATAATAATACTACTTATTTATATATATATTTATATATATATATATATATATATATATATATATATATATATATACACACACACAAATATAGTTTAAAATATATAGCGTTAAACTCAGCTAGCTCCCTGTGGAACGAACCGGACTTACTAAAAACTACAATACTCTACGATTAGGTACACTGCCTATAAGTGTTGTAGCAAGGTTTAGGTATATCCCATCTATATAAATAAATAAAACTTGTATCATATTTCGCCGTATTTCATATTAAAAATAATACTATTTCGTACTACACCTCGCACACATCATCATCCTTCTCAGCTGCTTCATTGTTCCAATCTTCCTGTTGTGCAGCTATTGTGTCCAAGAGATCTCATGCTTCATCCGTTGTTCAAGACATGAAATTGCCTTGCGAGGCCATGTCTAGGAGAGACTTATCATCCTTGGTCAAACCATTGTAAAGCGTACATATTATGTCTGCCCGACTTAACGAATGATTCGGACATCTTTTAAGCATCATCTTTACTCTATTCCATGCTAGACACAATGACTCATTTTTTTTTTTTTGAGAAAAGTTAGTGATGTCATTCCTTAAATAGGTTTACAGGGAGGGTGGATAGAATTTGTTTAGAAATTTAGTGGCTAATTCCTCCCATGTATGGATTGAATTCGGGTTAAGTGCGTCAAACCATGCTAAAGCGTGTGCAGAAAGTGAATATTGAAAAAGATGAAGTTGTAACAACCTAACCCGTTAACCAACCAATAACGCGAAATAAAAAAAAATTTGCTGGAACAAAATATGGCGCGGCGCAACATATGGCCGCGCGGCGCGTCAAGCTGGCCTGTCTAAAAAGTCATGAAATGCGAAAATGTTTGACCACTTCCCGACATATTTAGACAAAACGCTTTTCACAACCTATTCATATATGAAAAATTAACACGTTCCATTCATAAAATAAGTTTTACGAGGCCGGGCTCACATCGGCCGTTTTACGACTTTCATACGAAAATACAAGTTTTCAATCACACGACTATTAACACAAAATAAAGCCGAGCATGGCGATTGGGGATACGCTACCCAATCCTAATCAATCCAAAAGCAAGCCTTCTAAAGCAACTACGCGAGTCCACTAGTCCCACGCTTACCCGAGCCACCGCATCCATGCAAATCTATAAAAAGGTAAACAACGAGAGGGTAAGCTAACGCTTAGTGAGTGAGAATATACTACATACATATATATGCATAAAATGGACACGCCACACAAAACCAAATACCGCATACCGGAGCGTCCAAGCATAAAGGCAAGCTAGTCTAAGCATACCGTAAGATCACTAAGCAACGAGCTAAAGATACATCAACAAAATATAAGTTCACCAACAACGATGTGAACAATGCCAATAAGCTACACCCGGAGGGTTAGCTACATCACGACAATACAACATTATATGTATACAATATATATATATATATATATATCGAATAACATAATTTGCTTACGCTTACAACACAATAACCATGGTTAACCAAATCTTCGCAAGGGAATGACTTCGCGAAACAAGTCATCGATGTTCATAACATCCGTTAGGGTACTTAACACCTCGTATCACTAACCCCTAGGGTGGCACCTTAACACCTCGGCACTTCACCCCGAGTGGCATCTTAACACCTCGATACTTCACTCATTATTTTACGGAGTGGTGTCTTAACACCTAGACACTACACCCCTAGGTGGCACCTTAACACCTCGGCACTTCACCTCGAGTGGCATCTTAACACCTCGATGCTTCACTCATTATTTTACGGAGTGGTGTCTTAACACCTCGACACTACACCCCTAGGTGGCATCTTAACACCTCGATGCTTCACCCCGAGTGGCATCTTAACACCTCGATGCTTCACTCATCACGTGAAACGTGGTGTCTTAGCACCTCGACACTACACATTTCACGCTACAACAAATAGATACATTATATACCTACACATATAATTATTCCACTCACTATATTAACCCTTCGTCATTGGGGTTATATAAGTCCACATCACACGCCCATGTGATAACGTACACACAAAGTGTGCACCTCGCCAACGTGGTCAACCAAAAAGCACAACCGTGCCAATTGGACCTATACAGAAGTCCAACAATTCCACCTATACGAGAAGCGAGCTCTACAAGCGAGAACCCCTCCTCCCGACCCGCACCCATCCTACACATACATATGCATATAGGATATTAACACTCACCTTTCCGCCTTGAAGAATGCTACCGAATAATCCGCAATCGCCGAATAGAATGTACCTAATCCATTTATCACATAACAAGTAACACAATTAGGGTGGAGATACAAATCAACCCAAATTGACAACTAGTGCAATTTCGACCCAAATGCACTTCCAAGCACAAACCGCGCCCAAACTAACCAATAATCACTAACACAAGTGAGAATGGTCCTAATATGCCAATCAAATCCAATCATAGGTGTTAAACACCTATCTTGCCCAAAATAACCCTTAAACCCTAATTTGACCCATAAGAAGTCAATATCACGTCATTAGCAAGTTTTGACACCAAAACATATTTAACTCGGTTCTATGCTTCAACTTAATCCATTTTAAGTTTATAAACCTTATTAAATCGGCAATTGAGTCATAATCATCAACAAACCCTAATTTTGACTCTAGTCAAAGTTAGTCAACCATAAGAACCCTCTTCATCAACCAAATGGGTTTTACAACTAACAATCTCAAACCCTAACTTGAATATTAAATCTAACAAATAAAATTCGGAGTTAGAAGTTACCAATACTACCAAAACTTAGCTAGGAGCGAGATGAACAACTTTAAAACCCGAGCTTTGACGAGAATTCGACTCCTTCTTCTCCAAATCAAATTCTCTCACTCTAGAACTCTTCCTCTCTCTCTAGATGTGGATGAGAGTGTTTGTGTGGGTGAGAAATGAGCTCTAATGGAGTTCTAGATCAGTCTTGATGACCCTAAACTGACCCTAAATGAAAAGACCAAAGTACCCCTCATTAAGACCTTTTAAAAAGGCTGAAAATTGCATCAGACGGGTTCGGCGCGCCGCTCCAACCTACAGGTCAGTTTTCAGAAACTTGTTTTGGCCATAACTTTTTGACCGTAGCTCCGTTTTCGATGAATCAAATATCATTGGAAACGTAATAAGATTTCCTTTCCAATGGTAAGGCTTTGAAACATCAACAAAAACTTTATTTGGGTTTGAAAAGATACGTACACACATTGTCACTTCAGACAACGTCCAGTTTCCTTCGGCGTTCGAGCAAGCAACACGTACACTTCATACACGCATCGTACACCATAAATACATTATGTACAATAAATATTTAGGTCTTACAACTCTCCCCCACTTAAACTCGATCACGTCCTCGTGATCTTCTCCACTTAACCAATCTGGAACTACTCAACGGCCCTCAATCCTAAGTTCCAATCCGAACTTTCCTAGACAATTCTTCCCAATGAATCACCTTTAACAACAAAATCGTCACCCGCGATTTATCAAAACCACTATCCGAGCACTAAAACCTGCTCTTTTCCCCATATCGGGAAAAACTCAACCAATCTCGTACCAAGATATCAATTCCTTAGCGTACCTTTACCAAGGACAACGCTAAAAGCGACCAAGACTCAACCTAAAGTCAACAATCTGAACGTTGAAGATCGAACCACATGAATCCTTACGGATTACACTTACCACTAAACATCCTTTGTAGTGCGCAATACAACCAATACGCCACTATCCTAACATCATATGAGCGAAACACGGCTATCGCAATCACAAATCACATAACATGGTCCTCACGATCCCACCATCGGTGTATAAAATGACCGATAGATCACACCACACGGTCCTTACGAACCCACCATCGGTGTATAAAACAACCGATAGATCACTCAACACCGGATTAAGTCAGCAGACCCCGTTAAAGGTCATGCTTCACTGATATAACACTACACCCATGATGAAGTCAGCGGACCCCGAAGGTCATGCTTCACCAATCAACGATCTCATGATGAAGTCAGCGGACCCCGAAGGTCATGCTCCACCAATCAACGATCCCATGATGAAGTCAGTGGACCCTGAAGGTCATGCTTCATCAATCACCAATACCATGATGAAGTCAGCGGACCTCGAAGGTCATGCTTCATCAATCAACGCCCTTTTGGCCTCGAACGACGAGTAGCGTAACATCGCGCTCTGCTACGCCATAGTGAATCCTAACGGATACCACTAACCATTCACACAATCGAGCAAGAACCACCTATATCAAACATAGGCACAAAACATTAATTCTCTAAAAGAGGATCCGATACGCACATCCCTTAACTGAGGGATTTCACCTTGCTTGCCAAACACGTCCATTATCTCGCAACGAGATTTACCACATTACCACCTTGGTGATAATTCAAATCCAAAATCATAAGTACAATTTAATCGAAATTGTACCCTACCACAATTTGACCAAAACTAGGTCCCAACACAATTTTCGGATCTTACTAAAACGTCATCCGAAATCTCACACTAGAACTTCCTCGGGCGGGAGCGTAACTCCCCCACTTGGAACTACGTTCCATAACCGCATCTCGTACACCCGCACAATGCTACCAAAGGTAGACTTTACCAATAATTGGGTTCACACGGCCCATCACCATGTCTTGCTTTAACTTTGAGCATACCAAGGATCCTAACCTAATCCTTAAACACTTCGAACGAAAAGTGTACCACAAATGACACGAACTATACACTCGCAATCATCCAATTACTTTAGTTTGTCGAATTCCACCTAGTTACTCATATACCTAAGGGTTTCTCCTCGGTACCCTAAGTACAATGTAACCGCGACACAATCGGAGTCGAACACCACGCTAGTAGGTATAAAAGAGGCACCTAATGTCGCGTCACGTAGACTCCTTTACCAACATACATCGAGATCAACACTCGATTTCTCGGGTTTCATCCCACCCGTCGAACCTCATAGTTCATCAAATTCAACACAAAAGCGAACACGCGCTTAACAACCGAACACCAAAACTCATTTCCATGGCTTGGTAGAAACATTTCCCAAATACTAAGAAATGCTTGGTTGCACCAAGTCTTACGCCCTTCGCTCAACAATCAAACGCCACCATAGGGTACTTCCATTAGGAACGTCACCCTTAACACCAACATGCACAACACCATGCATTTAACAACCAAACTCAACGACACTTAATAAATAATCAAATGACATATTTATTAAAACGAAACGTACCTTAACGTCTCCTTGTCGCACCCGTCCTCGCTAACTTGGGACATTCCGACTTACGATGTCCTTCTTTTTGGCAAATGAAGCACCCCATGCCATCACCCTTTGGTACCGAACATTCCCAAGACTTGTGACCCCTCACGCCACAATTGTAACACTTAGACGCACTAGAATCCGATATACCCGTCCGTGTACCACCCGTGCTCACGCTCGGACCCTTAGTCCTCTTACTTGGAGCACCATAAGAAACAACCCTTCTCTCACTTAAAGGTTCACCAACCTTCGATCGCGAATACGACTCGAAACCTCTAGCCGCGGCGAATAACTCCGCAAACGATTTCGCCTGAACTCTGCTAATCTTACTCTTCAAGTCATCATTCAAGGTTCGATAGAAATCCTGCATCAACAAATGATCATTCCCCAAATACTCCGGGCAAAAACGAGCCTTCGCCATAAAGGTCGTCTTGAGAGTATTTAAATCCATAGAACCTTGTTGCAAATCTCGCAACTCATTACGCATTTTCGATAAATCGGCAGAAGTTCGGAACTCCTCGAAGAATTCCTTCTTAAACTCGTCCCACGATAAAGCCATAAACGTTTCACCACCGACAAGATCAATCTTACCATCCAACCAATCCCTCGCCCTACCCCGCAACAAACTAGTAGCGAGTCTTATCCTCTTCTCGGGAGGGCAATCAATATTACGAAAACACCCTTCGACATTCGGGATCCAAGTTGTGCTTATCAAAGGATCCGGTTTCCCGTCATACATCGGGGGTTTAGTCCTCATGAAGCTCTTAAGACAACGCTCCATTTCACCACTACTTTGAAGTTCGGAATACTTCCTATCCATTTCTTCTCGAAACGCACTCATTTGCTCCGCAACGGCGGCCACAAATCTAGCGTTAAACTCAGCGTCATTCGTCTCGATCCCATTTCCCGTCGCCATTCTAAGGAATGCAAAGCGATTAGACCACGAACGTATAAAATCACACGCACAACACCGCCCCATCTTGCTAAACATTCATCGTACATCACTTGTTAGACACGATTTGCACCCGTAATAAGGTTTGCAAGTCCTTATTACGCATACACGCCGTATCGACTCATTAGTACAACGACCGCCTCGCTTGATGATATATGCAACCGCAAACACAAACCAAACATAACACAAGAATCATTATCACAGCACAATAGCATGTTAATAATATCCGCATTACTAATATAAACGTTAGTCAACCTATAAACAAGGCACTAACTAAACCCATTCCGACCCGTAATCCTACAAGTCCCTCAACAAATTAAGCACACACAAAAGTCTAAGTCTAGGCACCTATCTCAAGTCACCTAAATCCCTTAGACCATGCTCTGATACCACTTGTAACAACCCAACCCGTTAACCAACCAATAACGCGAAATAAAAAAAAATTTGCTGGAACAAAATATGGCGCGGCGCGCCAAACTGGCTTGTCTAAAAAGTCATGAAATGCGAAAATGTTTGACCACTTCCCGACATATTTAGACAAAACGCTTTTCACAACTATTCATATATGAAAAACTAACACGTTCCATTCATAAAATAAGTTTTACGAGGCCGGGCCCACATCGGCTGTTTTATGACTTTCATACGAAAATACAAGTTTTCAATCACACGACTATTAACACAAAATAAAGCCGAGCATGGCGATTGGGGATACGCTACCCAATCCTAATCAATCCAAAAGCAAGCCTTCTAAAGCAACTACGCGAGTCCACTAGTCCCACGCTTACCCGAGCCACCGCATCCATGCAAATCTATAAAAAGGTAAACAACGAGAGGGTAAGCTAACGCTTAGTGAGTGAGAATATACTACATACATATATATATGCATAAAATGGACACGCCACACAAAACCAAATACCGCATACCGGAGCATCCAAGCATAAAGGCAAGCTAGTCTAAGCATACTGTAAGATCACTAAGCAACGAGCTAAAGATACATTAACAAAATATAAGTTCACCAACAACGATGTGAACAATGCCAATAAGCTACACCAGGAGGGTTAGCTACATCACGACAATACAACATTATATGTATATATATATATATATATATATATATATATATATATATATATATATATATATATATATATATATATATCTCGAATAACATAATTTGCTTACGCTTGCAACACAATAACCATGGTTAACCAAATCTTCGCAAGGTAATGACTTCGCGAAACAAGTCATCGATGTTCATAACATCCGTTAGGGTACTTAACACCTCGTATCACTAACCCCTAGGGTGGCACCTTAACACCTCGGCACTTTACCCCGAGTGGCATCTTAACACCTCGATACTTCACTCATTATTTTACGGAGTGGTGTCTTAACACCTCGACACTACACCCCAAGGTGGCACCTTAACACCTAGGCACTTCACCTCGAGTGGCATCTTAACACCTCGATGCTTCACTCATTATTTTACGGAGTGGTGTCTTAACACCTCGACACTACACCCCTAGGTGGCATCTTAACACCTCGATGCTTCACCGCGAGTGGCATCCTAACACCTCGATGCTTCACTCATCACGTGAAACGTGGTGTCTTAGCACCTCGACACTACACATTTCACGCTACAACAAATAGATACATTATATACCTACACATATAATTATTCCACTCACTATATTAACCCTTCGTCATTGGGGTTATATAAGTCCACATCACACGTCCATGTGATAACGTACACACAAAGTGTGCACCTCGCCAACGTGGTCAACCAAAACGCACAACCGTGCCAATTGGACCTATACACAAGTCCAACAATTCCACCTATACGAGAAGCGAGCTCTACAAGCGAGAACCCCTCCTCCCGACCCGCACCCATCCTACACATACATATGCATATAGGATATTAACACTCACCTTGTCGCCTTGAAGAATGCTACCGAATAATCCGCAATCGCCAAATGGAATGTACCTAATCCATTTATCACATAACAAGTAACACAATTAGGGTGGATATACAAATCAACCCAAATTGACAACTAGTGCAATTTCGACCCAAATGCACTTCCAAGCACAAACCGCGCCCAAACTAACCAATAATCACTAACACAAGTGAAAATGGTCCTAATATGCCAATCAAACCCAATCATAGGTGTTAAACACCTATCTTGCCCAAAATGACACTTAAACCCTAATTTGACCCATAAGAAGTCAATATCACGTCATTAGCAAGTTTTGATACCAAAACATATTTAACTCGGTTCTATGCTTCAACTTAATCCATTTTAAGTTTATAAACCTTATTAAATCGGCAATTGAGTCATAATCATCAACAAACCCTAATTTTGACTTTAGTCAAAGTTAGTCAACCATAAGAACCCTCTTCATCAACCAAATGGGTTTTACAACTAACAATCTCAAACCCTAACTTGAATATCAAATCTAATAAATAAAATTCGGAGTTAGAACTTACCAATACTACCAAAACGTAGCTAGGAGCGATATGAACAACTTTAAAACCCGAGCTTTGACGAGAATTCAACTCCTTCTTCTCCAAATCAAATTCTCTCACTCTAGAACTCTTCCTCTCTATCTAGATGTGGATGAGAGTGTTTGTGTGGGTGAGAAATGAGCTCTAATGGAGTTCTAGATCAGTCTTGATGACCCTAAACCGACCCTAAATGAATAGACCAAAGTACCCCTCATTTAGACCTTTTAAAAAGGCTGAAAATTGCATCAGACGGGCTCGGCATGCCGCGCCTAAAGGTGGAGCGCCGCTCTAACCTACAGGTCAGTTTTCAGAAACTTGTTTTGGCCATAACTTTTTGACTGTAGCTCCGTTTTCGATGAATTAAATATTGTTGGAAACGTAATAAGATTTCCTTTCCAATGGTAAGGCTTTGAAACATCAACACAAACTTTATTTGGGGTTGAAAAGATACGTACACACCTTGTCACTTCAGACAACGTCCAGTTTCCTTCGGCGTTCAAGCAAGCAACACGTACACTTCATACACGCATCGTACACCATAAATACATTATGTACAATAAATATTTGGGTCTTACAGAAGTTTTAAAATATTTTTCTCGTTTGATTCTTTCTTAAAAGAGTCAACCAGACTGATAAATTTGTTTATATGAAAGTTCGGATCGTCAGTCGGTAATCCTTGAAATTTACAAATCATACTGACTAGTTTAATCATGTGTGAACTGATTTCAGGAATTTCTTCGGTTCCTAAGGTGATTGGTCCTCCTCTTTCCTCTAAGCATAACTTATGCATAGAAGCAAGGGTGTCTTCTTGGTTCATTTTTAGATTTTCTGTTAAAAAAAAACTTAAAAGTAACTTTTAGAAAATATTAATTTACTAAAAGGATCGATAATTTAATAAAAGCAATTATTCTTGAAATTCGGTCACTAACCAGATCGGATATCTTAACTGATAGGTTTTCTCACAGATTACTCGTATCGAGGTGGCCAGGCCAACTACGGAGAGGCAGGATCCTTTTGGTTCCAATATAATTGGAAACTGTTCGAAAAATCCAATAAAAAGTCCGTGTATAATTGTCTTTCTTAGACACCACCAAACAATACTTTGTCTGTTTAAAATCTTTCTCGATCAAAATATTCGATGCTCCCCGACAGCGGCGCCAAAGAAGAAGTCTCTTTCTGATATAGCCAAAATGGACGGTTTTATTTGTGCGGTGTCGTTAGGTCGCAAGGCGTCAGATTCTGTATAGCATGCAGAGATTTTCGTTTAATTTATATTTTGCGGGGCCTAAATTTACTTTTACTTTCTAATGTGTAGAAGGTGTAAGTTAACCTAGTGTCGAATTTTATGCTGATTAACGAATTGAAGATCAAGTGGATAACTGTCTTTTAGTTAAATTACCTAGGTAAAAGATAGTAATTGATTTTAGCTAAAGGTCCTAAATGCAGAAAAGTAAATAAAGTGGAAGGATATCCGGAGTATGCAGATCAGGGAAATGTTGACCAAGATATTAGAGTTGGGTTAGGGAAAGGTAATCTTGCTTATGTTAAAACTATGTTTGGAATGATGTAGATCTGGTTGGATGAGCTAATTACACAGACCTACTTAACTCTGAAGTCTCGGAGTTCTCTTTGAGCAGTGAGAAGTATGTCACTTGATCGTATAACTGAAGTGTAACAATACCTCGGAGGTTATCCTCAGTAGAGTACTAGGTTTATTAGTGAGTTAAGCTCTAATCCTAAACCTCGTTATCAGTTTACGTAACTGAATAACAACATGCCGTGTTGATTGAACACTGATCACAAACGGAAGGAGTCTGTTGGTTTAAGTTGGCAAAACCTTAAATGAAAACTAACAACTATTCCATCATACTAATGAGATCACAACAAATCAAACATTATACAGCATTACAATTAACATACTGATAGTAAAGCAGATAGAAACCTAATGAATACCTAAACAGTTGATATGACTAAGACCTAGGGCAACAATCAGACAAGAACATGCAATAGGCTTGGGTCATACAGTAAAGGCACTAACTAGATCTTAACAGCTCCTAAGAGATCTCTTCGAAGCAGTCAATAGGCATACTAGGTCATTCATGTCTCAATTCCTAGGTTCTGTGTCCTAAAAGTGCATTAGATGCCTCTCGGGAACTCCGGCCATACCGAGTTCATAGAATCTTCAGATACAGTATAACCAGGGGTCTTAATCCTATGAAGTATCTAATTTCATATAGGTGGACAAGTCCTGATCACAACCTAAGTTGGTCAATCCTTAAGATGCTAGCATACAAATCTATCAGACTTCCTAATTCAGTATTATAACAGTAATCGTACTAAATTAACATAATTACGCTAACCCAAACTTCTATCATGGCAACATACAGATAAATTAAGCTATCATGGCAATATCGGAACGCATTATTAAACATAAAAGGTAAGCATACATGTTTATTACAAAAGACAAGCATTTCGGATAAAAACCTGAAAAGGCCGAACAAATCTGCCCGAGATCGCAGGGACTCGCAGGGATATCCTCCGGAAAATAAAAGCTAAGCTGACTACTACTAAAACTAACTAAAAGATAGAAAATATAAATTGAATTGCAAGTTGAGTGTCTATTAGAATGGATGGAGAAGGCCCTTTAAATAGACTAGGAATTTGCCAAAATACGGCTGGCATGCCGTATGGCAGTCCGTTTGGTGGCCCGTATTTGGCAGGCCGTTTTCATGGCAAGCCGTTTGGCAGTCCGTTTAGTGAGCCGTATTTGGCAGGCCGTTTACATACTGGCAGGCTGTATGGCAGGCTATTTGGCAGGTCATTTTTGGTGCCTGGTCAGTCTGATTCACTGGATCGTAACTTGATTTCTTGTCTTTCACAGTTTTCGCTCTAGAATCTTCGTTTTAGCTCTGTTTTGCTTGATTCTTTTTGCATCGCCTTTGTAATTACTTGATCTACAAAATAAACTAAAAAAGCGATAATTTTGCCGACAAAGTTTTAATCTTTATTGTTTTGGGGCTCAATTTAAGGGATAAAAACGTGACTTTTTGCCCGATATCAGGATCCTCCTCACTGGTGTCATAAGATTATGAATCGTCTGAATCATCTGAGGGTGGATGTGCCTGGCCGGTGGTCATAAGTCAATATCTGCCAGGTGGAATCGCCACGACTCGTCCGTCAGCGATGCGTCTAACCCAATGTCCACGCTCATTACGGAAAGGACCGTCCCCGTTTCCCCCAGGGATCACAGAACCACCGGAATGGTGTTGTGGCCCCGGGAGCCTAGGGCTGGGTGGAGCTGGAATCTCCTCTGGATCCTCATCTCCGTCCAAGACGTCCATCAGGTCAAGCGCGTGTCCACTATCTCCAGAAGATGAATCGCCAGAGTCGTCGAAGGGTAGCGGTGAATCAGCAATAATAATAGGCGAAACAGCAGATGAATCTAAGTCACTCTCCAAATCAACGATAATAGGTGGTATGTCCGACATCTAAACAAGGAAAAATAACTTTTTCCATGTCAGTAAGACATATAGCAAGCACGTAATTAGGCACTACAGCATCCTAGCAGTACATAGCATGGCAATATTAACAGTATTAAACAAAATTAACATGCAATCAAAGGCAGATAGTAGCATGCAGTAGTGAGAATAAACAGTAGCATACAGTAAGTTCACATAGCAATAAAAGTAAGCTGTAGCATGCAGCAAGTTCTGCAGTAACCAGTAAACAAGCAAGTTGTAGATTAGTCCTATTAGTGAATCCTACTCGGCTCGGTCAAGACTCACTAATGAAACCTAATTCCCTACAACCAATGCTCTGATACCAAATGTGATGCCCCGTACAAAATTAACGTCTACGGATCATCAACAACAGGTCCATCACAAGGTTACAACACTATATGTTGTTTTAAAAGAAATTTGCATTCATAAAAGATAGCGTTTTACAAAAGATAGCATGCTTCTATGAATAGGAAGCGTTAACACAAGTACGTGACACGAAGGTCATTACAAGCCATTGTTCAAATGTAACATAAGCTTTGAATGCAAAGTAAATAGTTCCATGTTTGAGACATCTCTAAATAAGCAGCGAAAATCTAACACCGAGAGTCTAGTACAGCAGGACTAATACAGCGGAAGCGACAAACTTCTAAGCACCTGAGAAATAACATGCTTGAAAAGTCAACACGAATGTTGGTGAGCTATAGTTTAATTGTAACAGTAATGTAATGTAGGCCACGAGATTTCGTATTCAAAACAGTATGAAAAGTATATGCTTAACCGTAGGCACTTGGTAACTAACTTAACGTAAATATCACCCCCTAAAAGTACACTTGGCGAGTGCGTAAGTTTACGAAGTATTAAACACCCGTTAAATGCTAGCGCGACTAGCCCGAGTGGGGATGTCAAACCCTATGGATCCATATCTAAGATTCACGTTCACCGGTTCAAAAACCAATGACTAAACGTTACCGAGCTAAGGGGAAAGTTTATGCAGTTATATAACCCACACATATATAAAGTTTAAGTAATCGTGCCTAGTAAGTAAAACATAAAAAGCGCATGTATTCTCAGTCCCAAAATAGTTGAAGTAAAAAGGGAGCTATAACTCACAGTGAGAGTGCAGTAAAATCGGTACGAATAAGTAAGCGAGTAAGTCGGTCCGAAAGGTCGTCGACCTAAGTCAAAGGTTACTAAGTCAGTAAATCGTCGCAAAAGGTTTATATATAAATAAATTAAGTCTTAAGTATCATCATCATCATCATCGTACATAAAAAGTAAAGTAAGTTTTCAATCAAGAATAGAGATCGAAACAAGGGCTGACTTCGTTTAGCTGCTACGACCTCTATATAAACTGAAATGACTCGCGGTCAGTGGCCAAGGCTCCGTATGTGAGTCCTTTTACCGCTCTTCAATTTTCAGATCCGAACTCGATGTCGTTTGGCCGTGGCGACGGTCCAAGCGTGAGTAGGTCAGAATTTTCAGCACGTCGTTACAAGGGCGTAGTGACTTTCGGAAGGCTATAAATCCTAAACCGTATATCGGATTAAGACGAGTATTAAACGAAAAGTCATCTACTCAAACCGAACTAAAATCAACTTTTCCAGAAGCCCAGGGGCCTGATAAGACCTTGAAAAACAGAAAACAAGTGCTCTGATGGGATTCTTGGTGTTTGATGCTCATCACGGTTCTCATCCTTGATGCGTGTAAGCTTCAAGTGTACAACTGTTGATGTTTTAGCATCACTTTAACCAAGGTTTAACCATCAACACACAAATTTAAGCCTAACAAATAAAACACAACTCATGTGAGAGTTTGAGCAAGGTGATGAACCAAAGTTACATCAATTTCTTAGTTTTAACACAAGTACAATTTCTATTAAGCTATAAACTTTGAATCAAACTAAATAAGCAAGACCTTAAGCTATAGAACTTAGATCTTAGCTAAATATTAAAGACCTTAGACTAAAAAAGTCTAGATCTCATGTTCTTGGTGAAACCCTAAGTCATAACACTTAGACTTTCAACTTTTACACAACCATAAGTTATGAAACTTAGATCTTGTAAAGTAATATGAACACAAGCTAATGAACTTTTGTTTAAAAAAAGTAGAAGACCATAAGTTACACAACTTAGATCAAACACAAAAATGAAACCCTAAGCTAGAGAGCTTGGATTCCTAACAACACTTATGAGATCTCAAGCTAGTAAGCTTGTATCTTTTGTTTCAAGAAAACACAAGTCACAAAACTAAAGTACAACAAATTAAAGAAGATCGTAAGTTAGTAAACTTGGATCTTTAACTAACTTTTTGTAGAAACATAAAACTAGTAAGCTTGTATTTTAAACTTTCTTGAAGATCCATAAAGTAAAGTGTTGGATCTACAAGTTACATGAAGATCATAAACATGAGTTTTGATCTTTTAACACAATTAAAGAGATCTTAAGTTAGTAACTTAGATCTAACAAGATTATGAAGATTCAAAGCTAAAAAACTTGAATCCTTCAAGTTCTTGAAGATTCTTCAAAACAAAGTTAAATCTTACAAGAGTAATGAAGATTCAAGTTACAAAACTTGAATCTTTGTTCATGATGATGATGATTCATGAATTAAAGTAAGAAAAGAAAGAAAAAGAAATCAAGAACTTACAAGTTCTTCAAGTAATTTAGAGAGAAAACTTTAGAGTGAGAAAGTAGAGAGAAGTGTATGTTTGAGCAAATGAATGAAGTGTGGGTATTTAACAAAAAAAGAAAAGAAGAAAAAAATTAAATGATGGTGAGGGTGGGGTGGTGGCCGACGGTTTGGGAGCAAGGGGGGACCATTTTGGTCTCATGTGGTGGGGCATAGTGTGGTCCATGGTGGTGGTACATGGAGATGTTGACATGTTGGGTGGTTTGAGACATAATGCAAGCCTTGGTACATAAGCATGCAAGTTAGTTGTCTCATTATTTACATGGGCTAATTAATCCTTTAAGTAGTCCACTAAGTTGAGTAGGTTGGGCCATGGAAGTCCATTAAAGTGTTAAGTCCATTAAGGTAACTAGTAAGCATTAGTAAACACTAAGCATAATTAAGGAACCATAAAGCCAAGTAATGGTCGTGAATAAATAACAATTATATTTACGTAGTCATAATATTTCAATTATGACAAAAGTTTAACGTGTACAAGTACGTAGCTCGCTTTAAACAATAAGTGACACTAACGGTCGTAAATGCATTCAAGGATCATGTTAAGCAACTAAATACTTAAAAACACGTTGTAAGGCATTAACGAAAGTAATTAACTGTAACATCCTCAATCGGGCCTAGTTGTAAGATTACTAATTTACCCTTAAGTTCGTGTTGATTAAATATATGTTTTAATTTTAAGTTAATATTTATTATTAAATAATAATGTAGTTAGGACTAGTTTGTGACAAGGGTCACAGAACAGGTTTGTTTATTTAATTTAGACTTCGTTTGGGTTTCCAAATAATGTACGAAAGATATCAGATAACTGATAAATACCCGTGTGTTGCACAGTGTAGGAATTAACTTAATTAAGTGGCTAGTGGTGTGTTCTTTCTTCCCATTTCTAGATTTTTCTCAAACACTCTGTACTCTCATCCCTTCCAACTACCAAACCCTAATCTTTGATCCTTGTTTTAGAGCTCATATCATTTACATCTTCTTGTTCTCTGTGATTTTGTGATTATTTTAAGGTAAGCTTCTCATAGATTCATGTAGTGATTCTTGCTCAAAATTGGGTTTTTGTGTTCTTGAGTAAAAGTTAGGTTTTGATGCTCAATTCTTGATCTTAAGTGTTTGTTTTACTTAATTGATGTTAGAAATATGTTTTATATAGTTTATATGATATTTTGGAAGTGGTTTTGGTGTTAAATCTTGCAAAAATCGAGTTTTTGGGCCAAAATGGCAAAAATCAGCGTGCTGGACCTGTTCTTTAGCTCCCACACTTCTGACAGGTCACTCGTATGAGTGACCACGCATTTGAGGATCAACCACGTGGTTGAGGACTCACTCGCACGAGTGAGGTCTTGTCCGCGCGAGTGAGCACTGGTCAGATTTTGGTAAACTTGAAAAGGCGGTAACTTTCACACCATAACTCCGTTTTCGATGAATAAACTATTGTTAGACTTGTCTTGAAGTTTACTTTACAATGATAATGTTTTAAGAAGCTAGATCAAACTTTATTTTGATCAGAATTAGGGATTTTTAAGTGTATGCCTTGTTGTGCACGCTTTTGAGTGTCGTTATGGGTTGAACTTATGATGTAGACTTATCATATAGTGATTACATGTTTGTAGGTATTAATTTAGTGTATGAATTGATGTTTGATGTTGTGCTTTTGGGTTGAAACTCTTATAAATAGTTGCTGCTACTGTTCTTCATCACTAGAACGAGTGAGCCTTCACTCGTACTGTTGAGGTAGTCAACCGTGTGGTGGACCGTGTGAGTGAGTGGTGATGAAAACTTATGATTTGATTATGATGGTATGTATGGTTGAGACGTAACTTGTAAGAGTCACTGGTTACTCGTGTGATGAACCGTACGGATCAGATTAGTCACTGTAGGATGTTTGGTCATAGACCAAACGTACGAGTAAGCTGTCACCCGTACGATTGAGTGTTCTCAAACGTACAATTGAGAGTGTTACTCGTACGGTTGACAGACCAGTTGTTAAATGCTTAAGTGTTGGTATTTAGTGTTATTGTTTTGTTGTCGGGTTGTTATCGAGACATTATAACTAACTTGTGTATATGTCTTTCTCAGGAGAAAAGGAGAAAGAGAAGGTTCGGTGATTAAACAGCTGAACACCTTCTCAGTTGCTGGTAATTGGTGAGTGGGACTAACTGGAGTATATAGTATATAGTAGCATGTTATATTATGATTGACATGCTTGTTAGATATACTTACTGATACTGTTAGTTAGTCTGTGGTGATGACTGTATGTTAGTTGATGCTTGTCTATTGGAGCCAGTGTGACGACCCGGAAATTTACGACCAAATTTAAACTTAATCTTTATATGATTTCAACACTATAAGCAAAGTCTATAATGTTGAGTCTCGAAAATTTTGGAACTATGTTCATTTAATCAATTGACCTTTGAACTATTCATTTAACCCTGAGACTATTTCCAACGGTTCACGAACAGTTGTTGTAAATAAATGTGTATATATATATATATATATATATATCTATATATATATAATTATAAGTGTATAGATTAAATTACATTAAAATTAATACAAATAAATCATTCAAATTGAATTGAAAATTTAAAGTAATGAATAAAATAATTGAATTATTAATAAAATGAATATATTATATAACTAGTAAATATAACATAAATAATAAGAAATAATATTATGTACAAGTTAAAATATAGTTATTTTATTACTCTTAGTATTATTATAAATATAAACATAATAATATTAATATCAGTATTAATAATTGTATGATATAAATATGAAACCAAATATGTATAAATTATTAGATTATTATTAATATTATTAATATCATTTAATAATATCTATATTATTAAAATTAGTATTATTATTAGTGTTACTAATAATGTTAATATTAAAATTATCCTTATTTTACTTTTATTAGTTTTATAAATATTTCTATAGTTATTATTATTATTATTAGTATTCTATTTCTATAATTAATAATAAATATTGTAAATATAATTTTTATTAAAATAAGATTATTACTTATATTATTATTATCCTTATTAGTTAGTATTATTATTAATTGATATTATTAATATACTATATAATATATATAGGCAGAAATATATACGCAGATCTTAATTTCTTTGTCTCCATTCTTCTTTTTCTTCTTCCTCTGTACCCTCGTGACCTCAGTCGATTTCTTTCTGCCTGCTACATTCAATCATTCGGATACACACCCTCATTATAAGATAAAAACCCTTTAACCTCTCATTTATCGATGAAGGACAGAAAAAGGAATGCTGAACCCTTCGTATACCTCTGTATTCCCTTTTAAAATCAAAAGCTCGAGTTTGATTAATTTTTCAAAATGTAAAAATGCAATTACGTTTGGAATCACCCACTCAAACTTCCTGTAAAAATTCAGTTTTCAATTCCTTATATCAATTACGAAATTCGAGAGTCAAACTTCACAAGTAAAAAGTCAACTGTTTTGTTCTTCAAGAAATTTGGATTAGTGTTTATGTTTTCGGATCAATTGATGATATAGAAGGTTTCTAGGAACAATTTGGGAAATATTCCATGAAGGAATCGAAGTCTCAAAACGTCCTAAACTCAAAATCATTTTTTTTTTTGTTTTGGGTCTCGACGTACAGCAGACAGGCTGCTTCTGTTTATATATATATATATATATATATATATATATATATATATATATATATATATATATATATATATATATATATATATATATATATATATATATATATATATATATATATTTTATTTTATTTTCGTTTTCCTTATTAATTAATTACAACAATTATTAGTTTTTCTAATTATTGCAAAGTCTTAAATCTGGTTTAATTCAATTTATGGATTGGGATGATCTCTGGTCGATGAGATATGAAGGAGAAGGGTAAACAGATACTAGATTTATATAAATACGGGTAGTGTTATAAAACAGAAGAACAAGCACATCATAATGGTTTAGGAGGGTGTCGGGTGTGCGAGAGGTCTTGGGTTCGAGTCCCGCCTGCAACATTTCTTTTTACTTAAAGCTTTTTAAAGGGTATAAATTTTATTTTACTTCTATTATCATTATTATTGTTATGTTATTATTAAGATTATTAATTATTATTGATTATTGATGTTATTATTATGATTATAAGTAATATAAATATGATGAAAATTATTATTACTAATACAAGTATTATAATAGAAAGTTCACTTATTATTATTATGATTATAATTACAAATATGATTTTTTTTATGTTGTTACTAATATTAATGTTATCATTTAAAGAAAAAAATGTAACTTTATTATTTTAACTACTAGTATAAGCATTATTATAATTAAGAATATCATTATTATCATTACTATGGAAATAACGCAAACTAGTTTTATTATCACTAATATTAGTATTAGTATCCTTTTATAATTATTAGTATTATTATCATTATCATTAGCGTAAGTATTATTTTCTTTAATATTATCATTATCATTATTATCATTATTATGATCATTTTTAGAAAAATTATTATTATTATAGTTAATATAATAATAAATATTATTACTATTATTATTATTATTATTATTATTATTATTATTATTATTATTATTATTATTATTATTATTATCATTTTTTTATCAAAATTTATAATATTAATAAAATTATCATACAGATTATTATTAGTAACAATATTACTATAACAAATAAGTATTTCCTATGTAAGAGTATATTCATTACACTACCATAACATTACATATAATTATATACATTAAGATAATTTATATAAATATTTATATATAGCAAATTATTGATTTTCAATATAATATTAATCATATGTATATATATAACTATATAAATACTAACTATTTTAATTATATATATATATATATATATATATATATATATATATATATATATATATATATATATAATATATAATATAAGTTATAATATATGAAAGTGTTCAATTACGATTATATGTATTAATAGATATACAAATGATATAGGTTCGTGAATCCAAGGCCAACCCTGCATTGTTCAATATAGTCATATGTATTTTTACTACAAAATACATTAGGTGAGTTTCATTTTCCTTTTTACCCTTTATATTTTTGGGCTGAGAATACATGCGCAATTTTTATAAATGTTTTACGAAATAGACACAATTAATCGAAACTACATTTTATGATTGAATGATCGAAGCCGAATATGCCCCTTTTTGCTTGGTAACCTAAGAATTAGTAAACCGATCTACTAATTGACGCGAATCCTAAAGATAGATCTATTGGGCCTAACGAACCCCATCCAAAGTACCGGATGCTTTAGTACTTCGAATTCGTTTTTATCATGTCCGAAGGATTTCCCAGAATGATAGGGGATATTCTTATATGCATCTTGTTAATGTCGGTTACCAGGTGTTCAATCCATATGAATGATTTTTGTCTCTATGCATGGGACGTAAATTTATGAGAACTGGAAATGAAATTCTTGTGGTCTATTAAAATGATGGAAATGATTATTTATGTTAAACTAATGAACTCACCAACCTTTTGGTTGACACTTTAAAGCATGTTCATTCTCAGGTACGAAAGAAATCTTCCACTGTGCATTTGCTCATCTTAGAGATATTACTTGGAGTCATTCATGACATATTTCAAAAGACGTTGCATTCGAGTCGTCGAGTTCATCAAGATTATTATTAAGTCAATTATAGATGGATATATTACGAAATAGTATGCATGCCGTCAACTTTCAATGTAAATGAAAGTTTGTCTTTTAAAAACGAATGCAATGTTTGTAAAATGTATCATATAGAGGTCAAATACCTCGCGATGTAATCAACTGTTGTGAATCGTTTATAATCGATATGGACTTCGTCCGGATGGATTAGGACGGGTCTCTACAGTTGGTATCAGAGCGGTGGTCTTAACGAACCAGGTATTGCATTAGTGTGTCTAACTGATAGTCGTTAGGATGCATTAGTGAGTCTGGACTTCGACCGTGTCAGCATGTCAAAAGTTTTGCTTATCATTTTTGTCGGAAATTACCTGCTTATCATTCTTAGGGAATCACTTGCTTATCATTCTTAGTCTAGACACATCTTGCTGCATTGATTGCATGAATAGTGTATAGACAAAAATTCAAATCTTAGCGTATCTGTTATTGTTACCTTTGCCTGACAGCTTCCGTAGATTCCTCCGTAACTTATGAGATTTTAGTATTATATATGTATATGTAAATTATGTATTGCAGGGTACTAATCTACATCCTATAATCTATTTCCTATTAAAAATCCTTCATCTGATCGTACGAGATGAATCCCTCAACTAGTTCAAGTTCTTCAGAATCCGACAGCTATTCTGACATGGATGCTCACCTAAACTCCGAAAGCAGCGTCATCAGAATGAATCAACCAATCAACCATCCCCAATTCATATAATGGGTTCGTAGTCGACCTAATCAATGGAGACGCGAAGAAGGCGATCCCTTTCACCAACCGAATTCACCTCTTGACAATGAACCTGAAGCGTTTACCGGCGAACCTGTTCGAGACACCATTTTCTCTCTCATTTCCAGAGTATCTCGTCACGATCATATACTATCTCAGATTATAAACCTCATTCATCAGCTCGTTCGAACCGACAATCATCCCGGAATAATGGAAGAAGTCAATGAACTTCACGCTCGAGTAATCAATTTGGAAAACGTGGTGCAAAACCTACCAGTTTCAGCAACATTACCAGCACCAACAATACCATCAACATCAACACCAGTACCACCAACAACCCAAGTTTCAACATCACATGCCTCAACATCGCAATCTATACCTCGAGCATAATCTTCTTTCTACATCTTGTTCTACATCGGTTATCTTCGTTCTTCCTAGAGATTATGTAATCTCTAATGTTTTAGAGATTATATATTCTAGTTCTAACGGTAAATCAAATGAGATTAATATCATATTGACTCATTAAATCCATGATTACATCTGGAGAAAATATATATGTATATATATTTTCATAAAGATTGTAATTAAAAATTCTTTCGTATAAACTATTAATGGTGAAAATATTTTAACGGGTAAGTAATACCCGAGAAATATTTAGATTTCACATTAATAAGTTGCATTGTACATTCTTCGAATCTGATTCAACGGTCATTTACTATCCTATGTACATCCACAGATATACGTATCCGTTCACCGCAGAAAAACTATTTTCATTCAATTTCATATTTAGATTTTGACCTATCAGAATCCAAGAAGTGGCATAATGAAGAAAACATTGGACAAAAATAAAATTTGTTAGAAACAAACGAATTAACTATTAGAAATTCTATTAAGAATCCACGCTAACAAAATCCTAGCTAACTGTTCCTAGCTAACTGTTAATTCCGTATTACCTTTTATTTATCGCAATTTATTTATCGCATTTTATTTATCGCAATTTTAATTCTCGTAATTTAATTTATGTCATTTAATTTCTATTATTTATTTTACGCACTTTAAATATCGGGACACGTATACAAGGTTTTGACATATCATATCGACACATCTATATATATTATTTGGAATCACCATAGACACTCTATATGCTGTAATGTTAGAGTTCGTTATACAGGGTTGAGGTTGATTCTATAATAATATATATACTTTGAGTTGTGATCGAGTCTGAGACATGTACACGGGTCACGATACGTATTAATTAATTCGAATATTATATATTAAACTATATATGAATTATTGGACTGCTAACTGTGGACTATCGACTGTGGACTAATAATATTGGACAATTAAAATGAATTAAAATATTGATTATAACATATTAAACTAAAGATTTCTTCAAGTTTTCCACTTGATTTCATTTTAAACCTCATTTGTATCTTGACGATTATAATCTGCGTTCAAACATTTCATGATTCTTGAAAACACCTCAATCGAGAGGATAAACCAACCGCACTTCATCTACGGAAGAAAAGATTGATGCATAGTAAACGTTTAACACATATCAGTGCTAGCTCCTTTGGCGTTTTTATTACCGAAAATAACATTTCAATTCTTTTCAAATTAGTCAATTTTGTCACAGCTCCAACAAGTCAACTTCGACTTTTCGTTCTAAACCACCTTATTAAAACCTTGATAAATATGCGTGATCTTTTATTATTACCGGGGAACCTTTTATATTCCATCATATTACCAGCAGACGTACCAGCAACCTCGTTGCTCTTTGGCTTAAATCTCTCAGACAAAATCACTATATTTATCTATTGAAGTCTCATCATGTACTCATCCGCATCTTGTAACAAAAATTGCCATACCAATTACCGGGAATCAGCAAATCTGTATTGTGAGTCTCGCAACGTTTCCACATCAACAGTTATATGTATCCATATAACATTTATCTCTTATAACTATGACCTTTCATTCTGAAATTCTGAAAAGCACCCAGTCTGCGAATTAATGCTCTAAATTTTGAAAAGTTGAATGAAGCAACAAAAACTGTAAATGACCTCAACAGCCAAAAGTTGATGATAAAGAATTGTATGTTGGCAAAGCTCAGAAAAAGTTTGAAACTGGAAAACTAATTGAGCAAACTATGAAGGAGTCTCTGAACAAATCACAAGGACTAAACTTGTACATTAAGAACCTGATGATTCTGTTTCTGATGAAATCATTAGCGAATACCTTGCTTCTGACTCCAAAATCTTGCGGACAAATTTTCTTCACCATCCTTCGATATTAGAATTTCAAGATATCATCGTATCTTTCATTATAAATATCCTCCATATTTCTGAAGATATTTTCATAACTATTCTAATCTGAAATCATTAATCTCTTAGTGCTATCAGTGTTACATCATATAGAAACCGTTAGTTTTTATATTCAGTAAACTTTCGAGCTTAAAATATGAATGATATTGAAGTAATGTTGGGAAATGATGCATGAGTTAGTATAATATAATGACACTTGATCAACATGATTATATTATGGTAAGTCATGCTGAGTTTTTAAATGGAACATGATGATTCACAGATCATAACGTCATCATGTGCAATGTTACATAACTCTTACATTCTATCTAACCTCTAAACATATCAAGAACATATTTTTTTGATAGTTCTACTCTCAGTGATTCAGGAAATTTGACAAATCAAATCGTGCTAATACACTCTTTCTTATTTAGAACATGATGTTTATCTGAAATTCCATACTTACGAATTCTGGACCGTTACTCACTTCACTAGAGGACGGGAGAATAATAAAGGCAAAGAGCTCCAAAATATAAGGGAAAATATAAAGCCCAATAACAACACAGAAGTTACCAAACGTGGATATTAATACAAATAGCAATATAAAGACACGGTATAATTAAGAATAGTATCACCCCAAAGGCGAAGTAGAAGAAAACAGATTCCTCCGGTGGTAGTTGGAAAAGGAGAATAACTGTTGTGATAGTAAGGATAAGGACAAGAATCAGAACTGGATTAAGCATTTTTACAATCTTTTGAATTTGGAAATTGAGTATAGGAGTGGTAAAAGTAATGGAACGGAAGAAGTTAATTTATAGTGAAATATGTGATAAAGAAATTAAGGCAGATCTCCGCATTTAAATAGAAAGATCTTAATTTCCTGATTTACCGAAGAATCAAATCTTATATAGATTCGAAGATTTTCTTTTAAATCCCTTGAATTTCGAAATTCAACCCTAACCCTGTCAAAAGTTAAGACTAATCTTTACTTTTCCTATTTCAATCTTTTGTGATAGCTTCATTCGTACTCTTCGAATAATCGAATTGTTTTATCCATATTACTCTATGATAATAAAACTCTAATTTTTCAACTCGTATTCGTCAAGAAAACATATTTATTGTTAGCTTTGACGACCCCACTCAAATTTCGGGACGAAATTTCTTTAACGGGTAGGTACTGTGACGACCCGGAAATTTACGACCAAATTTAAACTTAATCTTTATATGATTTCGACACGATAAGCAAAGTCTATAATGTTGAGTCTCAAAAATTTTGGAACTATGTTCATTTAATCAATTGACCTTTGAACTATTCATTTAACCCTGAGACTATTTCCAACGGTTCACGAACAGTTGTTGTAAATAAATGTGTATATATATATATCTATATCTATATATCTATATATATATATATATATATATATATATATATATATATATATATATATATATATATATATATATATATATATAAGTGTATAGATTAAATTACATTAAAATTAATACAAATAAATCATTCAAATTGAATTGAAAATTTAAAGTAATGAATAAAATAATTGAATTATTAATAAAATGAATATATTATATAACTAGTAAATATAACATAAATAATAAGAAATAATATTATGTACATGTTAAAATATAGTTATTTTATTACTCTTAGTATTATTATAAATATAAACATAATAATATTAATATCAGTATTAATAATTGTATGATATAAATATGAAACCAAATATGTATAAATTATTAGATTATTATTAATATTATTAATATCATTTAATAATATCTATATTATTAAAATTAGTATTATTATTAGTGTTACTAATAATGTTAATATTAAAATTATCCTTATTTTACTTTTATTAGTTTTATAAATATTTCTATAGTTATTATTATTATTATTATTATTAGTATTCTATTTCTATAATTAATAATAAATATTGTAAATATAATTTTTATTAAAATAAGATTATTACTTATATTATTATTATCCTTATTAGTTAATATTATTATTAATTGATATTATTAATTTACTATATAATATATATAGGCAGAAATATATACGCAGATCTTAATTTCTTTGTCTCCATTCTTCTTTTTCTTCTTTCTCTAAACCCTCGTGACCTCAGTCAATTTCTTTCTGCCTGCTACATTTAATCATTTGGATACACACCCTCATTATCAGATAAAAACCCTTTAACCTCTCATTTATCGATGAAGAACAGAAAAAGGAATGCTGAACCCTTCGTATACCTCTGTATTCCCTTTTAAAATCAAAAGCTCGAGTTTGATTGATTTTTCAAAATGTAAAAATGCAATTACATTTGGAATCACCCACTCAAACTTCCTGTAAAAATTCAGTTTTCAATTCCTCATATCAATTACGAAATTCGAGAGTCAAACTTCACAAGTAAAAAGTCAACTGTTTTGTTCTTCAAGAAATTTGGATTAGTGTTTATGTTTTCGGATCAATTGATGATATATAAGGTTTCTAGGAGCAATTTGGGAAATATTCCATGAAGGAATCGAAGTCTCAAAACGTCCTAAACTCAAAATCATTTTTTTGTTGTTTTGGGTCTCGACGAACAGCAGACAGGCTGCTTCTGTTTATATATAATTTTTTTTTCGTTTTCCTTATTAATTAATTACAACAATTATTAGTTTTTCTAATTATTGCAAAGTCTTAAATCTGGTTTAATTCGATTTATGGATTGGGATGATCTCTGGTCGATGAGATATGAAGGAGAAGGGTAAACAGATACTAGATTTATATAAATACGGGTAGTGTTATAAAACAGAAGAACAAGTACAGCATAATGGTTTAGGAGGGTGTCGGGTGTGCGAGAGGTCTCGGGTTCGAGTCCCGCCTGCAACATTTCTTTTTACTTAAAGCTTTTTAAAGGGTATAAATTTTATTTTACTTCTATTATCATTATTATTGTTATTGTTATTGTTATGTTATTATTAATATTATTATTGATTATTGATGCTATTATTATGATTATAAGTAACATAAATATGATGAAAATTATTATTACTAATACAAGTATTATAATAGAAAGTTCACTTATTATTATTATGATTATAATTACAAATATGATTATTATTTTTTTATGTTGTTACTAATATTAATGTTATCATTTAAAGAAAAAAATGTAACTTTATTATTTTAACTACTAGTATAAGCATTATTATAATTAAGAATATCATTATTATCATTACTATGGAAAAAACGCAAACTAGTTTTATTATCACTAATATTAGTATTAGTATCCTTTTATAATTATTAGTATTATTATCATTATCATTAGCGTAAGTATTATTTTCTTTAATATTATCATTATCATTATTATCATTATTATGATCATTTTTAGAAAGATTATTATTATTATAGTTAATATAATAATAAATATTATTACTATTATTATTATTATTATTATTATTATTATTATTATTATTATTATTATTATCATTTTTTTATCAAAATTTATAATATTAATAAAATTATCATACAGATTATTATTAGTAACAATATTACTATAACAAATAAGTATTTCCTATGTAAGAGTATATTCATTACACTACCATAACATTACATATAATTATATACATTAAGATTATTTATATAAATATTTATATATAGCAAATTATTGATTTTCAATATAATATTAATCATATGTATATATATATAACTATATAAATACTAACTATTTTAATTATATACACAATTTATATATATATATATATATATAATATAATATAAGTTATAATATATGAAAGTGTTCAATTACGATTATATGTATTAATAGATATACAAATGATATAGGTTCGTGAATCCAAAGCCAACCCTGCATTGTTCAATATAGTCATATGTATTTTTACTACAAAATACATTAGGTGAGTTTCATTTGCCTTTTTACCCTTTATATTTTTGGGCTGAGAATACATGCGCAATTTTTATAAATGTTTTACGAAATAGACACAGGTAATCGAAACTACATTATATGGTTGAATGATCGAAGCCGAATATGCCCCTTTTTACTTTGTAACCTAAGAATTAGTAAACCGATCTACTAATTGACGCGAATCCTAAAGATAGATCTATTGGGCCTAACGAACCCCATCCAAAGTACCGGATGCTTTAGTACTTCGAATTCGTTTTTATCATGTCCGAAAGATTTCCCGGAATGATAGGGGATATTCTTATATGCATCTTGTTAATGTCGGTTACCAGGTGTTCAATCCATATGAATGATTTTTGTCTCTATGCATGTGACGTAAATTTATGAGAACTGGAAATGAAATTCTTGTAGTCTATTAAAATGATGGAAATGATTATTTATGTTAAACTAATGAAGTCACTAACCTTTTGATTGGCACTTTAAAGCATGTTTATTCTCAGGTACGAAAGAAATCTTCCGCTGTGCATTTGCTCATCTTAGAGACATTACTTGGAGTCATTCATGACATATTTCAAAAGATGTTGCATTCGAGTCGTCGAGTTCATCAAGATTATTATTAAGTCAATTATAGATGGATATATTGTAATGTCCCATTCATATTGATTCCATATTACTTGATTTCGTTTCGAGGTTTTGACCTCTATATGAGATGTTTTTCAAAGACTGCATTCATTTTTAAAACAACCATAACCTTTATTTTATCTATAAAGTTTTAAAAAGCATTACGTAGATTATCAAATAATGATAATCTAAAATATACCGTTTACACACGACCATTACATAATGGTTTACAATAAGAATATATTACATCAAAAATAAGTTTCTTGAATGCAGTTTTTACATAATATCATACAAGCATGGACTCCAAATCTTGTCCTTATTTTAGTATGCAACAGCGGAAGCTCTTAATAATCACCTGAGAATAAACATGCTTAAAACGTCAACAAAAATGTTGGTGAATTATAGGTTTAACCTATATATTATCAAATCATAATAATAGACCACAAGATTTCATATTTCAATATACATCCCATACATAGAGATAAAAATCATTCATATGGTGAACACCTGGTAACCGACATTAACAAGATGCATATAAGAATATCCCCTATCATTCCGGGAAATCCTTCGGACATGATAAAAACGAATTCGAAGTACTAAAGCATCCGGTACTTTGGATGGGGTTCGTTAGGCCCAATAGATCTATCTTTAGGATTCACGTCAATTAGTAGATCGGTTTACTAATTCTTAGGTTACCAATCAAAAGGGGCATATTCGGCTTCGATCATTCACCCATATAATGTAGTTTTATTTACTTGTGTCTATTTCGTAAAACATTTATAAAACTGCATGTATTCTCATCCTAAAATATTAGATTTTAAAAGTGGGACTATAACTCACTTTCACAGATTTTTACTTCGTCGGGAAGTAAGACTTGGCCACTGGTCGATTCATGAACCTATAACAAATATGTACATATATATCAAAGTATGTTCAAAATATATTTACAACACTTTTAATACATTTTGATGTTTTAAGTTTATTAAGTCAGCTGTCCTCGTTAGTAACCTACAACTAGTTGTCCATAGTTAAATGTACAGAAATAAATTGATATATATTATCTTGAATCAATCCACGACCCAGTGTATACGCGTCTCAGGCTAGATCAGAACTCAAAGTATCTATATTTTTGGAATCAACCTCAACCATGTATAGCTAACTTCAACATTACTGCATATAGAGTGTCTATGGTTGTACCAAATAATATATATAGATGGTTCGATATGATATGTCAAAACATTTGTATACGTGTCTATGGTATCCAAAGATTACATAATATATTAGAATACATGTATAATACAATATAAGTTAGCTAGGATATGATTTGTATAGAATTGTTACAATATTTCTCGTAGCTACAACAATCAAAAAATATCTAATCTTGTTTTACCCATAACTTCTTCGTTTTAAATCCGTTTTGAGTGAATCAAATTGCTATGGTTTCATATTGAACTCTATTTTATGAATCTAAATAGAAAAAGTATAGGTTTATAGTCGGAAATATAAGTTACAAGTCGTTTTTGTAAGAGGTAGTCATTTCAGTCGAAAGAACGACGTCTTGATGACCATTTTGAAAAACATACTTCCACTTTGAGTTTAACCATGATTTTTGGATATAGTTTCATGTTCATAAGAAAAATCATTTTCCCAGAAGAACAACTTTTAAATTAAAGTTTATCATAGTTTTTAATTATCAAACCCAAAACAGCCCGCGGTGTTACTACGACGGCTTATGTCCGGTTTTACGGTGTTTTTCGTGTTTCCAGGTTTTAAATCATTAAGTTAGCATATCATATAGATATAGAACATGTGTTTAGTTGATTTTCAAAGTCAAGTTAGAAGGATTAACGTTTATTTGCGAACAAGTTTAGAATTAACTAAACTATGTTCTAGTGATTTCAAGTTTAAACCTTCGAATACGGTAGTTTTATATATATGAATCGAATGATGTTATGAACATCATTACTACCTCAGGTTTTGTGGATAAACCTACTGGAAATGAGAAAAATAGATCTAGCTTCAAAGGATCCTTGGATGGCTTGAAAGTTCTTGAAGCAGAATCATGACACGAAAACAAGTTCAAGTAAGATTTCCACTCGAAATAAGATTTTTATAGTTATAAAAATTGAATCAAAGTTTGAATATTAGTATTACCTTGTATTAGAAATATATCTTACTATAAATAAGAAAGATTTCTTGAGGTTGGATGATCACTTTACAAGATTGGAAGTAAGCTAGCAAACTTGAAAGTATTCTTGATTTTATGAAACTATAACTTATAGAATTTATGAAGAACACTTAGTACATGAAGATAGAACTTGAGAGAGATCAATTAGATGAAGAAAATTGAAGAAGGAAAGTGTTTGTAGGTGTTTTTGGTCGTTGGTATATGGATTAGATATAAAGGATGTGTAATTTTGTTTACATCTAAATAAGTCATTAATGATTACTAATATTTTTGTAATTTTATGAGATATTTCATGCTAGTTGCGAAATGATGGTTCCCACATGTGTTAGGTGACTCATATGGGTTCCTAAAAGCTGATCATTGGAGTGTATATATCAATAGTACATACATCTAAAAGCTGTGTATTGTACGAGTACGAATACGGGTGCATACGAGTAGAATTGTTGATGAAACTGGACGAGGATGTAATTGTAAGCATTTTTGTTAAGTAGAAGTATTTTGATAAGTGTCTTGAAGTCTTTCAAAAGTGTATGAATACATATTAAAACACTACATGTATATACATTTTAACTGAGTCGTTAAGTCACCGTTAGTCGTTACATGTAAATGTTGTTTTGAAACCTTTAGGTTAACGATCTTGTTAAATGTTGTTAACCCATTGTTTATTATATCTAATGAGATATTAAATTATTACATTATCATGATATTATGATATATTAATATATCTTAGTATGATATATATATATACAGTTAAATGTTGTTACAACGATAATCGTTACATATATGTCTCGTTTCGAAATCATTAAGTTAGTAGTCTTGTTTTTACATATGTAGTTCATTGTTAATACACTTAATGACATGTTTACTTATCATTTATCATGATTAAACATAGTGTATCAATATCTTAATATGATTCATATGTATTTAGTAAGACGTTGTTATAACGATAATCGTTATATATATCGTTTCGAGTTTCTTAATTCAATAAACTCAATTTTATGTATATAACTCATTATTAAAATACCTAATGAGATACTTACTTATCATAATATCATGTTAACTATATATATAGTCATATATATGTCATCATATAGTTTTTACAAGTTTTAACGTTCGTGAATCACTGGTCAACTTGGGTGGTCAATTGTCTATATGAAACCTATTTAAATTAATAAAGTTTTAACAAGTTTGATTGGTTAACATGTTGGAAACACTTAATCATGTAAATGACAATTTTATTTAATATATATAAACATGGAAAAGTTCGGGTCACTACAGTACCTACCCGTTAAATAAATTTCGTCCTGAAATTTTAAGCAGTTGGAGGTGTTGATGTATCTTCTGAAAATAAGTGCGGGTATTTCTTCTTCATCTAATCTTCTCATTCCCAGGTGAACTCAGGTCCTCTACGAGCATTCCATCAAACTTTAACAATTGGTATCTTGTTTTGCTTAAGTCTTTTAACCTCACGATCCATTATTTCGACGGGTTCTTCGACGAATTGAAGTTTTTCGTTGATTTGGATTTCGTCTAACAGAATAGTGAGATCTTCTTTAGCAAAACATTTCTTCAAATTTGAGACGTGGAAAGTGTTATGTACAGCCGCGAGTTGTTGTGGTAATTCAAGTCGGTAAGCTACTGGTCCGACACGATCAATAATCTTGAATGGTCCTATATACCTTGGATTTAATTTCCCTCATTTACCAAATTGAACAATGCCTTTCCAAGGTGCAACCTTAAGCATGACCATCTCTCCAATTTCAAATTCTATATCTTTTCTTTTAATGTCGGCGTAGCTCTTTTGTCGACTTTGGGCGGTTTTCAACCGTTGTTGAATTTGGATGATCTTCTCGGTAGTTTCTTGTATTATCTCCGGACCCGTAATCTGTCTATCCCCCACTTCACTCCAACAAATCAGAGACCTGCACTTTCTACCATAAAGTGCTTCAACGGCGCCATCTCAATGCATGAATAGTAGCTGTTGTTGTAGAAAAATTCTGCTAACGGTAGATGTCGATCCCAACTGTTTCTGAAATCAATAACACATGCTCGTAGCATGTCTTCAAGCGTTTGTATCATCCTTTTGCTCTGCCCATCAGTTTGTGGATGATAGGCAGTACTCATGTCTAGACGAGTTCCTAATGCTTGCTGTAATGTCTACCAGAATCTTGAAATAAATCTGCCATCCCTATCAGAGATAATAGAGATTGGTATTCCATGTCTGGAGACAACTTCCTTCAAATACAGTCGTGCTAACTTCTCCATCTTGTCATCTTCTCTTATTAGCAGGAAGTGTGCTGATTTGGTGAGACGATCAACTATTACCCAAATAGTATCAAAACCACTTGCAGTCCTTGGCAATTTATTGATGAAATCCATGGTAATGTTTTCCCATTTCCATTCCGGGATTTCGGGTTGTTGAAGCAGGCCTGATGGTTTCTGATGCTCAGCTTTGACCTTAGAACACGTCAAACATTCCCCTACGTATTTAGCAACATCGGCTTTCATACCTGGCCACCAAAAATATTTCTTGAGATCTTTGTACATCTTCCCTGTTCCAGGACGTATTGAGTATATGGTTTTATGAGCTTCTCTAAGTACCATTTCTCTCATATCTCCAAATTTTGGTACCCAAATTCTTTCAACCCTATACCGGGTTCCGTCTTCCCGAATATTAAGATGCTTCTCCGATCCTTTGGGTATTTCATCCTTTAAATTTCCCTCTTTTAAAACTCCTTGTTGCGCCTCCTTTATTTGAGTAGTAAGGTTAGTGTGAATCATTATATTCATAGATTTTAAACGAATGGGTTCTCTGTCCTTTCTGCTCAAGGCATCGGCTACCACATTTTCCTTCCCTGGGTGATAACGAATCTCAAAGTCGTAATCATTCAATAATTCAATCCATCTGCGCTGCCTCATGTTCAGTTGTTTCTGATTAAATATGTGTTGAAGACTTTTATGGTCGATATATATAATACTTTTGACCCCATATTAGTAGTGCCTCCAAGTCTTTAATGCAAAAACAACCACGCCTAATTCTAAATCATGTGTCGTATAATTCTACTCGTGAATCTTCAATTGTCTAGACGCATAAGCAATTACTTTCGTTCGTTGCATTAATACACAACCGAGACCTTGCTTTGAGGCGTCACAATATATCACAAAATCATCATTCCCTTCAGGTAATGACAATATAGGTGTCGTAGTTAACTTTTTCTTCAACAATTGAAACGCTTTTTCTTGTTCATCCTTCCATTCAAATTTCCTCCCTTTATGCGTTAATGCAGTCAAGGGTTTTGCTATTTTGGAAAAATCTTGGATGAATCTCCTGTAATAACCAGCTAGCCCTAAAAATTGGCGTATGTGTTTCGGAGTTTTCGGGGTTTCCCACTTTTCAACGGTTTCAATCTTTGCTGGATCCACCTGAATACCTTCTTTGTTCACTATATGACCGAGGAATTGAACTTCTTCCAACCAAAATGCACACTTTAAAAACTTAGCGTACAGTTTTTCTTTTCTCAGCAACTCTAACACTTTTCTCAAATGTTCTTCGTGCTCTTGATCATTCTTCGAGTAAATAAGTATGTCATCGATGAAAACAATGATAAACTTGTCAAGATATGGCCCACACACTCGGTTCATGAGGTCCATGAACACAGCTGGTGCGTTAGTCAATCCAAACGGCATAACCATAAACTCGTAATGACCGTAACGCGTCCTAAAAGCAGTCTTTGGAATATCATCCTCCTTCACCCGCATTTGATGATATCCAGAACGTAAATCGATCTTCGAATAAACATACGAGCCTTGTAGTTGATCAAATAAGTCGTTGATTCTCGGTAGTGGGTAGCAGTTCTTGATGGTAAGTTTGTTCAACTCTCGGTAGTCGATACACAACCTGAATGTACCATCTTTCTTCTTGACAAACAAAATAGGAGCTCCCCATGGTGATGTGCTTGGTCGAATGAAACCACGCTCTAAAAGTTCCTGTAACTGACTTTGTAATTCTTTCATTTCGCTGGGTGCGAGTCTGTATGGAGCACGAGCTATTGGTGCAGCTCCTGGTACAAGGTCTATTTGAAATTCAACGGATCGATGTGGGGGTAATCCTGGTAATTCTTTCGGAAATACATCGGGAAATTCTTTTGCGGCGGGAACATCACTGATGTTCTTTTCTTCAGGTTTAACTTCCTCGATGTGTGCTAGAATGACGTAACAACCTTTTCTTATTAGTTTTTGCGCCTTCAAACTACTAATAAGATTTAATTTCGCGTTGTTCTTCTCTCCGTACACCATTAAAGGTTTTCCTTTTTCACGCATAATGCGAATCGCATTTTTGTAACAAACGACCTCTGCTCTTACCTTCTTCAACCAGTCCATGCCAATTATTACATTAAAACTCCCTAACTCGACTGGTATTAAATCAATCTTAAACGTTTCATCACCCAGTTTAATTTCTCTATCCCGACATATATTATCTATTGAAATTAATTTACCATTTGCTGATTCGAGTAAAAATTTATTATCCAAAGGCGTCAATAGGCAACTTAATTTAGCACAAAAATCTCTACTCATATAGCTTCTATCCGCACTTGAATCAAATAAAACATAAGCAGATTTATCGTCAATAAGAAACGTACCCGTAACAAGCTCCAGGTCTTCCTGTGCTTCTGCCATATTAATATTGAAAACTCTTCCACGGCCCTGCCCATTAGTATTCCCCTGATTCGGGCAATTTCTAATAATGTGGCCCAGTTTTCCACATTTATAACAAACAACGTTGGTATTACTTGCTCCGACACTATTCGTTTCGGCATTACTTGTTCTGACATTATTTGTTCCTTTAGTTCTATTAAACTTTGGTCCGTAGGCCTCACACTTTATCGCGCTATGACCATTTCTTTTACATCTGTTGTAAAATGTCATGCAAAACCCCTGATGATTTTCTTCACACCTATGACATGGCTGTTTTTGGTTTTTGTTACCGTTGTTGTTATTGAGGTTGTTGTTGGGATTGTTATTGTTGTTGAAATGGTTGTTGTAGTTGTTGTTGTTGTTGGGATGTTTGTTGTAGCTATTGTTAGGATTGCGGTTATTGTTTCGATTGTTGTTGCTGTTGTTGGGATAGTTGTTGCGATTGTGGTTGTAATTGTTGTTGTTGTTGTACTGGTGACTCTTGTCACTGTTTTTCTCCCACTTCCTCTTAAGTTGTTTTGTGTTGGCTTCTTCGACCGCCTGCTCTTTAATTCTGCCCTCAATCTGATTTATGAGTTTATGAGCCATTTGACTTGCCTTCTGTATAGAAGCGGGCTCGTGTGAACTCACATCTTCTTGAATCCTTACTGGTAACCCTTTTACAAACGCATTGATCTTCTCTTCTTCATCTTCGAACGCTCCCGGACACAATAGGCACAACTCTGTGAATCTTCGTTCATATGTGGTAACGTCGAACCCTTGTGTTCGTAACTCTCTAAGTTCTGCCTTGAGTTTATTGACTTCGTTTCTAGGACGATACTGCTCGTTCATCAATTGCTTGAATGCCGACCATGGTAGTGCGTAAGCAGCATTTTGTCCTACCTGTTCAAGATAGGTGTTCCACCACGTTAACGCAGTACCTGTGAAGGTATGCATAGTGTACTTAACTTTGTCCTCTTCAGTACACTTACTTATGGCAAACACCGATTCGACTTTCTCGGTCCACCGTTTCAATCCAATTGGTCCTTCGGTTCCATCAAATTCCAAAGGTTAGCAGGCAGTGAATTCTTTGTAGGAGCAACATACACGATTTCTTGCGCCTTTAGCTGCATTGCTAGATTCAGAGTTATTGTTGGTATGTAGTGCAGCCTGTACTGCGGCTATGTTTGCAGCAAGAAAGGTACGAAATTCCTCTTCACTCATATTCATGGTGTGTCGAGTAGTCGGTGCCATTTCCTTCAAAATAGCCAACTGAATCGAGTTAATCATACAGAATATTAAGAGTAGTCAACAGTATTTCGTAGCATAATATGAACTCATTTATAAAAGCCTTTTCTTCATATTAGCGTTTTATAAGTTTAAATTCGGGTACTACCTACCTGTTAAGTTCATACTTAGTAGCTAATATACAATTCAACTACTACAATTCCATATAAAAAACTGATTATAATAATATATCACATACAAATATTCTTCAAACTTACAACTTCGCTATATTACATATAACATGAATTATAGTACACTTTGATACAGGACAGTTTTGAAGGTAAATCTAGTTAATACGCAAGTTGTTCAGCAAAGGAAATAAAGACACGTAATTCATATGTCCAGAAACAAGTCATGCATTCTGGTTTTACTAAGACGACTTTCCATCCTTGGTCTTGTGGAAAATAACCGTTATGACCATTGGCTAGGCAGCATGTTGTAATGTCATCAAAAGGACGAGAGTTTTGTAATGTCCAACAGCCCCGTAATAATCTAAAAACCTTGTTTCTCACCCCAACTACTGAATCCGTTACTTGTGGGAAGGTTTTATTTAAAAGCTGCAATCCAATGTTCTTTTTCTCACTTTGGTAAGAAGCGAACATCTCTAACCCGTAAGCATAACATGCTTCTTTATGTTGCATGTTAGAAGCTCTTTCTAATTAACGAAATCCTATGTTGGGATATGTTGAGTCAAAATAGGTTCTTAACCCGTAGCGTAAAATTGCATTTGAGTTCCCCGCATTTAACGCTTTAAAGAAAACACGGCGTAACTTACGGTCTCCCCAATGTGATATACCCCACCAATCAAAGGAAAGCCTTTTATAAACTAAGGCATTTCTGGAAAGTCTTTCAAATGTTTGACAAATTAATTTTGCCATAATTAATTGTGTTGAAGAATTCTGACCGACACTAGACAAGATTTTCACAATCATATCCTCTGGTAGATCTTCTAAAATATTCGGTTGTCTACCCTTAACGTCCATTTTGTTTTTATACTGTAAAATAGACAAGGATTAGATTCGTAAAAGATAATTAACAAACAATACAAGCAATTTTTTTTACATAGAACATAAAAGTACAAGCACACTATAATACATATAATACACAACATGATTACAACCCTCTAATCTGAATCACTGGTTTCTTCTTTTTCAGACTTGGTTCATTTTCCTAATTTTCTAGGAATATATGGTGTTCCTCTAATACGAGCCGTCGTTTTCTACAATAGTTTAGAAAAACCTGGTGGTTCAGAGGTTCCCGGGTCATTGTTACATTTTAAGAAATACGGATGTTGCCGATACATATAAAGTTCATCGGGGTTGGAATCGGGTTTATCTATTTTTATAACTTTTCCCTTATTATTTTCTTTCGCTTTATTAAATTGGGTCGAGGTAATTTCTATAACATCATCGGAATCCTCTTGGGATCCGATTCATCGAAAAATTGATAATCTTCCCAATATTTTGCTTCCTCGGATGAAACACCATTGACCATTATTAACTTTGGTCTGTTGGTTGAGGATTTTCTTTTATTTAATCGATTTACTATAGGTATAAATATTTCTTCCTTTCAGAACCTCTTCTTCTTCCGGTTCCTCCTCTTCCGGTTCCTCTTCTTCCGGTTCCTCTTCGGGAATTTGTGAATCTTCCCAAAATATATTCGACTCTTCATTATTATTATGTGAATCGATGAGATATGTACTAGTGGTAGACATCTATCACACAATATCAAACACATTAAGAGGATAATATATCACATAATACTTACATGTTAATAACATATAGTTTCCAACAAAAGTGTTAAGCAATCATTTTTAAAGAAAACACGGTCGAAGTCCAGACTCACTAATGTATCCTAACAAACTCGATAAGACACACTAATGCAAATTTCTGGTTCTCTAAGACCAACGCTCTGATACCAACTGAAATGTCCCGTTCATATTGATTATAAACGTTCCATATTAATTGATTTCGTTGCGAGGTTTTGACCTCTATATGAGACGTTTTTCAAAGACTGCATTCATTTTTAAAACAACCATAACCTTTATTTTATCTATAAAGGTTTAAAAATCATTACGTAGATTATTAAATAATGATAATCTAAAATATACCGTTTACACACGACCATTACATAATGGTTTACAATAAGAATATATTACATCAAAAATAAGTTTCTTGAATGCAGTTTTTACATAATATCATACAAGCATGGACTCCAATTCTTGTCCTTATTTTAGTATGCAACAACAGAAGCTCTTAATAATCACCTGAGAATAAACATGCTTAAAACGTCAACAAAAATGTTGGTGAATTATAGGTTTAACCTATATATTATCAAATAATAATAATAGACCACTAGATTTCATATTTCAATATACATCTCATACATAGAGATAAAAATCATTCATATGGTGAACACCTGGTAACCTACATTAACAAGATGCATATAAGAATATCCCCTATCATTCCGGGAAATCCTTCGGACATGATAAAAATGAATTCGAAGTACTAAAGCATCCGGTACTTCGGATGGGGTTCGTTAGGCCCAATAGATCTATCTTTAGGATTCGCGTCAATTAGTAGATCGGTTTACTAATTCTTAGGTTACCAAGCAAAAGGGGCATATTCGGCTTCGATCATTTACCCATATAATGTAGTTTCATTTACTTGTGTCTATTTCGTAAAACATTTATAAAACTGCATGTATTCTCATCCCAAAATCTTAGATTTTAAAAGTGGGACTATAACTCACTTTCACAGATTTTCACTTCGTCGAGAAGTAAGACTTGGCCACTAGTCGATTCACGAACCTATAACAAATATGTACATATATATAAAAGTATGTTCAAAATATATTTACAACACTTTTAATACATTTTAATGTTTTAAGTTTATTAAGTCAGCTGTCCTCGTTAGTAACCTACAACTAGTTGTCCATAGTTAAATGTACAGAAATAAATTGATATATATTATCTTGAATCAATCCACGAACCCGTGTATACACGTCTCAGGCTAGATCACAACTCAAAGTATATATATTTTTGGAATCAACCTCAACCATGTATAGCTAACTCCAACATTACTGCATATAGAGTGTCTATGGTTATTCCAAATAATATATATAGATGGGTCGATATGATATGTAAAAACATTTTTATACGTGTCTATGGTATCCCAAGATTACATTATATATTAGAATACATGTATAATACAATATAAGTTAGCTAGGATATGATTTGTATAGAATTATTACAATATTTTCCGTAGCTACAACAATCAAAAAATATCCAATCTTGCTTTACCCATAACTTCTTCATTTTAAATCCGTTTTGAGTGAATCAAATTGCTATGGTTTCATATAGAACTCTATTTTATGAATCTAAATAGAAAAAGTATAGGTTTATAGTCAGAAATATAAGTTACAAGTGATTTTTGTAAGAGGTAGTCATTTTAGTCGAAAGAACGACGTCTTGATGACCATTTTGAAAAACATACTTTCACTTTGAGTTTAACCATGATTTTTGGATATAGTTTCATGTTCATAAGAAAAATCATTTTCCCAGAAGAACAACTTTTAAATCAAAGTTTATCATAGTTTTTAATTATCAAACCCAAAACAGCCCGCGGTGTTACTACGACGGCGTATGTCCGATTTTACGGTGTTTTTCGTGTTTCCAGGTTTTAAATCATTAAGTTAGCATATCATATAGATATAGAACATGTGTTTAGTTGATTTTCAAAGTCAAGTTAGAAGGATTAACGTTTATTTGCGAACAAGTTTAGAATTAACTAAACTATGTTCTAGTGATTTCAAGTTTAAACCTTCGAATACGGTAGTTTTATATATATGAATCGAATGATGTTATGAACATCATTACTACCTCAGGTTTTGTGGATAAACCTACTGGAAATGAGAAAAATAGATCTAGCTTCAAAGGATCCTTGGATAGCTTGAAAGTTCTTGAAGCAGAATCATGACACGAAAACAAGTTCAAGTAAGATTTCCACTCGAAATAAGATTGTTTTAGTTATATAAATTGAATCAAAGTTTGAATATGAGTATTACCTTGTATTAGAAAGATATCTTACTGTAAATAAGAAAGATTTCTTGAGGTTGGATGATCACTTTACAAGATTGGAAGTAAGCTAGCAAACTTGGAAGTATTCTTGATTTTATGAAACTATAACTTATAGAATTTATGAAGAACACTTACATGAAGATAGAACTTGAGAGAGATCAATTAGATGAAGAAAATTGAAGAATGAAAGTGTTTGTAGGTGTTTTTGGTCGTTGGTATATGGATTAGATATAAAGGATGTGTAATTTTGTTTACATGTAAATAAGTCATGAATGATTACTAATATTTTTGTAATTTTATGAGATATTTCATGCTAGTTGCCAAATGATGGTTCCTACATGTGTTAGGTGACTCACATAGGCTGCTAAGAGCTGATCATTGGAGTGTATATACCAATAGTACATACATCTAAAAGCTGTGTATTGTACGAGTACGAATACGGGTGCATACGAGAAGAATTATTGATGAAACTGAACGAGGATGTAATTGTAAGCATTTTTGTTAAGTAGAAGTATTTTAATAAGTGTCTTAAAGTCTTTCAAAAGTGTATGAATACATATTAAAACACTACATGTATATACATTTTAACTGAGTCGTTAAGTCACCGTTAGTCGTTACATGTAAATGTTGTTTTGAAACCTTTAGGTTAACGATCTTGTTAAATGTTGTTAACCCATTGTTTATTATATCTAATGAGATGTTAAATTATTACATTATCATGATATTATGATATATTAATATATCTTAGTATGATATATATATACAGTTAAATGTTGTTACAACGATAATCGTTACATATATGTCTCGTTTCGAAATCATTAAGTTAGTAGTCTTGTTTTTACATATGTAGTTCATTGTTAATACACTTAATGACATGTTTACTTATCATTTATCATGATTAAACATAGTGTATCAATATCTTAATATGATTCATATGTATTTAGTAAGACGTTGTTATAACGATAATCGTTATATATATCGTTTCGAGTTTCTTAATTCAATAAACTCAATTTTATGTATATAACTCATTGTTAAAATACCTAATGAGATACTTACTTATTATAATATCATGTTAACTATATATATAATCATATATATGTCATCATATAGTTTTTACAAGTTTTAACGTTCGTGAATCACCGGTCAACTTGGGTGGTCAATTGTCTATATGAAACCTATTTAAATTAATCAAGCCTTAACAAGTTTGATTGCTTGACATGTTGGAAATACTTAATCATGTAAATAACAATTTTATTTAATATATATAAACATGAAAAATTTTGGGTGACTACATATATTACGAAAGAGTATGCATGCCGTCAACTTTCAATGTAAATGAAAGTTTGTCTTTTAAAAACGAATGCAATGTTTGTAAAATGTATCATATAGAGGTCAAGTACCTCGCGATGTAATCAACTGTTGTGAATCGTTTATAATCGATATGGACTTCGTCCGGATAGATTAGGATGGGTCTCTACACCCAGTGCGTCCCTATTGTGTGGTAGCCTCGGTAGGAGAGATCAACCTGCAGGTTGGGTTCCTCTGTGGTAGCCTAGACAATCGTGGTGTATATATATGTGAATGACGCGTCCTTCGCGTGTGGATTATGTATATACAACACGGTGGTGGAGGAACTTTTGGTAAGTCCCAGTCCGATCAGCTGGTGGTTAATGGTTTGGCCTAGCCGCCAGAGTCTCTGTAAACGGCACTTGGGTGATGTTTGTGTGTTAGACTATGTGACATGATTAGTATAACACTTCTGTATGCTATGGCATGTAGTTAGTCGTACTCACTTAGCTTCGTGCTAATTCCCCTCCATCTCCTCCCTGCAGGTTGTAGATTTGTAGATATTGCTTTTGGGAGAAGACGGTCATGCTAATGTTATGTTTGACAGTGTTTAACTCTGATGGAGTCTTTATCATATGAACTGTGTTCTTTTGTAAACCGAATGTAATTACGTCTCTTCCATTCAAAACATGTATTTTGTGATGTTGTCATGTGACACTGATAAAGTGTGTTTGGTAATAAATAAATAAATGCTTCCGCCACGTATTTAAAAAAAAATAGCAGTGTCACAGACTATTTCTAACTGTAATATATAGTAGCAAGTTGCACTACTTTGATTATACTATTGTTAGATCATTTTCCACGCAGTAGAATATTGATTGATATGACTAAGTTGTTGTATGTGATTATATGTGCACGATGTGATGTCAACTTTGATCTATTAAGTTGGGTATGTGGAGTCAACCTTCATCTGTTAGGTTGGACTTAAAAGGTCAACCTTGATCTGTCAAGTTGTGTTCGAGTGTTACTATCTAATGGTATAGATTTGAATGACGCATCCCGTGCATTTAGATTACCTATACGAGGGAGTCAGTAACAGGAACTGTCGGTAAAATCTAGCCTGATCAGCTTGGGGTTGTAGGTCCATACAAGCCGCCGAGCCTCTTACGGATGTAATTGCTATTGCATGAGCAATTGATTTGTTAATGTTGTTGTATTTGGTGATGTACGAGTTGGTACCATATGCTAGATCTGTTAGGTAGTTTCATTCACTTAGCTTTATGCTAATCCCCTCATCCTCCCTTGCAGGTTTTGGAACTTGTTGCATGCTAGATAGAAGGGAGTGGACTTAGTGAAGATATGTTTGACAAACCTGAACTCTGATGTCTAGTCTTTTGATTATGTAACTGTTGCTAAAGTAACACCTGTTTGGAATGATGTAATTAAGTATTATTTATATTAAGCTATGTTTTTATAATACGGCGGGTTTAAATGTAAATATGTCTTCTGTTGTGTTGATATTTTATTTTTATTTTATTTTTTTTTATTTTTTTAAGTACGGTGCTATACTTTGATTGCCTAAAAATTTTACTCTTTTTCACTTATTGTCATCGGCATAAGCTGCATGGATACAGTTGTATCTTTTATGGTGGACCATATATTTCTATGCATGAAAGATTATGGTATGTGAAAATAATTTTTATTTTTCATTTCCCATTTTAGACAATGATATATGTGTATTGTAATGCCTTATTGTAATGCCTTAAAATACTATGATTAATCTACAAACTAAACCATTTACTTTGATAATTTGACAGAACCTTGGACAAGTACACAAAATATCAACATGTTACAGTTGTGTCTCAGAGCTATAGTTTTGAACACCAATTTGCTGTGTTTTTTTTTCTTACCTGAAACTTGAAAAATAATCACATGTCAACTTGTACTTGTTGAGTTAATCGATTAGTTAAGTCCAAGTAAAGTTTGCATGGATAAAGTTTGAGTTTACTTAGTATATTTATTATGTGTTATCTATAGTTTTATTTAATTAAATGTATTAATTGAAATTAGTAATATATGCTAACCGAGTTTCATGGCTTTGAATGTGGGTATTTCAAAGTGGGAGTGAATGTATCGGTTCTTTAGGCTCAAGTAGTTAGTGGGTCTAGTTTCTAATATTTCGGAAGTAGTTTTGTAATCAATTAAAATTAACAAGGAACGATGTAGTCCTCTGTTCATTTCGTTTCTTTATTTTTGCATTGTCTATTTAATTTTTATGTCACTATTAAGTTGTTAATAAGGGACCTGTGATCCTACAATTGGTATCAAGAGCGAGGTTTGTAGTTTCAACTAGGTCGTGTTGCTCGTGAGAAGAAACTAGACCGGGGACAAGAAATCGGTATAACCTGTGGCCAGAGTTTGTTTTCTTGGGTGGCGTGAAGAGTTTTTTGGAGCAGTGATCAAGAAAGTTGAAGCTTGTTTGAAAGGTAAAAAAAGAAATTTTTTCGTGAAAAGAGATTAACTGGTGGAGGTACAAGAAAACGTGATAGCGTATTCGGCTTGTGTTTCTTGGGCGGTGCAAAAGGCTCTTGGAACAAGTTTATGAAATGAAGAAGACACACGGTGTATACATTGTGGCTATGGAAGTTCAAACCGAGATGGCTGTGGACGTGGCCTAGGAAGAGGTCGGGAGTCCGGGTGAGCCGAGGTGGTGTTGAACAGTTTAAACCGAGATGACTATGGACGTGATGGGGGAAGAGGTTGGGTGTCCTGAAAAGTCAAGATGGTGTGGAATGTGTCCGAGAGAGCCGCGTTAGATGTCACATGTGTGGTGAATGAGTAATGTGGACAAACCGATTAAGGGGGTGATTGTTGAGTTAATCGGTTAGTTAAGTCCAAGTAAAGTTTGCATGAATAAAGTTTGAGTTTAGTTAGTTTATTTATTTAGTGTTATCTATAGTTTTAATTAAATGTTTTAATTGGAATTAGTAATATATGCTGACCGAGTTTCATGGCTTTGAACGTGGGTATTTCAAAGTGGGAGTGAATGTATCAGTTCTTTAGGCTCAAGTAGTTAGTGGGTCTAGTTTCTAGTATTTAAGAAATAGTTTTGTAATCAATTAAAATTAACAAGGAACGATGTAGTCCTCTGTTCATTTCGTTTCTTTATTTTTGCATTGTCTATTTAATTTTTATGTCACTATTAAGTTGTTAATAAGGGACCTGTGATCCTACAATTGGTATCAAGAACGAGGTTTGTAGTTTCAACTAGGTCGTGTTGCTCGTGAGAAGAAACTAGACCGGGGACAAGAAATCGGTATAACTTGTGGCCGGGGTTTGTTTTCTTGGGTGGCGTGAAGAGTTTCTTGGAGCAGTGATCAAGAAAGTTGAAGTTTGTTTGAAAGGTAAAAAAAGAAATTTGTTCGTGAAAAGAGATTAACCGGTGGAGGTACAAGAAAACGTGATAGCGTATTCGGCTTGTTTTCTTAGGCGGTGTAAAAGGCTCTTGGAACAAGTTTGTGAAATGAAGAAGACACACGGTGTATACATTGTGGCTATGGAAGTTCAAACCGAGATGGCTGTGGGCGTGGCCTAGGAAGAGGTCGGGAGTCCGGGTGAGCCGAGGTGGTGTTGAACAGTTTAAACCGAGATGACTATGGACGTGACCGGGGAAGAGGTCGGGTGTCCTGAAAAGTCGAGATGGTGTGGAACGTGTCCGAGAGAGCCGCGTTAGATGTCACATGTGTGGTGAACGAGTAATGTGGACAAACTGATTAAGGGGGTGATTGTTGAGTTAATGGGTTAGTTAAGTCCAAGTAAAGTTTGCATGAATAAAGTTTGAGTTTAGTTAGTATATTTATTATGTGTTATCTATAGTTTTAATTAAATGTTTTAATTGGAATTAGTAATATATGCTGACCAAGTTTCATGGCTTTGAACGTGGGTATTTCAAAGTGGGAGTGAATGTATCAGTTCTTTAGGCTCAAGTAGTTAGTGGGTCTAGTTTCTAGTATTTAAGAAATAGTTTTGTAATCAATTAAAATTAACAAGGAACGATGTAGTCCTCTGTTCATTTCGTTTCTTTATTTTTGCATTGTCTATTTAATTTTTATGTCACTATTAAGTTGTTAATAAGGGACATGTGATCCTACAGTACGTACTATTGCTTTATGAATCTTAAACATATATTTGTTTTTATGAATTCGTGTACCAAAAATACTGTATCAAACTACATGTCATTGCTTATTAATTACTAAAGTGCAGCTAAATTTGCAACAGATAGGCGAGATGAACATAAGATGACTAACATGGTTGGGCAGTGGAAAATTTAATAACGGTTCCTAGACAGTAAGAAACTTGTAATCATGGGCTATGTAGATGAGTGAATTAAGGTTTCGAGAATCAGACACGAAGCTAGGTGTGCGCCTTATTATTGTCACTAAAATTCAACATGTCTATGGTTATAAGTTCTTTTACTGATACTTTTGAACTCGAATTTTTCTTACTTTTGAACTCGAATTTTTCTTATTACTTATGCGAATTATTTTAGGTGAATGGTGGTGACTGATAAATGGCATATTCATGTCATTCAAATGGGTCAATTTGTTTTTCACTGTCTATGACTCGTTATAGCTAAAAATGAACAATAGTGCGATGGAACATATAACTTCTGTAACCCTGTGGAAGTGTGGAGACGTATGTGTGAATGGGATCATAAGAAGATAGATGCTTGTTTAGAAGCCAAGCAATGAAACTGTTTGTACAAATATCCATATTTAATAACAGTATATCATTGAACATATAACTATATTTTTATTGATGTTTGATCTACATGTGTATTTTGAATAGTTCAATAACGGTCTAAAGGATTCATATCCTTATATATATATATATATATATATATATATATATATATATATATATATATATATATATATATATATATATATATATATATATATATATATATATATCTAACCTGCACGCTCTCTCTTCTTTCAAAAACTAAAAACCCTAGATCTAAACACTAGCCGCCGCCGTTTACCGGTGGTCCGGTTTGCCTTCATCTCTTTCGCCTTCTCCTTTTCTGTTTTCTTTGCTATTTTTTTCTTTTCTTTCGTCGTTTCGAGTTGTCGGAGGTATGCCTCCGTTTGCGTGTGTCGATTGAGCCCTAGCCTTCCTTCTATGCATCTCTTAGACTTATTTTCTCCACCATCGGGTCTCTTCTTCTCGGTTGCATCTTACTTACAAGTTATGTTGGCTGGTGCGTTTTTAATTTCCTTGGCTTGTTGGTTGAGGTAAGTTCGTGTTTTTAGTTTCGTGGTTGTGGGTTTCGTGGTTGCAGGTTGTGTATGTTCGTGGATTTTGTTTAGTCGTTGTCGGTTCTTCGGTGCAGCAGGTATTGTGTGCACGTTCGTGGTGGTTGTCGTGGTGAAGGTTCTCGTGGTTAATAGTATTCGAGGTCATTGTTTAATGGTTCGTAGGGGTGTGGACTGTGGATGGTCTGTTTGCAGAGTTAGTAGGGTTCAGGTACTCTTCGATACACGGTTTGGGTCTTTCGAGTTCGAGGTTTTGAAGTGGTAACAGGCGGGGTTCGATTTGTGGTTTTTTTCTATCAGTGGATCTGGTGGTTCCTAGTGTTCCTGTGGCGGTCAGATCTGCTGGTTGTAGTTCATCATGTGGCGGTCGATCTATCGTGGTTTGTTTCTTGTGAAACCATATTGTCATATTACATTGTCACCTCTCGATGTGATTGTGGTTTTGGATTATTGGCTTGAATTTTGGGGATTTCGAGATTGTTGTTTGTGTGATTCGAGTTCGTGATTGTTGTTGGTGTGCTCCGATTCCTTACTCTCTATCGAGTGATTGCCCTTATGTGATTATGTAATGTGTTTGGTTAAAATATCTAGATATTATCCTTGATGGTCGGATCTTCCATATGGTGCGTCTAGTTAATCTTCGTGTTTAGGCCAATTCGAGCTAAATTTCGTGTTTAGGCCGAGTTAAATTTCGTCCTTAGGCCATTTCGAGTTAAAAATTGTGTTTAGGCCAATTGAGTTAGGGCTTTAGGAATGTTGTTTTCGTGTCGTGTTTAATTTGTGTTAGTCATCTCGAGTTAAAGTCTTTTGTACCTCCTAGCATCTTGCTAGTTTGTTATTAATATATGTAACAACCCTGATTTTTCCGTTACTTCCGTTAACCTTCCGTTAGTTTATTTAACGGCAATTATTTAACTTTTATGTGTTTACGTGTATTAAATGCGTACTTGACCTTTGGAGGGTTTCAATAATTAATATGGGTTGATATTGATTCAAATAAATATTTCGGATAATGAAATACGATAAAAACAATACGATTTTGATAATAGCTTTTTGAGCAACGAAACGCTCGGGTTTATTTTAATAATTAATTTTATTAATTATTTGTTATAAAATATCTAGATTGTGTTATAAAATATCTAGATTGGATGTTAATTTTATTATTATTATATTTCTTGCATAGTAATATTTTATACTATAAATAGACATGTATGGTAACCATTTAAGGTGCACCATTTCTCTTGAAATATCAATATCAATATTTCTTCTCTCCTTCTTCTCTCTTTTTCTCTCTTTGTTCTTATAACCATTAAAGGTAGTTATAAGCCTACTGAATTATAACACGTTATCAGCACGAAAAGCTTAGTGTAATTAAAAGATATCTCAAACGATCACGAATCACTAATCAAGGTATGAAATTATTAATAATTTTCAGACTCGAATATATCAAATTTTGGACTACTAACATTTATATTTATGTTATTTAAGTTATATATGGTCGGTTATACCACCTGAATTATATTTCTGTAATCTAACTTTTACTAACTTCACTAACATTTATATTTATGTTATTTAAGTTATATATGGTCGGTTATACCACCTGAATTATATTTCTGTAATCTAACTTTTACTAACTTCACTAACATTTATATTTATGTTATTTAAGTTATATATGGTCGGTTATACCACCTGAATTATATTTTCTGTAATCTAACTCTTATTAACTTCACTAACATTTATATTTATGTTAATAAGACCTCATGATTGTACGCAACACGTCATTTGACAACACGGTACTTTATGTACGCAACACGTCATTTGACAACACGGTACCATGGGTCGAGATTAATTCCGATCAATACGAATACGACGGGGTCTTTATATGTTATCTAACATTTATGATTACTTATGCAATTAATCATTATTTATTTCATGCATACTAATGTTTATTCTTAAATTTATAATTTTAAAAGTTAAAATAAAAAATAGTTTGTATTTTTATTAAAAGTAAATCTTAAAAGTTAAAATAAGAAAAAGTAGTTTGTACTTTTATTAAAAGTAAATCTTAAAAGTTAAAATATAAAAAGTAGTTTGTATTTTTATTAAAAGTAAATCTTAAAAGTTAAAATAAGAAAAAGTAGTTTGTATTTTTATTAAAAGTATATCTTAAAAGTTAAAGTAAGAAAAAAAAGGGGATGGTAAAATGGAATAGTTTTTTTGTCAAAAATGAAGTATTGAAAATGAAGTGGTCTCCTTCTATAACTAAAAAAATATATATACTTTTATCAAATGAATTTTTTTGTGGCCGACAATTTCAAACACGAGTCCGTGTTTAGTTTATCAAGAATATCTCTTGCTTTGGTGAAAGGTCACGATCACGATATCAGGTGTTGTGAAAGAATTAAAAAATTGGTCAAGTGGCCTTTTTAAAAACTAGAAAAAAAATTTAAACAAACAGTTTTTTTTTATATATTTATAATTTACGGGTAACGTAAAAAAAAGGAAGTTTTTTTTTTTTTTTTTAAAAAAAAACAAAGAAAGTGTTTAAATGAGTTTTACAGAAACGGGGAAAGCAAAGTAAAAAAAAAAACTTTTTTCCAAACAAAGGTAAATGAAAGTAGGACTTAATACAAGAAAAAAGTAAACATCTCCTAGACGTGATAAAATCTATCAATGATAAGTATTAGACTTGATGAGCTAAATGTGACAAAAATGTTTCAACATGTCTTATGTTAATTTTCTAAAATAAGTTATTATTATTCCGAGTTTAACACATATACATATGTTAATTAAAAACAGCCTTTTTGTTCTTATGTAGTGTTGGGTTGCAATTTTGGTTGTATGCCATAATTCCATCCAGTAGAGTGACAATAGAAAACTTTTGATGATAATCAATAAAAAACTTTTTTCCAAACTTGTCAAATGTTTTGTTAAAAACGTGACCGTTGAAAAAATGAGGTTGAATAATAAAACTTAAAAAACAAATTGTTTTTTAAGAGTGTGCATCAAAATGGCCCGTTTAATAATGGGGAGTAAAAATATAGTCAAATTGTTTCAACGAACAAGGGTTCAATTGGATGTCTCTTAAAAAAAATCCGCGGGTACGGGTGATGGATCCAATGGATCCGCATCCACGACCCGCGGGTGCTATCCCTAATTGTGACAAGTACAAATCAACTAAAAGTCTAAAAAATAAATGCTCTTATAGGGACCAAATGTTCACAATACTTGCCTAAGCTAGATATGAAACAAATAGTTCATAAAAAAAAAAAAAGGTCGTTGTGCGTTTTCGGGATGATAGCCGAAATACACTTACAAAAGTAGGTCAGCCGTCAATTCTTTATGGCCATATCAACGTAGATCAATAAAATCATTTATGGTTTTGATAAAAGATTAATTAAAAATTAATTGTTTTTTGGTCTTGGATTCTCGGTAACAAAAGCAAAGGTTGTTTTTGGTTGCCACAACAAACAAGACAGAGGTTGTTGACTTTTGTTGTTAAACATGGCACAAGTGAACAATAACAATAGATTATTGTTTTTGAAAAGAATAATGATGCGTTAATTTTATTGTATAAAATAAAATTAAAGAAAATGGTTTTCATTGATGACTATGAACAAACGCAAACAAAGTGTTTGTGGTATTTGGTGATTAAAAAAAAAGTGCATCTAAAGCTTCTACTGAAAATAATATGCATCTAAAGCTTCTACTGAAAATTAATGTGCAAGGTACAACGTATAACTATATGGTCAAATTCATTTGAGCCTTCGGAGTCACAAGTATATGATGTATATATATATTACTCAATTAACAAAATAGTAAATCTAAATTAATTCATATGAATAGTAAAACGAAATTAATTAATTTACTATTCACATAAAAAAGCGCATATGATAAAAAGCGCATCGCATATGATAAGCGCATATGATAAAAAGCGAATATGATGAAAAGCACAACGCATATGATGAAAATCGCATATGATTAAAAGCGCATATGGTGAAAAACACAGCGCATATGATTAAAAGCGTATATGGTGAAAAGGATATATGATAAAAAAAAAAACACATATGGTGATTTATTAAAAAAAAAAAAAAACACATATGGTGATTAATGGAAAGCACATATGGTGATTAATGAAAAGTATATTGTGAAAAAGAATCACAAATGTTTCTTGAAAGAATTCAAGGTAAGATATATGAACCAATTCATCCATCATGTGAACCATTTTGATATTTCATGGTTCTAATAGACGCATCTAGCGGATAGTCTCATATTTGTATGTTATCAAGCCGTAATATGGCATTTGCAAAGTTTCTTGCACAAATTATTAAATTGAGAACACATTATTCTGATTACACCATTAAAAGGATGAGACTTGATAATGCTGGTGAGTTAACATCTCAAGCATTTAATGATCATTATATATCTACAGGGATTGTTGTTGAACATCCAGTTGCTCATGTGCATACACAAAATTGGTTTAGCTGAATCAATAGATAAACGCTTACAGCTAATAACTAGACAATTGATAATGAGTACAAATCTCTCAATATTTATATGTGGACATGTAAATTTACATGCTGCGACATTAATTCGCATTATACCATGTGGAAGTCGTAAATATTTTCACTTAATACTTGATTTTGGCCAAGAGCCAAATATTTTCTACCTTAAAACATTGGTTGTGCAGTGTATGTTCCAATTGTATCACCACAACACAATAAAATGGTTCTTCAAAGAAAGATGATAATATATTTTGGATATAAAACATCTTCAATCATAAGATATATTGACCCCATGATGGGTGATGTTTTTACAGCACGTTTTGCTGATTGTCATTTTAATAAAACATTGTTCCCTAGATTAGGGGGAGAAATAAAAATAAAAAATAAAATGATGCTTCATGATGTGAACATCAATTAAGGTATATTGAACTCGCACAAAAGAATGTGAAACGAAAGTTCAAAAATAATGCATATGCAAGAACTTGCAAATTAATTACTTTATGCATTTACAGATATAAAAAAGTGACTAAATCATATATACCAGCGATAAATGCTCCAGCTCGAACTGAAATTCCAAAAGCTGGCAATAATGTCACTGTTGAGTTTTTGCCACGCATCAAACGTGGAAGATCAATTGGTTCCGAAGATAAAAATCCTCGAAAAAGAAAATCAGCTGATAATGAGGTAAGAGAATGTGTTCAAGAAGAATCACAAATCAATATTCCTTCTGCAGAGGATATTGATAAATGTAAATACTAAAATTGCGATAAATTATGCAATATTATGGAACCGAAATGAAACTAAAATCTCTATGAGATATTTTCATATAATGTTACAATGACATCATGAATAAAGATGATGATCTGGAACTAAAATCTGTCATTGAATATACAAAATGGACATGATTGAGCTCAATGGAAAGGAGCAATAAGAGCTGAATTAAAATCGCTCGATAAAAGAAAAGTTTTCGGATCAATCGTTATCACTTTTAAAGATGTGAAACGTATGGGATACAAATGAATTTTTATCCGAAAAGAAATGTGCAAATGAAGTTACAAGGCAAAACTAGACTTGTAACTCAATATTTCCCACAAAGACCAGAAATGAATTAGGAGGAAAAATTATCCTCCTGTAATGGATACAATTACTTATTAGATACTTAATCAACCTGGTAGTTATTTAAATGCATCTCATGAATGTTGTTACTACTTATCTGTATGGATCACTTAATAGTGATATATATGAATATACCTAAAGGGTTAAGGTATCATAAGCATCTAATGTAAAACCCAAGGGAATATATTCCATTAAATCACAAAGATTTCTAAGTGGGTTTATACAAACGGGACGTATGTGGTATAACCGATTAAATGACTACTTGATAAAAAAAAAGGGTATAAATATAAACTTATTTTGCACGTATGTTTTATAAAAACAATGTTCGGATATGAGATCGTAGTTGTTTATGTCAATGTTCTTAACATCATATGAACAAATAAAGAGATCTATGAAATCATTCAACTTCTAAAGAATTATTTTGAAATGAAAGATCTTGAAAAAACCAAGTATTACCTTGGATGGAAAATTGAGCATATGCCTAATGGTTTACTTGTACATCAAACAACTTATACCGAAAAGATTTTAAAACATTTTTTTTAAAGACAAACTCATTGTTGTTAGATCACTCAATATTGACACTGATCTATTTCATCCCTGCGAAGATCATGAAAATTTTAACAGATCGGAAGTTCTATATTTTAGTGCAATTGAGGTTCTTATGTATCTTATAGATTATACAAGATCTGACATTTCTTTTGCGGTTAATTTGTTGACAAGGTTCAGCTCAGCCCCTACCAAAAGACATTGGAATGGGATCAAACAAATAGTTTGATACCTTCGGGGAACTACTGATTTATAATTATTTTATTCTAACAACTCGAAACAAGATTTGTTTGGTTATACAGATGCAGATTATTTATCCGATCTACATAAAGCTAAATCTCAAACTGGATATGTATTCCTAAATGGAGGCACCGCAATATCATGACGTTCTCAAAACAAACACTTGTTGCAACATCATCAAATCATGCCGAAGTGATTGCATTACATGAAGCTACTCGGGAATGATTTTAGTTAAGATCAATGATACAAATCATTATTGATTCTTGTGGACTAGAACGCTATAAAAGCGTAACAACTATCTATGAAGATAATACAGCTTACATAATACAAATGAAAGAAGAGTATCAAAAATGACAGAACAAAACATAAATGCTGACGAGGCGCTAAAGCTATAAACGGTCTTAACGGTCATAAGTTTGATGGAAAAGAATGGTATATTGGTAAGGCTCAGAAAAAGACTGAAAGGGAATAGGAACTGAAACAACGGTTTGAACAAACCATGAAGGAGACTGTAGACAAATCATGAGGGCCAAACTTGTACATAAAAGATTTAGATGATACAGTTTCAGATGAAAACCTCAGATTTTTCTCATATACTCAAGATATCGTAAAAGACAACCAGATTAAAATGAGATACGTTCAATCAACAACTCTGCTGATCTTTATACCAAAGCACTGCTAACTGCTATTTTCAGAACACACGTTCATAATATTGGCATGAGGCATGTTCAGAAGATGTAACAACTCAGGCGTTGCCTACTTGAGGGGGAGTCAACTTTATGCTGCACTCTTTTTCCCTTAGCTAAAGTTTTATCCCAATGAGTTTTCTTTAGCAAGGTTTTTAACGAGGCAGTACTAGTTATTCTCTATTAAATTGTCATCCAAGGAGGAGTGTTATAAAATATCTAGATTGTGTTATAAAATATCTAGATTGGATGTTAATTTTATTATTATTATATTTCTTGCATAGTAATATTTTATACTATAAATAGACATGTATGGTAACCATTTAAGGTGCACCATTTCTCTTGAAATATCAATATCAATATCAATATTTCTTCTCTCCTTCTTCTCTCTTTTTCTCTCTTTGTTCTTATAACCATTAAAGGTAGTTATAAGCCTACTGAATTATAACATTATTAACTTTTTAAAATATTTAATTTATTGGGTTTTTAATAAATTAAGCGATTGGTTGCGTTTAACGATCGGATTAGCGTTTCGGGCCTTCGGTACGACTAAACGGCACTTAAAACGGACCACGAATACACGGGATTACAAAACGAGAGCCCGGGAACCCCCTGAGGGCCCCATTCGGCCGACCCCTCCCCATACCCCCTTATATTTTAATTTTTGATAAGTTTAGGGGCTTATGTGCTAATTTGTGAAACTAGGGTTTAATATAAATTAATTTGTGAGGATTAAACACTGCCATAATCCCAACCCTATTATTCCAGTCGACTTTTTTTGGCTCCTCCCTCCCCTTTGGCCGTCGACATCATCACCACCACCATACCATCAATTTTTGATTTTTAGATTAAACCTTGAACACGAAAGTTGTAATTCCCGATCTCCTCTACACGTTGGTGTATTTAATTTAGCGATCAAAAGTATAATTGCATAAACCCTAAATTTTAAAAATCTGATTTTCATGTGAGTTTCATAGTTATGTTGTCAATTGCTCAAGTCTATACGCGTACGTGTTAATTGTAATCGTTATTTTGATTGTTTGATGCGCTAGGGTTTAAAAATGAATTTGTATTTGTTTGATCAGAAAAATTAAGTTTTTCAAATGTTAATTATTATGTTATAATCAGATTCCTTGCGAAAAACTATTGAGTTTAGGCTTTGGATTCGCTTGATTTCGTTTCCGTATGATTAAGTTATGTCGATTTGAATTATCGTTGTGTTTTTGTTGCTTGATCAGAAATCTGGTATTGATAGACAACGAATTGGCATGTGAGACTTATACCATTGGAAAGATAATTTAAAAACACTCAAGTTAGACTAGGATATCATGTCTTTTGCTTATGTATAGCCCGAGATATGCTAGAATTAGTGTAAATGTAGTTTTATACAGCACTTGCATGAAAATAACCTTGTATGATAAAATGTGTTAATCTCTGTGATTAAAGCTTTGAATATTTGAAAAGTAGACAAAAATTACTTCATCTTTAATGTAGATATCATAGGTTAATTGTATCTAGATCTTCGGATAATCGTATGCGAATATGACTAACGAAATGGGAATCGAATCTATAAATTGAACACGGTTTTGTACTTTGTGAATTTTGTATATTGATTGAGCATGTATGCTTCTGTAAAATGAAACTTAATATGATATGTGACTTATTGTTAGTTTATGTCAATCTCTGAAACCTTATGCATTGGGCACAATAGAACTATACTTTATGTGAATTCTGACTTGAACTGAAAACTGAATGATCAACTTGCACGAATAAACTGTACAAATTGGATAAACAAAAGTGTCTAGATTTTTGATATGTGTTACTTTGATTTGTCCTTGAACTATGGCCACTGGTCTTGTATCAATTTCATGTTCCTAACTCCGGATATAGCCAAAATGAAATCAGTGCGCGGTCAGAAACTGACTTGGCAAACCCCAAATGTATTCCTTCTGATTCCTGACTTTTAATTGTCGTATGAGTCCCTGGCCGGACTTTTTGGAATCTATTTTAAGTTTAATTATGATCTGGAGTTTGTCATATTTACTTGAATTTTTTACTATAAGATAATGTGCTAAGTATGCTACGTGTTCATAAATTTTGTGCATGACGATAAACTGAAATTGTGAAAATGATTATTCATGACCTAAAACATTTTGTTTGACTTAGGTTTGACTTATTGAACAATATTTGACATGAACCTACTGATGTTGACTTTATTTGACCACATTGACCAAGTTTGACTTTCGGTTTGACTTCGGTTGACTTTGTTTGACTTGCATGATATAGTTGACTTTTTACTTTGAAACGCGTCGAGTCGAGCAATAAGACAACGTACACTATGAAACCACACTTATTTAAGATATATATATTGACCAACCTACATACGTATACTTAGGTTACATTACTCGGGTCTAACCCGTACAAGTCATTTGTCTTTCATTCCGAGCTTATTCAAAGCCGAGTCTACAGTCCCGCTTTTTACATGTTTTCAGGGATGAGAATACACGCTGTTACATTTACATTTTCAATTACTTTTATATTGACATGAGTACTACACATATGCATAATGAGTTTGTTAAAAAAGCCTCTAGCTTGAATACTTTTAATACCATCGGTGTAAGCACAATTTAGATGGACGGATCCGTTAGGTTGATAACCTCACCTACTATAAAAGCAGTGGTGCATTTATTTTGAACATTAAATACATTTGAACAAGTGTATAACATTTTACGAGGTAAGCTCGGGTGTAGTGGTTTCTATACTCGGGTTAATGCTAGTATTCAGGTGCTCTGTTTATGCAAGCGATAGAATCTCGTGGTCAATGAAATTAAACTATTTTTCTGATAACTGTTTTTCAGATACTGTTACATTACTTTAAACCTGTAGATTCACCAACATTATTTGTTGACCTGTTTTTGCGTGTTGTTATTCTCAGGTCCTTAAGAGGTATGCTTCCGCTGTGTTTGCTGCATGACTGGCCATGGAGTCAGCATTTGATTTTAAAGAACATTATTTACTTTCGCATTTAAAACTTTTATACTGTTTAAATACTGTTGGCTTGTGGTTACGATCACAACAGTGTTTCTATTTTGGGATTTTTGACTTTTGTTTTTGAAAGTTATTATTTTATATAAAATTAAATGCGATTGCTTTAAACGTCTCATATAGAGGGTGTAACTGTTAACTGTGGGACCAAAATTAACACGCCGTCAGATGGTATTTTGGCGGGGTGTTATAGTTGGTATCAGAGCTAACGGTTCGTAGGGAAACTAGGACTTGCATTAGTGTGTCTGATTTGGTCATTAAGACACCTTGATGAGTCTAGACTACGACCGGGACTTAGTCATTACATGAGTACTTTGTGACTAACGTTATTTACTTGACTAATCTGTTTCGTTTGTGTTCTTGCACTATGAGTTAGATGTCACAGGATTCAGGAAGCAGTGACAGCGACTCCAGTGTGGCTGAGGTGAATGCTCCAGCCCCAGCACTAGCACCTGCCCCGCATCGGATACCTAACCATCCCGTGAACCTTTATGCATTGGATTTGGTTCATACTAACCGTAACAGGGATATTGTTGATCGTGTTAACGCCTTGAGCGATATTGCTAGGACATATCCGCACCCCGATGATCTCGAGATAATGGAGGAAAGAGTCACGGGTATAAATACTTATACGTACGAGGCAGAAGCGAGATTCGTTGAGATGGCGAGATTGATAGCAGCCTTAACTGCCAGGGTTGCTGCGTTAGAGGCGGAACATAATAGGCCGAGGAATGATGGACCTGCCTTCCGTACCCGACAGAAGAGGAAGTGAAGGGTCGTTGACCATGAGCTTCTTTTCCTTTTCCATCCGCCATACTTTCTTTATATAAGACTTACCGGGTGTTATAAACCGGGCTATTAGCACATTATGTTTATTGTTTGGTTTACTACTTTGGAATTTGGTTTATCACTTCCGGATTTTTATTTATATTAATGGTGGATTATGCTATTAGTAACTATTATCTTTTATTTTATGCGGTAAAATTCTGTATTTAGTAACTTGTATGATCATAATACTTGTGTTATGTTATACTACTACTATTGCCATTAATGTTACTACTTAGTGTTACTACTATCACTACTATCACTACTTACACTACTTCTCACTACTAGCGAATCTTTTCGTACTATTATTTACTAGTCTTCAACACTCGTTGCTAGTATATTTTTAATAACTCTGTTTTTCATTGATCTTACCTCGATGTATCGTTTGTGTAGAAGGAGGCCATGTTTACTACTGAAATGCTCGAGGCTCAATTGGAAGAACTCGTTAACCAGCGTGTGACGGAAGCTCTTATAGCTGCAGGTTTTGATTGCACGATTAAGAAATATTTTCCCCGACGAGAGCGGATAAGATGGGAAAATGAACTTCTGAACCTAAGGGTCATTGGAAAAGACATTGCTAGTTACACTAACCGATTCCGGGAGCTATCGTTGCTTTGCCCACATTTGGTCTCATCATTGGAAAGAGCAATCGAGAGGTACATGTCGGGATTGCCGAAGGAAGTGTTTGGTTTTGTCCTTTCCCATCAACCAAAGACAATACTCGGAGTCATCAACATGGCGATAAATAGAATGAAACAAGTGAGCCGATCGGAAGGAAAAGAGATGCCTGTTACAGGAAATGAAGTTAATGGGAAAAGGAAACGATGTGAGAATTATACTGGAAATCTCGCACAGAATCGAGGTGAGAAGCAAGAGATGCCCCGTAACTTTGAGAAGGGATCTTCATCCAACACGAATTACAAGGAAAAACTACCATTGTGTGGATGATGCGGAAAGCACCATCGTGAGGAATGCAAAGTGTTGGCCTGTACCAAGTGTAAGAAGTTTGGTCATTTGTCAAAAGATTGCAAGGTTTGAAATGTCCCGTTCTTATTGATTAAAAACGTTCCATATTAATTGATTTCGTTGCGAGGTTTTGACCTCTATATGAGACGTTTTTCAAAGACTGCATTCATTTTTAAAACAAACCATAACCTTTATTTCATAGATAAAGGTTTTAAAAAGCTTTACGTAGATTATCAAATAATGATAATCTAAAATATCCTGTTTACACACGACCATTACATAATGGTTTACAATACAAATATGTTACAACAAAATAAGTTTCTTGAATGCAGTTTTTACACAATATCATACAAGCATGGACTCCAAATCTCGTCCTTATTTAAGTATGCGACAGCGGAAGCTCTTAATAATCACCTGAGAATAAACATGCTTAAAATGTCAACAAAAATGTTGGTGAGTTATAGGTTTAACCTATATATATCAAATCATAATAATAGACCACAAGATTTCATATTTCAATACACATCCCATACATAGAGATAAAAATCATTCATATGGTGAACACCTGGTAACCGACATTAACAAGATGCATATATAAGAATATCTCCATCATTCCGGGACACCCTTCGGATATGATATAAATTTCGAAGTACTAAAGCATCCGGTACTTTGGATGGGGTTTGTTAAGCCCAATAGATCTATCTTTAGGATTCGCGTCAATTAGGGTGTCTGTTCCCTAATTCTTAGATTACCAGACTTAATAAAAAGGGGCATATTCGATTTCTATAATTCAACCATAAAATGTAGTTTCACGTACTTGTGTCTATTTTGTAAATCATTTATAAAACCTGCATGTATTCTCATCCCAAAAATATTAGATTTTAAAAGTGGGACTATAACTCACTTTCACAGATTTTTACTTCGTCGGGAAGTAAGACTTGGCCACTGGTTGATTCACGAACCTATAACAATATATACATGTATATCAAAGTATGTTCAAAATATATTTACAACACTTTTAATATATTTTGATGTTTTAAGTTTATTAAGTCAGCTGTCCTCGTTAGTAACCTACAACTAGTTGTCCACAGTTAGATGTACAGAAATAAATCGATAAATATTATCTTGAATCAATCCACGACCCAGTGTATACGTATCTCAGTATTGATCACAACTCAAACTATATATATTTTGGAATCAACCTCAACCCTGTATAGCTAACTCCAACATTCACATATAGAGTGTCTATGGTTGTTCCGAAATATATATAGATGTGTCGACATGATAGGTCGAAACATTGTATACGTGTCTATGGTATCTCAAGATTACATAATATACAATACAAGTTGATTAAGTTATGGTTGGAATAGATTTGTTACCAATTTTCACGTAGCTAAAATGAGAAAAATTATCCAATCTTGTTTTACCCATAACTTCTTCATTTTAAATCCGTTTTGAGTGAATCAAATTGCTATGGTTTCATATTGAACTCTATTTTATGAATCTAAACAGAAAAAGTATAGGTTTATAGTCGGAAAAATAAGTTACAAGTCGTTTTTGTAAAGGTAGTCATTTCAGTCGAAAGAACGACGTCTAGATGACCATTTTAGAAAACATACTTCCACTTTGAGTTTAACCATAATTTTTGGATATAGTTTCATATTCATAATAAAAATCATTTTCTCAGAATAACAACTTTTAAATCAAAGTTTATCATAGTTTTTAATTAACTAACCCAAAACAGCCCGCGGTGTTACTACGACGGCGTAAATCCGGTTTTACGGTGTTTTTTGTGTTTCCAGGTTTTAAATCATTAAGTTAGCATATCATATAGATATAGAACATGTGTTTAGTTGATTTTAAAAGTCAAGTTAGAAGGATTAACTTTTGTTTGCGAACAAGTTTAGAATTAACTAAACTATGTTCTAGTGATTACAAGTTTAAACCTTCGAATAAGATAGCTTTATATATATGAATCGAATGATGTTATGAACATCATTACTACCTTAAGTTCCTTGGATAAACGTACTGGAAAAGAGAAAAATGGATCTAGCTTCAACGGATCCTTGGATGGCTCGAAGTTCTTGAAGCAGAATCATGACACGAAAACAAGTTCAAGTAAGATCATCACTTGAAATAAGATTGTTATAGTTATAGAAATTGAACCAAAGTTTGAATATGATTATTACCTTGTATTAGAATTATAACCTACTGTAAGAAACAAAGATTTTTTGAGGTTGGATGATCACCTTACAAGATTGGAAGTGAGCTAGCAAACTTGAAAGTATTCTTGATTTTATGTAACTAGAACTTGTAGAATATATGAAGAACACTTAAAACTTGAAGATAGAACTTGAGAGAGATCAATTAGATGAAGAAAATTGAAGAATGAAAGTGTTTGTAGGTGTTTTTGGTCGTTGGTGTATGGATTAGATATAAAGGATATGTAATTTTGTTTTCATGTAAATAAGTCATGAATGATTACTCATATTTTTGTAATTTTATGAGATATTTCATGCTAGTTGCCAAATGATGGTTCCCACATGTGTTAGGTGACTCACATGGGCTGCTAAGAGCTGATCATTGGAGTGTATATACCAATAGTACATACATCTAAAAGCTGTGTATTGTACGAGTACGAATACGGGTGCATACGAGTAGAATTGTTGATGAAACTGAACGAGGATGTAATTGTAAGAATTTTTGTTAAGTAAAAGTATTTTGATAAGTGTATTGAAGTCTTTCAAAAGTTTATAAATACATATTAAAACACTACATGTATATACATTTTAACTGAGTCGTTAAGTCATCGTTAGTCGTTACATGTAAGTGTTGTTTTGAAACCTTTAGGTTAACGATATTGTTAAATATTGTTAACCCAATGTTTATAATATCAAATGAGATTTTAAATTATTATATTATCATGATATTATCATGTATTAATATCTCTTAATATGATATATATACATTAAATGTGTTTACAACGATAATCGTTACATATATGTCTCATTTAAAAATCATTAAGTTAGTAGTCTTGTTTTTACATATGTAGTTCATTGTTAATATACTTAATGATATGTTTACTTATCATAGTATCATGTTAACTATATATATATATCCATATATATGTCATCATATAGTTTTTACAAGTTTTAACGTTCGTGAATCACCGGTCAACTTGGGTGGTCAATTGTCTATATGAAACATATTTCAATTAATCAAGTCTTAACAAGTTTGATTGCTTAACATGTTGGAAACATTTAATCATGTAAATATCAATCTCAATTAATATATATAAACATGGAAAAGTTCGGGTCACTACAGTACCTACCCGTTAAATAAATTTCGTCCCGAAATTTTAAGCTGTTGAAGGTGTTGACGAATCTTCTGGAAATAGATGCGGGTATTTCTTCTTCATCTGATCTTCAAGCTCCCAGGTGAACTCGGGTCCTCTACGAGCATTCTATCGAACCTTAACAATTGGTATCTTGTTTTGCTTAAGTCTTTTAACCTCACGATCCATTATTTCGACGGGTTCTTCGATGAATTGAAGTTTTTCGTTGATTTGGATTTCATCTAACGGAATAGTGAGATCTTCTTTAGCAAAACATTTCTTCAAATTCGAGACGTGGAAAGTGTTATGTACAGCCGCAAGTTGTTGAGGTAACTCTAGTCGGTAAGCTACTGGTCCGACACGATCAATAATCTTGAATGGTCCAATATACCTTGGATTTAATTTCCCTCGTTTACCAAATCGAACAACGCCTTTCCAAGGTGCAACTTTAAGCATGACCATCTCTCCAATTTCAAATTCTATATCTTTTCTTTTAATGTCAGCGTAGCTCTTTTGTCGACTTTGGGCGGTTTTCAACCGTTGTTGAATTTGGATGATCTTCTCGGTAGTTTCTTGTATAATCTCCGGACCCGTAATCTGTCTATCCCCCACTTCACTCCAACAAATCGGAGACCTGCACTTTCTACCATAAAGTGCTTCAAACGGCGCCATCTCAATGCTTGAATGGTAGCTGTTGTTGTAGGAAAATTCTGCTAATGGTAGATGTCGATCCCAACTGTTTCCGAAATCAATAACACATGCTCGTAGCATGTCTTCAAGCGTTTGTATCGTCCTTTCGCTCTGCCCATCAGTTTGTGGATGATAGGCAGTACTCATGTCTAGACGAGTTCCTAATGCTTGCTGTAATGTCTGCCAGAATCTTGAAATAAATCTGCCATCCCTATCAGAGATAATAGAGATTGGTATTCCATGTCTGGAGATGACTTCCTTCAAATACAGTCGTGCTAACTTCTCCATCTTGTCATCTTCTCTTATTGGCAGGAAGTGTGCTGATTTGGTGAGACGATCAACTATTACCCAAATAGTATCAAAACCACTTGCAGTCCTTGGAAATTTAGTGATGAAATCCATGGTAATGTTTTCCCATTTCCATTCCGGGATTTCAGGTTGTTGAAGTAGACCTGATGGTTTCTGATGCTCAGCTTTGACCTTAGAACACGTCAAACATTCTCCTACGTATTTAGCAACATCGGTTTTCATACCCGGCCACCAAAAATGTTTCTTGAGATCCTTGTACATCTTCCTCGTTCCAGGATGTATTGAGTATCTGGTTTTATGAGCTTCTCTAAGTACCATTTCTCTCATATCTCCAAATTTTGGTACCCAAATCCTTTCAGCCCTATACCGGGTTCCGTCTTCCCGAATATTAAGATGCTTCTCCGATCCTTTGGGTATTTCATCCTTTAAATTTCCCTCTTTTAAAACTCCTTGTTGCGCCTCCTTTATTTGAGTAGTAATGTTATTATGAATCATTATATTCATAGATTTTACTCGAATGGGTTCTCTGTCCTTCCTGCTCAAGGCATCGGCTACCACATTTGCCTTCCCCGGGTGGTAACGAATCTCAAAGTCGTAATCATTCAATAATTCAATCCACCTACGCTGCCTCATATTCAGTTGTTTCTGATTAAATATGTGTTGAAGACTTTTGTGGTCGGTATATATAATACTTTTGACCCCATATAAGTAGTGCCTCCAAGTCTTTAATGCAAAAACAACCACGCCTAATTCCAAATCATGCGTCGTATAATTTTGTTCGTGAATCTTCAATTGTCTAGACGCATAAGCAATCACCTTCGTTCGTTGCATTAATACACAACCGAGACCTTGCTTTGATGCATCACAATAAATCACAAAATCATCATTCCCTTCAGGCAATGACAATATAGGTGCCGTAGTTAGCTTTTTCTTCAATAACTGAAACGCTTTCTCTTGTTCATCATTCCATTCAAATTTCTTCCCTTTATGCGTTAATGCAGTCAAGGGTTTTGCTATTTTGGAAAAGTCTTGGATGAACCTTCTGTAGTAACCAGCTAGTCCTAAAAACTGGCGTATGTGTTTCGGAGTTTTCGGGGTTTCCCACTTTTCAACAGTTTCTATCTTTGCCGGATCCACCTTAATACCTTCTTTGTTCACTATGTGACCGAGGAATTGAACTTCTTCCAACCAAAATGCACACTTTGAAAACTTGGCGTACAATTCTTCCTTCCTCAATACTTCTAACACCTTTCTCAAATGTTCACCGTGTTCTTGGTCATTCTTTGAGTAAATAAGTATGTCATCAATGAAAACAATGACAAACTTGTCAAGGTATGGTCCACACACTCGGTTCATAAGGTCCATGAACACAGCTGGTGCATTAGTTAAACCAAACGGCATGACCATAAACTCGTAATGACCGTAGCGTGTTCTGAAAGCAGTCTTTGGAATATCATCTTCTTTCACCCGCATTTGATGATACCCGGAACGTAAGTCAATCTTTGAATAAACAGACGATCCTTGTAGTTGATCAAATAAGTCATCGATTCTCGATAGTGGGTAGCGGTTCTTGATGGTAAGTTTGTTCAACTCTCGGTAGTCGATACACAACCTGAATGTACCATCTTTCTTCTTGACAAACAAAACAGGAGCTCCCCACGGTGATGTGCTTGGTCGAATGAAACCACGCTCTAAAAGTTCTTGTAATTGGCTTTGTAGTTCTTTCATCTCGCTGGGTGCGAGTCTGTAAGGAGCACGAGCTATTGGTGCAGCTCCTGGTACAAGATCTATTTGAAATTCAACGGATCGATGTGGGGGTAATCCCGGTAATTCTTTCGGAAATACATCAGGAAATTCTTTTGCGACGGGAACATCATTGATGCTCTTTTCTTCAGTTTGTACTTTCTCGACGTGTGCTAGAACAGCATAGCAACCTTTTCTTATTAGTTTTTGTGCCTTCAAATTACTAATAAGATGTAGCTTCGTGTTGCCCTTTTCTCCGTACACCATTAAGGGTTTTCCTTTTTCTCGTATAATGCGAATTGCATTTTTGTAACAAACGATCTCCGCTTTCACTTCTTTCAACCAGTCCATACCGATTATCACATCAAAACTCCCTAACTCTACTGGTATCAAATCAATCTTAAATGTTTCGCTAACCAGTTTAATTTCTCGATTCCGACATATATTATCTGCTGAAATTAATTTACCATTTGCTAATTCGAGTAAAAATTTACTATCCAAAGGCGTCAATGGACAAATTAATTTAGCACAAAAATCTCTACTTATATAGCTTCTATCCGCACCCGAATCAAATAAAACGTAAGCAGATTTATTGTCAATAAGAAACGTACCCGTAACAAGCTCCGGGTCTTCCTGTGCCTCTGCCGCATTAATATTGAAAACTCTTCCACGGCCTTGTCCATTCGTGTTCTCCTGGTTCGGGCAATTTCTAATAATGTGGCCCGGTTTTCCACATTTATAACAAACTACATTGGCATAACTTGCTCCGACACTACTTGCTCCGCCATTACTCGATCCGACACCATTTGTTCCTTTCGTTCTATTAACCCCTGGTCCGTAGACCTCACACTTCGCCGCGCTATGACCATTTCTTTTACACTTGTTGCAAAATTTGGTGCAGAACCCCGAGTGATTCTTTTCACACCTTTGGCATAGCTGCTTCTGATTGTTGTTGTTGTTGCGGTTATTATTGTTGTTGGGATGATTGTTGTAGTAGTTGTTGTTGTTGTTGTTGTTGTTGTTGTTGTTGGGCCGTTTGTTGTAGTTGCGATTGATGTTGCGATTGTTGGGATAATTGTTGCGATTATTGTTGTAATTGCTGTTGTTGTTGTATTGGTGATTCTTATCACCGTTTTCCTCCCACTTTCTTTTAACTTGCTTCACATTGGCCTCTTCAGCAGTCTGTTCTTTAATTCTTTCTTCAATCTGGTTCACGAGTTTGTGAGCCATTCTACATGCCTGTTGTATGGAGGCGGGCTCGTGTGAACTTGTATCTTCTTGGATTCTTTCCGATAATCCTTTCACAAACGCGTCGATCTTCTCTTCCTCATCTTCGAACGCTCCCGGACACAATAGGCACAATTCTGTGAATCTCTTTCGTACATGGTAATATCAAATCCTTGGGTTCGTAACCCTCTAAGTTCTGTCTTGAGCTTATTAACCTCGGTTCTGGGACGGTACTTCTCGTTCATCAAGTGCTTGAATGCTGACCACGGTAGTGCGTACGCATCGTCTTGTCCCACTTGCTCTAGATAGGTATTCCACCATGTTAACGCAGAACCTGTGAAGGTATGCGTAGCGTACTTTACTTTGTCCTCTTCAGTACACTTACTTATGGCAAACACCGATTCGACCTTCTCGGTCCACCGTTTCAATCCGATCGGTCCTTCAGTTCCATCAAATTCCAAAGGTTTGCAGGCAGTGAATTCTTTGTAGGTGCATCCTACACGATTTCCTGTACTGCTAGATCCAAGGTTATTGTTGGTATGTAGCGCAGCCTGTACTGCGGCTATGTTTGAAGCTAGAAAAGTACGGAATTCCTCTTCATTCATATTCACGGTGTGTCGAGTAGTCGGTGCCATTTCCTTCAAAATAGTTAAATGGAACAAGTTAATCATACATAATATTAAGAGTAGTTAATAGTATTTCGTAGCATAATATGAACTCATTTATAAAAGCTTTTTCTTCATATTAGCGTTTTATAAGTTTAAATTCGGGTAGTACCTACCCGTTAAGTTCATACTTAGTAGCTAATATACAATTCAACTACTACAATTCTATATGAAAAACTGATTATAATAATATTTCGCGTTCAAACTTTTACACAATATTTTACAAACTTACAATACCGCTTATTTTACATATAGCATGAAATATAGCACACAATAAATTTGATACAAGATGGTTGTGAAGATAATTCTAGCTAGTACACAAGTCGTTCAGCAAAGGCAATAAAGACACGTAATTCATACGTCCAGAAACAAGTCATGCATTCTGGTTTTACTAGGATTACTTCCCATCCTTGGTCTTGTGGAACATAACCGTTATGGCCGTTGATAAGACAGCGTGTTGTAACGTCGTCAAAGGGACGAGGGTTACGTAATGTCCAACAGTCCCGTAACAATCTAAAAACCTCATTTCTTACCCCAATTACCGACTCCGTCACTTGTGGGAACGTTTTGTTTAATAGTTGTAGCCCGATGTTCTTGTTCTCACTTTGGTGAGAAGCGAACATTACTAGTCCGTAAGCATAACATGCTTCTTTATGTTGCATGTTAGCCGCTTTTTCTAAATCACGAAGTCCAATATTCGGATATATTGAGTCAAAATAATTTCTTAACCCATTGCGTAAAATAGCATTTGGGTTCCCCGCAATATATGCGTCAAAGTAAACACATCGTAACTTATGGATTTCCCAATGTGATATCCCCCATCTTTCGAACGAAAGCCTTTTATAAACCAAGGCATTCTTGGAACGTTCTTCGAATGTCTTACAAACTGATCTCGCCTTAAGTAGTTGTGCTGAAGAATTCTGACCGACTCTAGACACGATTTCATCAATCATGTCTCCGGGTAGGTCTCTTAAAATATTGGGTTGTCTATCCATTTTGTGTTTTTATACTGTAAAATAGACAAGAGTTAGATTCATAAAAAAAAATACTTATTAATACAAGCAATATTTACATATATCATAAAGCATAAGCACACTATATTACATATATTACACCACACGAATACAACTATCTTATTCCGACTCGCTTGTTTCTTCTTCTTCGGTTTTGGTTCGTTTTGCCAAGTTTCTAGGGATATATGATGTTCCCCTAATACGAGCCGTAATTTTCCACATTGGTTTAGAAAAACCTGGTGGTTTAGACGTTCCCGGGTCATTGTTACAACTTAAGGACTTCGGGGGTTGACGATACATATAAAGTTCATCAGGGTTGGAATTAGATTTCTCTATTTTTATGCCCTTTCCCTTATTATTTTCTTTTGCCTTTTTAAATTCAGTTGGGGTAATTTCTATAACATCATCGGAATTCTCGTCGGAATCCGATTCATCGGAGAATTGGTAATCCTCCCAATATTTTGCTTCCTTGGCGGAAACACCATTGACCATAATTAACCTTGGTCGGTTGGTTGAGGATTTTCTTTTACTTAACCGTTTTATTTCTTCATCAGGTTCCGATTCTTCTTCCGGTTCCGACTCTTCTTCCGGTTCCTCTTCGGGAACTTGTGAATCAGTCCACGAATCATTCCAATTTACATTTGACTCTTCATTATTATTAGGTGAGTCAATGGGACTTGTTCTAGAGGTAGACATCTATCACATAATATCAAACGAGTTAAGAGATTAATATATCACATAATATTCACATGTTAAAAATATATAGTTTCCAACAAAATTTGTTAAGCAATCATTTTTCAAGTAAACACGGTCGAAGTCCAGACTCACTAATGCATCCTAACGAACTCGATAAGACACACTAATGCAAATTTCTGGTTCTCTAAGACCAACGCTCGGATACCAACTGAAATGTCCCGTTCTTATTGATTAAAAACGTTCCATATTAATTGATTTCGTTGCGAGGTTTTGACCTCTATATGAGACGTTTTTCAAAGACTGCATTCATTTTTAAAACAAACCATAACCTTTATTTCATAGATAAAGGTTTTAAAAAGCTTTACGTAGATTATCAAATAATGATAATCTAAAATATCCTGTTTACACACGACCATTACATAATGGTTTACAATACAAATATGTTACAACAAAATAAGTTTCTTGAATGCAGTTTTTACACAATATCATACAAGCATGGACTCCAAATCTCGTCCTTATTTAAGTATGCGACAGCGGAAGCTCTTAATAATCACCTGAGAATAAACAAGCTTAAAACGTCAACAAAAATGTTGGTGAGTTATAGGTTTAACCTATATATATCAAATCATAATAATAGACCACAAGATTTCATATTTCAATACACATCCCATACATAGAGATAAAAATCATTCATATGGTGAACACCTGGTAACCGACATTAACAAGATGCATATATAAGAATATCCCCATCATTCCGGGACACCCTTCGGATATGATATAAATTTCGAAGTACTAAAGCATCCGGTACTTTGGATGGGGTTTGTTAAGCCCAATAGATCTATCTTTAGGATTCGCGTCAATTAGGGTGTCTGTTCCCTAATTCTTAGATTACCAGACTTAATAAAAAGGGGCATATTCGATTTCGATAATTCAACCATAGAATGTAGTTTCACGTACTTGTGTCTATTTTGTAAATCATTTATAAAACCTGCATGTATTCTCATCCCAAAAATATTAGATTTTAAAAGTGGGACTATAACTCACTTTCACAGATTTTTACTTCGTCGGGAAGTAAGACTTGGCCACTGGTTGATTCACGAACCTATAACAATATATACATGTATATCAAAGTATGTTCAAAATATATTTACAACACTTTTAATATATTTTGATGTTTTAAGTTTATTAAGTCAGCTGTCCTCGTTAGTAACCTACAACTAGTTGTCCACAGTTAGATGTACAGAAATAAATCGATAAATATTATCTTGAATCAATCCACGACCCAGTGTATACGTATCTCAGTATTGATCACAACTCAAACTATATATATTTTGGAATCAACCTCAACCCTGTATAGCTAACTCCAACATTCACATATAGAGTGTCTATGGTTGTTCCGAAATATATATAGATGTGTCGACATGATAGGTCGAAACATTGTATACGTGTCTATGGTATCTCAAGATTACATAATATACAATACAAGTTGATTAAGTTATGGTTGGAATAGATTTGTTACCAATTTTCACGTAGCTAAAATGAGAAAAATTATCCAATCTTGTTTTACCCATAACTTCTTCATTTTAAATCCGTTTTGAGTGAATCAAATTGCTATGGTTTCATATTGAACTCTATTTTATGAATCTAAACAGAAAAATTATAGGTTTATAGTCAGAAAAATAAGTTACAAGTCGTTTTTGTAAAGGTAGTCATTTCAGTCGAAAGAACGACGTCTAGATGACCATTTTAGAAAACATACTTCCACTTTGAGTTTAACCATAATTTTTGGATATAGTTTCATATTCATAATAAAAATCATTTTCTCAGAATAACAACTTTTAAATCAAAGTTTATCATAGTTTTTAATTAACTAACCCAAAACAGCCCGCGGTGTTACTACGACGGCGTAAATCCGGTTTTACGGTGTTTTTTGTGTTTCCAGGTTTTAAATCATTAAGTTAGCATATCATATAGATATAGAACATGTGTTTAGTTGATTTTAAAAGTCAAGTTAGAAGGATTAACTTTTGTTTGCGAACAAGTTTAGAATTAACTAAACTATGTTCTAGTGATTACAAGTTTAAACCTTCGAATAAGATAGCTTTATATATATGAATCGAATGATGTTATGAACATCATTACTACCTTAAGTTCCTTGGATAAACGTACTGGAAAAGAGAAAAATGGATCTAGCTTCAACGGATCCTTGGATGGCTCGAAGTTCTTGAAGCAGAATCATGACACGAAAACAAGTTCAAGTAAGATCATCACTTGAAATAAGATTGTTATAGTTATAGAAATTGAACCAAAGTTTGAATATGATTATTACCTTGTATTAGAATTATAACCTACTGTAAGAAACAAAGATTTCTTGAGGTTGGATGATCACCTTACAAGATTGGAAGTGAGCTAGCAAACTTGAAAGTATTCTTGATTTTATGTAACTAGAACTTGTAGAATATATGAAGAACACTTAAAACTTGAAGATAGAACTTGAGAGAGATCAATTAGATGAAGAAAATTGAAGAATGAAAGTGTTTGTAGGTGTTTTTGGTCGTTGGTGTATGGATTAGATATAAAGGATATGTAATTTTGTTTTCATGTAAATAAGTCATGAATGATTACTCATATTTTTGTAATTTTATGAGATATTTCATGCTAGTTGCCAAATGATGGTTCCCACATGTGTTAGGTGACTCACATGGGCTGCTAAGAGCTGATCATTGGAGTGTATATACCAATAGTACATACATCTAAAAGCTGTGTATTGTACGAGTACGAATACGGGTGCATACGAGTAGAATTGTTGATGAAACTGAACGAGGATGTAATTGTAAGAATTTTTGTTAAGTAAAAGTATTTTGATAAGTGTATTGAAGTCTTTCAAAAGTGTATAAATACATATTAAAACACTACATGTATATACATTTTAACTGAGTCGTTAAGTCATCGTTAGTCGTTACATGTAAGTGTTGTTTTGAAACCTTTAGGTTAACGATATTGTTAAATATTGTTAACCCAATGTTTATAATATCAAATGAGATTTTAAATTATTATATTATCATGATATTATCATGTATTAATATCTCTTAATATGATATATATACATTAAATGTGTTTACAACGATAATCGTTACATATATGTCTCATTTAAAAATCATTAAGTTAGTAGTCTTGTTTTTACATATGTAGTTCATTGTTAATATACTTAATGATATGTTTACTTATCATAGTATCATGTTAACTATATATATATATCCATATATATGTCATCATATAGTTTTTACAAGTTTTAACGTTCGTGAATCACCGGTCAACTTGGGTGGTCAATTGTCTATATGAAACATATTTCAATTAATCAAGTCTTAAAAAGTTTGATTGCTTAACATGTTGGAAACATTTAATCATGTAAATATCAATCTCAATTAATATATATAAACATGGAAAAGTTCGGGTCACTACAAGGTTAACCTCAACGGCAACACCAACAACAACAGCACTGCAAGCAACGCTAACAATGTTAATGGTGGTAAGAACTGTTATGGTTGTGGACAGCCGGGTCATTTCAAGAAGGACTGTCCTAAGAACAATAATGGGAATGCTCGAGGAAGGGCGTTCAACATCAATTCTGCGGAAGCTCGTGATGATCCAAAGCTAGTCACGGGTACGTTTTCATTTAATGATTAACTTGTTTATTTTTGTTTGATACTTGCGCTGATAGAAGTTTTATATCAAAGGATATTTGTCACAATGTTAAGAAACCTGTTTCTTCCTTAGATAACGTGTATTCCATAGAACTAGGGAATGGTAACTTGATGAGAGCTGATAAGATTTATCGTGATTGTACTTTGACGTTAGAAAGTAAGCCTTTTAGCATTGATGTGATACCTATTAAACTGGGAAGTTTTGACCTTGTGGTTGGAATGGACTGATTAGCTGGTAACAAAGCAGAGATGGTCTGTGACCTAAAGGCTATTCGTATTCCTATTGCTGATGGTAAACCTATGATGATTTATGGTGAAAAGAATGGCTCACAATTACATCTCATTAACTGCTTGAAAGTCCAAAAGTATGTGAGAAAGGGATGTATCGCGTTCTTGGCTCATGTAAGCCAAATTGTACCAGAAGAAAGGAGACCAGAAGACGTTCCTATAGTTAAGGAATTTCTTGAAGTTTTTCCGGAGGAATTACCTGGTCTCCCACCGCATCGAGAAATTGAGTTTCAGATAGACTTAGTGCCAGGAGCGGCACCGGTGGCTCGCACACCGTACAGACATGCACCCCCAGAACTTCAAGAGTTGTCTAGTTAATTGCAAGAGTTGTTAGACAAGGGATTTATTCGACCGAGTTCTTTGCCTTGGGGAGCTCCGGTCCTTTTTGTTAAGAAGAAGGATGGGTCGATGAGATTGTGTATCGACTACAGAGAATTGAACAAGCTAACAATCAAGAATCGGTATCCGCTACCGATGATTGATGATTTATTTGATCAGTTGCAGGGATCCAGCTGTTATTCGAAGATCGATTTGAGATCCGGGTATCATCAATTGAGATTCAAAGAATCTGATGTCCCGAAGACAGCGTTTAGAACACGTTATGGACATTATGAGTTTACAGTGATGTCGTTTAGTTTGACGAACGCACCAGCAGTGTTCATGGAACTCATGAACTGTGTGTGTAAGCCATACCTAGATAAATTCGTCATTGTGTTCATTGATGATATATTGGTGTACTCCAAGAACAGAGAAGAGCACGAACAGCATCTACGCTCGATATTGACTATGCTTAGAGAAGAGCAGTTGTATGCAAAGTTCTCTAAGTGTGACTTTTGGTTACCAGAAGTACAATTTCTTGGCCATGTTGTCGGGGCCAAGGGAATACAGGTCGATCCAGCAAAGATTGAGTCGGTTAAGAATTGGGAAACTCCAAAGACGCCAACGTAGATTAGGCAATTTTTGGGTCTAGCTGGTTACTACCGGAGATTCATTAAAGGATTCTCTAAGATCGCCCGACCATTAACCGCATTGACTCATAAGGGCAAGAAGTTTGAGTGGTCAGAACCGTAAGAGACTGCATTTTAGTTGTTGAAGGAGAAGTTAACAACTGCACCAGTATTGTCTCTACCCGAGGGAAGTGAAGATTTTGTTGTTTATTGTGATGCCTCACGTCAAGGAATGGGTTGCGTGCTTATGCAACGAAACAAGGTTATTGCTAATGGATCGCGTCAGTTAAAGATTCAAGAGCAAAACTACACTACGCATGACCTTGAGTTAGGAGCTGTTGTCTTTGCACTTAAAATGTGGAGACACTACCTGTTTGGAACTAAGTTCACTATCTTCACCGACCATAAGAGTTTACAGTACATATTCGATCAGAAGCAGCTTAACATGAGACAACGACATTGGATAGAACTACTTAACGATTATAACTGCGAACTTCAATACCATCCGGGCAAGGCGAATGTTGTGGTAGATGCTTTAAGCAGAAAAGAAGGAGAGAGACCTCTTAGGGTTAAAGCGCTTAACATAGTTGTCCGTACAAATCTCACATCACAAATCCGCGAAGCACAACAATAAGCCATGAAATAGGAGAATGTTGATGTTGAATTTCTCAAAGGGATGGATAAGAAGTTTGACATCAAGGAGGATGGAACACGGTACTTTGCTAACCGAATTTGGGTACCAAAGTTTGGTGGATTGAGAGAACTGGTGTTGGAGGAAGCACACAAGTCGAGATACTCAATTCATCCGGGATCAGATAAGATGTACCAAGATTTGAAGGCATTTTATTGGTGGCCGAACTTGAAAGCTGACATTGCCACTTATGTCGGGAAATGCTTGACTTGCGCCAAAGTCAAGGATGAGCATCAGAAGCCATCAGGATTACTGATTCAACCAGAGATTCCCCAGTGGAAGTGGGAAGGAATTTCCATGGACTTCATTACGAAACTGCCGAGAATGGTGGGAGGTCACGATACTATTTGGGTTATCGTGGATCATCTCACTAAGTCCGCACACTTCTTACCGATAAGGAAAACTGATAAGATGGAGAAGTTGGCTCAGATTTACATTAAAGAAGTCGTCTCTAGGCATGGAGTGCCTATATCTATTATATCTGACCGCGATAGCAGATTTACTTCCAGGTTTTGGCAATCATTGCAGAAAGCAATGGGGACTCGTTTAGATATGAGTACTGAAATGACCCGTTCATATACATTATAAACGATTCACAATAGTTGATTACATTGCGAGGTATTTGACCTCTATATGATACATTTTACAAACATTGCATTCGTTTTTAAAAGACAAAATTTTTTTACATCGAAAATTGACAGGCATGCATACCATTTCATAATATCCACTATCCAACTATAAATTGATTTAATAATAATCTTTGATGAACTCAATGACTCGAATGCAACGTTCTTCGAAATATGCTATGAAAGACTCCAAGTAATATCTTTAAAATGAGCAAATGCACAGCGAAAGATTTCTTTAACACCTGAGAATAAACATGCTTTAAAGTGTCAACCAAAAGGTTGGTGAGTTCATTAGTTTATCATAATCATTTATTTCCATCATTTTAATAGACCACAAGAATTTCATTTCCAGTTCTCATAAATATACGTCTCATGCATAGAGACAAAAATAATCATTCATATGGTGAACACCTGGTAACCGACATTAACTAGATACATATAAGAATATCCCCTATCATTCCGGGATCCTCCTTCGGACATGATATAAATTTCGAAGTACTAAAGCATCCGGTACTTTGGATGGGGTTTGTTAGGCCCAATAGATCTATCTTTAGGATTCGCGTCAATTAGGGTGTCTGTTCCCTAATTCTTAGATTACCAGACTTTAATAAAAAGGGGCATATTCGATTTCGATAATTTAACCATAGAATGTAGTTTCAATTACTTGTGTCTATTTTGTCAAACATAAAAGCGCATGTATTCTCAGTCCCAAAAATATAAAGGGTAAAAAGGCAAATGAAACTCACCATACTGTATTTCGTAGTAAAAATACATATAACGTCATTGAACAAGTGCAAGGTTGGCCTCGGATTCACGAACCTAAATTAATTATATATAATTATGTGTTGGTCAATATTTGTCTAACAAATTAGGCCAAGTTATAGTGTACCACAATCCTAATGCTCGAGACTAATATGCAAAAGTCAACAAAAGTAAATTTGACTCAAAATAATTTCCAAAAATCTATACATGATTAATATATAGTTTAAATATCGTCGTTTTATATTTTTAAATATTTTTAAAAGATTTATTAGAGTAAATAATATAATTTATTTATTAATAAATAAAATTTTATATTAAATTTATATAATATAATATACTTTTATATATATTAAGTAATAAAATTTATAGGGTTCATTTAATATCATAAAGATAATATGATAGGTATTATTAAAGTAAGTTATTACACGTAGTAAAATATGTTTGTATCACATATTTATTTGATAAAATAATATCTATAATGATAGTAAGTAAAAGTTGTATTATTTTGTAATAATAATTATTATTATTATAAAAATATCAATATTTATAATTACTAAGATGACATTATGATAAAACGATAATTCTAATTATGATAACTTTAATATTTACGATAATTTTTAATATTATCTTTAAAATATTAATTCTATTTAAAATAATAATAATGATATTTTATAGTAACAATGACATTTCTATTAAAATGATAATTTTTATTAAAATGATAGTTTTAATACTAACGATATTTTTAATAATAATAGTAATGATAAAAATAATAAGAACGATAATTTTATCTAAATCAATATCTTATAATATTTTAATTTCATCATGATACTCTTACTCATTATTTCCTAATCGTTTCGTTTAATAGCTTTTAATCGTCTTTTATATCGTGTTCATAATAATGATAATAATAGTAATCAAAATAATTAGGTGTTACAAATATTTGTTTTAATTACACTAATATTAATAATGATAGTTACTATAACATTTTTTAACGATAATACTAATAATTATCTTAATGATAATATAGTAATAATAATAATAACAATGACAATATCCATTTTTAAATAATGATATATATATTAATAATGATAATACTAATAATAATAATAATAATAATAATAATAATAATAATAATAATAATAATAATAATAATAATAATAATAATAATAATAATAATAATAATAATAATAATAATAATAATAATAATAATTGGATAATAATAATAATAATACTAATTATAACTTTAACGATAATAACGATAGTAATAATAAAAAAATAACAATTTTTAATGATAAATCCCTTTTATTGATAAAGATAATAATAATGATAATAATAAGATAAAACTAGAACGACGATAATAATAATCATTTTTAATAAAAATATAGAAAATTCAATTGATTATAACTTCTATTCCGTTCATCGAAACCATTCGATATCTAAAGGAAAAGTCCTTAATTTTTCGCTAGCTTTCCAAGGACATGCATATCTTATACCTTATCTCAACCGCAAGTGTAACTAATTCAATATTCAACCTAACCTGTCTAAGGGCAATATCAAAAGTACAAGCATGCATAATCCTAAATACTCGAGCACTAGTCAGGGATACACTATTAGTATGTCAAAGTTAAATTATGAGTACTCACGTATCAATATTGAGATTCAATATTGCAGGAAAGGTACGTAGACGTAACGGAAATGATAAACACTATATTGACCTCACGAGCATACCCATGAACCATACTCAATCACCTCCATAGCTATTGATAATGCTAAAAACGAACATATATTTCATAGCATTATTCCTCAAGAAAGACAAGCTTTTAGTTGCAATTGTTCTATTTACAAGTGATATTCGTTTAAATAATAAAAGGTGAAGACAAAAGACAGATTCGACGAATTGAAGACGCAAACGACCAAAAAGCTCAAAAGTACAAAAGACAATCAAAAAGGTTCCAATTATTGATAAGAAACGTCTCGAAATTACAAAAGTAAAAAATTCAAAACGCAAAGTACAAGATATTAAATTGTACGCAAGGACGTTCGAAAATCCGGAACCGGGACCAGAGTCAACTCTCAACGCTCGACGCAACGGACTAAAAATTACAAGTTAACTATGTATATAAATATAATATAATATATAATTAATTATATTAATTATATATATATTATATTTATAAATAAAAACCGTCGGCAGAGAAAGACTCCAAAGTGTGAGCTGGAATTTCAAACTCCGCGACTCGCGGAGTTTGAAGGCCAAAATGGCCGCGAGTCGCGGAGCCCCCAGTTTTAAAACTCCCTATAAAGCAAACCGAATTCTGATCATTTTCATCCATCTTTTTCTTCTTCTTCTCATACGTAAAATATATATATATATTTATAATTTATATTTTAATTTTAATTATAATTCTAATAATAAGGGTATGTTAGCGAATATTGTAAGGGTGTAAGTCGAAATTCTGTCCGTGTAACGCTACGCTATTTTTAATCATTGTAAGTTATGTTCAACCTTTTTATATTAATGTCTCGTAGCTAAGTTATTATTATGCTTATTTAAAACGAAGTAATCATGATGTTGGGCTAATTACTAAAATTGGGTAATTGGGCTTTGTACCATAATTGGGGTTTGGACAAAAGAACGACACTTGTGGAAATTAGACTATGGGCTATTAATGGGCTTTATATTTGTTTAACTAAATGAAAGTTTGTTAATGTTAATATAAAGATTTACAATTGGGCGTCCCTATAAATTACCATATACACTCGATCGGACACGATGGGCGGGGTATTTATATGTACGAATAATCGTTCATTTAACCGGACACGGGAATGGATTAATAGCCACTAGAATAATTAAAACAGGGGTGAAATTACATTCAAGGGTAATTGGTGTAATTGCTAACAAAGTAGTAAAACCTTGGTTTACACGCAGTTGATAACCTGGTGTATTCATTAAACAAAGTATTAAAACCTTGTTACAATTCGAATCCCCAATTAGTTGGAATATTTAACTTCGGGTATAAGGATAATTTGACGAGGACACTCGCACTTTATATTTATGACTGATGGACTGTTATGGACAAAAACCAGACGGACATATTAAATAATCCAGGACAAAGGACAATTAACCCATGGGCATAAAACTAAAATCAACACGTCAAACATCATGATTACGGAAGTTTAAATAAGCATAATTCTTTTATTTCATATTTAATTTCCTTTACTTTATATTTAATTGCACTTCTAATTATCGCATTTTTATTGTTATTATATTTAATTGCACTTTTAATTATCGTACTTTTTAATTATCGCAAGTTTATTTTATCGCACTTTTATTATTCGTAATCTCATTTATCGTTATTTACTTCACGCTTTAAATTAAGTCTTTTATTTATTTAATATTTTACATTTGGTTTTAACTGCGACTAAAGTTTTAAAATCGACAAACCGGTCATTAAACGGTAAAAACCCCCCTTTATAATAATAATATTACTTATATATATATATATATTTGTATTTTTATAAAAGTAAACTAATATAGCGTTGAGCTTTGTTTAAAAAAGATTCCCTGTGGAACGAACCGGACTTACTAAAAACTACACTACTGTACGATTAGGTACACTTCCTATAAGTGTTGTAGCAAGGTTTAAGTATATCCATTCTATAAATAAATATCTTGTGTAAAATTGTATCGTATTTAATAGTTTTTCCTAGTAAAATATAAACTATTTCGTATACCTTAGTGATAGTGCTCCAAATGAACATATATTTAGTAGCAATATCGTTCCAATATGTAAAGTTTTTAAATGTAATTTCCTTATTTTTAGTTGTAATAGTTAAATAAATAAGTGCGAAGACGAAAGACGCAAATCGCTCGAAAATGAAGATTTAAAGACAAAAACGAAGATTTGAAAGACCAAAACGTCCAAAAAGCTCAAATGTACAAGATACAATTCAAAAGGTTCAATTTATTGATGAAGAACGTCTAAAAATGACAAGAGTACAAGTTACAAAACGCAAAGTACAAGATATAAAATTATACGAAAGGACGTTCGAAAATCCGGAACTAGGACATGAACCAACTCTCAACGCTCGACGCAACGGTGTAAAAATTACGAGTCAACTATGCACAAGAATAAAATATAATATTTAAATAAATCATAATAAGAATAATATTAAATAATAAAAAGTTGTTAATTGAGCATAGTTCAGGGGTCGTAAATGAAAATTCAATTTACAATTTAGCTTATAAAAGGAACGATTGTGTAACGATGAGAGGGAGGAGAATTTTTCTCCGATCTTTTTTTTCTTCGATCAATTATCAATATCAATTATCAATATCTATATTCTATATCTCTATCATAATGTTAATGTAATAAGATATAACAATAATCTTAATTTTAAGTTTAAATTATGATAATAATAAGATTTATGATAGAGATCATTTGAGTGTGTAAGTCGAAATTCTGTCCGTGTAACGCTACGCTATTTTTAATCATTGTAAGTTATGTTCAACCTTTTTACATTAATGTCTCGTAGCTAAGTCGTTATTATGCTTATTTAAAATGAAGTACTCATGATGTTGGGCTAATTACTAAAATTGGGTAATTGGGCTTTGTACCATAATTAAGGTTTGGGCAAAAGACCGACACTTGTGGAAATTGGACTATTGACTATTAATAGATGGGGGGTATTGTCTAATTGAGTGACAACTCATTGGAGTCTGTCGAACCTATCTTCAAATTAATTATCCTAATAATTAATAATGATTATGGTTGTCCTATTTAGTGACGTTCATATGGAATCTGTTATAATCATTTAATTAATCAATTGGGTTGGGTAATTGATTATTCATTCTGATCAAGTGGATGAATTAATATTCATAAACTAATTAAAACAGGGGTGGATTACATACAGTGATAACTGGTGTAATTATTGACAGAAGTGATAACTGCGTCACAGTTTAAATCCTTAATTAGTTGGAATATTTGACTTCGGGTATAAGGGTAATTTGACGAGGATACTCGCACTTTATATTTATGACCGATGGACTATTATGGACAAAAACCAGATAGACGTATCAAATAAACCAGGACAAAGGACAATTAACCCATGGTAATAAATTAAAATCAACACGTCAAACATCATGATTACGGAAGTTTAAATAAGCATAATTCTTTTATTATATTTCTCATCGTATCTTTATTTACTGTCATTTTATTACTCGCAATTTTATTTTCTGTCATTTTATTTATCGCAATTTATTTTACGCACTTTAATTTTTGTCATTTATTTTTACGTTTAAAATCGACAAACCGGTCATTAAACGGTAAAACCCCCATTTTATAATAATACTACTACTTATTTATATATATATTTTTACAAATAAACTTAATAATATAGCGTTAACTTCACCAGCTCCCTGTGGAACGAACCGGACTTACTAAAAACTACACTACTCTACGATTAGGTACACTGCCTATAGTGTTGTAGCAAGGTTTAGGTATATCCCATCCGTAAATTAATAAAACTTGTGTCATATTTTGTAGTATTTTGTATTAAAAATAATACTATTTCGTACCCTCACGCTACATCATCAAGTTTTTGGCGCCGCTGCCGGGGAGCGCTAAAACGCTATATTTTTAATTATAATAATATTGAAATAAAATATAATAATATAATAATATTGAAATAGAATATAATAATATAATAATATTGAAATAGAATATAATAATATAAAAATATTTAAGAATAAAAATTTACGTAAATTTTAAAAAAAAAAGTCGTATTTATTAAATACTTCAGGGGTATATTATGTAACTTATAATTAATAATTGCTATCATGTCGCTTTCATGTGAATAGTAAATTAATTAATTAATTTCATTTACTATTCATGAATAGTAAATGAATTAAAAAAAAAAAAAAAAAAGTTTTAAAAAAAATTATAATTATAAAAAAATTATTAATTTGTAAAAAAAAAAATCGTTTTTAAAAAAAAAAAAAAAAAAAAAAAATTCGTTTTTTAAAAAAAAAAAAAAAAAAAAAAAAAAAAAAAAATTTGTGTAAAAAAAAAAAAAAAAAAATCGTTTTTTTTAAAAGAAAAAAAAAAAAATCGTTTTTAAAAAAAAAAAAAATTTGTAAAAAAAAATAAAAATCGTTTTTTTTTTAAAAAATTTTTTTAAAAAAAAAAAAAAAAAAAAAAAAAAAAAAAAAAACGTAAAAAAAAAAAAAAAAAAAAAAAAAAAAAAAAAAAAAAAACATAAAAAAAAAAAAAAAAAAAAAAACGTAAAAAAAAAAAAAAAAAAATTACTAAAAAAAATATATATATTTTTAAAATTTTGTCTATAAAAAAAAAATGTTTTTTTTAGTTTTATTACCTTTAGATTTTTAGACTATAGTCGCAACTTTTAGTATTAAGTTTAGTTTTGCCATAGTTATTTTTACTTCTAGAATTTTTAGGCTTTGCCGTAAAATCCCTTAAGTGCTTATTCCTTAGACTAAGTTTTAGGTGCTTTAGAATTTTACGACGCCGTATTTCGCACTACTTTCTTATTTTTATTTTTCGACGCCTATTTTTCGACCTTTTATTTTTCGACATTTTTCGACGCGCAATCTATTTCTTTCTTATTTCTCGCCATTCTAGTTTTTAGGACTTAGAATTTTTTTCTACTTCTTCTCTAAATTTCTTAAAATTACGAAAATTTATTTTAAGTGGTTAAATTGATAGACATCAAAATTTTCTGGTTCGTAGTAATAGTTGGATTTGTATGTGGACCGGGTTATTGGAGCCAAACAGTCCTCAATTATATTGAGACCAAACGAATCCTGCCCCTCTGCTGCATCTTTTGGCTATTCGAAACGTGGGCAAAATCAGAAAAGTCTATTAATTGGATAACTTATTATAATTTTTCTTTCCTTTTTAAAAACTAATAGGATATTCAGTGAATGCACCGAGCAAAACGTTCACCACCTTTCATACGTTCACCACCTGTAACTCGATCAAGACATCTAGCAAATATTGTCGCCGTTGATTTTTCTTTAGAATCGTCATCTAGTCGAACAAGAACTCCAACTCAAATTTCCGATAATCCATCTTTTGAACCCGACTTCACAATTAAGAACCCGGAGCATATTCAAGGACAATTCCAAGATCCTGAACCACTAATTATTCCTCCTGAACCACAAACCGTTAAATCAGAGTCCTCTAGTGATTCGTATTCAACAAATTCAATTATGGAAGTAACGGAACCTCTAAGTATGGAAGATCGAATGAGAGCCACACGCACGGGCCAAGGTCACGCCATTATTAAGCCAGAAGTTAATGCGTCAGATTATGAAATCAAAGGACAAATTCTACACATGGTAACTAACCAATGCCAATATAGTGGTACGCCGAATGAAGACCCAAACGAACACCTTCGTACGTTTAAAAGAATTTGTACACTATTCAAAATCCGAGAAATGGAAGATGAGCAGATCTATCTCATGTTGTTTCCCTGGACTTTAAAGGGAGAAGCCAAAGATTGGTTAGAATCGTTACCTGAAGGGGCGATTGACACATGGGATGTTTTAGTTGAGAAATTTCTTAAAAGATTCTTTCCGGCATCTAAAGCCGTGAGACTTCAAGGAGAAATTGTTACGTTCGCGCAAAATCCAAATGAAACATTATATGAGGCGTGGACAAGATTCGGAAGGATGTTGAGAGGATGTCCTCAACACGGATTAGATACTTTTCAAATAGTACAAATCTTCTATAAAGGCGTAGACATCGCCACACGAAAAGACATCGACATAACCGCTGGTGGATCCATTATGAAGAAAACCGCAACTGAAGCTTACAAGATCATTGATAGCACAGCCTCCCACTCACATGAGTGGCATCAAGAAAAAGATATCTTTCGATCATCTAAAGTGGCTAGAGCCGATTCTAGCCATGACTTTGATTCCGTTTCCGCAAAAATAGATGCTTTCGAAAGACGAATGGAAAAGATGAATAAAGATATTCACGCAATACGAATCAGTTGTGAGCAATGCGGTGGACCACACTTATTGAAAGATTGTCACATTGAACCAACGATGGAACAACGAGAGAATGTTTCCTATATGAACCAAAGGCCGGGAAATAATTATCAAAATAATTATCAACCGCCAAGGCTAAACTTAAATCGAAATCAAAACATTCTTTACAATCCAAAAGGACCCGAAAATAACTGGTATAACCAACAAGGTCCGAATAACCAACCAACTCAAAACAACACTTTCAATCAACAAAGACCTAGCTTGTATAAACCACCACAACAACCCGAAGAGAAAAAGCCAAATCTAGAAGAAATGATGGCAAAGCTGATTGAATCTCAAACACAATTCATTACATCTCAAACCCAAACGAACGAGAGGTTTGATCAGTCATTAAGAACTCAACAAGCTTCCATTTTGAATCTAGAAAAACACGTAGGTACTCTTGCTAGCATGATGAGTGAGAGGGAACAAGGAAAGCTACCGAGTAATACTGAAGTAAATCCTCGGAATGAGAATGTTAATATGGTTTCAACGAATTCTGAAAAACCAGCATCAGAAGATGGGAAGGTTTTAGATGAGAGTAACAATGAAGAAGTTACACCACCACCACCCGAGTATGTAAAGCCAGTGGTGGCACCATACAAACCACCCATCCCGTTTCCAAGAAAAGGAGTTGAGTATGAGCAAGTGATAGGTAATAAAGATTGTGATACCTCTGGAAAGAAGAAGAAGAAAAAGAATAAGAAAGTGCAAGAAACAAAAGCCGTAAATATAAACCCGGTGAAGACAGTTCCACCAAAACCTCCACCTAGGGTAGGTGATCCGGGTGAATTTATTGTTCCTTGTCTACTTAGTGATTGTGTCATGTATGATGCACTAGCAGATTTAGGTGCGAGTGTAAGTGTTATGCCTCTTTCATTATATAAAAGATTAGGTGTAGGTAAGTTAAGTCCAACGGATATGAGTATTCGACTCTTTGATCAAACCATTAAACACCCAGTTGGAATTGCTGACAACCTACCCGTTCAAGTAGGCAATTTAACCTTTCTAGTCGAATTTATTGTCATTGACATAGAAGAGGACCCAAACGTTCCTCTAATTTTAGGTCGACCATTCTTTGCGTCCACCGGGGCGTTATTTGATGTAGGAAATGGAAGAATGACACTTAAAAGTGGTAACAAATCAATCACCTTTATGATTCGAAAGTCTAAATCTCCACCAACTAAAACCGTTGAACCAGTAAAAACGATTGGTAATAACCATGTTGTTTTACCAACTCCAACGGTAGTGCTTAGCAATAATAAAACGCCTAAGTGTGGGGAAAATGAAGTAAAACCTAATGATGACTTGATAATAAAGAACCCCGTTGTTGATACGAAATTAAATGACCCCGTTATTAACAGTTCAATGAAGAAACTTTTTAAACGGGCTATCGATGCTAGAAGTAAGGGGAACTTTAAGTTATGTAACCGGTTAGTATCCAATCTGTCGCCTAAAGAAAAGGCGAAACTAGTTGAATTTTGGGATATTACGGAAGAAGCCGGGCACTGGCTTAAAGAAAAAGTCACAGATAGGCAAGTTGATTATGGACCAAAAGAAATTGACGATGAAGTTAATCACAATTTCGACACCACAGCTACCTAAGTGTGGGGAGATTCAAATGTTCTAAGAAAATGTTATCTAGAGTTAGTTGTTCTGTTCTCGTGTAGTTCCGAGAATGGAATCCGATTGGTCTTTTCCGCTAGCAGACACTAAAGAACTAGTTTTCTCCCCCCATTCTGAATTTTTGTTTTTTTTAGGTTTTATATGAAATTAATATGCTTTTAAGTTTTGTGTGATATTTAAAAACAAAATTTACTTTAATTCATTAAGTTGAAAAAATGATTTCTAAAATTCGTCGTGAGTTGAAGACTAGGTCATTAAGCCGAAATTGCTTTACCCGAGGGTGGGGCGACAAATTTTGTTATCATTATTTTTAATTTTATTGATTTAAAGTATGCCAAAAATATTATACTTTATAAATTTTTGAAAAGTGGGGTTATAAACCAAACTTCAAAAATATATATACATATATATATATATGTTTGTATTTTATCTTATGTACAAAATAGAGTAAAACAATGCACTTTCAAAGACTGTCATTAAAGTTAAGCAAAAGGTACTAATTTTGACGACAAGACGCAAAACAACAAATATGATATAACAAATGAAGGAATGAACGATGAGGCGCCATCTATCATTCGACGAGCTTTGTAATTACAAACTCGGTATTTTTAATCACTTTTCTACGCTAATCACCCTCATGAATTTAAATTATAGTCTGATTTCATGCAAATGAGGGCATTGCATGATCTTAAGTGTGGGGAAGGGTTATAAATTCTCTCAGGTTTATACTTGGTTTATTTGCCAAATTTTGTGAAAATTTGAAAAATTTTCAATTAAATGAAGTCAAAATCATGTTTATACATATTTATGAACGGTGAAAACTAGGTGATAATACCGAAATTATCGTTACCTCGGAAAGGACATAAATTGAGAAACACCCTAAAACGCTTGAATTCATTTAAAATGAAATAAAAGAAAATAAAAAGGCAAAGAAAGAAACTAAGTGTGGGAAGAATGTACCAAGTTATTCAATTTAAAACAAATATCACATATTTTTGGACAAGATTATTGCAGGTACTTTTGCTTTGGACGATACTAATCAGTTTTACCCGGTTTACTGTAATACATTTGAAAGAAAGATGGATCTACACGATGAATCAATTCCATCATTAAAAGGAAGTAAAGTCTTCCGAAAAAGACACGCGCTTCTTGATTTAGGTCATGAAGTTGTCGTCCAGACCAGCTGTAGGTTGACGAAAAACCTAGAAAAGTCATCACTAAAATCAGCAGGAAATCCACGGACCTCAGCATCAAACAGGGTCGCCAAGTGGTCAGACTTATCCTAACCATGAGAGGGTCTGTCTTGTAAAATGGGGAGGGCACCGTGCAAATTAGCTTGATAAGACTAATGAATCAGATCCCCAGAAAGGATAATCTCCTTAAAGATTAAAAATCAGCTTTTAAGACTGATATTACTCAATCCTAGAGATTGACCTTAAAGATTGAGAATTCAAACTCATGGAATTCAATGATATCTAAACTCGAGCTTGAACGAGAAAATATTTTGATCAAAAATACAAACCGATTTGTTTTCTGAAAACCCATTTTCAATGCGTTCATTACCATTGAACGTAAAATCCTGAGAATTCATCAGAATTCATTAGGTTACCTGAACCAAATCGGGTGTCAACCGTAAGAACGGTGGTTGCATAGCATGGTCGGAGACAGGACCTTGTGCCAGACCGAAAAATTATAGGATGATCTTTACTATCGCTCCTACCAAGGATAGTTCTAGCATCCGACACGTTAATAAGACCATAATCATCTGCATGTCACGGGACATTGCCTTAACAGTTTCTTGTTCATCGCTTTCCTTTACAACCGGACGGTAGTTTGCCGAAAGGTAATATACGGGACAAGTAAACTGGACGTGTTGCTTTCCTAATACAAGGTTAGCAAGTGGGTAACACAAAACCACAAGTGTTGAGCTAAAAGTTTCAAATCTGAAACCCACACAACCCACAAAAATATTTTGCAAACACCGGTGAAGGGTTATTCCGGAAAACTTATCTAGGGTAAAAGCTAGATTAAATTTTCAAAAAGATCAAATGTTTTCATAAAGATCCAATTTCCTTAAGGATCTACATTTTAATAGTCATGTGAGACTGTAAACCACCTTTCAAATGTGCACTTTGCTTTGGAAACCGAAAGTAAATCGGCTATTTGATTGCAAGTGTCGTTGACCTAAACCCGAGGCAACTGTGGATGACACACCCACCTTTAACCATCATTACTGTCATTGTTTATACCGCTATATCAAAATCACTGATGTACAAAATGTGATGAATAAAAAAGTGATTCATGTATGTTTTTATTTCAAGTTCTGTATTGCTTGAGGACAAGCAACGCTCAAGTGTGGGGATATTTGATAGTGCTCCAAATGAACATATATTTAGTAGCAATATCGTTCCAATATGTAAAGTTTTTAAATGTAATTTCCTTATTTTTAGTTGTAATAGTTAAATAAATAAGTGCGAAGACGAAAGACGCAAATCGCTCGAAAATGAAGATTTAAAGACAAAAACGAAGATTTGAAAGACCAAAACGTCCAAAAAGCTCAAATGTACAAGATACAATTCAAAAGGTTCAATTTATTGATGAAGAACGTCTAAAAATGACAAGAGTACAAGTTACAAAACGCAAAGTACAAGATATAAAATTATACGAAAGGACGTTCGAAAATCCGGAACTAGGACATGAACCAACTCTCAACGCTCGACGCAACGGTGTAAAAATTACGAGTCAACTATGCACAAGAATAAAATATAATATTTAAATAAATCATAATAAGAATAATATTAAATAATAAAAAGTTGTTAATTGAGCATAGTTCAGGGGTCGTAAATGAAAATTCAATTTACAATTTAGCTTATAAAAGGAACGATTGTGTAACGATGAGAGGGAGGAGAATTTTTCTCCGATCTTTTTTTTCTTCGATCAATTATCAATATCAATTATCAATATCTATATTCTATATCTCTATCATAATGTTAATGTAATAAGATATAACAATAATCTTAATTTTAAGTTTAAATTATGATAATAATAAGATTTATGATAGAGATCATTTGAGTGTGTAAGTCGAAATTCTGTCCGTGTAACGCTACGCTATTTTTAATCATTGTAAGTTATGTTCAACCTTTTTACATTAATGTCTCGTAGCTAAGTCGTTATTATGCTTATTTAAAATGAAGTACTCATGATGTTGGGCTAATTACTAAAATTGGGTAATTGGGCTTTGTACCATAATTAAGGTTTGGGCAAAAGACCGACACTTGTGGAAATTGGACTATTGACTATTAATAGATGGGGGGTATTGTCTAATTGAGTGACAACTCATTGGAGTCTGTCGAACCTATCTTCAAATTAATTATCCTAATAATTAATAATGATTATGGTTGTCCTATTTAGTGACGTTCATATGGAATCTGTTATAATCATTTAATTAATCAATTGGGTTGGGTAATTGATTATTCATTCTGATCAAGTGGATGAATTAATATTCATAAACTAATTAAAACAGGGGTGGATTACATACAGTGATAACTGGTGTAATTATTGACAGAAGTGATAACTGCGTCACAGTTTAAATCCTTAATTAGTTGGAATATTTGACTTCGGGTATAAGGGTAATTTGACGAGGATACTCGCACTTTATATTTATGACCGATGGACTATTATGGACAAAAACCAGATAGACGTATCAAATAAACCAGGACAAAGGACAATTAACCCATGGTAATAAATTAAAATCAACACGTCAAACATCATGATTACGGAAGTTTAAATAAGCATAATTCTTTTATTATATTTCTCATCGTATCTTTATTTACTGTCATTTTATTACTCGCAATTTTATTTTCTGTCATTTTATTTATCGCAATTTATTTTACGCACTTTAATTTTTGTCATTTATTTTTACGTTTAAAATCGACAAACCGGTCATTAAACGGTAAAACCCCCATTTTATAATAATACTACTACTTATTTATATATATATTTTTACAAATAAACTTAATAATATAGCGTTAACTTCACCAGCTCCCTGTGGAACGAACCGGACTTACTAAAAACTACACTACTCTACGATTAGGTACACTGCCTATAGTGTTGTAGCAAGGTTTAGGTATATCCCATCCGTAAATTAATAAAACTTGTGTCATATTTTGTAGTATTTTGTATTAAAAATAATACTATTTCGTACCCTCACGCTACATCATCACTTAGCTTTGACATCAAGTATTTTTGGCGCCGCTGCCGGGGAACTCTCTTAAAAGCCGGAAGTGCAACGCTATATAAAAAAAAAAAAAAAAAAAAGATTTTTAGTTTACTTCGATTAAAAGTCGCTTTTGTAGAAAAAAAAAACGTTTTAAGTATTCGAAAATATAAAAAGAAAAACAAAAATATAAATATTTTTAGGAGTCTGATAAATATTTAAGTTTTATAAAGTTTCTTTGTTTTTATAAAAACATAAGTTTTATTTAAGTATTTTGTTTTTTTTATTTAAAAACATATAAATATAAAAATATATATATATATATATATATAAATCTAGTTTTAAGATTTTTATTTATAAAATTATAAAGTAATTCTATTTTTATTTAAGTTTTAAATATAAAGTTTTATTAATACACATATTTAAAAACAGAAAATAAAAAATAAAAAAAATAAAAAAAAAATAAAGAAAAACGCGTCTAATTTAAAATAACCTGTCAACTGAATTTTGGAACCCCGCGAGTCGCGGGGTTTGAAGCCTTGAATACCGCAAGTCGCGGAGACCATCTGACACAGCTGACCAGAACCCTAATCAAGCATTAATTACGGGTAATTATAATAATTATTAATATAAAACCCTAATTATCAATTATTATTAAAATTAAGTTTTATTTTAAAATTTCTTTTTATTTAATTTGTTTTATTTAGTTTAATTAGTTTAATTAAATTGTAAAATTAGTAGTTTTAATAAATAAATAATATAAAAATAATATTTTTATAAAAATTGTAATTTTTATAACTTTTGTATATTTTTATATTTTGTCCCTTTTTAATTGTTTTAGCGTAATATTTGTATTTTTAGCTCATATTTAGTTTTAAACTTAGATTTTGCCATAGTTATTTTTACTCCTAGATTTTTAGGCTTTGCCGTAGAATTCCTTAAGTGCTTTTTCTTTAGACTAAGATTTAGGTACTTTAGAATTTTGCGACACCTTTTTAAGTTTTAGTTTCTTTTTTAAGTTATTTCCATTTGGGATTTAGTTTTTCTTGTAAGCTTTAATATTTTTAGACGACTTTTACTATGTACCAATTATCATTCCAGTTAGTAATTTCAATTTGCGATTATAATTTTAAGTTAGTTGTAGTAATAAGGTTAGGTTAGTCAAGTATTTTTAAGTTTTATAAGTTTCTTTTATTTTTCCGTCACCTTTTATTTTTCAACCATTTTTCTTTTTCGACCTTTTTCGACAAACTCTTTTTCTTTCTTATTTCTCGCTATTCTAGTTTTAGGACATAGATTTTTATTCTACTTCTTATCTAAATTTCTTAAAATTACGAAAATTTATTTTAAGTGGTTAAATTGATAGACATCAAAATTCTCTGGTTCGTAGTAATAGTTGGATTTGTACGTGGACCGGGTTATTGGAGCCAAACAGTCCTCAATTATATTGAGACCAAACGAATCCTGCCCCTCTGCTGCATCTTTTGGCTATTCGAAACGTGGGCAAAATCAGAAAAGTCTATTAATTGGATAACTTATTATAATTTTTCTTTCCTTTTTAAAACTAATAGGATATTCAGTGAATGCACCGAGCAAGACGATCACCACCTTTTGTACGTTCACCACCTGTAACTAGATCAAGACATTTAGCAAATATAACCGCCGTTGATTTTTCTTTAGAATCGTCATCCAGTCGACCAAGTACTTCAGTTCAAATTTCCGATAATCCATTTTTTGAACCCGACCTCACAATTGAGAATCCGGAGAATATTCAGGAACGGTTCGTAGATCCTGAACCACTAAACTTTCCTCCGGAGCCACCAATCATTCAAACAGAGATTGTTGAGGAACGAACCATTAAATCAGAATCATCTAGTGATACCTATTCAACAAATTCAATTATGGAGAATCTGGAACCTTTAAGTATGGAAGACCGAATGAGAGCTAAACGCACTGGCCAAGGTCACGCAATTACTCATCCAGACATTAATGCGCCAGATTATGAAATCAAAGGACAAATTCTACACATGGTGACTAATCAATGCCAATTTAGTGGTGCGCCGAAGGAAGATCCAAATGAACATCTACGTACCTTTAATAGGATCTGCACATTATTTAAAATCCGAGAAGTGGAGGATGAACAGATATATCTCATGTTATTTCCCTGGACTTTAAAGGGAGAAGCCAAAGATTGGTTGGAATCGTTACCTGAAGGGGCGATTGATACATGGGATGTTTTAGTTGACAAATTTCTTAAACAATTTTTTCCTGCATCTAAAGCCGTAAGACTTCAAGCAGAAATTATTACGTTTACACATAAGCCAAATGAAACTCTATATGAGGCATGGACAAGATATGGAAAGTTGTTAAGAGGATGTCCGCAACATGGTTTAGACACCTGTCAAATAGTACAAATATTCTACCAAGGATGCGACATCACTACAAGGAAAGACATAGATATAGCAGCTGGTGGTTCTATTATGAAGGAAACCGAAACTGATGCTTACAAAATTATTGATAACACTGCTTCCCACTCACATGAGTGGCACCAAGAAAAAGATATCATTAGATCATCTAAAGCAGCTAGAGCCGATTCTAGCCATGACTTAGATTCCATTTCCGCAAAGATAGATGCTGTGGAGAGACGAATGGAAAAGATGACTAAGGATATTCACTCAATACGAATTAGTTGTGAGCAGTGTGGAGGACCACATTTGACAAAAGATTGTCTCAGTATTGAATTAACAATGGAACAAAGAGAGAATATTTCATACATAAACCAAAGGCCTGGAAATAATTATCAGAATAATTATCAACCGCCAAGACTGATTTACAATCAAAACCAAAATTATAACCGAAATATTCCATACAACAACCAACAAGGTCCTAGCAATCAACAAGTATCCAATAATACTTACAACCAGCAAAGACCGAATTTTCAAAACAAACCACCACAACAAACCGATGATAAAAAGCCGAATTTAGAAGATATGATGACAAAGCTAGTTGAAACTCAAACACAGTTTTTCACATCTCAGAAACAAACCAATGAACAAAATGCTCAAGCATTTAGAAATCAACAAGCTTCTATTCAAAATCTGGAACAAGAAGTAAGTAACCTAGCAAGGTTAATAGGTGAAAGAAAACCGGGAAGTCTACCTAGTGATACAAACGCTAACCCCCGGAATGAAACAGCTAAAGCCATTACCACAAGAAGTGGTACAACACTTAAACCACCTGAAATACCTGTAACTTCTGATGAAGCCATTCCTACTCCACAAGAACCACAACCTGATCAAGATAAGGAAAAAGAACCGGTAGTTGAAAAGATTAATGAAGATAACACAGCTAAGGATAAACCTTATGTTAAACCATATCAACCACCACATCCTTATCCGAGTAAAATGAAGAAAGAAAAACTTGAAGCCGAGCAATCCAAATTCTTGGATATGTTTAAACAGATAAATGTAAATCTTCCTTTCATTGATGTGATTTCAGGAATGCCTAGATATGCTAAATTCTTGAAAGATCTAATCTCAAATAGAAAGAAAATGGAAGAACTCTCGGCTGTTACTATGAATGCTAATTGTTCAGCAGTGCTGTTAAATAAGATACCAGAAAAACTATCTAATCCAGGAAGTTTCACAATTCCATGTTTTCTGGGTAGTCTTAGTTCAATAGAAGCATTAGCAGATTTAGGTGCTAGTATAAATCTAATGCCGTATTCACTATACACTAAACTAGACCTTGGAGAATTAAAACCAACCAGAATAAGCATACAACTAGCCGATAGATCAATAAAATATCCTAGAGGGATAATGGAAAACATGCTAGTTAAAGTTGGTACTTTAGTATTCCCAGTAGATTTTGTTGTTCTGGACATGGAAGAAGATTCTCAAGTTCCTCTCATATTAGGAAGACCATTCTTAAACACGGCTAAAGCAATGATAGACGTGTTCGGTAAGAAACTGACCCTAAGTATAGAGGATGAGAGTGTTACCTTTTCAGTTGATAGAGCAATGCAACAACCACAATCTGCAGATGATACATGTTATTATATTCAAACTATAGATGCACATGCAGAATTATTAGAAGAATTTCCAGAATTACAAGGAACAGGAGAATGCTCTTTAGGAGAAGGTAATGAACCAATTGATGAAGCTGAAATGTTAGCTACACTTCTAGCTAATGGATATGAACCAACAACAGAAGAAATTCAAATGCTAAAAGAAGAAGACAGATATCGATATAAATCATCGATAGAAGAACCCCCGAAATTAGAGTTAAAGCCACTTCCAAACCATTTGGAATATGCTTATTTACATGGTGAATCTGAATTACCTGTAATAATATCGTCTTCTCTTACTGAAAATGAGAAATCACAACTCATTTCTGTGTTGAAATCTCATAAACCAGCCATTGCATGGAAGATTCATGATATTAAAGGAATAAGTCCTGTAACGACCCGACCAAATCGTCATTGACGGCGCCGCTACTTAGGTCCCGTTGCGTGGTCATAGTCCCTATATGAGACGCGTTTGACCAAAATTATGTCGCATTCATTTGAAACGTGCATGACTTGCAAAGTTTAGTTCACCAAACGGATCGACAACAAGTTTAAGTTTACAAAAGTAGTAAAGTACAAATGAAATATCTTGCGACATAATTAGTTTAAAATCACGGTTGCTATAAATAGCGTAAGTATGTAAACAATATGTTTGAATCCAAAGGTGCTATCACTAGCGTATGCATGTATGTATGCTTGACTCCAAGCAAGAAATCAGAGTGTATGCATGTATGCTTGACCCCAAGCAAGTATGAATGTACGCGGAAGCATGTATCAAATAGCCATGTATGAACCTGAGAAACATATAGAAAACTGTCAACGAAAAACGTTGGTGAAATCATAGGTGTATTAGTAAATGTTATATTTTGAACCACAAGATTTAGTATTTCCATAAATTGATCATCCAAAAGTTGCATTCCAAAAGTTGGTTCGCGAGCACCCAATTATCAAAGCTTAACATTCCTCCCATTGTATACCCCATCACTTAGTGCTAGAACAAACACTGATTCTCGAAAATATATTTCATCCGTAGACGGTAGCGAACCGTCAAAGATGAGGGTTGTCAACCCATATGGCCATATAACATAAGTTCTCGCTTACACCCGGCAAGTGTAACTAATGATAATCGAATTGAGGATTTTTGTTCTAAACTCGCTGTAGAATGTTTGTTTTCCTTGTACTTGTGTTCAAAGTATAAAAGTAAGTAGTACAAAATGTAACCAAGTATATGTTTCTCAGCCCACAATTTAAAAGTATAAAAAGTTGTTGAAAAAGTGGGACTATGATCTCACCTCGAGTGCACGAGTATAAAAGTACTTTAACAAGTAAACGTGTGCATGAAAGTTGCTTAGCCTTGACCTAAACAAGTAAGTTATATCAATTAACCGGTTACGACACAAGGTCGGGTGAAATGTGTTCAATTAGTCCTATGGCTCGTTACGACTCGATTAAGTATAGCATGTGAATCACGTTGTCAAGTTTCATACAAGAAACAAGTATAAAAGCATGTTAGAATGATTGTATAAAAGTTTGGTTAAGTTTGACTAAAAGTCAAACTTGGTCAAAGTCAACGAAAAAGTCAACACATTCGGGTCGGGTCCCAAACTATTTTTCTAAGCTTAGAAGTCATATATGAGCATGTTGGCCAAGTTACATGTTAATCGGAGGTGCGTAGCATAGTTGGAATTAAACGAAAAAGTGCAAAGTTGGTCAGCCCCTGAACAAGGCAAATGTCGCGCCGCGGCCAGGCCTGTCGCGCCGCGACAATGGCCGTGGCCTGGTCCCAGGCCTGTTTCACTTGTTCAAGGCTTGATAAAATTTCAAACAAGCGCAAAACTCAAACCGTAAACAATTAGAAAGCGTATCTTATACCGTTGGAAAGCTCTTTTGACAAGGAACACAACTAAACATGTTTCATCAAACAAAAACAACATTTTCCATAACCGATTTCTCGTCAAGTGATCGTTTAAAAGTCCATTTTCAAAGTTTCAAGTTCATCAATTGCATTTTAAGTTTCGGGAATCCAATTTACACATACGATATGCCGTTTCGAAGGTAATTAAGCATACATTACAACTAATCACTAACAATTAACATTCCATGGCATTCAAGCATCAAAAGTTCATGTCAAGAACTATCAAACCCTAGTCAAACATCACAAAATCAATATTCATGTTTTTGAAGTTTTCTTAATCAACCTATGCATCAAAACGAAGCTAGTGATACTAGTAACACAATTAAAACATGCACTTTAACAATCTAACAACATTAACTCATCCAAAATCAAGGATTAAGCAAACCCATTTCAAGTTCATGCTAGTTACTCCAAAAACAACAAATCGAGCAAACCAAACATATATTCATGTTAGACTTGAGCCATAGACACTAACTAACACCATTTCAAATCAAAAACACGAATTTAGAGAAATCTAGAGTTTTAGAAATGTTACCCAAACGAGATGAAGTTGGTATCAAATTGTAGAGGATGAAGAGAGGATTCCAAATATGTAATTTGTTTTGTTGTAAGCCTCCTAGATCGAATTTAGATGATGAATGATTGAATTGGGTGTTGTGTGTGTGTGTTCTTGCTAGAGAGAAAGAGAGATGAGGGAGATGGATGGAAATGGATGGAGGAGGTGAAGTGGTTGACTAGTTGACCTAGTCACCACTTTGCCCACTTGTCAACTTAAGTCCCTCATGTTTGTAGTCAGGTGCGGGAATTAACCAAACGAATATTTTTAAAACGCTCGAGTAAACGGGTGATGTCAAAATTAAATAGCGGGAATATAATGAACGTTACTCACGGAAACTATTAATTTAAATACGAAAGATTTTGTTTTAAAAAAAAAGACGGTGTTAAAATTAAATTTAACGGAAAAACACGGGATGTTACATTATCCACACCTCAAAAGAAATTTCGTCCCGAAATTTAGTTGGAAGTAGTAGTCGTTGAATCTTCCTCGAGATCTTGTGTTGCCAATTCTACGAATGAGGGAGAAGTACGTTCTAAGGTATTTCAACGAATTTTGACGGTCGGGATCATGTGTTGTTTTAAGGTTTGGCTTCACGATTTATGGTTTCAACCGGTCCTCCTAGGAAGTGAGGGTTATCGTCGATAGTGAGTTCATCAAAGGAGATAACAAGTTCTCGTTTCGCAAAACACGTCTGAGTTGATACATCGAATGTAGGATAAACGGAGACCCAAAATGAGTCGGAAAAGTCTAAACGGCTAGCGACGGGTCCAAAACACCCCAAGAATTTAAAGGATCAAAATATCGCGGATTTAGCTTCCTACGTTTCCCGAAACGGATTGTACCTTTCCAAGGTGCGACTCTTAACGTGACACGGTTTCCCACGCGGAATTTGAAATGTTTACGTCTAACATCGGCGTAGCTCTTGGTGAGTACGAGTCGCGTAGGGTTTTACCTGAATATGAACAAATTTTCTCGGTTGCTCATGAACAACCTCGGCCCCGGTGAATTGATCATCGCTTACTTGGTTCGACAAAGGAGAACGACGTTTTCGGTCACATGTGGTTTCAAAAGGAGTGACGTTAAAACTCGAATGAAAATCATTGTAGTACGAGGATTCGGTTAAAGGAAAATACTTTTCTCAAGTAAATTTGAAGTTAGTAATACAAACTTGTATTATGGTTTCCAAGGTTTAAATCGCATGTTTGTTCGGTCCGTCGGGTTGTGGATGGTACGCGGTGCTCATGTCTAAACGCGGTCCCGAGGCTTTTTGTAAGGTACTCCAAAATCTAGAAGTGAAACGAGGATCTCAATCCGAAACGGGGTACATTTCCCTAAGGCATAGTGAACAAGTTTGCTAGGAATTGAAAACGTTAGCTAGGACAAGTTTCTCAAGAAAATTCGCGTCGCGGAAGATTTATCGGTTTCCAAAAACGTTCGTCGGGACAAGTTCTTATCGGGTTTTGAAAACGATTGTTAGGACTATCCACCCTCGCGGCGAATACTTGTATGACGTGAAGAGTCGCTCTCCATTGAGAATTTAGAATAAGGACCTCCTGAACCGGAAGTACGAGTGTAAGGCGAGAGAAGTTTCCGCCTCGATGCGAGCATAACGAGTAAGTTGTAGTTAGTCAATAAGACTGCGCGAGGACGAGCTAGTATACCCGTGTGACATACGGTTGAAGTCGAATGGAATCGGTAATTCATTCGGAAGCATAAATATAATTTGACAATAATTGAAGGTGTGTCCCCGGTATGGTTGTTATAAATATTCTCGGAGTTTTCGGATGTCCAAACCTGAAAAGATGAAGTCATGTACATGGCACATGGTGGTGTTTAGGTTGATCGAGTCTAACCACCATCACGCGTCACTAGAACTTTGGTATGTCTTACCGTAATATAACCACGTTGATCGAGTGTCGTTATATTACGCTAACTCATACCTCCATTCCCACATCACTCTATAGATTCAAGTTCGTGTAATCGTGAAGTTTAAAATAAACAAGTGTAACGACGTCTCTAACGTGACTCGTATTGAATCGAAAGAATTAGTGCAACTATAAAGAAGCGTTCCCCGAGGAAAGTGTATAAATGATTGTTCACGGCAATGTGGTTCGAGTCAGACAATAAGGTATTCAGGTATGAAAAGAGTAACGAGTCATGATAGCGAGTAGTACGCAACCGTAGCGATAAATAGTGATGACGATACTCATCTAGAGTAGTGACAGTGACTTTACAATATTCATGGATAGTAAGATGAGACGGGGGAAATAACAACCAAGGAGTCAGAGTTCCCGAACTAAAGTGGCAGGATACGAGTTCGTATAATGAAGGTTGGGTACCATTAAAAAGTTTTCCTAAGAATGATTCAAGTATAATGCACAAGTAGTCAAGTAAGTGCTATCTATAGCAAATGTATGTCAGAATGCAAATGCTAACTATCCGGTTGTAGTCTAGACTCACTAATGCGTCCTAACGACTCTGTTAGACACACTAATGCACGTCCTAGTTCCCTACAACCAACGCTCTGATACCATCTGTAACGACCCGACCAAATCGTCATTGACGGCGCCGCTACTTAGGTCCCGTTGCGTGGTCATAGTCCCTATATGAGACGCGTTTGACCAAAATTATGTCGCATTCATTTGAAACGTGCATGACTTGCAAAGTTTAGTTCACCAAACGGATCGACAACAAGTTTAAGTTTACAAAAGTAGTAAAGTACAAATGAAATATCTTGCGACATAATTAGTTTAAAATCACGGTTGCTATAAATAGCGTAAGTATGTAAACAATATGTTTGAATCCAAAGGTGCTATCACTAGCGTATGCATGTATGTATGCTTGACTCCAAGCAAGAAATCAGAGTGTATGCATGTATGCTTGACCCCAAGCAAGTATGAATGTACGCGGAAGCATGTATCAAATAGCCATGTATGAACCTGAGAAACATATAGAAAACTGTCAACGAAAAACGTTGGTGAAATCATAGGTGTATTAGTAAATGTTATATTTTGAACCACAAGATTTAGTATTTCCATAAATTGATCATCCAAAAGTTGCATTCCAAAAGTTGGTTCGCGAGCACCCAATTATCAAAGCTTAACATTCCTCCCATTGTATACCCCATCACTTAGTGCTAGAACAAACACTGATTCTCGAAAATATATTTCATCCGTAGACGGTAGCGAACCGTCAAAGATGAGGGTTGTCAACCCATATGGCCATATAACATAAGTTCTCGCTTACACCCGGCAAGTGTAACTAATGATAATCGAATTGAGGATTTTTGTTCTAAACTCGCTGTAGAATGTTTGTTTTCCTTGTACTTGTGTTCAAAGTATAAAAGTAAGTAGTACAAAATGTAACAAAGTATATGTTTCTCAGCCCACAATTTAAAAGTATAAAAAGTTGTTGAAAAAGTGGGACTATGATCTCACCTCGAGTGCACGAGTATAAAAGTACTTTAACAAGTAAACGTGTGCATGAAAGTTGTTTAGCCTTGACCTAAACAAGTAAGTTATATCAATTAACCGGTTACGACACAAGGTCGGGTGAAATGTGTTCAATTAGTCCTATGGCTCGTTACGACTCGATTAAGTATAGCATGTGAATCACGTTGTCAAGTTTCATACAAGAAACAAGTATAAAAGCATGTTAGAATGATTGTATAAAAGTTTGGTTAAGTTTGACTAAAAGTCAAACTTGGTCAAAGTCAACGAAAAAGTCAACACGTTCGGGTCGGGTCCCAAACTATTTTTCTAAGCTTAGAAGTCATATATGAGCATGTTGGCCAAGTTACATGTTAATCGGAGGTGCGTAGCATAGTTGGAATTAAACGAAAAAGTGCAAAGTTGGTCAGCCCCTGAACAAGGCAAATGTCGCGCCGCGGCCAGGCCTGTCGCGCCGCGACAATGGCCGTGGCCTGGTCCCAGGCCTGTTTCACTTGTTCAAGGCTTGATAAAATTTCAAACAAGCGCAAAACTCAAACCGTAAACAATTAGAAAGCGTATCTTATACCGTTGGAAAGCTCTTTTGACAAGGAACACAACTAAACATGTTTCATCAAACAAAAACAACATTTTCCATAACCGATTTCTCGTCAAGTGATCGTTTAAAAGTCCATTTTCAAAGTTTCAAGTTCATCAATTGCATTTTAAGTTTTGGGAATCCAATTTACACATACGATATGCCGTTTCGAAGGTAATTAAGCATACATTACAACTAATCACTAACAATTAACATTCCATGGCATTCAAGCATCAAAAGTTCATGTCAAGAACTATCAAACCCTAGTCAAACATCACAAAATCAATATTCATGTTTTTGAAGTTTTCTTAATCAACCTACGCATCAAAACGAAGCTAGTGATACTAGTAACACAATTAAAACATGCACTTTAACAATCTAACAACATTAACTCATCCAAAATCAAGGATTAAGCAAACCCATTTCAAGTTCATGCTAGTTACTCCAAAAACAACAAATCGAGCAAACCAAACATATATTCATGTTAGACTTGAGCCATAGACACTAACTAACACCATTTCAAATCAAAAACACGAATTTAGAGAAATCTAGAGTTTTAGAAATGTTACCCAAACGAGATGAAGTTGGTATCAAATTGTAGAGGATGAAGAGAGGATTCCAAATATGTAATTTGTTTTGTTGTAAGCCTCCTAGATCGAATTTAGATGATGAATGATTGAATTGGGTGTTGTGTGTGTGTGTTCTTGCTAGAGAGAAAGAGAGATGAGGGAGATGGATGGAAATGGATGGAGGAGGTGAAGTGGTTGACTAGTTGACCTAGTCACCACTTTGCCCACTTGTCAACTTAAGTCCCTCATGTTTGTAGTCGGGTGCGGGAATTAACCAAACGAATATTTTTAAAACGCTCGAGTAAACGGGTGATGTCAAAATTAAATAGCGGGAATATAATGAACGTTACTCACGGAAACTATTAATTTAAATACGAAAGATTTTGTTTTAAAAAAAAAGACGGTGTTAAAATTAAATTTAACGGAAAAACACGGGATGTTACAAGTCCTTCGTATTGCACACATAAAATCCTTATGGAAGAAGGTCATAAAACGTATGTGCAACGCCAACGAAGACTAAATCCTAATATGCAAGATGTAGTTAAGAAAGAGATTATTAAACTGCTAGATGCAGGTTTAATTTATCCAATCTCTGATAGTTCATGGGTAAGCCCAGTTCAATGCGTGCCTAAGAAGGGTGGCATGACTGTCATTACAAATGAGAAAAATGAGCTTATTCCTACTAGGACTGTAACAGGATGGCGTGTGTGTATTGATTATAGAAAATTAAATGACGCCACCAGAAAAGATCACTTTCCCTTACCTTTCATTGATCAAATGTTGGAAAGATTAGCCGGAAATAGTTACTATTGTTTTCTAGATGGATTTTCCGGATATTTTCAAATTCTAATAGCACCCGAAGACCAAGAGAAAACCACATTCACGTGCCCTTATGGTACTTTTGCTTACAAACGCATGCCATTTGGACTTTGCAACGCCCCTGCAACCTTTCAAAGGTGCATGATGGCGATTTTTCACGACATGATAGAAGAATGCATGGAAGTTTTCATGGATGACTTTTCAGTCTTCGGTGATACATTTGAATCATGTCTAGCTAATCTTGAACGAATGCTTCTTAGATGCGAACAATCAAATCTAGTACTTAATTGGGAGAAATGCCATTTCATGGTTAAAGAAGGCATCGTTCTTGGACATAAAATTTCAAAAGAAGGAATTGAAGTGGATAGAGCTAAAGTAGATGTAATTGCTAAACTTCCACATCCCACCAATGTTAGAGGAGTTAGGAGTTTTCTAGGGCATGCCGGTTTTTACCGACGTTTCATAAAAGATTTTTCTAAGATTGCCACTCCTATGAATAAACTCCTAGAAAAGGATGCGCCATTCATCTTTTCAGATGAGTGTATCAAATATTTTAATATTCTTAAAGAGAAACTCACTAATGCGCCGATCATGATAACGCCAAATTGGAATCTACCATTTGAACTCATGTGCGATGCAAGTGATTTTGCAATGGGAGCCGTTTTAGGACAAAGGATTGAAAAACGATTTCAACCTATATATTATGCAAGTAAGACGTTACAAGGAGCACAAACGAACTATACAACTACTGAAAAAGAACTCCTTGCTATTGTCTTTGCTTTTGACAAATTTCGATCATATCTCGTTCTAGCAAAAACGGTGGTCTATACCGACCATTCTGCTCTTAGATACTTATTTTCAAAACAAGATGCTAAACCAAGATTAATCCGTTGGATCTTACTCTTACAAGAGTTTGATATTGAAATCCGAGATAAAAGAGGAGCAGAAAATCTCGCCGCTGATCATCTTTCTCGTCTTGAAAATCCCGAATTAGAAGTTCTGAATAAATCAGCCATACAAGACAACTTTCCTGATGAATATCTATTGAAGATAGATTATAAAGAAATCCCATGGTTTGCAGACTATGCAAATTACTTGGTTTGTGGATTCCTTGAAAAAGGATTATCGTACCAAAGACGAAAGAAATTCTTCAGTGATATAAAACATTATTTCTGGGAAGATCGACATCTGTTTAAAAGTTGTCCCGATGGAATAATACACCGATGTGTATTTGGAGATGAAGCTAGTAAAATATTAAACCATTGTCACACAGGACCAACAGGAGGGCATTATGGGCCTCAACTAACAGCAAGAAAAGTTTATGAAGCTGGATTCTATTGGCCTACAATTTACAAAGACGCACACCTTCTTTGCAAATCCTGTGATGCATGTCAAAGGGCCGGAAAAATAAGTCAACGTGATGAAATGCCACAAAATGTCATCCTAGTATGTGAAGTATTTGACATTTGGGGTATTGACTTTATGGGTCCATTTCCAAAATCTCATAATAATCTATATATACTCGTAGCCATTGATTATGTATCTAAATGGGCGGAAGCACAAGCTCTCCCAACTAACGATGCACGAGTCGTAGTCAACTTTTTAAAACGTCTTTTTGCAAGGTTTGGAACACCGAAAGCTTTAATAAGTGATCGGGGTACTCATTTCTGTAATAATCAACTTGAGAAAGTTCTTAAAAGATATGGAGTAACTCATAAAATCTCCACCGCATATCATCCACAAACAAGTGGACAAGTTGAAAATACCAACCGAGCTTTAAAACGTATTCTAGAGAAAACCGTAGGATCAAATCCGAAGGAATGGTCCATTAAATTGGAGGATGCACTTTGGGCTTTTAGAACAGCCTACAAAACTCCAATTGGAACCACACCTTTTAGACTTGTTTATGGAAAAGCATGTCATCTTCCAGTAGAAATTGAACACAAAGCATTTTGGGCTTTGAAGACATGTAATCTTGATTTACATGAAGCCGGACGTCTACGATTAAGTCAACTAAACGAATTAGAAGAATTAAGACATGAAGCATACGAAAATTCGTTAATCTATAAAGAAAAAACGAAGAAATGGCATGATAAAAGAATTAGAAGTTCAAAAGAATTTAAAGAAGGAGACAGAGTTCTTCTTTTCAATTCACGATTCAAGCTATTTCCTGGAAAATTGAAATCAAGATGGTCTGGACCATTCATAGTCAAAAGAGTTTTCCCATACGGAACGATAGAATTGATAAATTCAAATGGGATTGAATTTAAAGTTAATGGTCACAGAGTTAAACATTACATACATGGTCCGATGGAAGTCGACAACGAAGTTAATCACAATTTCGACACCACAGCTAACTAAGTGTGGGGAGAATCAAGTCTTTAAAGGATAATATGTATTTCTGTTAGAGTTAGATTGTCTGTTTTCGTGTAGTTCTCGAAAATGGAACCCGAATGGTCTTTCCCTAGCAGACCCTAAAGAACTAGTCTTCTCCCCCCATTCTGAATTTTTATTTTTTTTAGGTTTTTACAAAATGAAGACTGCCTGTGAACTAAACCATGGTCTAATGCTACACGCTTTGATCACTAAACGTAATAATGACATACTACCGAGTGAATTAGTATCAGTAATCAGAGAAAGAATGGACGGAGTTAGAAAAGAATCCAGATGCGAAGATAATAAGTTACAATTTGGTAAAGGAAAATCAAAATCCGCAGCGAAAAGAAGAGTACGACACCTAGAAAGATGTCACAAATGCGGAAAATGGTCACATGGAGGTAAATGTTCAAATAATCAAACCTATTCAAATACCGAATTTGTTACTTTATGCAGAGACGGACCGTTCATATGTTTAGAAGAAAAGACACTGAATGCTCGAGGTTATGCCTATGTAGCTATGGAAAACCAATTAAACCGACTATCTTATGAATGGGATAGATCATATAACTAAGACATCTATTTCACAGGTATGTCTGTACAGTTTTTATTTTATTTTTATTTTTAACCTTTTGATAATAAACGCTAATTTGTTCGCTAAAAAGTATTAAATTGGTATTGAATAAAATTAGGTTTGGCGACCGAAATTATTGATATCATTCAAAAATTTATTACATCACTGCGAAATTTAACGTTTATTCTTAAGGTATAAATATCTTTAATCAATCAACCCAAAATATTTCAAAAATTTGTCATGAGTTAAATTAGGTCTTGGAACCGAAATTACTTTACCGAAAAGAGGGGCGCATATTTTTGATAATATTTGATTGATTAAAGTGGGATAAAAAGACAAAAAGATTTTTAATTTTATTTTTACCATGTTTTTTAAAATTAATATTTAAATCTTAAATTAATATTGTAAACTTTGTAAAAAAAATATATATATATTTTAAATTGTAAATATTTGAAAAATTAATATAAGTTTGGTATGAATTTATAAATTTTTAAATTAAGTTTGGTGTGAATTTTTAATTTTTAAAATATGAATTTTTAATTTTATGCATTTCAAATTTTAAGTTTGGTGTGAAATTTTAATATTAATTTTGAATTTTATATTTAAGTTGTGTGAATTTAAAAACAAAAATTTACTTTATCTCATTAAGTTAAAAATATGATTTTTAAAATTCGTCGTAAGTTGAAGACTAGGTCTTTGAACCGAAATTGCTTTACCCGAGGGAGGGACGAGAACTTTTATTATCATTATTTTTAATCTCATTGAATTAAAGTATGTCAAAAACATTAAAAAAACCCCAAAAATCTTAGCTTTTAAAACAATCGCTACAAAAAGACAAATTTTAAAATTTTGTCGAAGGACGGACTAGGACATCAATCCGAAACGACCTCGTCCTAAATAACAAAGGAAACAAAATTTTAAAATTAAGTACTTAATTGTTTTATAAATTATTGATTATATAAAAAAAAAATTATCAAACTCCGCGACTCGCGGAGTTTGAAGGGTATTTCACCGCGAGTCGCGGAGGGGCCGGATTACAGAAAAAAAATAAAGAGCTGCAACAGCTCAGTTTCACACTCCCCAACTTAAAAACACAGCGAAAAACACTCCGAAAATACACCCAAAAACACCCCCAAAATCACAATTTTTAACCGTTAATCACCAAATTTTTTACTAAAATCATGTTTAGAAGGATGCTATCTAGGAATTACTCAAGAAAAACGGTAAATTTCTACACCTAAACACCATTTAATCCGAAATTTGGTGTTCTTGAGCAATTTTTTCCCCAATTTGATTTTGATGCTTTTTAGTGTAATTATGCTTAAATTGTTTATGTATTATGCTTGTATAACCTAGATTGATGCTGTTTAACATGATTAGAAGCCTTAAACTTCAATTTTTGAGTAATCTAGGGTTTGTGTTCTTGAGCAAATTTGGGACTTTTTGATATAAACAGGTTATGGCCGATTTTTGTCATGAATTGTTGCTAAATTGAGTAGTGTAACATGTCTAGGTAGTTAAATGATCCAAACTTTGAGCCTAAACATGATTTTGAGAATTAAAGTGGACTTTTTCAAGTCTAAAATTCATGAACTTGATTTTTGAAAGATAATGCCATTTGAGACTTGTTTAATTGCTAGTAATGATTATTTTGACATGTTATTTGAGTTGAATAATTATGAACTAGGCGAACATTTTCGTATATGCTTATTTGAAAAAGTGTAGATTTGATGAAAATATGAAAATGAGCTTAAGTTTGATATAAATTGATAATGTCATTGTAATTATTTTGATTGATGATTTTGCTGACACTAATGCATATTTGGATGCACAAAATTTGTGTTTGATGTGTTTTGCAGACTGAAAGGGGTGAATCTTCATCCCAAGCCCACAATGCTCCTGCTGAGAATGCGGAACAACAGGAGGTGGATAACTACTACAAGCAGGATATACCTCATCCAGTCATGACCTTTTCTGATATGCACTTGGAAGAGTTGCACCCGAACCTGAGATTTGACAGACTTTGGATAGATTATCCAAAATATCAAAGGGGTTTGCATACTCTTCATTCTAAGGTTGTTGAGGTACCGAGGGTCATAGAATGGGGACCCTTAGAAGATGTAGAATTGGCCGGGCCAATTAGGGAATTACTTGTACAGAGGTATGGTAATTCTACTTTTAATGACTGGGTACGTTTATTCACCATGCGTAGACCTGTATATAAAGTATGGTGTGAAGAATTGTTATGTAGTATAGACTTGAATGATCGGGTAGCTAGTTTAACCGATCGTTCTTTTATTAGATTTTTGTTAGGCGGTTCGATGCGCCACATGTCTTTACTAGACATGGCTCAGGCTTTACGTATATATACGCCTGAGGAGTTAGCATCTGCCGATTGTAGAGGGTTGATACTAAACGGTAGAAAGATAGATGAAAATTTTGATACACACGGTGTGTGGAGTCAAATGACAAGCCATCACCGTTTCAAAGGGAGAAATTACTCTTATTTGGATATAGATAGAGCCGAATTAAGAGTAATTCATAGGTTTTTAGCTAATTCGATTACACAAAGGGGTAAAAACAAGGAAAAAGTAAATGAACAGGATTTGTTTTACCATATGTGTATTCGAGACCCACAAAGCGCTGTAAGTATACCATATTGTGTGGGTTATTATTTATCAGCTATGGTTCGGGGGATGAGACCGCATAGCATAATAGGAGGTGGTATTTTTATTACTTTGATTGGTGAATATCTCGGTGTGGATATAAGTCGGTTGGGATTATTAGTAGAAGAACCGGAACCCCGCGAAAGTTTTGAAGAGGCGAAATAACGCCGCAGTACGATACCATGGTAGACATCCACAGGTGGAGAGAAACCAACAGCAAGGTAATGTAGGGGGGGGAATGAGATGCAAGAAATGCAAAGGTTTATAGCTTCTCAGGAATACGAAAATGCTAGACAAAGAGCATTTGAAGATTGGCAAGTTCATCAGAACCAAATCATAGCTCATTGCCAACATATAGGTAGAAACTATATTCCTACACCGAAACCCATCTTCCCTCCCTGGTCTATAGAGATGCAGCCACCGTATCCTACGTATGACCCTGCCGAAGCATTCTATAGCACCTATGGTTATGCCTGGAACCCCTATTGGTACCAATATCATCCTTAGTTTACTTATTTTTTTTTTATTTTGTAATTTGTAATGATTGATACGTTTAATACTTTTGTTAATATTGTAATCATTTTTATAATTATCTAACTTTTATTCTTAGATTTTAATAATTTTTGAATGTGGGGTAATATAACAAACTTCAAAAATATGTATATATGTTTGCAGTTTATCTTATGTACACAACAGGGTAAAACAACGCATTTTCAAAGACTGGCATTAAGTTCAGCAAAAGCAACTAATTTTGACGACAAGATGCAAAATATATGTGAAATAACAACAAGACGGAATGAACAAATGATGTGCACCATTTATCATTCAGCAAACAAACGCCAATATATTTGGAAACTTTGGTAAAAATTTAATCATTTTCACACAAATCACCCTCAATAATTTAAATTATTCCTGATTTCTTGCAAATGAGGGCATTGCAAGATCTTAAGTGTGGGAAGGGGTTAAATTCTTTCGGATTTTAAAATTTTTTACTTTATACACTTGGTTACCATTAAAAATACTAGTAAAGCAGTAGTTGTATTAGAATCTAGTGCTCTCTGATAATAAAGAACAGCCCTAGTCTTATATACTGACTACCCAATTCTAGTAAAAATTTTCAAAATTTTCAATTAAATGAACTCAAAATCATGTTTATACATATTTATGAACGATAAAACTAGGTTTTAACACCGAAATTATTGTTACCTCGGAAAGGACATAAATTGAGAAACAAACTAAAATGTTAAAATTCATTTAAAATGGAATAGAGGACGATAAAAAGGAAAATAAAAGCCAAGTGTGGGAAAATTTATCAAGTTATCTTTAACATATGTCACATATATCTGTAACAAATAACTGAAAATACTTTTGCTTTGGACTAAACTAAACTGTTTTACCCGATGAAAGAAAAGAAGAGATGGATCTACACGATGAATCAATTCCATCATTAAAAGGAAGTAAAGTCTTCCGAAAAAGACACGCGCTTCTTGATTTAGGTCATGAAGTTGTCGTCCAGACCAGCTGTAGGTTGACGAAAAATCTAGAAAAGTCATCACTAAAATCAGCAGGAAATCCACGGACCTCAGCATTAAACAGGGTCGCCAAGTGGTCAGATTTATCCTAACCATGAGAAGGATTTATCTTGTAAAATAGGGGGGCACCATGCAAATTAGCTGGATAAGAATAATGAATCAGATCCCCAGAAAGGATAATCTCCTTAAAGATTAAAAATCAGCTTTTAAGACTGATATTATTCAATCCTAGAGATTGACCTTAAAGATTGAGAATTACAAACTCATGGAATTCAATGATATCTAAACTCGAACTTGAACGAGAAAATATTTTGATCAAAATTATAAACCGATTTGTTTTTTGAAAACCCTATTTTCAATGCGTTCATTACCATTGAACGTAAAATCCTAGGAATTCACCTGGAATTCATTAGGTCACCTGAACTAAATCGGGTGTCAACCGTAAGAACGGTGGTTGCATAGCATGGTCAAAGACAGGACCTTGTGCCAGATCGAAAAATTATAAGGGTGAGCTTTACTATTGCTCCTACAAAGGATAGTAATTGCGTCCGACACGTTATAGACCATAATTAAAAGCATGTCAGGGGACATTGCCTTAACAGTTGCTTGTTCAACGCTTTCCTTTACAACCGGACGGTAGTTTACCGAAAGATAATATACGGGACAAGTGAACTGGACGTGTTGCTTTCCAAATACAAGGTTAGCAAGTGGGTGACACAAAACCATAAGTTTTGAGCTAAAATTTTCAAATCTGAAACCCACCAAACCCACAAAAATATTTTGCAAACACCGGTAAAGGGTTATTCCGGAAAACTTATCTAGGGTAAAAACTAGATTTAATTTTCAAAAGATCAAATGTTTTCATAAAGATCCAATTTCCTTAATGGATCTAAATTTTTATAGTCATGTGGGACTGTAAACCATATCGTTACTACCATTGTTTATATCACCGTATAGAAATCACTAATGTACAAAGTGTGAAGAATAAAGAAGTGATTCTAGTATTTCAAGACGATATTGCTTGAGGACAAGCAACGCTCAAGTGTGGGAATATTTGATAATGCTAAAAACGAACATATATTTCATAGCATTATTCCTCAAGAAAGACAAGCTTTTAGTTGCAATTGTTCTATTTACAAGTGATATTCGTTTAAATAATAAAAGGTGAAGACAAAAGACAGATTCGACGAATTGAAGACGCAAACGACCAAAAAGCTCAAAAGTACAAAAGACAATCAAAAAGGTTCCAATTATTGATAAGAAACGTCTCGAAATTACAAAAGTAAAAAATTCAAAACGCAAAGTACAAGATATTAAATTGTACGCAAGGACGTTCGAAAATCCGGAACCGGGACCAGAGTCAACTCTCAACGCTCGACGCAACGGACTAAAAATTACAAGTTAACTATGTATATAAATATAATATAATATATAATTAATTATATTAATTATATATATATTATATTTATAAATAAAAACCGTCGGCAGAGAAAGACTCCAAAGTGTGAGCTGGAATTTCAAACTCCGCGACTCGCGGAGTTTGAAGGCCAAAATGGCCGCGAGTCGCGGAGCCCCCAGTTTTAAAACTCCCTATAAAGCAAACCGAATTCTGATCATTTTCATCCATCTTTTTCTTCTTCTTCTCATACGTAAAATATATATATATATTTATAATTTATATTTTAATTTTAATTATAATTCTAATAATAAGGGTATGTTAGCGAATATTGTAAGGGTGTAAGTCGAAATTCTGTCCGTGTAACGCTACGCTATTTTTAATCATTGTAAGTTATGTTCAACCTTTTTATATTAATGTCTCGTAGCTAAGTTATTATTATGCTTATTTAAAACGAAGTAATTATGATGTTGGGCTAATTACTAAAATTGGGTAATTGGGCTTTGTACCATAATTGGAGTTTGGACAAAAGAACGACACTTGTGGAAATTAGACTATGGGCTATTAATGGGCTTTATATTTGTTTAACTAAATGAAAGTTTGTTAATGTTAATATAAAGATTTACAATTGGGCGTCCCTATAAATTACCATATACACTCGATCGGACACGATGGGCGGGGTATTTATATGTACGAATAATCGTTCATTTAACCGGACACGGGAATGGATTAATAGCCACTAGAATAATTAAAACAGGGGTGAAATTACATTCAAGGGTAATTGGTGTAATTGCTAACAAAGTAGTAAAACCTTGGTTTACACGCAGTTGATAACCTGGTGTATTCATTAAACAAAGTATTAAAACCTTGTTACAATTCGAATCCCCAATTAGTTGGAATATTTAACTTCGGGTATAAGGATAATTTGACGAGGACACTCGCACTTTATATTTATGACTGATGGACTGTTATGGACAAAAACCAGACGGACATATTAAATAATCCAGGACAAAGGACAATTAACCCATGGGCATAAAACTAAAATCAACACGTCAAACATCATGATTACGGAAGTTTAAATAAGCATAATTCTTTTATTTCATATTTAATTTACTTTACTTTATATTTAATTGCACTTCTAATTATCGCATTTTTATTGTTATTATATTTAATTGCACTTTTAATTATCGTACTTTTTAATTATCGCAAGTTTATTTTATCGCACTTTTATTATTCGTAATCTCATTTATCGTTATTTACTTCACGCTTTAAATTAAGTCTTTTATTTATTTAATATTTTACATTTGGTTTTAACTGCGACTAAAGTTTTAAAATCGACAAACCGGTCATTAAACGGTAAAAACCCCCCTTTATAATAATAATATTACTTATATATATATATATATATTTGTATTTTTATAAAAGTAAACTAATATAGCGTTGAGCTTTGTTTAAAAAAGATTCCCTGTGGAACGAACCGGACTTACTAAAAACTACACTACTGTACGATTAGGTACACTGCCTATAAGTGTTGTAGCAAGGTTTAAGTATATCCATTCTATAAATAAATATCTTGTGTAAAATTGTATCGTATTTAATAGTTTTTCCTAGTAAAATATAAACTATTTCGTATACCTTAGCTTTGACATCAGCTATAACCCATAATTTTCTTAATCCTATCCTACTCGAAAAACAATTTCGAAATCACTCGGACAGCACTCCGTCGTAATATTTTATGTATACTAATAATATCTTGAAATAATACGAAGTAAATATATATATGTAAATCGATTGAGAGAGTTTAGAGAAAAATATTTTCAAGTTTCTACGAAATAATGAAACCTATTGAATTCTATTTATAATAGATTTTTGAATTATTAAAGTATGAATTATTAAAGTGAATTATTAAAGTATGAATTATTAAAGTATGAATTATTAAAGTGAATTATTAAAGTATGAATTATTAAAGTATGAATTATTAAAGTGAATTATTAAAGTTAAAGTAAAGTAAAAATAAAGTAAAAGTAAAGTTTAAGTATAGTAAAAGTATAAAACTATGTACGTATAATACGTGTATAAATATATATAATATTAATTTAAATCGTTATATATATTTAATAAAATAAAATATAAATATCATTATCTTTATCATACTAGTTAAGTAATGAGTTGTCAAAAGTGGTTCTAGATATTTATAAAAGTTATATACGTTTTAATAATAAAGTTCTTTTTAAACTGAAAACGTTTTTGTACGTTTGAAACTAAATAGATCAATCGAGTCTTTATGAGATTCAATCTTCCACTATCCTTTGTCTAGTTCTCAATGATTGACAATTTGTTCTTATTTATAAATCACTTTACCATTTTCCGAATATTGTTAAAACGGAAAGATTTCTCAAATCAACGTGGGCCTTTCAACAGAGACTTGTAATCGTAATTCAATATATCTGATAATTCAATCATTTGATCTTATCTTCTAATTCCATTGATAAATATTTTGAAACAGATACAATCATATAAAGTATTTAATCTAATATTTTATTTACATTTCAAGTTATAATATATATACACATATACATATATAATCATATTCGTTTAATGGTTCGTGAATCGTTGGAACATGGTCGAGGTTGAATGAATGTATGAACATAGTTTAAAATTCTTGCAATTTAACTTAACAAATATTGCTTATCGTGTCGGAAACATATAAAGTTTAAAGTTTAAATTTGGTTGGAAATTTCCGGGTTGTCACAGTACCTACCCGTTAAAGAAATTTTGTCCTGAAATTTGAGTAGAAAGGTCGTGAATGATAATAAGTATGTTTTCATGATGCATACGGGCTGAAAATTAGAGTTTTATCATCAGCGAATAATTTGGATAAACAATCCATTTATATGAAGAGTACGAATGAAGCTAACATAGAAGAGTGAAATGAGTAAGTGTAGATTCATCTTATCATTTGACGTAGATATGATTGATTCCCAGATTTCAAGGGATTTGAAGAAAATCTTCTTAATAAGATTTGACTCTCCGGTAATCAAGGGAATTAGGATGCGCTTTAAATGCGATCGTCCATTTTAATTGTTCTGTAGGAGATTTTCTTATAAATTCACCTCCTTCGTTTCCTTACAACTCACACCTTCTGTTGATGCATTTTATGCAAGTTCCTAGACATCTACCCGCGTCCATTGCAGGTACAACAGTTTACAGGCCACCATGATTGCTCGTTATTATCCTATCCATGTTTGTATGTGGTTACAGGAACTGTAAGAACGAGATTTAGATGTTTAACTATGTTAGACTTAGTCAGACGTACGAGTGAAGCCTCACTAGTACAGATGACAGGCTCATACGCACGGTTGATGCTGAGCTAAGTCACAATTATAACCTAAATGAGAAGACACGAGTGAGTGATCACCCGTACGACTGATGAAGCCAACTCGTACGTGTGATGAATGAATCGTATAGGTGAGTCAACAGCAGGGGTATATAAAGTCTTATGTTCTTCATTTTAGGTTAAGCCTCTCATTTGTTAAACACACTCAGATCTAGTGAGCTCCTCCGATTCTCTCTCAGTCCAAATCACCCAGGTGGTGAATAATAGCTCTAGGTGTTGATCTAATCACACTTGATTTAGTTGTGGTTTGACTAAATTAATCAAAAAAAACTTAACCTATTCACTAGAGGGTTTGATTCACTTATTCCGCCATTGTGTGAGTTAAATCTGTTGATTTCTAAGTTCCTAGTCATGTTTCATCACCTTCTATTCTTTCCCCCTCAACTCATATTTTAAAGTATTCATCAATATGCTCCATCCAGTTTTGATTCTCGATATACTTCTAACTTTCATATCGGTCATTCTTCTTTTTCATCTACCGCCGGAAGAATCTATTTACTTCTACTATACTCTTGGGTTTATAGTGTTTCTAGTTCTCCCGTGTCTTTATATTGCTATATGCATCGATATATATGGTTTATAATTTCTGGTTTGTCGTTGGGATTTATATGTTCCCTTATATTTCAAAGTATCTGCTTCTGTCTTCTATAATCATTATCATTCACAGTTAATGCTCTCTTTTATTTGCTGCAATTTATACCCCAATTTCTATTTCGGAGTTTTGTCCTTTCGTTTCTTCTTCTTGCGATTAAGCACCGCTTGTAATGGTCCAGAATTCACAGATATGAATTTCGGAATGAACATTGTTAATGTTCTAGGAAGGAAATTGTGATGGCACGATCTTGACTTGTCAAATTACTAGAATACCTTGGAAAAGGCCGAATCATCAAGAAATATTTTCTTGATATTTTAGAGGTTAAATAGAATACAAGAGTCGTATAACATGGCACATGATGATGTTATGATCTGTGAATCATCATGTTCCATTTAGAAACTCAGCATGAATTACTGTAATATAATCACATTGATCAAGTGTCATTATATTATACTAACTCATGCTTCAGTTTCCAACACTACTTCAAAATATTCCTATTTTAAACTTGAATGTTTCAGAATTTTGAAACTAAAATAGTTTCTTTTATGATGTAATACAAATAGCGCGAAGAGGTAAATGATTTCAAATAAGAAAAATTAAGAAAATATCTTCAGAAATATGGAGGATATTTATAATGAAAGATATGATGATATTTTAGAATTTATAATATCAGAGGATGATGAAGAATATTGTCCGCAGGAGTTTAGAATCAGGAGCAAGGTATTCGTTAATGACTTCAGCAGGTACTGAATCATTTGGATCCTTTGAAGTCAGGTCCAGTCTTTGTAATTTGTCCACAGCCTCCTTCCTACTTTGCTCAATCCATTTTCCAGTTCCAAAACTTCTCTTTTTCTGAGCTTTGCCAACACACTTCATCATTATCATCCAGCTTTTACCGTTTAAAGTCGTTTATAGTTTTTGCTGCTTCATCAGCATTTTTTTTTTCCATTTTCGGAGAACCAATTCGTAGTTCGAAGTGTTTTTCAGAAACTTCACATTCAAATTAAGTCCAGAAGATAGACGTTATATATACACATATAACTGTTGGCGTAGACATCTTACGAGATTTCAAAATACTGATTGCTAATTCCTAATGATTCGTATGGCAATTCTCATTACAAGATGCGAATGAGTAAATGATGGGGTTTCAATGAATAATTATAATGACTTTTTGGAGAGGCTAAAGTCAAAGGGTAATGAAGTTGTTGGTACATCTGCTAATAATGTGGTGGAATGTAAAAGGTTCCCTGGTAACGAAGGTGTATATCTCAAGGTTATAATAAGGTTAGTCTGACTGAAAAGTTGAAGTTGACTTGCTGGAGCTGTGACAAAACTGGCTACTTTGAATAGGAGTCGCAAAGTTATTTTTGCTAATAAATGCCAAAGAATCTGACGCGGATACGTTGTTTAAACTTTTACTTTGGTTTCAAGAGTTTTTTGGGTACATAACTGTGGGTAACATGTGGTTGGATCATCATCTCGATTGCTCATCATTCGAAGTGTCTTCAGAAATTTTCGAAGAGTTTGAACACAGATTGTAATCGTTAACATACATTTGATGTTCTAACACAGTTTTGAAGTCAAAATATAGCTTGTGAAAGATGTAAGGATCTAAGAGTGATGATTTTGGTCATATCTCAAGTTGAATTTTGAGATTTCAAAATCAGAATATGTAATTAAATTTTGAATGAGTATGGTTGTTTTGATTTCTATAAAAGAATGTATATTGTTGTGAAAGTAGGGAGTATAATGGATGATTTGCTGAATCAGATTCGAAGAATGTAACATATTAATTGTGAATTTATATATCTCTCGGGTATTACCTACCAGTTAAAAAAAATTCACAATTAATATTTTGTACAAAAGAATTTTATTACAGTCTTTATGAAAATATATATATGTATATTTTCTTCAGATGTAACATAGATTTAATGAGTTAATGTTAAATTAAACTCATTTGATTTACGGTTGAAACTAGAATTGAATAATCCCTAAAGGCTTTAAAAATTAAATAACTTTTACGCAGTATTTCTTTAATGACATTGAAATTATGAATCAATACTTCGTTATTTGTTGATGTATGATGTTCGGTTCGTAGAATTCTTGTGAATTTCGCAAAGTACGAATGATGTTATCTGAAAAGTTTCGGGTACATCGATGATGAAAGTGTAAAATCAAATATATACTTGATTTATTATGAATTGGAATTTGTTGAATTGCGACAGAGATTGTAGTTAACGCTGGTTAAGTTGCGGCCGAAGGACGTACATTATTGCATATTTGTAATATGAATTAACCGAGTAGTTAAGATTCACACACAATAGCTTAGCACGGAAAGATTTATTTCAATATATATATATATATATATATATATATATATATATATATATATATATATATATGTATATATATATATATATATATATAATATACATCTAATTTCTTCAGAGGGAATGAGTTAATTCTTCATAACTCGTTGATACAATATACACGTTATTGATTCGTAATGATGTCCACAGTGATTCTTGAACTGACGGAGTTTGTGATGTTATCGGTGTTGTTGATTCGGATGTTGACTGTACTGACGATGCTGGTAACGCTGACGGTACTGTTGATGCTGTTGGTAAAGCAAGTTTAGCTTGTTAATCACACACCATTTTTGTCAGGGTTTCTACTCTTCCTTCTATCATTTTGGTTCGCTTAACTGATTTATGGTTAGGGCAAGATTAGATAATCTCTATGACTTTAGAGATTACATAATCGCCGCAGAATGTTTCTCCAATGAAGTTATGAATTAATACTTCGTCAGTTATTGTTGTTGGTACTCCTTGGTATCTATGGTGCGTATGACGTTGATGCTCGTGGGACAGATTGTGAAGTTGAGGTTTACGACGCGGTTGTGGTTGGAGGTGGTAATGGTACTGTTGGCGTTGATGATGGTGGTACTGGTTATGCTGCTGATGCTGCTGCTGGTGTTTGTAATCTCTACACCATATTCTCCAAAGCCACTACCCGAGCGCGAAGCTCGTTGACTTCTTCTATTACACCGGGGTGATTGTCGGTTCAGACGAGCGGATAAATAAAATCTAAAATTTGATGTAATATATAATCATGACGAGATACTCTGGAAATGAGCGAGAAAATGGAGTTTCGGACAGGTTCGCCGGTAAGTGCTTCAGGTTCTTCGTCAAGAGGACAATGTGGTGGATGGAAGGGATCACCTTCTTCTTGTCTCCAATGATTGAGGAAGCTACGAACCCATCCCTAATTCATCCAGAATAGGTGATGACTGATTGGTTGATCTATTCTGGTCACACTGCTTTCGGAGCTTGAATGAGATTCCATTTCGGAATCTGAGTGACTTGAACTGATGACGAATTCCATTTCGTACGATTGGATAAAGGATTTTTTTTGATATGAAATGATTTTGGCTAACGGATGGTATTCTAATTACATAGAATATATATATATATATATATATATATATAGATCAAAAGATTTCGTAGATTACGGAGGACTTTGCGGGATATGTCAGGCAAAGTTTAAAGTAACAGATACGATAAGATATGATTTAGCAGATATGCTAAGATATGAATTTTTGTCTATACACTATTCATGCAATCAATGCAGCAAGACGTGTCTTAGACTAAAAATGATAAGCAGGTAATTTCCTGAAGATGATAAGTAGTTAATTTTTGACACAAAATGATAAGCAAAACTTTTGACATGCAGACACGGTCGAAGTCCAGACTCACTAATGCATCCTATCGACTTATCAGTTAGACACATTAATGCAGACCTGGTTCGCTAAGACCACCGCTCTGATACTAACTGAAATGACCCGTTCATATACATTATAAACGATTCACAATAGTTGATTACATTGCGAGGTATTTGACCTCTATATGATACATTTTACAAACATTGCATTCGTTTTTAAAAGACAAAATTTCTTTACATCGAAAATTGACAGGCATGCATACCATTTCATAATATCTACTATCCAACTATAAATTGATTTAATAATAATCTTTGATGAACTCAATGACTCGAATGCAACGTTCTTCGAAATATGCTATGAAAGACTCCAAGTAATATCTTTAAAATGAGCAAATGCACAGCGGAAGATTTCTTTAACACCTGAGAATAAACATGCTTTAAAGTGTCAACCAAAAGGTTGGTGAGTTCATTAGTTTATCATAATCATTTATTTCCATCATTTTAATAGACCACAAGAATTTCATTTCCAGTTCTCATAAATATACGTCCCATGCATAGAGACAAAAATAATCATTCATATGGTGAACACCTGGTAACCGACATTAACTAGATACATATAAGAATATCCCCTATCATTCCGGGATCCTCCTTCGGACATGATATAAATTTCGAAGTACTAAAGCATCCGGTACTTTGGATGGGGTTTGTTAGGCCCAATAGATCTATCTTTAGGATTCGCGTCAATTAGAGTGTCTGTTCCCTAATTCTTAGATTACCAGACTTTAATAAAAAGGGGCATATTCGATTTCGATAATTTAACCATAGAATGTAGTTTCAATTACTTGTGTCTATTTTGTCAAACATTTATAAAAGCACATGTATTCTCAGTCCCAAAAATATAAAGGGTAAAAAGGCAAATGAAACTCACCATACTGTATTTCGTAGTAAAAATACATATAACGTCATTGAACAAGTGCAAGGTTGGCCTCGGATTCACGAACCTAAATTAATTATATATAATTATGTGTTGGTCAATATTTGTCTAACAAATTAGGCCAAGTCATAGTGTACCACAATCCTAATGCTCGAGACTAATATGCAAAAGTCAACAAAAGTAAATTTGACTCAAAATAATTTCCAAAAATCTATACATGATTAATATATAGTTTAAATATCGTCGTTTTATATTTTTAAATATTTTTAAAAGATTTATTAGAGTAAATAATATAATTTATTTATTAATAAATAAAATTTTATATTAAATTTATATAATATAATATACTTTTATATATATTAAGTAATAAAATTTATAGGGTTCATTTAATATCATAAAGATAATATGATAGGTATTATTAAAGTAAGTTATTACACGTAGTAAAATATGTTTGTATCACATATTTATTTGATAAAATAATATCTATAATGATAGTAAGTAAAAGTTGTATTATTTTGTAATAATAATTATTATTATTATAAGAATATCAATATTTATAATTACTAAGATGACATTATGATAAAACGATAATTCTAATTATGATAACTTTAATATTTACGATAATTTTTAATATTATCTTTAAAATAATAATTCTATTTAAAATAATAATAATGATATTTTATAGTAACAATGACATTTCTATTAAAATGATAATTTTTGTTAAAATGATAGTTTTAATACTAATGATATTTTTAATAATAATAGTAATGATAAAAATAATAAGAACGATAATTTTATCTAAATCAATATCTTATAATATTTTAATTTTATCATGATACTCTTACTCATTATTTCCTAATCGTTTCGTTTAATAGCTTTTAATCGTCTTTTATATCGTGTTCATAATAATGATTATAATAGTAATCAAAATAATTAGGTGTTACAAATATTTGTTTTAATTACACTAATATTAATAATGATAGTTACTATAACATTTTTTTAACGATAATACTAATAATTATCTTAATGATAATATAGTAATAATAATAATAACAATGACAATATCCATTTTTAAATAATGATATATATATTAATAATGATAATAATAATAATAATAATACTAATAATAATAATAATAATAATAATAATAATAATAATAATAATAATAATAATAATAATAATAATAATAATAATAATAATAATTGGATAATAATAATAATAATAATTATAACTTTAACGATAATAACGATAGTAATAATAAAAAAAATAACAATTTTTAATGATAAATCCCTTTTATTGATAAAGATAATAATAATGATAATAATAAGATAAAACTAGAACGACGATAAAAACGATGATAATAATAATCATTTTTAATAAAAATATAGAAAATTCAATTGATTATAACTTCTAATCCGTTCATCGAAACCATTCGATATCTAAAGGAAAAGTCCTTAATTTTTCGCTAGCTTTCCAAGGACATGCATATCTTATACCTTATCTCAACCGCAAGTGTAACTAATTCAATATTCAACCTAACCTGTCTAAGGTCAATATCAAAAGTACAAGCATGCATAATCCTAAATACTCGAGCACTAGTCAGGGATACACTATTAGTATGTAAAAGTTAAATTATGAGTACTCACGTATCAATATTGAGATTCAATATTGCAGGAAAGGTACGCAGACGTAACGGAAATGATAAACTCTATATTGACCTCACGAGCATACCCATGAACCATACTCAATCACCTCCATAGCTATAACCCATAATTTCCTTAATCATATCCTACTCGAAAAACAATTTCAAAATCACTGTGACAGCACTCCGTCGTAATATTTTATGTATACTAATAATATCTTGAAATAATACGGAGTAAATATATATATGTAAATCGATTGAGAGAGTTTAGAGAAAAATATTTTCAAGTTTCTATGAAATAATGAAACCTATTGAATTCTATTTATAATAGATTTTTGAATTATTAAAGTGAATTATTAAAGTATGAATTATTAAAGTGAATTATTAAAGTATGAATTATTAAAGTATGAATTATTAAAGTATGAATTATTAAAGTGAATTATTAAAGTATGAATTATTAAAGTGAATTATTAAAGTTAAAGTAAAGTAAAAATAAAGTAAAAGTAAAGTTTAAGTATAGTAAAAGTATAAAACTATGTACGTATAATACGCGTATAAATATATATAATATTAATTTAAATCGTTATATATATTTAATAAAATAAAATATAAATATCGTTTTCTTTATCATACTAGTTAAGTAATGAGTTGTCAAAAGTGGTTCTAGATATTTATAAAAGTTATATACGTTTTAATAATAAAGTTCTTTTTAAACTGAAAACGTTTTTGTACGTTTGAAACTAAATAGATCAATCGAGTCTTTATGAGATTCAATCTTCCACTATCCTTTGTCTAGTTCTCAATGATTGACAATTTATTCTTATTTATAAATCACTTTACCATTTTTCGAATATTGTTAAAATGAAAAGATTTCTCAAATCAACGTGGGCCTTTCAACAGAGACTTGTAATCATAATTCAATATATCTAATAATTCAATCATTTGATCTTATCTTCTAATTCCATTGATAAATATTTTGAAACAGATACAATCATATAAAGTATTTAATCTAATATTTTGTTTACGTTTCAAGTTATAATATATATACACATATACATATATAATCATATTCGTTTAATGGTTCGTGAATCGTTGGAACATGGTCGAGGTTGAATGAATGTATGAACATAGTTTAAAATTCTTGCAATTTAACTTAACAAATATTGCTTATCGTGTTGGAAACATATAAAGATTAAAGTTTAAATTTGGTTGGAAATTTCCGGGTTGTCACAAGTACAGCATATCACCCCCAGACAGATGGCCAGAGCGAACGAACTATTCAGACTTTTGAGGACATGTTGAGAGCGTGTGTCATTGATTTCGGAAACGGATGGGATAAGTATTTACCACATGCTGAGTTCTCATACAATAACAGTTACCATGCGAGCATTAAAGCTGCACCATTTGAATCATTGTATGGAAGGAAGTGTAGATCTCCCGTTTGTTGGAGCAAGTTGGGAGATAGTCAGTTGACGGGTCCTGAGATTATTCAGGAGACAACTGAGAAAGTTCTACAGATCCAGGAACGATTGAGAACGGCTCGAAGTTGTCAAAAGAGTTATGTTGATGTTAGATGGAAGGACATAGAGTTCCAAGTTGGGGACAAAGTTATGCTTAAAGTATCACCTTGGAAGGGTGTTGTACGATTTGGGAAACGAGGTAAACTGAGTCCTAGATATGTTGGACTGTTTGAGATAACTGAAAGAGTTGGACCAGTAGCTTACAGATTGAAACTACCACAAGCACTCAGCGGTATTCATGACGTTTTCCATGTATCCAATCTAAAGAAGTGCCTAGCCGATGATAATTTGATTATTCCTTTAGAGGAACTACGTATCGATGACAAACTTCATTTCATTGAGGAACCTGTTGAAATCTTGGGCCGTGAGGTCAAACAGTTGAAGCAAAGCAGAATTCCTATCGTTAAAGTTTGGTGGAACGTGAGAAGAGGACCAGAGTTCACGTGGGAGCGTGAAGACCAGATGAGGCTGAAGTATCCGCAATTATTTCCCGAGGAAACTACTTCAGCGGACGATCAATAAAATTTCGGGACGAAATTTTCAATAACAGGTGGGTAATGTAACAACTCTGATTTTTCCGTTACTTCCGTTAACCTTCCGTTAGTTTATTTAACGGCGATTATTTAACTTTTATGTGTTTACGTGTATTAAATGTGTACTTGACCTTTGGAGGGTTTCAATAATTAATATGGGTTGATATTGATTCAAATAAATATTTCGGATAATGAAATACGATAAAAACGATACGATTTTGATAATAGCTTTTTGAGCAACGAAACGCTCGGGTTTATTTTAATAATTAATTTTATTAATTATTAACTTTTTAAAATATTTAGTTTATTGGGTTTTTAATAAATTAAGCGATTGGTTACGTTTAACGATCGGATTAGCGTTCCGGGCCTTCGGTACGACTAAAAGGCACTTAAAACGGACCACGAATACACGGGATTACAAAACGAGAGCCCGGGAATCCCCTGAGGGCACCATTCGGCCGACCCCTCCCTATACCCCCCTTATATTTTAATTTTTGATAAGTTTAGGGGCTTATGTGCTAATTTGTGAAACTAGGGTTTAATATAAATTAATTTGTGAGGATTAAACACTTCCATAATCCCAACCCTATTATTCCAGTCGAATTTTTTTGGCTCCTCCCTCCCCTTTGGCCATCGACATCATCACCACCACCATACCATCAATTTTTGATTTTTAGATTAAACCTTGAACACGAAAGTTGTAATTCCCGATCTCCTCTACGCGTTGGTATATTTAATTTAGCGATCAAAGGTATAATTGCATAAACCCTAAATCTTAAAAATCTGATTTTCATGTGAGTTTCATAGTTATGTTGTCAATTGCTCAAGTCTATACGCGTACGTGTTAATTGTAATCGTTATTTTGATTGTTTGATGCGCTAGGGTTTAAAAACGAATTTGTATTTGTTTGATCAGAAAATTAAGTTTTTCAAATGTTAATTATTATGTTATAATCAGATTCCTTGCGAAAAACTATTGAGTTTAGGCTTTGGATTCGCTTGATTTTGTTTCCGTATGATTAAGTTATGTCGATTTGAATTATCGCTGTATTTTTGTTGCTTGATCAGAAATATGGTATTGATAGACAACGAATTGGCATGTGAGACTTATACCACTGGAAATATGTAACGACCCAAACCAAACCCCGACAAAACCCGTTAATTTTCACAACAACAAAAAATTTCCTGAACAGCATACCCACGCGCCGCGCCCCCTACCTGGCGCGCCGCGCCAAAACGGGCTGTCCCCGGGACTTTTAAGTGCGAAAAAGATAAGCGAGTTCCCGACACATTTAACCAAAACGCTTTTAGACACAAGTTTATATATGTTAAACTAGCACATAACTAAGGTGTGAACGAGTTTTACAAAGCGGGGCCCACATCGACCCAAATTACCACTTAAGTACCAATTACACGTTTTTGACCATAAGACTTTTAATACACAATAAAGCCGAGCATGGCGATCGGGGATACGCTACCCAATCCTAAACAGTCCAGAAGCAAGTCTCTAAGCAACTATGCAAGTCTTCTAGTCCTCGCGCTTACCCGAGCCACCGTCCGCATGCAATCTATAAAAAAAAAGTCAACAACGAGAGGGTAAGCTAACGCTTAGTGAGTGATAATATACTACATACATATATATGTATAAAATGAATACGCCACCCAAATAACAAATACCGCATACCGAACGTCCAAGCATAAAGGCAAGCTAGTCTAGGCGTACCGTACAAACACTAAGCACCAAGCTAATAATATCAACAAATATAAGTTCACAGTAACGATGTGAACGATGCCAATTAGCTACACCCATAAGGTTAGCCACATAACGACAATGCAACATTATACGTATACAATATACATATATAACAACGCGTAAAAACACCCAAGGTTAACCATAACGCTATGGTGCTACCGGCTCGTGGTTCACACCATACGCATTTGAGTCTCACTCGTTTATAGTGCTACCGGCTCGTGGTTCACACTCGATGCTACCGGCTCGTGGTTCACATCAATTACTTTATAGTGCTACCGGCTCGTGGTTCACACTCGATGCTACCGGCTCGTGGTTCACATCAATTATTTTATAGTGCTACCGGCTCGTGGTTCACACTCGATGCTACCGGCTCGTGGTTCACATCAATTTACACACATGCTATGGTACTACCGGCTCGATGGTTCATACCATAACACCCACAAATAAACATGCCATATACACGAATGCATAATTATTCCACTCACAATAATAACCCTTCGCCATTGGGGTTATATAATCCACATCACACGCCCATGTGATAACGTACACACAAAGTGTGCACCTCGTCAAAGGTGGTCAACCAAAACGCACAACCGTGCCAATTGGACCTATATCCAAGTCCATCAATCCACCTATATGTGAAGTGAGCTCTATAACCGAGAACCACTTCACCCGACCCGCACCCATCCTACACATACATATGCATATAGGATATTAACACTCACCTTGAAGTCTTGAAGAAAGCTTCCAAGTAAACCGCAACTCGCCAATGGAAAATACCTATTCCATTATCACAATTACAACAATACACTTAGAGTGGATTTACAAATCAACCCAATTCGTCACTTAGTGTAATTTCGACCCAAATGCACTTCCAAGCACAAACCGTGCCCAAACTAACCAATAGTCACTAACACAAGTGAGAATGGTCCTAATATGCCAATTAAACCCGAACTCAAGTGTTAAACACGCGTCATACCCATTTTGACACTTAAACCCTAATTTTGACTCATAAGGTCAAAATCTCACCATTTACAAGTTTCGACACCAAAACACATTTAACTCGGTTTAATACTCCAACTTAATCCGTTTTAAGTTTATAAACCTCATTAACTCGCCAATTGGGTCATAATTACCACCAAACCCTAATTTGACCCAAAGTCATAGTTAGTCAACCAAGTAACCCTAAATGGGTTTCAATACTTCCATAATCACTAACTTAAGTGATTAAACTCAATTTCAAGTTCTAAACATGACCAATTAGTTCACCAACCCAAAATCCACCAACAATTTACAATAAACCCGATTATTAGCATCACTAAACCCATTTTATCATCTAAAAGGGTTTTACAACTAATTAACTCAAAACCCTAACTTGAATATCAAATCAAACAAATGAAATTCGGAGTTTGAGCTTACCAATACTATCACCGCGTAGACAAGAACGAAAGGGACAACTTTAAAACCCGAGACTTTGAACAATTTGAGCTTCTTCTTCACCAAAACCTCCAATCTCTCTCTAGAATCACTCTCTCTCTAGATAGTTGGGAGTGATGAATGGATGCCAAAATGATCCAAAAGTGGATCTAAAACTGATATTAAGGCCACAAATCCGTCCACAAGTGAAAGGACCATAATACCCTTCATTTAGACACTTAAAATGCTGAAAAAACGCATCAGGCCCAATCGGCGCGCCGCGCCAAAAGGTGGGGCGCCGCTCCACCCTGCAGGTCAGATTTCAGAAACTCGTTTTGGCCATAACTTTTTGACCGTAGCTCCGTTTTCGATGAATCAAATATCGTTGGAAACGTAATAAGATTTTCTTTCCAATGGTAAGGCTTTGAAATATCAACACAAACTTTATTTGAGGTTGAAAAGGTACGTACACACCTTGTACCTCAAACAACGTCCAGTTTCCTTCGACATTCGAGCAAGCAACACGTACATGCTTCGTACACTTCATACATGCATAGTACACCATAAATACATTATGTACAATAAATATTTGGGTCTTACAACTCTCCCCCACTTAAACTCGATCACGTCCTCGTGATCTTCTCCACTTAAACAATCCGTACCTACTCAACGATCCTCACTCATGTCTCAATACGAACTTCCCTAGACAATTCTTCCCAATGGATCACTTTTAACAACTAAAATCGTCAACCGTGATTTATCAAAACCACAATCCGAGCACTGAAACCTGCTCAATTTCCCATATCGGGAAAAACTCAACCAACCTCGTACCGAGATATAAATTCCTTAGCGTACCTTTACCGAGGACAACGCTAAAAACAACCAAGTCTCACCCTAAAGTCAACAATCCGAAACGATGAAGACCGAACCAAACGAATCCTTACGGATAATACTCACCACTTAATATCCCTCGTAGTGCGCAATACGACCCATACGCAACTACCATAACATCATAAACCAGACGGCTACAACCGATAACGCCCAAAACAATCATGGCAACGCTAATCCCAAGGTGTACAAAATCGACTATTGTCACACCCGTAACAACATGTGAGCGAAACATGGCTATCGCGTCACAAAACATACCACACGGCCCTCACGACCCCACCATCGGTGTATAAAACAACCGACAGATCAACAACACGAAGGCTGGCCGAAAACACACGCGCCTTAGTGAATCCGAACTACACGCGACTCACTACCTTCACCACAACAACAGTCGGGAATGGCCGAACTACTCGCGCCTTAGTGAATCTGAACTACACGAGAGTCACTATCCCGGAGGAATGACCGAACTACACGAGTCATTTGTGAATCCGAACTACACGAGACTCACTCCTCAATACAATGACCGAAACCACACGAGTCATTTGTGAATCCGAAACCACACGCGATTCACTACCATGATGAAGTCAGCGGACCCGAAGATCATGCTTCACCAATATCAACACCGGATGAAGTCAGCGGACCCCAAAGGTCATGCTCCACCGATATAACACCTCGCTCATGATGAAGTCAGCGGACCCCGAAGGTCATGCTCCACCAATCGCATACTCCCATGATGAAGTCAGCGGACCCTAAAGGTCATGCTTCATCAATCACCAATACCATGATGAAGTCAGCGGACTCCGAAAGTCATGCTTCATCAATCAACGCCCTTTTGGCCTCGAACGACGAGTAGCGTAACATCGCGCTCTGCTACGCCATAGTGAATCCTAACGGATACCACTAACCATTCACACACTCGAGCAAGAACCACCTATATCAAACATAGGCACAAAACAATAATTCTCTAGAAGAGAATCCGACACACACCTCCCTTAACCGAAGGATTTCACCTTGCTCGCCAAACACGTCCATTATCTCTCAATGAGATTTACCACATTACCACCTCGGTGATAATTCAAATCCAAACCATAAGTACAATTTATCTGAAATTGTAATCTACCACAAATCGACCAAACTAGGTCCCAACACAATTTTCGGATCTTACTAAAACGTCATCCGAAATCTCACACTAAAACTTCCTCGGGCGGGAGTGTAACTCCCCCACTTGGAACTACATCACATAATCGCATCTCGTACAACCGTACCATTCCACCAAAGGTAGACTTTACCAACAATTGGGTTCACACGACCCATCACCACATCTTGCTCCAACCGAGAGCACATGAAGGATTTAAATCAATCCTCAAACACTTCGAACGAAAAGTGTACTACAATTACACAAACCACACCCTCGCAATCATCCAATTGCTCTAGTTTGTCAATTTCCACCTAGTCACTCATGTACCTAAGGGTTTTACTTCGGTACCCTAAGTACAATGTAACCTCAACACCATCGGAGTCGAACACCACGCTAGTAGGTATAAAAGAGGCACCTAATGTCGCGTCACGTAGACTCCTTTACCAACATACATCGAGATCCAAAACTCTCGATCTCATGGGTTTTAACCACCCGTCGAACCTCGTGGTTCATCAATTTAACACAAATGCGAACACGCGCTTAATAATCGAACACCAAAACCCATTTCCATGGCTTGGTAGAAACCTTTCCAAATACTAAGGAATGCTTGGTTGCACCAGTCTTACGCCCTTCGCCCGTCAATCAAACATCAACATAGGGTACTTCCATTAGGAACGTCACCCGTAACAATAACATGCACAACACAATGCATTTAACAACTCAAACTCAAACGGCACCGAACTTCCCCAAGACTTGTGACTCCTCATGCCACAATCGTAACATCTAGACGCGCTAGAATTCGATATACCCGTCCGCGTACCACCCGTGCTCACGCTCAGACCCTTAGTCCTCTTACTCGGAGCACCATACGAAACAACCCTTCTCTCGCTTGAAGGCTCACTCATCTTCGATCGCGAGTATGACTCAAAACTCCTAGTCAAGTCGAATAATTCCGAAAACAATTTCGCTTGACCCCGGCAAGTTTTACTTTTCAAGTCATCATTCAAGGTCCGATAGAAATCTCCCATCAACAAACGATCATTCCCTAAATACTCCGGACAAAAACGAGCCTTCGCCATAAAGGTCGTCTTGAGAGTACTCAAATCCATATATCCTTGTCGCAAATTTCGCAACTCATTACGCAATTCCCACAAATCGGCCGAATTCCGGAACTCCTCGAAGAATTCCTCCTTAAAGTCGTCCCACGATAAAGCCATAAACGTCTCGCCACCGACAAGATCAATCTTACCATCCAACCAATCCCTTGCCCTACCCCGCAACAAACTCGTAGCGAGTCTCGTCTTTCTCTCGGGAGGGCAATCAATAGTACGGAAACACCCTTCGACGTCCGAAATCCAAGTTGCGCTTACCAAAGGATCCGGCTTTCCGTCATACATCGGGGGTTTAGTCCTCATGAAGCTCTTAGGATAACGCTCCATTTCACCACTACTTTGAAGTTCGGAATACCTCCTTTCCATTCTTTCTTCTAACGCACCCATTTGCTCCGCAACGGCGGCCGCAACCCTTGCGTTAAACTCCACGTCATTCGCCTCGGTCTCGTTTCGCGTCGTCATTCTAAAGAATGCAAAACGATTAGTCCACGAACGTGTAAAACCGTACGCACGACACAGCCCCATCTTGCTAAACACTCATCGTACATCACTTGTTAGACACGATTTGCACCCGTAATAAGGTTTGCAAGTTCTTATTACACACACATGCCGCATCGACTCGTTAGTACAACGACCGTCTCGCTCAATGATATACACAAACACAACCAAAATTCTACGCGGTACAAACACACGCGAGAATTATTATCACAACACAACAACATATTAATAATATCCGCATTACTAATATAAACGTTAGTCAACCTATAGCCAAGGCACTAACCAAACCCATTCCGACCCGTAATCCTACAAGTCCCGCAACAATTTAAGCACACACAAGTCTAAGTCTAGGCACCTATCTCAAGTCACCTAAATCCCTTAGACCATGCTTTGATACCACTTGTAACGACCCAAACCAAACCCCGACAAAACCCGTTAATTTTCACAACAAAAAAAAAATTTCCTGAACAGCATACCCGCGCGCCGCGCCCCCTACCTGGCGCGCCGCGCCAAAACGGGCTGTCCCCGGGACTTTTAAGTGCGAAAAAGATAAGCGAGTTCCCGACACATTTAACCAAAACGCTTTTAGACACAAGTTTATATATGTTAAACTAGCACATAACTAAGGTGTGAACGAGTTTTACAAAGCGGGGCCCACATCGACCCAAATTACCACTTAAGTACCAATTACACGTTTTTGACCATAAGACTTTTAATACACAATAAAGCCGAGCATGGCGATCGGGGATACGCTACCCAATCCTAAACAGTCCAGAAGCAAGTCTCTAAGCAACTATGCAAGTCTTCTAGTCCTCGCGCTTACCCGAGCCACCGTCCGCATGCAATCTATAAAAAAAAAGTCAACAACGAGAGGGTAAGCTAACGCTTAGTGAGTGATAATATACTACATACATATATATGTATAAAATGAATACGCCACCCAAATAACAAATACCGCATACCGAACGTCCAAGCATAAAGGCAAGCTAGTCTAGGCGTACCGTACAAACACTAAGCACCAAGCTAATAATATCAACAAATATAAGTTCACAGTAACGATGTGAACGATGCCAATTAGCTACACCCATAAGGTTAGCCACATAACGACAATGCAACATTATACGTATACAATATACATATATAACAACGCGTAAAAACACCCAAGGTTAACCATAACGCTATGGTGCTACCGGCTCGTGGTTCACACCATACGCATTTGAGTCTCACTCGTTTATAGTGCTACCGGCTCGTGGTTCACACTCGATGCTACCGGCTCGTGGTTCACATCAATTACTTTATAGTGCTACCGGCTCGTGGTTCACACTCGATGCTACCGGCTCATGGTTCACATCAATTATTTTATAGTGCTACCGGCTCGTGGTTCACACTCGATGCTACCGGCTCGTGGTTCACATCAATTTACACACATGCTATGGTACTACCGGCTCGATGGTTCATACCATAACACCCACAAATAAACACGCCATATACACGAATGCATAATTATTCCACTCACAATAATAACCCTTCGCCATTGGGGTTATATAATCCACATCACACGCCCATGTGATAACGTACACACAAAGTGTGCACCTCGTCAAAGGTGGTCAACCAAAACGCACAACCGTGCCAATTGGACCTATATCCAAGTCCATAAATCCACCTATATGTGAAGTGAGCTCTATAACCGAGAACCACTTCACCCGACCCGCACCCATCCTACACATACATATGCATATAGGATATTAACACTCACCTTGAAGTCTTGAAGAAAGCTTCCAAGTAAACCGCAACTCGCCAATGGAAAATACCTATTCCATTATCACAATTACAACAATACACTTAGAGTGGATTTACAAATCAACCCAATTCGTCACTTAGTGTAATTTCGACCCAAATGCACTTCCAAGCACAAACCGTGCCCAAACTAACCAATAGTCACTAACACAAGTGAGAATGGTCCTAATATGCCAATTAAACCCGAACTCAAGTGTTAAACACGCGTCATACCCATTTTGACACTTAAACCCTAATTTTGACTCATAAGGTCAAAATCTCACCATTTACAAGTTTCGACACCAAAACACATTTAACTCGGTTTAATACTCCAACTTAATCCGTTTTAAGTTTATAAACCTCATTAACTCGCCAATTGGGTCATAATTACCACCAAACCCTAATTTGACCCAAAGTCATAGTTAGTCAACCAAGTAACCCTAAATGGGTTTCAATACTTCCATAATCACTAACTTAAGTGATTAAACTCAATTTCAAGTTCTAAACATGACCAATTAGTTCACCAACCCAAAATCCACCAACAATTTACAATAAACCCGATTATTAGCATCACTAAACCCGTTTTATCATCTAAAAGGGTTTTACAACTAATTAACTCAAAACCCTAACTTGAATATCAAATCAAACAAATGAAATTCGGAGTTTGAGCTTACCAATACTATCACCGCGTAGCCAAGAACGAAAGGGACAACTTTAAAACCCGAGACTTTGAACAATTTGAGCTTCTTCTTCACCAAAACCTCCAATCTCTCTCTAGAATCACTCTCTCTCTCTCTAGATAGTTGGGAGTGATGAATGGATGCCAAAATGATCCAAAAGTGGATCTAAAACTGATATTGAGGCCACAAATCCGTCCACAAGTGAAAGGACCATAATACCCTTCATTTAGACACTTAAAATGCTGAAAAAACGCATCAGGCCCAATCGGCGCGCCGCGCCAAAAGGTGGGGCGCCGCTCCACCCTGCAGGTCAGATTTCAGAAACTCGTTTTGGCCATAACTTTTTGACCGTAGCTCCGTTTTCGATGAATCAAATATCGTTGGAAATGTAATAAGATTTTCTTTCCAATGGTAAGGCTTTGAAACATCAACACAAACTTTATTTGAGGTTGAAAAGGTACGTACACACCTTGTACCTCAAACAACGTCCAGTTTCCTTCGACATTCGAGCAAGCAACACGTACATGCTTCGTACACTTCATACATGCATAGTACACCATAAATACATTATGTACAATAAATATTTGGGTCTTACAAAATATAATTTAAAAACACTCAAGTTAGACTAGGATATCATGTCGTTTGCTTATGTATAGCCCGAGATATGCTAGAATTAGTGTAAATGTAGTTTTATACAGCACTTGCATGAAAATAACCTTGTATGATAAAATGTGTTTATCTCTGTGATTAAAGCTTTATATATTTGAAAATTAGACAAAAAGTACTTCATCTTTCATGTAGATATCATAGGTTAATTGTATCTAGATATTCGGATAATCGTATGCGAATGTGACTAACGAAATGCGAATCGAATCTGTAAATTGAGCACGGTTTTGTACTTTGTGAATTTTGTATATTGATTGAGCATGTATTCTTCTGGAAAATGAAACTTAATATGATATGTGACTTATTGTTAGTTTATTTCAATCTCTGAAACCTTATGCATTGGGCACAATAGAGCTATACTTTATGTGAATTCTGACTTGAACTGAAAACTGAATGATCAATTTGCACGAATAAACTGTACAAATTGGCTAAACAAAAGTGGCTAGATTTTTGATATGTGTTACTTTGATTTGTCCTTGAACTATGGCCACTGGTCTTGTATAAATTTCATGTTCCTAACTCCAGATATAGCCAAAATGAAATCAGTGCGCGGTCAGAAACTGACTTGGCAAACCCCAAATGTATTCCTTCTGATTCCTGACTTTTAATTGTCGTATGAGTCCCTGGCCAGACTTTTTGGAATCGATTTTAAGTGTAATTATGATCTGGAGTTTGTCATATTTACATGAATTTTGTACTATGAGATAATGTGCTAAGTATGCTACGTGTTCATAAATTTTGTGCATGACGATAAACTGAAATTGTGAAAATGATTATTCATGACCTAAAACGTATTGTTTGACTTAGGTTTGACTTATTGACCAATATTTGACATGAACCTACTGATGTTGACTTTAGTTGACCACATTGACCAAGTTTGACTTTCGGTTTGACTTCGGTTGACTTTGTTTGACTTGCATGATATAGTTGACTTTTTACTTTGAAACGCGTCGAGTCGAGCAATAAGACAACGTACACTATGAAACAACACTTATTTAAGATACATATATTGACCAACCTACATACGTATACTTAGGTTACATTACTCGGGTCTAACCCGTACAAGTCATTTGTCTTTCATTCCGAGCTTATTCAAAGCTGAGTCTACAGTCTCGCTTTTTACATGTTTTCAGGGATGAGAATACACGCTGTTACATTTACATTTTCAATTACTTTTATATTGACATGAGTACTACACATATGCATAATGAGTTTGTTAAAAAAGCCTCTAGCTTGAATACTTTTAATACCATCGGTGTAAGCACAATTTAGATGGACGGATCCGTTAGATTGACAACCTCACTCACTATAAAAGCAGTGGTGCATTTATTTTGAACATTAAATACATTTGAACAAGTGTATAATATTTTACGAGGTAAGGTCGGGTGTAGTGGTTTCTATACTCGGGTTAATGCTAGTATTCAGGTGCTCGGTTTATGCAAGCGATAGAATCTCGTGGTCAATGAAATTAAACTATTTTTCTGATAACTGTTTTTCAGATACTGTTACATTACTTTAAACCTGTAGATTCACCAACATTATTTGTTGACCTGTTTTTGCGTGTTGTTATTCTCAGGTCCTTAAGAGGTATGCTTCCGCTGTGTTTGCTGCATGACTGGCCGTGGAGTCAGCATTTGATTTTAAAGAACATTATTTACTTTCGCATTTAAAACTTTTATACTGTTTAAATACTGTTGGCTTGTGGTTACGATCACAACAGTGTTTCTATTTTGGGATTTTTGACTTTTGTTTTTGAAAGTTATTATTTTAAATAAAATTAAATGCGATTGCTTTAAACGTCTCATATAGAGGGCGTAACTGTTAACTGTGGGACCGGAATTAACACGCCGTCAGATGGTATTTTGGCGGGGTGTTATAATATATAAAATTTATTGCCTTTCAAAAAAGAAAAAAATAATAACGGTCTAAAGGGTTGTAGGACATTAAATTTTACTTTTATGAACATCTTATGTCATTAATGGTGTACACAAGTTGGGTTTGGAAAGCCGTGTTCCATTGTCGTGTGGGCAGCCCGTGGACGACTGGGCACCCGGTGGAAGCAGGCCGGGCGTGAGCTTTGGCTTGTTTCCGGGCTCGAAGCTTGGTTTTCGAAATTGTAACTTGTTTAACACCGTTTTTGCTCTATTTTCTTTGTTTTAAGTCCAGTTTTTTTATTCTTCTTGCATTGCCTTCGTAATCACCTGATTTACAAAATGAAGCAAATAAACGCTTAAATCTTCGACAAAGTTGATAAATTTATCATTTTAGGGCTCAATATCGGGGGGTAAAAACTCGACTTTTTAGCCGATATCATAAACTAATTACAAAAAATTACTCATTTTAATATTGTTATGAATTGTTTAAGGTTTTTTAAGAGAAAAGTTATTAAAACACATATACTTTACTTAAAAAATCAACAAGGTTTGGTTTAGTTACTAATAACATTATTTTCTGTTTGATTCTATAAAAGGCTGATTAACTTGTAAAGATGTCCGGATCTTATTTTCTATATGATCCTTCAAAAGACTAAAAACTTGTTGGAAATATTATGTAAAAACAAGTGTGTGTTTTCACCAACTTTGGACAAAAATAATTATATGGTCAGTGACATATATTGATAACCAATATAACTTCTAAATAAAATCTTGACTTTCGAAAGTCAAATAAGATAATAATTTTAAGACGAAAGAATAGAACCGGATGTAACACTTCTTTGTATATATATATTTGTGTTTGAATTTGTAAATGTAAGTAATGAATTTGTAATAGCTGTACAATTAATAATCCTTACCACTTATAATCTCAATACTAACATTACAAAGAAAATTAATGCATTGGAACGTACGAAACTATTTCTTAACACACTATGAAAAAACCATATGCAATTACTAGCGATATAATTAGGGTGTATTAACTAGTTACTATTCTTAGTTGTTTCCAAAGAAATTTTTAACATACGCTGAAACCATGTTATACAGTAGGTCACACGATTGTCGTGTGTGTTTTTTTTTCTTTTTCAAATGGCATTATTAAGGTCATTGAGAGGGCATCAGGGCCGGTCCTGAGTGTTGTGTTGCCCGGGGCGAACCGGTCAAATAATGCCTCCTACTCTATTTATAAACAAGTGTTCGAAAGTTAATCGACTTATATAACTCTTTTTCACGTTAATTTTTTTTAAATAAATTTAGTGTGACAATTTGAATAGATAAACTACAATAAAAGTGATGACTTCGAGTCTATTTTTATAGTGTCTTTTTCTTTTTCATACATGATTTAATTAATGCGTAAATTGTAAAAGAAAAATATTAAGTAATGCAACATGTGTCTAAATTATTAGACTATTACTTGAGCTATCTTGAAATATGTGTATATAATTCTATTTTTCTTTTGTTTCAAAATAATTGTCTATCTTCAAAAAAGACAATCAACTTTACATTTTTATTCTTAAACATTTTTTCAAAAATTGACATCTTAAAAAGATTCATTGTAACGACCCGACTTTTTCGACTTGCTTTTATGCCTTGTATTTTTAGCGAAACTGTGTATTTGTGCGTACTGTGTTACTTTATTACTCTGGAACCTTGGCACACGTGTTTTATATTCATATTTACTTTAAAACGTGCCTTGGTGTATGTAGAATGCTTAACTTGTCCATTGGATGCTTTATAACCGTTAGTGTTATTTACCGTTACGATTAAAACGCGGACTGCGCGCACGTTTGACTTTTGTCGGAACCGAAACTTTTGGACTGCGAAATATTAATTATTATTTTCTAATAATAATTACCTGGGCCTTTGGATGCTTAATTTTATTTATTTAATTGCTAAAGCCCAATAGTTAGCCTTTTTGGACTTTTTACCTTGTTGGGCTCAAACCCACCCTACTCTAGCTAGTGACCCAATTAATTAGTCCAAGTATTATTACTAGTGGCCCATAATAATAAATAAATAATAAATAAATTAATTAATGAGTCATACTAGCATAATGGATAAGGATTATCAACTTTGTTACATAAGATTCTAGCAAAAGGACATACTTTAGACACCATTAGCCAAAAAGTGAAAAGTTTGTCTCCCCCCTCCCCCTTAAAACCGTCCACCATCACCACTACCACCTTTGCCATGTCATCAATCCATGTGATCACTAATTGCCTATAAATACTAGCCATTTTCCTTCATTCCAACACTTGATCATTTTGGTTTTTCACACACACTTTCTTTCTTTCTTTTCCTTACTTGTAAGTTTTCTCTTCTTCCTCCTTTTCCTTTCAAAAACGTGATCATCATCATCATTCTTATAAGATCCAAGTTCCATGTAGCTTTGATCTTGCTTATATCTTGTTGGTTCAAGCATGAATCCTTCAAGAACAATGAAGATTCAAGCTTTCTAGCTTTGAATCTTCACCAACTTGTTAGATCTATCTTTCTTTTACTTTAATCTTTCTATTTTATGATAAAGATTCAAACTTTTGTTTGTAATCTTCATGCATCTTCAAGATCCAAGCTTTATGCTTCAAGATCTTCAAGATGCAAGCTTTCTAGCTTGAATCTTCATATCTTTTTGTTAGATCTAAGTTCTATTTGCTTTGATCATGTTGTTTTGTGAAAAAGATTCAAACTTGTGTTTGTTATCTTCATATATCTTAAAGATCCAAGCTTTATGCTTCAAGATCTTCAAGGACACTTAAAGGTTCAAGCTTTCTAGCTTTGTAACCTTGTAACTTGTGTGAAATGGATCCAAGCTCTCTAGCTTAGGGTTCCATCACCTCTTTTGACTTAGATTGTGTTCATACTTGTTAAATTGATGTAAAGTTTGTAACTTTAGTTGTTATTGTGACTTGTATTAGTGTTAAGACTAAGGATATGATGTAACCTTGGTTCATCATCCATCTAAGACTCATGAATGAGTTGTATTCTTACTTGGTCTTAACATATTGTGTATTGATGGTGATCTTGGTCAAAAGTGATGCTAAACCATCAACGAGTTGTACACTTGAAGCTACAAGCATCAAGGATGAGAACCGTGATGAGCATCGAACACCAAGAACCCCACCGGAGCACTTGTCCACAGATTTTCGTATCAGATCAGACCACCTGGGCTACTGGAAAGCTGATTTTTAGTTAGTTTGGTTCGAGTAGATGATTTTCCGTTTAGGCCTCGTCTTAATACGAGTTACGGTTTAGGAGTTATGGCCCTCCGAGAGTCACTACACCCTATTAACGTTGTGCTAAAATTTCTGACCTACTCGCACTTAAACTGTCGCCACGGTCAAAAGAAGACGAGTTAGGTTCTGAAAATTGGTCAGCTGTTAGGGGACTCATATACGAAGCCATATCCACCGACCATGCGTCTTTTCGATTTACGTAGAGGTCGTAGCTTCTGACCGAAGTCAGCCTATTGATTCGATCTCTATTCTTGTCAAACTCACTTAGCTTTTATGATGATGAATGATGATGATGATGACACTTAAACTTATTTTATGCACTATTAGAACTTATTAAGACAACCTACTGACCTAGTAACCTTTGATTTAGGTTGACGACCTTTCGGACCGACTTACTACTTGCGTACTTTCATTACCGACTTTACCGCTTTTATCACTGTGAGTTATAGCATCCCTTTTTACTACTTTTACTATTTTTGGGATTGAGAATACATGCGCTTTTTACGTTTTACATACTAGGCACGAGTACTTAAACTTTGTATGTATGTGGGTTATATAACGGCATAAACATTCCCTTTAGCACGGTAACGTTTAGTCATTGGTTTTTGAACCGGTGAACGCGAATCTTAGATATGGATCCATAGGGTTTGACATCCCCACTCGGGCTAGTCGCGCTAGCATTTAACGGGTGTTTAATACTTCGTGAACATACGCACTCGCCAAGTGTACTTTCAGGGGGTTATAAACGTTAAGTTTAGTTACCGGGTGCCCACGGTTATGCATATACTTTTTATACTGTTTTGATACGCTGTTGCAGCTCTGAAATCTCGTGGCCTATCTTACGTTACTATTACAACTTAAACTATAGCTCACCAACATTCGTGTTGACTTTTTAAGCGTGTATTTCTCAGGTGCCTAGAGGTTTATTGCTTCCGCTGTTACACTTGCAGTCATGCTATTATTGAATTGCTGTTAAGGACCTGCTGTGTTAGATATCCGCTGCATAACTTAGAGATGTCTCAATCATGAAACTTATGTTTTGCATTCGTAAACTTATGTTATTTTGGAACAATGGTTTGTAATAAGTCTTATGACATGTTATCCTTGTAAAACGTTATCTTTTTAATGAATGCAAATCAGTTTTCAAACAGCATATAGTGTTTGACCTTGTGATGATCCTGTTGTTGATGATCCGTACACGATGGTTTTGTACAGGGCGTTACAGTTGGTATCAGAGCATTGGTTGTAGGGAATTAGGTTGCATTAGTGAGTCTAGGACCGACCCGAGTAGGATTCACTAATATGACTAATCTACAACTTGCTAGTTTACTTGTTTCTGCATGCTACTGCTTACTTTTACTACTATGTGATCTTACTGCATGCTATTGCTTATCTTTACTGCCATGCAAACTTGCTGTATGCCTATTTATTCCTTTGCATGATTACTATCTGCTTTCACATGTTATTACTGTTTAGCACTGTTGTTATTGCCATGCTAGGATGCTATAGTGCCTAATACTTGCTTGCTTATGACTTACTGATATGGAAAATTTATTTTCCTTGTTCAGATGTCGGATATTCCACCTGTCATTATTTTGGACAGCGATTCAGACTCGTCAGCCACCTCACCTTCTGCTGCTACCGATACACAGATCTCGTTAACTAGTGACCCCGGCGCTTCATCCTCCGGAACAAGCAGCCATACACCTGTACCGGTGGTTACCGCAGTCGGAGCCCAGGACCCTCCGGAGATTCCAGCTCCAGTTGCCCCGGTACCTCAGGAGCCACAGCCTCGCCCCAGTGGTGTTGTGATTCCTGTGGATCTTGTGGAAGGTCCGGTTCGTAATGAACGTAACCACTGGTGCCGACGCACTCCTGATGGACGTCTCGTGCCAATCGGACCCGCCATATACAGACAGATGATGGCCGCTCGAGGAGGGCCACCTGTGGTGTCACCCCCAGCTAGTTCAGACGACTCATCCACAGACGACTCTAGTGATGATTATTCCAACGAGGAGGACCTTGATGATACACCTGTCTAGCCACCCTCCACCCCGCCGAAGAAGCGGTACCGTTTCGATGGCACCGTTATTCCGGGGATCAACGGAGGACGAGCATTCACTGACGCACATGGTCAGCGTCGTAGGGTTACCGCCCGTAAGCGGGTCGTGCCTTACCCAGCTGATCCGTTCGTGCGTAAGCCTTACCGCCATGCAGCATCTACCTCTGGAGCCGGACCATCTGCACCACCAGCACCACCTGCACCAGCAGCACCGCCTGCTCTGCCAGCCCCTCCCTCTGTAGAGGAACTGGCAAGGGAGGTGGAGATCCTACGTGCTCGGGTAACTGAGCTCGAGGAGCAGATGTCCCATGTGCTGGACATCCTTTACCCACCATCACCATAGAGCTTTGTAGTAGGTTTCATTTTGTAATCTCGTTTGTAGATCCATGTTTTCCTTATGTAATGTACGAACTTATGTATGCAACTCTTCATTAATGGAACTTTGTATTGTTAAATTCTTGCACAGTGTTCTATTTACATTACTATATGTTGGTTTTGCGGTATTTGTACCTAGTTGCGTCACTATATTGGCATGCGTTATGTTGTTTCCCTGTTTACTATATACTATATTATTATATATTAAATGCTGGATTTTGACTTAAGTCAAAATTTCTGTTTCGAAGGGCAATGGCAAACACACGAACAACACCCACAGCAGCTCAAATCGAAGAGATGATTAATGAACGAGTCGCCGCAGCCTTGGCGGAAATGAACCTTCAAGCTGAACCACCGCCGGTTATCCAACCCGTTCGAAAAGAGTGCACCTACAAAGAATTCCAGAGCTGTAAGCCACATAACTTCAGCGGAACTGAGGGGCCTGTTGGTCTCACAAGATGGTTTGAAAAGCTTGAATCAGTATTCCGAGTCAGCAACTGTTCCGAGTCTAACAAAACCAAATTTGCTTCCTGCACGCTATCTGATGGCGCCCTCACGTGGTGGAACACCATGGCTCAGGCACAAGGTATTGATGAGGCGTATGCTACACCATGGGAGGAGTTCAAAGCGGCTATGATTGATGAGTATTGTCCGAGAACCGAGATACAAAAGATGGAAATAGAGTTTATGCAATTGAAAGCTGTTGGCAACGATCTCGATGGTTACAATCGGAGGTTTCTTGAGTTAGCTCTTATGTGTCCTACCATGGTCACCCCGGAATTCAAGCGTATGGAGAGATACTTTTGGGGACTCCCTAAGTCCATTAAGGGTAATGTCACCTCGTCCAAGCCACCGAATGTTCCCGAAGCAATGCGCATGGCGCATACACTCATGAATCAGATTCTCATCGATGAACCGGAGAAGTCCAAGTCTGAAGCGGGTAGTGGTGAGAAGCGTAAGTGGGATAATAACAAGGGAAGAACCTATGATCAAACCCCTGCCAAAAGGCACAACAACGGTGGAAACCCCAACCCAGGCACAAGTTCAAACCCGAACTACAAGGGCACTCTACCGCAGTGCAAGAGGTGTTACAAACATCACACTGGGTACTGTAATGCGGTCTGTGAAAAGTGCAACCGGATCGAACATGTTGGTAAGAACTGCAAGATTCCCGTCCCAGCTGCAAGGACAAACCCGAATGGGCCAAGGAAATGCTATGAGTGTGGACAGCAGGGCCACTTTAGGAATGATTGCCCCAATAAGAAGAAGGACGGCGAACCACCGCGTGGTAGAGCTTTTAATGTTAATGCAAGGGATGCACGCGAGAACCCCGACTTGGTGACAGGTATATTCACTATCAACAATCTTTTAGCTTCTGTCCTATTTGATACTGGTGCCGATAGAAGTTATGTATGTAGACACTTTTGCGATAAGATAAATTGGTCATTAGTTCCTTTAAAAGAAAGTATGCTTGTCGAGGTAGCCAACGGTAAACTTGAAAAGGTTGACCAAATTGGCCGAGGAGCTATTATTAATGTAGCTGCTGTGGATTTCGAAATTGACTTGATACCTATCAAACTGGGAAGTTTTGACGTGATCATCGGTATGGATTGGTTGACCAAGGTAAGGGCTGATATTATTTGTGGAGATAAAGCTCTTTGTATACCACAAGGAGACGGTGAGCCACTGACTATTTACGGAGAGAGATGTAACTCGAAGCTGAACCTCATTAGTTGTATGAAAGCGCAGAAGATCATGAAGAAAGGATGACTTGCCGTTTTAGCACACGTGAAGGCTTTAGAATCAGAGGAGAAGAGTGTGAATGATGTACGAATCGTTAATGAATTCCCCGACGTCTTTCCGGAAGAACTGCCTGGATTACCGCCACCAAGAGCAGTGGAGTTCCAGATCGATCTGGTGCCGGGAGCTGCACCCGTAGCTCGTGCGCCTTATCGTCTGGCACCTTCAGAACTGCAAGAATTGCAGAGTCAACTGCAGGAATTGCTCGACCGAGGGTTTATCCAACCGAGCTCGTCGCCTTGGGGCGCACCTGTTTTATTCGTGAAGAAGAAGGACGGATCTTTCCGCATGTGTATCGACTACCGCGAACTCAACAAGTTGACGATTAAGAACCGATATCCTCTTCCCCGAATTGATGATCTTTTTGATCAGCTACAAGGATCGAGCGTTTATTCTAAGATCGATTTGCGATCAGGTTATCACCAATTGAGGGTGAAGGAGAGTGATATGATGAAGACTGCGTTTAGAACCCGCTATGGTCATTACGAGTTTCTCGTGATGCCATTTGGTTTAACCAACGCACCCGCTGTGTTCATGGACCTCATGAATCGTGTCTGCAAGCCTTATCTGGATAAATTCGTTATGGTCTTCATATATGATATCCTCATCTACACCAAGAGCAAAGAAGAACATGAACAACATCTTCGGTTAGTGCTCGAACTCTTAAGACAAGAGCAGCTTTATGCCAAATTCTCCAAATGTGAATTTTGGTTGAAGGAAGTCCAATTTCTGGGTCATATTGTGAGTGATCAAGGTATCAAAGTTGACCTCGCCAAGATTGAAGCTATCAGCAAGTGGGAGACACCCACTACTCCGACTCACATCCGCCAATTTCTAGGTCTTGCCGGTTATTACCGAAGGTTCATTGAAGGTTTCTCTTTGATTTCGCGTCCTTTGACTGCGTTAACTCATAAAGGAAAGAAGTTTGTTTGGGAAAAAGAGCAAGAAGCAGCATTTCAAACCCTGAAGCTGAAGTTAACCACCACACCTATCCTATCTCTTCCTGAAGGCAGTGACGACTTCGTTGTGTACTGCGATGCTTCGAGGAATGGTTTTGGCTGTGTGTTGATGCAAAGAACGAAGGTCATTGCTTATGCATCTCGTCAACTGAAGGTCCACGAGCGAAACTACACTACTCACGATCTCGAACTTGGAGCCGTTGTCTTCGCATTGAAGCTGTGGAGACACTATCTTTATGGAACAAAGAGTACTATCTTTACCGATCACAAGAGTCTCCAACACATCTTCGATCAGAAGCAACTAAACATGAGACAGCGTCGATGGATTGAGACGCTAAACGACTACGATTGTGAACTTCGCTACCATCCGGGCAAGGCTAATGTTGTAGCTGACGCATTAAGTCGAAAGGAGAGGACGGTACCCCTTCGTGTTCGGGCTCTGAACATCACCATCCATTCGAACCTCCACAGTCAGATTCGAGTAGCCCAAGAAGAGGCTCTCAAGGAGGATAACATATCTCGTGAATACCTGAACATTCTCGTCTCTAAATTCGAGGTTAAGGGGTCTGGACTCCGATGTTATGCCGGAAGAATTTGGGTACCTCGTTATGGAGCTCTACGGAACCTTATACTTGATGAAGCCCACAAGTCGAGATATTCGATTCATCCAGGAGCTGGCAAAATGTACCACGATCTTAAGGAACAGTATTGGTGGCCAAATCTTAAGAAGGATGTTGCAACTTATGTTGGAAGGTGTTTGACTTGTTCGAAGGTTAAAGCTGAACATCAGAGGCCATCTGGATTACTTCAACAGCCAGAAATCCCACAATGGAAATGGGAAGCAATTACAATGGATTTCATCACGAAGCTACCAAAGACGGTGGGCGGATACGATACAATCTGGGTTATCATTGACCGTCTTACCAAATCTGCTCATTTTCTAGCAATGAAAGAAACAGATACAATGGAGAGACTTGCTCAACTGTACATCAAAGAGGTGGTATCTCGTCATAGTGTGCCCTTATCAATCATCTCAGATCGCGATCCCCGTTTTGCTTCCAGATTCTGGCGTTCTTTGCAAGAAGCCTTGGGAACTCGTCTCGACATGAGCACCGCGTATCACCCCCAGACCGACGGTCAGAGCGAACGAACGATTCAGACTTTAGAGGACATGTTACGTGCCTGTGTTATTGACTTCGGAAAGTCTTGGGAAAGGCATCTGCCGCTGGCCGAATTCTCTTACAACAACAGTTATCATTCAAGTATTAAAGCCGCACCTTTTGAAGCGTTGTATGGCCGCAAGTGCCGTTCTCCTATTTGTTGGGCCGAGTTAGGCGAAGTACAAATCACCGGACCCGAGATAGTCCATGAAACGACGGAGAAGATTTCTCAGATTCAGGCGAGACTTAAGACTGCCCGTGATCGCCAAAAGAGTTATGCTGATCTTAAACGTAAAGACTTCGAATTTAACGTAGGTGACCGTGTGATGTTGAAGGTTGCACCTTGGAAAGGTGTAATTCGTTTTGGGAAACGCGGAAAGTTGAACCCACGATACATCGGACCCTTTGAAATTTTGGAACGTATCGGACCGGTTGCTTACCGTTTGGATCTTCCGACTCAGTTGAGTGCCGTTCATCCTACCTTTCATGTATCAAATTTGAAGAAATGTCTTGCTCCACCGGAACTTATCATACCATTGGAAGAACTTACCATTGATGACCAACTCCACTTCGTGGAAGAACCTATCGAAATTATGGACCGTGAGGTCAAAACCTTGAAATGCAATAAGATTCCAATTGTCCGAGTTCGATGGAATGCCAAGCGTGGACCTGAGTTTACCTGGGAACGAGAGGATCAAATAATGCAGAAGTATCCACACCTTTTCCTGACTCCAACACCTACCTCAGCTTAAATTTCGGGACGAAATTTCCAATAACAGGTGGGTAATGTAACGACCCGACTTTTTCGACTTGCTTTTATGCCTTGTATTTTTAGCGAAACTGCGTATTTGTGCGTACTGTGTAACTTTATTACTCCGGAACCTTGGCACACATGTTTTATATTCATATTTACTTTAAAACGTGCCTTGGTGTATGTAGAATGCTTAACTTGTCCATTGGATGCTTTATAACCGTTAGTGTTATTTACCGTTACGATTAAAACGCGGACTGCGCGCACGTTTGACTTTTGTCGGAACCGGAACTTTTAGACTGCGAAATATTAATTATTATTTTCTAATAATAATTACCTGGGCCTTTGGATGCTTAATTTTATTTATTTAATTGCTAAAGCCCAATAGTTAGCCTTTTTAGACTTTTTACCTTGTTGGGCTCAAGCCCACCCTACTCTAGCTAGTGACCCAATTAATTAGCCCAAGTATTATTACTAGTGGCCTATAATAATAAATAAATAATAAATTAATTAATTAATGAGTCATACTAGCATAATGGATAAGGATTATCAACTTTGTTACATAAGATTCTAGCAAAAGGACATACTTTAGACACCATTAGCCAAAAAGTGAAAAGTTTGTCTCCCCCCTCCCCCTTAAAACCGTCCACCATCACCACTACCACCTTTGCCATGTCATCAATCCATGTGATCACTAATTGCCTATAAATACTAGCCATTTTCCTTCATTCCAACACTTGATCATTTTGGTTTTTCACACACACTTTCTTTCTTTCTTTTCCTTACTTGTAAGTTTTCTCTTCTTCCTCCTTTTCCTTTCAAAAACGTGATCATCATCATCATTCTTATAAGATCCAAGTTCCATGTAGCTTTGATCTTGCTTATATCTTGTTGGTTCAAGCATGAATCCTTCAAGAACAATGAAGATTCAAGCTTTCTAGCTTTGAATCTTCACCAACTTGTTAGATCTATCTTTCTTTTACTTTAATCTTTCTATTTTATGATAAAGATTCAAACTTTTGTTTGTAATCTTCATGCATCTTCAAGATCCAAGCTTTATACTTCAAGATCTTTAAGAACAACCAAGATGCAAGCTTTCTAGCTTGAATCTTCATATCTTTTTGTTAGATCTAAGTTCTATTTGCTTTGATCATGTTGTTTTGTGAAAAAGATTCAAACTTGTGTTTGTTATCTTCATATATCTTAAAGATCCAAGCTTTATGCTTCAAGATCTTCAAGGACACTTAAAGGTTCAAGCTTTCTAGCTTTGTAACCTTGTAACTTGTGTGAAATGGATCCAAGCTCTCTAGCTTAGGGTTCCATCACCTCTTTTGACTTAGATTGTGTTCATACTTGTTAAATTGATGTAAAGTTTGTAACTTTAGTTGTTATTGTGACTTGTATTAGTGTTAAGACTAAGGATATGATGTAACCTTGGTTCATCATCCATCTAAGACTCATGAATGAGTTGTATTCTTACTTGGTCTTAACATATTGTGTATTGATGGTGAATCTTGGTCAAAAGTGATGCTAAACCATCAACGAGTTGTACACTTGAAGCTACAAGCATCAAGGATGAGAACCGTGATGAGCATCGAGCACCAAGAACCCCACCGGAGCACTTGTCCACAGATTTTCATATCTGATCAGACCACCTGGGCTACTGGAAAGCTGATTTTTCGTTAGTTCGGTTCGAGTAGATGATTTTCCGTTTAGGTCTTGTCTTAATACGAGTTACGGTTTAGGAGTTATGGCCCTCCGAGAGTCACTACACCCTATTAACGTTGTGCTAAAATTTCTGACCTACTCGCACTTAAACCGTCGCCACGGTCAAACGAAGACGAGTTAGGTTCTGAAAATTGGTCAGCTGTTAGGGGACTCATATACGAAGCCATAGCCACTGACCATGCGTCTTTTCGATTTACGTAGTGGTCGTAGCTGCTGACCGAAGTCAGCCTATTGATTCGATCTCTATTCTTGTCAAACTCACTTAGCTTTTATGATGATGAATGATGATGATGATGACACTTAAACTTATTTTATGCACTATTAGAACTTATTAAGACAACCTACTGACCTAGTAACCTTTGATTTAGGTTGACGACCTTTCGGACCGACTTACTACTTGCGTACTTTCGTTACCGACTTTACCGCTTTTATCACTGTGAGTTATAGCATCCCTTTTTACTACTTTTACTATTTTTGGGACTGAGAATAAATGCGCTTTTTACGTTTTACATACTAGGCACGAGTACTTAAACTTTGTATGTATGTGAGTTATATAACGGCATAAACATTCCCTTTAGCACGGTAACGTTTAGTCATTGGTTTTTGAACCGGTGAACGCGAGTCTTAGATATGGATCCATAGGGTTTGACATCCCCACTCGGGCTAGTCGCGCTAGCATTTAACGGGTGTTTAATACTCCGTGAACATACGCACTCGCCAAGTGTACTTTCAGGGGGTTATAAACGTTAAGTTTAGTTACCGGGTGCCCACGGTTATGCATATACTTTTTATACTGTTTTGATACGCTGTTGCAGCACTGAAATCTCGTGGCCTATCTTACGTTACTATTACAACTTAAACTATAGCTCACCAACATTCGTGTTGACTTTTTAAGCGTGTATTTCTCAGGTGCCTAGAGGTTTATTGCTTCCGCTGTTACACTTGCTGTCATGCTATTATTGAATTGCTGTTAAGGACCTGCTGTGTTAGATATCCGCTGCATAACTTAGAGATGTCTCAATCATGAAACTTATGTTTTGCATTCGTAAACTTATGTTATTTTGGAACAATGGTTTGTAATAAGTCTTATGACATGTTATCCTTGTAAAACGTTATCTTTTTAATGAATGCAAATCAGTTTTCAAACAGCATATAGTGTTTGACCTTGTGATGATCCTGTTGTTGATGATCCGTACACGATGGTTTTGTACGGGGCGTTACATTCATTTTTATACTATACCAAAATTTGTCTGTGACACACCAATAAAATAGGACTTTCAGAAAAGGTCTTTTGTTCCTTATAGAAATAATTAAATTAAAGAAAATGTAAAAATCAAGTAGTACTATGGAGTATTATATTAAGAAATCAGTAAACTTATTTTATGAATTCACATTATTATAACACATCTATTGTTATACTAGAATTTCAAAATTCATATGTGATTGTACAATACGCTATATGTGTTATACGATATATTGGATTTTAATAAAATTTACACATCTGACAAATAAAAAAAGCTTACAATATCAAGGAACAAAAGATTTGTTCTCTTTTCAAATTTTGACTTTTATTTCTTCATCTCCCTTCCTCCATGAAATTTCTCCTCTGAACTTACAAAAAAAAAAACTCAACCGCACTTTAAAAAAAAAACTCAGAACTACAGATTTGATGCCCCTTAAAATGTGATGCCCGAGTGCGGTCGCCCCTGTGGCCCTACCCTTGGACCGGCCCTGGAGGGCATTAGTCTAGGACTGTAAATGAGCCGAGCTACTCGTGAGCTACTCGAGCTCGGCTCGTTAAAAACTCGATTCGAGCCGAGCCTAAACGAGCTCGAGCTCGAGTTCGAGCCTAACTTAGGGCTCGTCTAATAAACGAGTTCGAGCTCGAGCCTAAAATGTCGAGCTCGTTTAAGCTCGCGAGCCTAAACGAGCTTTTACATATATTTATATTTCTATTTATATTTATATATATAATTAATTAATTATAAATATAAATAATTAGTTACTTATTAATTTTAATTTTATTTATAAACAATATCACAATATTTGAAACTTTTGTTTACCCGATGCATCCATCTCGAGACCCCAAACCCAATAAAGATAACACCCCAATTTCTTTTCCCAACATGAATGATGGAGCTCTCATCTTTTCAACTTCTCAATTTTTATTTACCCCTTCTTCGGTCTCCCTTTTCATTTTTAATGCTATAATCTGTTTATTATATTCACTCGTTCCTTCCTCAGTTTCAAAAATCCGAATTTCAAATTACAAATTACTTCAAGAAATTACTTAATCCTTTATAATCTTTCAACCACTTCATGTATATCCATGATGTTCATAGCTTTGCTTTTAGAGTTGTATATTTATAAGTTGTTATATCTATTATATTATAGTTATTGTTATTATATCATCCTTATTTCTGCACAATGACATACACAAGTATCCAGTTTGGGTGAGTTTGTCTTGGAAAGTATATAATCATCTCCAATATAAAACATTATCTTGCAGTTCGAGACGATATACATATGCTGTCTTTAGCATTATTGATGACGCAATACTCATATGTATATATGTATTTATATATGTTACTGTATATTGTAAACTTTAAATTCTTACAGATTATAATTATAATGGATATGCCTTCAAAGAATGTAAAAAATCTTGTGTTTGAATTTTTATGAATGCAATCCAGGTGATTCATGTTTATGGCCAATTGAACTTGAAATCTAGACTCCATACCCTTAACGAGCTTACTCAAGTAATTTAACGAGCTCAATATTTATGTAATGAGTCGAGCTTCGAGCTAAAATGCGTTTAAGTTTTTGGAAATAAACGAGCTTAAAACGAGCCGAGCTCGAGCTTTTAACATATATCACGAGCCGAGCTCGAGCTGAAAAATTAAAGCTCGAATCGAGCCGAGCTCTAGATCGAGCTTTATGAAAATCAAACGAGCCGAGCTCGAACACTACCAAACTCGGGCTCGGCTCGGCTCGTTTACACCTCTAGGCATTACCCACCCACCTAATCATATCCAGAAAGTCACAAGTTATGCTCATTTCTTACACCCTTAGGATGAAACTTCAAAATATTGCACCCAGAAAAAACCCCCGAGTAAACCTTGTTAGATATGGGTAGAACCCACCATTTGCAAGAAACCCTCTGGGAACTCCATAACCAACTGCAAAGCAAATTGCATTTTGAAATTCCCAAATAAGACTCGAACTCGAGGCTTACACCCAGAAGGACGGTAATCACTCAGATAAATGGAGATGGTTACACAATTGTTTAGTAACTCCTCCTGTGACAAATGAGCGTACTTATTTAGTACTTCAACATACATCGACAGCTTTTAAAAAAAAAAAAAAAAAAAAAAAAAAAAACATACATCGACAACAAAGCGCGATCTAACTTTCATCATTCCTGCTTCAATAAAAACGGAAAGGATCCTAAGCAGAAAAAAGTTAGGGACATATCTTAACATTTCAACCAACTTTGTCCATTTGACATACTATTATTAGCTATTACACCAGCCCATATAAGGTTAAAAACTCTTTATTAATGGCTGTCTTTCAATTTAGATGAAATAACACCATCATTAACATTTGTTTTCTTGTTCAATTTGAAATTGAAAGTGATGATAATGATAATGATAATAATAGTTAGCTGAGTCATATACTCATACACCTACCTGAAATCCTATAGTACTACGTAACTTGGTGGCCCATATGATTAGTTATATAGGCCGGTTACTATGGGCCCATTTTATTTTAACTTTACACCATACGTTACAACCCCACTATATCAAAACAAGTATCTCAAAATAAATTAAACTAGTTTACGAACCCTGGCTTCGCGCGGGGTTTCGGTTTTCAATGTATTTTAGTGCGTTTAGTTTGTAAAATTATTTCATGGCTAACGATGATGTCGTTGAAGCGCAACTCGAGTCGAACTAACAGGTATAATTCGTGAAAGATTTAAGTGTTATTTTAAATTAACAATATATGTGCTATGTGCATCTTCGCGTTTTGCTATGGAATTGTCGACTTTTAAAAATTTAACGCAAAATCAACGTGTATGAAAAGTACCTCAAATATTTAGCGTTTTTTAAAAAAGATTCCATTTTGCGTATAGTTAGTGACATTGTGTTCCTAAAATTATTTCGAGTTTAACGATGGTGTCGGAAAAAGTTAACTCGTTGCGAGCGAGAAGATATGACCCGTTGAATATTTGGGTGGAGTTTAGTTAAGATTTTTTATGAAAATGATTATTTGACACTTTACTCCCCTGTTTGGGGGGCGGTTTTAATTTTTGAACAAAGTTTGAGGGTTTTTTTGGAAAAAGGAAAAAAAGGTGAAAACAAAAAAAATAAAAAAAATAAAAAAAGGTGAAAGGACGAAATATATTATATAATATTATTATAGTTATAATAACGGGGAGGCGAGTCAGGTCGGGTCGGGGTAAGGGGGTAGGGTTGGGGGTGTGTTTTGTATTTTCTCGAGGGTGTGGGTTTTTTTTAGGAAAATTGGGGAGTGGCCGATTCATACTTTGGATAAAGTTTGGGGTCCTTAGTGTGAGATTGAGATAGTCCAAAATAGTAGTATTGGAGAGAGGGTCGATTCGTACGTTGAATAAAGTTTGAGGGCCTTAGTGTGAGATTGAGATAGTCCAAATAGTACTATTTATTTGGACTATCTCAATTAGATATAAGGTATAATTTAAATTTGATATGACGAGTTATGACCTAAAAAAATATGTGCATTTGTGCTAATTGTTAATGCATTAATGGTTACCAAGCAGTGTTGTATGTATCAAAGTATGTCAACGAGTTATATTTAATTTGTGATTCAATGTGGCATAATAGATCTAAAAATTGTGTCACTTTCTTTTTATCATATATATTACTAAAAAAGGTAAAAAAAGGTAGAATTTTTTCTTTATTCGGGCTATCCGAAAGAACGAGTAATCCAACCCTATATTATGATGTACATAGCTCAACAGAATTACTCTCTGACTGTTTCTACCCTTCCCTAACCATCACAACATATATTCCTTTACCTTTTTTATTACCAAATAAATTTCACAGACAATTTTACTTATAAACTGAAAAGTCAGCGTGTGATACGATTGGTTGATAAATGAGGTTGCTTTGTTACTAAAGAAATTATAAAATACTAGTGAAATGACCCGTGGAACCACGAGTTTGTTTAAACGAAACAGTTTAATGATATAATTTAGGTATTAAGTGAATGTAAATATTAAAGTCATTTAATTTAATGAACCGTGGAACCAATGATTTCGACTAAGAAACTTGTCGTTGTTTTTACAAATATATTGATATACTTAATTTGGTCAGAATAAATGCACTAAATTTATTCTCCCACCACCGTCTTCCAATTTCATCACAATTATCACTTTCCTTGTTATAAATGCCTACATTACAACCTTTGATTGAGACATGTATTTCGCATACATATGTAGCGTAATTAATCCTTTAAAGAGAACTCGTGTTTGAATAATAATAATATGAAAAAATTACGCCGTTGATACCTGTGGTTTGTTTACATTTTCGTGACAAAACTTTAACTTTGTTTTTTGCATCGTTGGTACCCATGTTTTCTTTTGTTGGGTAGTAATCCCACATCGGCCAGTGGACTACAAAATTAACTAGTTTATAATAGCTTGGGTACCCATCCCCTTGAGTTAACTTTTGGGGTTGATTGGGCTCAAGTTTATTAAACTCTTTATGGTATCAGAGTCATGCCCAAATATTGATGTTGGGAGCTCATATGCGCGTCTCGATGTGAGGGGGCGTGTTGGGTAGTTATCCCACATCGACCAGTGGACTAAAAATTAACTAATTTATAATAGCTTGGGTACCCATCCCATTGAGTTAACTTTTGAGGTTGATTGGGCTCAAGTCTATTAAACTCTTTATCTTTAAGTTTCGTGGATGGTACTCCATGGTAACGTTCATTAAATTTTTAAGGTTAACCCCCCACACATGTGCCATGTGAGAGTAATTTTGTCCATTCAATTCAATAATTCAATAATTTAAAACCTAATTTGTTCATATCAATTTATCAATTTCAAATAAAATAAACACAAAATTCAAAATTAATATTCCAGATTTAACTCTTAAACACATCTCATCACTCTCAAATCCTTTCGGATCTTAAAACAAAAATGGCACTTAATTTAATTCAGACCAAAACAAAGTGTTGTTGCTACTGCACCTAAAAGTTGGTATGCAAAACCAAAATTATGAAGTAATCCTTAATTACAAATCATCAGTATCTTATAAATTGCAAAAAGTCAATTCAGGGATCCTCATCCTTGCAACACCGGTTCGCTTAGAACACGCCTATGGTGGCCTTGTAATTACCGGAAATTACGTGGCTGGTGGTTTCAAGTTTCGATTATCCGGTGGTTTCAACCTCCAGATCCAGTGGTTTGAAGCTTCGATTTTCAAGAAATCATCTTATCGGAATTACGTGGTCGGTAGTCTCATTAATAATAAGTTAATAACCCAGCTATCACTTGAAAAAGAAAAAAATAAAAGATATTTGTTAATTAGTGTGTGTATGCACTGGCAACAATTGATATGGATCTGAAAGCACTAGTGGCGACAATAGATTTAAAGAGACTTCGATTTCTATTTCTTTTGTGTCCTGAAATTCAGCATGCAAGACAGAATATAATTGGAAACCTAAATTTAGTGACCTAAAATTGTGAATATGTTATTGAATGGACAAAATTACCCTCACATGCGTGACACATGTGAGGGGTTAACCTTATAAACCCAACGAATGTTACCATGGAGTACCAACCACGAAACTTAAAGAAAACATAGGTACCAACGATGCAAAAAACAAAGTTAAGGTTTTGTCATGAAAATTTAAACAAATTACATGTACTAACGGCGTAATTTTTTTCTAATAATACAGTAATTATAATTATAATTATAATTATAATAATTATAATAATAAAGTTACTTTAAAATGAGTATTTATATGAAGGTTGTAATATAGTACAATTATAGTAATTATTAGTAATAACAAATATCTCTTAAAAAAATTTCAAAAATAAAAATACAATTATTATATGAAGGTTGTATAATATGCTTCAAAGTTTGTACATGTGTTCATGACGTGTTTTGTAAAATATTGTACAATTTGTTTTAAAGTTTGTACATATGATCATGAGGTGTTTTATTATAAGGTTGTACATAATGCTTCAAATATTGTACATATAGTTATGGGGGTGTTTTACCATAACGTTTTACATAATGCTTCAAATATTGTGCATATGGTCATGAGGTGTTTTATTATAAGGTTGTACATTATGCTTCATATATTATTCAATTAACATGTTAATATTTTTATAAAATACAATTAATTATTTTAATGACATCATAATGGGAGCTTAGATTTTTTCTATATATTTTTTTATTTTTTTAAGCTTAAGGAATCTTTATTTATGACATAATCAATTTAGTTGATAAGCATTTCCATGTATACTAGCATATCAATTAACCATAACATTATTTGGTAATTTTTATTATAAACTTTTCTATTCATTCTATTTTTTTTTTTTTTTTTTTGAAAGGCAAATATAATTTTATTACTCAAAAAAGTCTCAAGGTACAAGAAGATTACTCACACTGTCCATTGCTATATACATACACATAATCAAGATGTCAAGGTGATAGCTTGTATGAAAATACACACACACTTATTAAAGGAAAATTTGAGGATTGTGAAGTCAATTGTGCCAATCGATGCCCTTGTCCTTGCTTCTTTTCGCGACCCACTCGTAGCTCTTGACTTGAATTTCGTTAAGGGCAACCGGTAAGTTCCAAGACTTATTTGAAAAGACCTTTTGATTACGGTTTTTCCAAATAAGGTAGCAACTTGACCAAGTTACCGCTTGCCAAATACGTTTACCCACTTCCGAACTTGCATGACTGGTGTCCGTAAATAAATCCCCCAAGTTGCGTGGATTGATGTTACCGCACCCCCACCAATTAAAGACTTTGTTCCATACCTCGACGACATGTTTGCACAAAAAGAGAGAGTGATCGACCGATTCGATGTCATCATCACAAAGTGGACACCGGATCGAGTCTAGATCGATCCCTCTCTTATCCAATTCCACTAGAGTTGGTAATCTTTTCCTCCTTGCACGCCATACAAATATTTCAATCTTTTTTGGGACCAAGTTGTTACGCAACGTTTCCATATTACCATTACCTCGAGTGATCAACTTTTCCTCAATCAACCCCGTTAGTGATTTAGTTGTGAAAATCCCATTGTTTCCCGCTCTCCACCTCCATGAGTCTTGTTTTGAAGGATCAATGACCGCGCCCGCTAGTAGCTCATTAAGAGATTCTAATTCGCCCCTAGCACGCCCAGCCGGTACTCGAATCCAAGACCAATTACCCGCATAATTTAGACCATCCACAAGTAGCCAATCTTTAACCGAGGCCGCCAAGTCAATTTCTAATCTCGCCAAACGCTTGAATCTATTCTTAAACGCCTCTTCACCAAGCCAAAAATCATTCCAAAAGGAAGTCGAAGCGCCATCACCTATATCTTTGACAAAAAGTTTCCTAAACGGAACATTAGCTTTCTCAATATCGAACCCGCACTTAATGATGTCATTCCATATTGATTTAAAAGAACCAAAATGAGATGAGTCATTAAGTGCAAGTCCACCCGAATAACCATAGATGCTCGAAATAACCTTGACCCACAAAGAGTTAGTATCGGTTTTAAACCTCCATCACCATTTGCCGATCAAGGCCATATTTTTGCATTTAAGAGAACCCAAATTAAGCCCGCCCTCACAATATGGTAGAATCATATCATCCCATTTGACCCAAGCCAATTTTGACTTATTACCCGCCCCGCCCCAAAAAAATGAACTTTCTATTCATTCTATTTAACATTAATTCTTTTTAACTTTTTCTTTTGTTTTTAAATGAAATTTATGTATTTCAACATTCTTCTATAAACTGAGTATGTTGTATATATATTTTTTATTTACTTTTTATTAAATAATATTTGTACCAATCGTCGACATATGAATTGTAATTGTAATTAAAAATGTAATGAACAAAATAATTTTCTTTATAGCGACGTGTGTGCCATCTCCTGTGGACATTTATATTTATTTAATTACTTAATTAAATCAGTGTTTGATATATAAATTATAATAGTGAGCAATTATAAACGTTTAAAATTTCGACACGAATAAAAGTATAATACTACTAATAGCAAAACAAGTTGCCATTCTTTAAGAGATCACTTAATTAAACGACTTTTGACATAGGGTAATTTGTGTCGAAAACAAATAATAATTGTAAGTTATTTTTGTTTTACTTGGACCAATAGCAAAACAATTATATATAATGATTTTTAAAATTTTAGACCCTTTTAAAATTCCTGTCTACGTTTTATGGCTTTTCTTATACACCTTAAAAGACATCATTCCTTAAACTTATACCGAGTATATTCATTGTGTGATAGAAGTACTACTATTAATGATAACCTTTATTTTATTCATGTAATTATATTTCATGTGATTTGAAAGGAGTTTACCATCAATGAGTGTTGAAGTCACTCAACACATCACCAAAATGAAAATATATAACAATTTAAGCAAGTGCAAAGCTTTCTCGCGATAATGTTCGGGTCCATTAACACTCATTATTAAGAATATAAGAAATAAACTCACACGTCCATCACAAATTTATTCATGAATATATACTCCGTACTATTTAGAAAAATAACTAGTGAAATGACCCGTGAAATCACGGGTTTATTTAAATGAAACAATTTAATAATATATTTTAGGTATTAAGTGAATGTAAATGTTAAAGTCATTTGTTTTAATGACCCGTTTGACTAAGAAACTTGTCGTTGTTTTCACAAATATATAGAGACATTTATTTTCGCATACATATATAACGTAATTAATTTCGTAAAAAGAATCCATATTTGAATATTAATAATATAATAGTTATAATTATAATTATTATATTAAAGGTAAATAATAATAATAAAGTTCGTTCAAAGTTGAGTATTTATATTTTAATAATAATAATAAACATTAGTAATAATAAATGTCTTTTAAATTTTTTTAAAAATTAAAGTTACAAATTATGAGAGATTAGTATTTCTTTTTATAAAAGATTTCGTACTATTTTTTTAATTAAATTAATATATAATTATGACATCATCATTATGAAAATGAAAAGGTAATTAGCTTTAAAATAATATTATTTATGACATCATCAACATAGTCTAAAAATTTTTCTTTTTATTTTTTAATTTTCTTTTATAAAAGAAAAAACTTATTTATGATGTCATTATTTTAAGAATATAATAGAATCTATAGATAGATAGATAGTCAAACCAATTGTATAAATCTGATGAGTCAACATAAAGTCTAGTTAGTTAAACTTAATTTCATTTAGTGTTGAAGTGTAAACAATTCTAGATTCGCGAAGGGTGATATGGAACGGTACAAACTACACAGATTATATAGACTACAAAAGCTATAGTACAGTTGCTTTCGAAACAAAGATTTTTCCTGACCAAGAAGCCTGCGGAAATAAAGTAGTAGCGTTTATTGAATACACTAATTGTTTAGATTGATCTTATCAATTATTACTTAATTTCTTTAGTCATGAGATTTGGCATGATCTCTCGAAGTGAAAAAATCATGATTCTAATTACTCATTCCATTAACTCTAATTCTTGTAGTATAAATAGAAGAAGCTCTGTACATAGTTTAATATTGCTATGTGTTTATATATAATTGTGTATTCAAAATATATAAAATAACATACAATTCATTGAATATGTGTTTGTTCAACTACATATTCTTACCTTTTTAATTTCGATAACTAAGTTTCTGTCATAGTCCTAAAACCCAACGTACACTAATATTTTCAAAAATTCGTTTTGTACAATTTTATCATAAACAAATGTTGTTAGTATTGGTTAGGACGACTTAGACCACTCCCAATGGTACGCCCTCACCCATGTCTTCAACCCATTTCCTCGAGGGCTCCATTGGCATTGTCCCCGCCCTCACAAGCCCTCATCCACCCTTAACCACTTCGTCCTCATTCATTTCTTCCCCAAGCATCTCCCAGGACGGATTCTTTCTCTTTCTTCATGTATATGTGCAATAATTAGTTGTACATAAGCAAATAAATTTGTACCTTAATTTATTTAATTAATTTTGTGGGGTATGTAATGAGGAGAGAGTATGTCATGGTTGGCAATGGTGTGTTATGGGAGTGTTATGGGAGGAAGTGGTGAGAAAGGAGGAGAGAGAAAGCTGATGTGGCGCTGAGGAGGTGCCCATGACGGCGTCATGGTTGGGAGTGGTCAAAATAGGATATGTTATCTTTCATGTAAGTTTAATACTCGTCGTATTGTTTTGTTTGGCGTCCCTAATTTATACTCCTGTTCTTGATGCGACTAAAAAAAGTTATTAAGACTAGCATCTAATATTTAATAATCAAAGTAATTGGTGATTAGATATTGGAATCTTCTTTTGACAATATTTCCCAAACTATGATGATATATCTAATCTAATTACGGAGTATTTGTTTTTTTTTTCCTTTTAAACAGCAGTTCAGAATTATTCAAGACGGTTAAATCATCTGTTCATCTGCATTACTTGTATCCAACTGCTGCCCAGGAAAAAACTGGGTCCAATCCGAGGGCGTGGGTAGTAAAACCCCCTTTTCCTACTACCCTGCAACGGAATGTGCGGAATGCACTCGTGGGTGGAATTCAAGAGTAAAGAGACAACCTTGTGACACTCCACGAGAGTCGAACTCCTGACCTTTCTCTAAGAGAGACAGACCACTACATGCTAGCTTATCTTGGTGATGAAAACTCTCAAATCAATTATGAAACAAATTTTTTTTTTTTTCGAAAGGCAACAATTTTTATTAATAAAACTCAACGATAAGCACGAAAGTTTTCGTGCTAACCAAACAAGCCGTTAAGCTAACATATACAATATAACTCGAATATAATTTCATGACAATTGATTGTGGACTGTGAAACTGTGATGACCCGGAAATTTCTGACCAAATTTAAACTTAATCTATAACGTTTCCGACACGATAAGCAAAGACTGTAAAGCTGAATCTCAAAATTCTTGAACTATTCAAATACCCTTCAATTGTTCTCAACGATTCGCGAACAATTATATGTAAATAGATACATATATATACTATAACTTGAAAACGTAACAAAGTGTTGAGTATATGATACTGTGCATTAAACTTATTGGTTTGATTATCTGATTGATATATTTAACTACGGAGTTAAAAGATTAGGCCAAACGATTGAATTAAAAGATATTTATTGAGTCTCTTAATGATTATGATATTGTTACGGGTCTCTGTTGTGAGGTCCACGTTGATTTGAGAAATCATTCTTTTTTTAACGGTATTCGGAATAAATGGTAAAGTGTTTGTTTAAATAACGTAATTTGGACACATACAATAATAAGGAATATTAACTGTTGGAATTAGATATATGAATAACTTGCGATATGTATTTTAAAACGTGTTTATTAATATTGAAAATATATATTTAACAATAAGATAAAATATAATATTAACTTGGTCATAAAACGAATTGTTATTATATATTAACAAATAGCGAGACGATGATTTATAGAAGTAAATGACCAAAACACTCAAATGTATGAGTTGTATTTCGAGTGGTATAGTTATGGATAATTTAAGTCTATATTTTGACAAATGTACGAGTCACGAAACGAAAAATGCAAGTTTTTTCAGCGTACGAAAGGACGATCGAAAAACCGAAACCGGGACATAAGTCGAGTGACGACGTACGACTTATCGGAACAAAAATTACAAATTAACTATGCACGAGAATATAATATAATATATAATTAATTAATATAAATTATATATATTATATAATAAATTAATATGTCGACGAACTAGATTACAAAATCGGATGTGAGCTGGAACAAGATGCCATGCGATCGCATGGCATAATGCCCACAAGACCATGCGATCGCATGGGAGGTTTGGACAGGTCTGGTGCTATAAATTGATCGAATTCACGATTTGTTTCCTCACAATTCAATTCACTCTTATCTCTACACTCTATATATATTTATATTAATATTATTATTATTAATATTATTATTATTATTATTATTATTATTATTATTATTATTATTATTATTATTATTATTATTAAGATTATTATTATTAATCTTAATATTAGTAGTATTAGCGTTAGTATTAATATTATAATTTATACATAAAATTCTACGACGAGGTTCTGCTCGCATGTTTTCAAAATGAGTTTTTGAACGGAATAGAGCTAAGAAAAATATGGGTTATAGCTATGGAGGTTATGGGTAATGTTCATGGGTATTGTTCGGAAGTCAAACTTAGTGTTTATCATCTCTGTTGCGTCTACGTACTTTACTGCAATATTGAATCACAATATTGATACGTGAGCATTCATATCTTATCTTTTATATATTAATAAGTGTATCCATGTCTAGTGCTCGAGTATATATATTTATGCATGCTTGTATGCTAAATTTCATCGTTAAACAGTTTATGATGAATCACGAATTTAATACATATATTACTGGTAAAAGGTATATGATATACATGTTTTTGAAAAGCTGGCGAAAAATCAATAACTTTTCATTTAGAAATCGCGTAATTTTGATGAACGAATCAAAAGATATGGTCAACTGAATTATGATTGACGTTAATTGGAATTGCTTTTGAATCTGCAATTAATATTTAAACAACTTGTTTGTAATATTGATAAATTGAATTTTTGAATATTACCAACCGAGTAAATGAAACCTTATATAAGGTACGTCTCGTTTTGTTGAACTATTGTCAAAATTAACTTTTTGAAACGACTTTGGATAACTTTTGTATGTCGATCTCGAGCATTAGGATTGTGATACACTATGACCTGACCTAGATTGATAGACATTTATTGACCAACATATGTTCTTTGGGTTGAGATATACGGTTATTTGGTAATCCGAGTTTCGGTCACATTTTGGTGAACGACTTTATATGCTGCTAAGGTGAGTTTCATTTGCTCCCTTTTTAATTGCTTTTGCAATCTATATTTTTGGGCTGAGAATACATGCACTTTATTTTAAATGCAATGGATACAAGTACATACTAAATTCTACACCGAGTTTGAACCGAAATCCCTTAGCTTTGGTAACTAGTAACTGCCGGTTATAAGAACTGGTGGGCGCGAATAGTTATATATGGATCCATAGGGCTTAACATCCCCGTCTATTCCAGGTATAGAAACCCTAGCCTGAACTATAAAACAGACGTATGCTATTTGAGTTTAGTACACGTTGGATTGCGTGTATTGTACATGTTGGTTGCATGTATGTTAAAACAGGGATACTTATTATATATACGTTAAAGTTTAGTTACCAGGGTGCTCAATCTTGTAGAATATTTTGATAAACGTTTCTGGATGAAACAACTGAAATCTTGTGATCCACCTTTATATACAGATTATGCAAAACATTAAAACTATGAACTCACCAACCTTTGTGTTGACACTTGTTAGCATGTTTATTCTCAGGTTCCCTAGAAGTCTTCCGCTGTTTGCTTATATGTTAGACAAGCTATGTGCATGGAGTCTTACATGGCATATTTTTCTAGGAAACGTTGCATTCACCAAATCATCACCATGTATCTTAATTTGACTGCATTGTCAACGGAAGTACTATTGTAAACTATTATATTACGGTGATTGTCTATATGTAGAAATCATCAGATGTCGAAAACCTTTGATTTAAATATTCATTTATGGTGTACCTTTTCAAAAGAATGCAATATTTACAAAATGTATCATATAGAGGTCAAATACCTCGCAATGAAATCGATGAATGACGTGTTCGTCCATATGGATTTGGAGCGATCGTTACAGTTGGTACCAGAGCGTTGGTCCTAGCGAACCAGGTCTTACATGAGTGTGTCTAACTGATAGTTGTTAAGATGCATTAGTAAGTCTGGACTTCGACCGTGTCTGCATGTTAAAAGTTTTTCTTATCATTTCTTGTCGGAAATTACATGCTTATCATTCTTAAGTCTAGACACGTTTTCCTGTATTTATTGCATAAATAGTATATAGATAAAAATTCATATCTTAGCGTATCTGTTACTGTAACTTTTCCTGACACCTTCCGAAAATTTCTCCGTGATTTATGGAATTTGGTATTATATATACATATGTAAATTATGTATTGAAGAATACCAAACTAAATTCTATAATCTAATTTATATCAAAAATCATCTCCCTAATTATACAAGATGGATCCCGTATCTAGTTCAAATTCCTTAAAATCCGATAGCAATTTCGATATGAATATTCACCTGAATTCCGAAGACAGTGTATCCGGAATGGATCAACCAATCAGCTATCACCTATTCTGGATGAATTGGGGATGGGTTTGTAGCCTGCTTAGTCATTGGAGACAAGAAGAAGGTGATCCCTTTCATCCACCACATTGCCCTCTTGGCGAAGAACATGAAGCACTTACCGGCGAACCTATTCGAGACACCATTTTCTCTCTCATTTCCAGGGTGTCTCGTCACGATTATATATTATCTCAAATTCTAGATCTTATTCGTCCACTCGTCCGAACCGACAATCACCCCTGTGTAATAGAAGAAGTCAACGAGCTTCGCGCTCGGGTAGTGGCTTTGGAGAATGTGGCGCAAAGGTTACAAGCACCAGCAGCAGCACCGGCATCAACAGTACCACCATCAGCAACACCAACAATACCATCACCACCACCAACAACAATATCCGCATCCCACATCTCAACATCACAATCTGTACCTCGAACATCAACGTCATACGCACCATAGATACCAAGGAATACCAACAACAACAAACGATGAAGTATTGATTCATAACTTCAACGAAGAAATATTTTGCAGAGAATATGCAGTTTCTAAAAGTTTTAGAGATTATATATTCTAGTCCTAGTCGAAAACCAGATGAGATTAATATTATGTTAACTCATTAAATTAAATCCATGATTACATCTAAGGAAAATATATATGTAGGTATATTTTCATAAAGATTGTAATTAAGAAAAATCTTTTGTACAAACTGTTAATGGTGAGAATATTTTAACGGGTAGGTAATGTAGTGACCCGAAATTTTCCATGTTTATATATATTAATTGAGATTGATATTTACATGATTAAATGTTTCCAACATGTTAAGCAATCAAACTTGTTAAGACTTGATTAATTGAAATATGTTTCATATAGACAATTGACCACCTAAGTTGACCGGTGATTCACGATCGTTAAAACTTGTAAAAACTATATGATGACATATATATGGATATATATATATAGTTAACATGATACTATGATAAGTAAACATATCATTAAGTATATTAACAATGAACTACATATGTAAAAACAAGACTACTAACTTAATGATTTTTAAACGAGACATATATGTAACGATTATCGTTGTAAAGACATTTAATGTATATATATCATATTAAGAGATATTCATACATGATAATATCATGATAATATAATAATTTAAAATCTCATTTGATATTATAAACATTGGGTTAACAACATTTAACAAGATCGTTAACCTAAAGGTTTCAAAACAACACTTACATGTAACGACTAACGATGACTTAACGACTCAGTTAAAATGTATATACATGTAGTGTTTTAATATGTATTTATATACTTTTGAAAGAATTCAATACACTTATCAAAATACTTCTACTTAACAAAAATGCTTACAATTACATCCTCGTTCAGTTTCATCAACAATTCTACTCGTATGCACCCGTATTCGTACTCGTACAATACACAGCTTTTAGATGTATGTACTATTGGTATATACACTCCAATGATCAGCTCTTAGCAGCCCATGTGAGTCACCTAACACATGTGGGAACCTCATTTGGCAACTAGCATGAAATATCTCATAAAATTACAAAAATATGAGTAATCATTCATGACTTATTTACATGAAAACAAAATTACATATCCTTTATATCTAATCCATACACCAACGACCAAAAACACCTACAAACACTTTCATTCTTCAATTTTCTTCATCTAATTGATCTCTCTCAAGTTCTATCTTCAAGTTCTAAGTGTTCTTCATATATTCTACAAGTTCTAGTTACATAAAATCAAGAATACTTTCAAGTTTGCTAGCTCACTTCCAATCTTGTAAGGTGATCATCCAACCTCAAGAAATCTTTGTTTCTTATAGTAGGTTATCATTCTAATACAAGGTAATAATCATATTCAAACTTTGGTTCAATTTCTATAACTATAACAATCTTATTTCAAGTGATGATCTTACTTGAACTTGTTTTCGTGTCATGATTCTGTTCAAGAACTTCGAGCCATCCAAGGATCCGTTGAAGCTAGATCCATTTTTATCTTTTCCAGTAGGTTTACCCAAGGAACTTAAGGTAGTAATGATGTTCATAACATCATTCGATTCATACATATAAAGCTATCTTATTCGAAGGTTTAAACTTGTAATCACTAGAACATAGTTTAGTTAATTCTAAACTTGTTCGCAAACAAAAGTTAATCCTTCTAACTTGACTTTTAAAATCAAATAAACACATGTTATATATCTATATGATATGCTAACTTAATGATTTAAAACCTGGAGACACGAAAAACACCGTAAAACCGGATTTACGCCGTCGTAGTAACACCGCGGGCTGTTTTGGGTTAGTTAATTAAAAACTATGACAAACATTGATTTAAAAGTTTTTATTCTGAGAAAATGATTTTTATTATGAACATGAAACTATATCTAAAAATTATGGTTAAACTCAAAGTGGAAGTATGTTTTCTAAAATGGTCATCTAGACGTCGTTCTTTCGACTGAAATGACTACCTTTACAAAAATGACTTGTAACTTATTTTTCCGACTATAAACCTATACTTTTTCTGTTTAGATTCATAAAATAGAGTTCAATATGAAACCATAGCAATTTGATTCACTCAAAATGGATTTAAAATGAAGAAGTTATGGGTAAAACAAGATTGGATAATTTTTCTCATTTTAGCTACGTGAAAATTGGTAACAAATCTATTCCAACCATAACTTAATCAACTTGTATTGTATATTATGTAATCTTTAGATACCATAGACACGTATACAATGTTTCGACCTATCATGTCGACACATCTATATATATTTCGGAACAACCATAGACACTCTATATGTGAATGTTGGAGTTAGCTATACAGGGTTGAGGTTGATTCCAAAATATATATAGTTTGAGTTGTGATCAATACTGAGATACGTATACACTGGGTTGTGGATTGATTCAAGATAATATTTATCAATTTATTTCTGTACATCTAAATGTGGACAACTAGTTGTAGGTTACTAACGAGGACAGCTGACTTAATAAACTTAAAACATCAAAATATATTAAAAGTGTTGTAAATATATTTTGAACATACTTTGATATATATGTATATATTGTTATAGGTTCGTGAATCAACCAGTGGCCAAGTCTTACTTCCTGACGAAGTAAAAATCTGTGAAAGTGAGTTATAGTCCCACTTTTAAAATCTAATATTTTTGGGATGAGAATACATGCAGGTTTTATAAATGATTTACAAAATAGACACAAGTACGTGAAACTACATTCTATGGTTGAATTATCGAAATCGAATATGCCCCTTTTTATTAAGCCTGGTAATCTAAGAATTAGGGAACAGACACCCTAATTGACGCGAATCCTAAAGATAGATCATTGGGCCTAACAAACCCCATCCAAAGTACCGGATGCTTTAGTACTTCGAAATTTATATCATATCCGAAGGGTGTCCCAGAATGATGGGGATATTCTTATATATGCATCTTGTTAATGTCGGTTACCAGATGTTCACCATATGAATGATTTTTATCTCTATGTATGAGATGTGTATTGAAATATGAAATCTTGTGGTCTATTATTATGATTTGATATATATAGGTTAAACCTATAACTCACCAACATTTTTGTTGACGTTTTAAGCATGTTTATTCTCAGGTGATTATTAAGAGCTTCCGCTGTCGCATACTTAAATAAGGACGAGATTTGGAGTCCATGCTTGTATGATATTGTGTAAAAACTACATTCAAGAAATGTAACAGACTGAAACCGGGGTTAGAAGTAAGATTACTTAATTGCCCTTAGGTTTATAATCGTGTTTAAATTATGCTTTTATTTTAATAATATGTTTATTATTAATTGAATATGGGGTTAAGACCAGTTTGTGACAAGGGTCCCAGAACAGGTTGATTTATTTAATTTGGACTCCGTTAGGACCGCCTAAGGAGATACGAAAGGATATCAGATAACTGGTAAATACCCGTGTGTGATGGGGTATTGTATTTAACCTATATATAAAAGCAAGAAATGAGTTATTTCCTTTATTTTCTTGAATCTTCTAAAAACATCCCGTACCTAACTCTTTCTCCTCTTGAAACTCTAAATGATCTAAACTTGAAATTGGATTAAGAGACTTTAGAAACTGATTTCTAGCATCATTGTGAGCATCATCTCAGGTTTGTCTTGTTGAATACATGCTTTGATTGTTAGAAATTGGGTTTTTATGTTCTTGAGTAAAAAGTATGATTTTGGGTTTGATTCTTGCTTAAATGTGTTAGATATGCTTAATTGATGTTAGAAATAGCTTATATATATGTTTAGTATCTTTCTTGTGCTTAAAATTTGTTCAAAATCGCTTAAAAATTGAGTTTTGGGCAAAAAATCATCAAAATCAGCGAAATTGGTTCGAAACCCAGTTTGCTACAGTACCCGAGTTGCTACAGTACCCGAGTTGCTACAGTACCCGAGTTACTACAATACCCGAGTTGCTACAGTGTCACTATTCGCTACAGTGTCACTATTCGCTACAGTGTCACTATTTGCTACAGTACCGAGTTGCTACAGTACCGAGTTGCTACAGTACCGAGTTGCTACAGTACCGAGTTGGTACAGTACCGAGTTGCTACAATGTCGCTATTTGCTACAGTACTTTTATGAAATTGAAACGGGCGTAACTTTCAAAACGTAACTCCGTTTTTGATGAATAAACTATCGTTAGAATCGTAATAAAGAATACTTTTCAATGGTGAACTTTTAAGAAACTAGATCAAACTATTTTTGGGTCAGAAAAGGAGTTTTAGTGTGTATGTCGTGTTTTGCACGCACCTGTATGCCATTATTGAATGGAGTCATGATGTAGATTCATAAAATTATGAATATATGGTGTTATGACCTAGTTTATAGTATGATTTGATTATACTATTGATTGAGATATGTATATTGACTTCGTTGTGTTGTTCTCAGGTGATAAGAACAAGGAAGAAGCTCAGAAGTAAGATAACTGAGCTGTAGCTGGTAATCGGTGAGTGGGTCTATCTCCGGATAGAGTTTAAGTAGCATACCATGCTACTGTGGTTGACTCTTTTACCATGCATAGTGTAGAAATTGCCATGTTAGAATAATATAGTATGCCTGATGTTGTATGTGAATTATGTGTACACTGTGTGAATGGCACCAGTCGGGCCTAGGGAGACTGGGGACTCAAGACCGTGCTTAGGTGAGGTTAGAGTCCGTATGAGGTCAACCGTGCCTAGGGGAGGTTGGGTCCATAGGCTACTGATTGTGAGTATAGTGTGAACGATGCACCCCCTGCATCTGGATAACTATACTGTGAATTGAGTAGCAGGGACTATCGGTAGACTCAGGCCCGATCAGCTGAGAGTCGTGTGCTCGTACAAGCCGCCGATCCTCGTATTGTCTTATTGTATGCTAGTTGGTAGTTAGCAAGTATTGTTGATGTACATAGCTTGTGTGTGGCTTAAGCTATATCTGTTAGATAGATTCCATTCACTTAGCGGTGCGCTAATCCCCCACATATTCTCCCCTTGCAGGTTTAGGTACTGCTAGTAGGGATGGGTGTTGTTGCAGGAGACATGTTTGACAACCCAACTCTGATGTGGACTTTTGTATAAATAATGTTTTGTAATAACGTAACACCGTTTTGTAAACTTAAACTTAATTACTCAGATTAAGGTAATGACGTGACTTATAGTGTGTTTGCTAATAAAGTCTTCCGCTGTGTTTTAAAAAAAAAAAAATGGCCGGTGTTACAAGTTGGTATCAGAGCATGGTTTGGCAGCAAATACGTGCGCGTATTTTGTTCCCAAACCCTGAGGAAAGTCAAACATGTCTGTGGGAGTGGGGGGCTAAGTGAAAATAGGATATACGTGTGTTAGTTGTGATTGAACTAACTGTTATCCACTAAGCTTTTGTGTGAGCTGTTTTGTAGCACATGTATGGCTGATGGAAACGCAACTGACCCATCCAACCCCGGAACATTCAGAGCACCAGAAGAGGGTGTTGAGTCGGATGATGATCAGAGTAGTTACATCCTTCAGTTAGAAAGCAAGCTAAAAGAGGCTGAGGACAAAATTAATGAGCTTGAATTGGCGAGGCATTCTGGAAATGATGATACACCACCTGGATTCCCAACCGTGCAATCCCAAACGATACCTAATGTTCCCCAGAACCAGCTTCAGAATCAAATACCTAACCAATATTATATGCCACCACCAAACACTTTTACATACCAAAATCCCATGATGATGAACCCATACCAAATGCAAATGTTTCAACAACCTTACATGCAACCACCCAAAAAGTGTACCTATAAGAACTTCCGTGATTGCAAACCCTCTGAGTTTTCTGGAAGTACTGATCCAACAATAACTCTCAATTGGTTGCGAGAAATTGAAAGGGTATTTGAAGCGTGTCAGTGTGAACCTGAGCTGAAAGTAACATATGCTAGTCGAATGTTGAAAGGTAGGGCTATGATTTGGTGGGATTCTGTGATTTCCAGTATACCGAAGGAGCAAGTGAGTATGATCACGTGGGAGCAGTTTTATGGAAAGGTGTGTGAACAGTATTGTAATCCGTTTGATATGAATCGAATCAAGACTGAGTTTCTTGAAATGAAGATGACACCTCAAATGACGATCGATGAGATAGTAGAGAAGTTTATGGATAAACTGAGGTTTGTACAACAATGGGTGCCAGACGAAGCGTCTCGTATCCAGCATTTTGTTAATATCATTTTGCCAGAGTACCGAACTTTTGTTAGAACAGCTACATCGTTGTCTCAAGCTGTTGTGATGGCTAAGATGGTAGAAAGTGATGTTCAGGCCGCCAGAAACAGAATGTTTAGTAATGTGCTACAACGAGGTGGGCAAGTATCTGGTCAATCAGGATCTAAACCCAAGAAGTCTAGTGGGTTTAAATTGAAGGGTAAAAGTGGTCAGAGTAGTTTTGTGTCTGGAGCAGGTAATAGGAATTGGTGTCACACGTGTCGATCTTCTCACAGTGGTCAATGTTCTGAGGCTACAAGAAGATGCTTAAAGTGTGGTGTTGTTGGACATGAGTCTTCAGCATGTCCGTATCCGAATAGTGTGTGTTGGACTTGTCACAAACCAGGGCATCGTGCAGTTAGTTGTCCGTCGAAGAGTGGTAGTTCCGGGGCAGGGTCAGGGGCGCGTTCGGCATCAGTCGTAGGTTCAACTGCCTCAAGTGGGCAGAAGAGGAAGAACCCTCCAACAGCAGAGGCTAGAGCTTTTCAGATGTCGGTTGAGAATGCTGTGGCCACCGACGAAGTGATAACCGGTATGTTTCTAATCAACTCAATACCTGCTCGTGTATTGTTTGATTGTGGTGCCAATAGGTGTTTTATGTCCCTAGATTTCTGTGCTAAGTTGAAATTACCAGTTACTGTGTTACCCAAGCCGGTTAGTGTAGAAGTAGCCGATGGTAAGATCATACCCATCACAACATATGTGTCTGGGGTTTGTATAGAAATCGAAGGGAAGTCTTTCCCGGTGACTTGTTTAGTGTTACCTATTCATAGCTTTGATGTAGTACTAGGAATGGATTGGTTGAGCTCGCTTAGGGCTAATATTAAGTGTGATAGGAAAATGATTACCTTTCGTTCGACCGATGGAACCCGTGTTGTGGCCCGAGGGGAAAGGGGAGGGTATAATTTTCCGTTGATAACCATGATGAAAGCGAAAAAGTCGATGGCAAAGGGTTGTGAATCATTTCTTGCATATGTGATTGATGCGAAGAAAGAAAAGAAAACAGTGGCTGATATTCCGATAGTATCAGAATTTCCCGAAGTGTTCCCAGATGAGTTACCAGGTCTGCCACCGGTAAGGGAAGTCGAATATAAGATTGAGTTGGTTCCTGGAACAACTCCAGTTGCAAAAGCTCCATACCGACTAGCACCATCTGAAGTCCGTGAAATGATGTCACAGATTCAAGAGTTATTAGATCGTGGGTTTATCCGACCGAGTTCCTCACCGTGGGGTGCTCCGGTATTGTTTGTTAAAAAGAAAGATGGGTCAATGCGTATGTGTATTGATTATCGTGAATTGAATAAAAGAACAGTGAAAAATAAGTATCCATTACCTCGAATAGACGATTTGTTCGATCAGTTACAGGGTGCTTCATTCTTTTCTAAGATAGACTTACGATCCGGATATCATCAGGTTCGTGTTGCTGAATCAGATATACCGAAAACAGCGTTCAGAACAAGGTATGGTCATTATGAATTTCTTGTCATGCCGTTTGGGTTGACGAATGCGCCAGCAATCTTCATGGATCTAATGAATAGAGTGTGTCGTCCGTTCTTAGATAAGTTTGTGATTGTGTTTATAGACGATATACTAGTGTATTCAAAGACCGAAAGTGAACATGCTAAACATCTGAGACAGGTTTTGAACTTGTTGAAACGTGAACAACTATTTGCAAAATTTTCAAAGTGTGAATTTTGGTTACGTGAAGTGCAGTTTTTAGGTCATGTGATTTGTGCCGAGGGTATAAACGTTGATCCGACAAAGATAGAAGCGGTAATGAATTAGAATTCTCCGAAGACTCCGACTGAGATTAAGAGTTTTCTGGGTTTAGCCGGTAATTATCGCAGATTTATCAAAGATTTCTCGAAAATAGCAGGTCCGTTGACTAAGTTGACTCGTAAAGATGTAGCCTTTCGATGGACTGATGAACAGGAAAAGGCTTTTCAAACTTTGAAACAGCTTCTGTGTCAGGCACCAGTGTTAGCTTTACCAGAAGGTTCAAACGACTTCGTGGTATACTGTGATGCATCATATGCTGGGTTGGGTTGTGTATTAATGCAAAGAGATAAAGTAATCGCATACGCCTCGCGACAGTTGAAAGTTCATGAGCAGAATTATCCAGTGCATGATCTTGAAATGGCTGCAGTAGTGTTTGCTTTGAAACTGTTGAGACACTATTTGTATGGAACCCATTGTGTTATATGTACAGATCACAAGAGTTTGCAGTATATCTTCTCACAAAAAGAATTGAATATGCGTCAGAGACGATGGCAAGAGTTGATCAAAGATTACGATTGTGAAATTAAATACCATCCGGGTAAGGCAAATGTGGTTGCAGATGCGCTAAGTCGTAAAAAGTCAAGTGAAAATGTGAAATTTCTTCGTTTGAATATAACTTCAGATTTGATTAACAGCTTAAAAACCATTTAGGCCTGTGCTTTAGAGGACGAACATATTAAATCTGAACAAATGACCAAACGAAAGGTGAACTTAATTGATGACTCACGTGGACTAAAGACCTTAAACAATCGTGTTTGGGTGCCTAAGCTTGGAAATTTGAGGGATTTAATCATGACGGAAGCTCACAAATCCAGATTGACAGTACATCCGGGTAGTAATAAGATGTATCATGATTTGAAAACAATGTATTGGTGGCCAACAATGAAATCAGATATCGCCCGTTATGTCGAAAAGTGTCATATATGTACTCAAGTGAAGGCAGAACATCAGAAACCTTATGGTTCGTTACGTCAGTTACAGATTCCAGAGTGGAAATGGGAACATATAACGATGGATTTTGTGACCAAATTACCTCGAAATCAGAAAAGACATGATATGATTTGGGTAATAGTGGATCGTCTAACTAAAAGTGCTCATTTTATTGCTACTCGTGAAACGGCTTCGTTAAGTGAGTTAGCCGATTTGTATGTGAAAGAAATAGTTAGTCGTCATGGTGTGCCGTTATCGATCGTTTCAGATAGAGATTCCAGATTTGTGTCAAAATTTTGGAATAGTCTTCAACAGAATCTGGGTACACGTGTGAATTTAAGTACAGCTTATCATCCTCAGACAGACGGACAGAGTGAAAGAACGATATAGACTTTGGAGGATATGTTAAGGGCTTGTGTGTTAGAATACGGTGGTTCGTGGGATACACATTTGCCGTTGGTCGAATTCGCGTATAATAATTCATATCATTCGAGTATAGGGATGCCGCCCTATGAAATGTTATACGGTCGTCGTTGCAGAACTCCGAATTGTTGGTTAGAAGCCGGGGAGAAACAGTTTGCAGGTCCCGAAATTGTTCAAATGACAGCCGAAAAAGTTGCAATTGCGAGAGAAAAGTTGAAAGCCGCTAGAGATAGGCAGAAAATGTATGCTGATCCGCGTAGACGTCCGGTAACCTTTAATGTGGGTGAACGAGTGTATCTGAAAGTTTCACCGTGGAAAGGGGTTATCAGATTCGGTAAACGTGGTAAGTTAGCACCGAGATTTATTGGTCCGTTTCCGATCAGTGAAGTGTTGAATGATCAGACTGTGGTGTTAGATCTTCTGCCAGAATTAGCCGGTATTCATAATACATTCAATGTGTGTTATTTGCGTAAGTGTAAAGTCGATGACGAGACACAAATCGTACCGCTGGTAGATTTGAAAGTTGATTTGAGTAGCAAGTTGATTGAGGAACCTATTCGAGTGGTCGACAGAAAGGTTACTGAGTTAAGAAAGAAAAAGATCCCGATGGTTTTAGTAGAATGGAAACACAGCTTAGGGTCTAACTTGACGTGGGAGACAGAAGAGTCGATGAAGAACCGTTACCCTCATCTGTTTGAGCAAGACCAGATTCCGAGGACGGAATCTCTTTAAGGGGGGTGGATTTGTAACAGACTGAAACCGGGGTTAGAAGTAAGATTACTTAATTGCCCTTAGGTTTATAATCGTGTTTAAATTATGCTTTTATTTTAATAATATGTTTATTATTAATTGAATATGGGGTTAAGACCAGTTTGTGACAAGGGTCCCAGAACAGGTTGGTTTATTTAATTTGGACTCCGTTAGGACCGCCTAAGGAGATACGAAAGGATATCAGATAACTGGTAAATACCCGTGTGTGATGGGGTATTGTATTTAACCTATATATAAAAGCAAGAAATGAGTTATTTCCTTTATTTTCTTGAATCTTCTAAAAACATCCCGTACCTAACTCTTTCTCCTCTTGAAACTCTAAATGATCTAAACTTGAAATTGCATTAAGAGACTTTAGAAACTGATTTCTAGCATCATTGTGAGCATCATCTCAGGTTTGTCTTGTTGAATACATGCTTTGATTGTTAGAAATTGGGTTTTTATGTTCTTGAGTAAAAAGTATGATTTTGGGTTTGATTCTTGCTTAAATGTGTTAGATATGCTTAATTGATGTTAGAAATAGCTTATATATATGTTTAGTATCTTTCTTGTGCTTAAAATTTGTTCAAAATCGCTTAAAAATTGAGTTTTGGGCAAAAAATCATCAAAATCAGCGAAATTGGTTCGATACCCAGTTTGCTACAGTACCCGAGTTGCTACAGTACCCGAGTTGCTACAGTGTCACTATTCGCTACAGTGTCACTATTCGCTACAGTGTTACTATTTGCTACAGTACCTAGTTGCTACAGTACCAAGTTGCTACAGTACCGAGTTGCTACAGTACCGAGTTGGTACAGTACCGAGTTGCTACAGTGTCGCTATTTGCTACAGTACTTTTATGAAATTGAAACGGGCGTAACTTTCAAAACGTAACTCCGTTTTTGATGAATAAACTATCGTTAGAATCGTAATAAAGAATACTTTTCAATGGTGAACTTTTAATAAACTAGATCAAACTATTTTTGGGTCAGAAAAGGAGTTTTAGTGTGTATGTCGTGTTTTGCACGCACCTGTATGCCATTATTGAATGGAGTCATGATGTAGATTCATAAAATTATGAATATATGGTGTTATGACCTAGTTTATAGTATGATTTGATTATATTATTGATTGAGATATGTATATTGACTTCGTTGTGTTGTTCTCAGGTGATAAGAACAAGGAAGAAGCTCAGAAGTAAGATAACTGAGCTGTAGCTGGTAATCGGTGAGTGGGTCTATCTCCGGATAGAGTTTAAGTAGCATACCATGCTACTGTGGTTGACTCTTTTACCATGCATAGTGTAGAAATTGCCATGTTAGAATAATATAGTATGCCTGATGTTGTATATGAATTATGTGTACACTGTGTGAATGGCACCAGTCGGGCCTAGGGAGACTGGGGACTCGAGACCGTGCTTAGGTGAGGTTAGAGTCCGTATGAGGTCAACCGTGCCTAGGGGAGGTTGGGTCCATAGGCTACTGATTGTGAGTATAGTGTGAACGATGCACCCCCTGCATCTGGATAACTATACTGTGAATTGAGTAGCAGGGACTATCGGTAGACTCAGGCCCGATCAGCTGAGAGTCGTGTGCTCGTACAAGCCGCCGATCCTCGTATTGTCTTATTGTATGCTAGTTGGTAGTTAGCAAGTATTGTTGATGTACATAGCTTGTGTGTGGCTTAAGCTATATCTGTTAGATAGATTCCATTCACTTAGCGGTGCGCTAATCCCCCACATATTCTCCCCTTGCAGGTTTAGGTACTGCTAGTAGGGATGGGTGTTGTTGCAGGAGACATGTTTGACAACCCAACTCTGATGTGGACTTTTGTATAAATAATGTTTTGTAATAACGTAACACCGTTTTGTAAACTTAAACTTAATTACTCAGATTAAGGTAATGACGTGACTTATAGTGTGTTTGCTAATAAAGTCTTCCGCTGTGTTTTAAAAAAAAAAAAAAAATGGCCGGTGTTACAAGAAACTTATTTTGTTGTAACATATTTGTATTGTAAACCATTATGTAATGGTCGTGTGTAAACAGGATATTTTAGATTATCATTATTTGATAATCTACGTAAAGCTTTTTAAACCTTTATTGATGAAATAAAGGTTATGGTTTGTTTTAAAATGAATGCAGTCTTTGAAAAATGTCTCATATAGAGGTCAAAACCTCGCAACGAAATCAATTAATATGGAACGTTTTTAATCAATAAGAACGGGACATTTCAGTTGGTATCCGAGCGTTGGTCTTAGAGAACCAGAATTTTGCATTAGTGTGTCTTATCGAGTTTGTTAGGATGCATTAGTGAGTATGGACTTCGACCGTGTTTTCTTGAAAAATGATTGCTTAACAAATTTTGTTGGAAACTATATATTTTTAACATGTGAATATTATGTGATATATTAATCTCTTAACGCGTTTGATATTATGTGATAGATGTCTACCTCTAGAACAAGTCCCATTGTCTCACCTAATAATAATGAAGAGTCAAATGTAAATTGGAATGATTCGTGGACTGATTCACAAGTTTTCGAAGAGGAACCGGAAGAGGAGTCGGAACCGGAAGAAGAATCGGAACCGGAAGAAGAATCGGAACCGGATGAAGAAATAGAACCGGTGGGGGAAATAATAAAACGGTTAAGTAAAAGAAAATCCTCAACCAACCGACCAAGGTTAATTATGGTCAATGGTGTTTCCGCCAAGGAAGCAAAATATTGGGAGGATTACCAATTCTCCGATGAATCGGATTCCGACGAGAATTCCGATGATGTTATAGAAATTACCCCAACTGAATTTAAAAAGGCAAAAGAAAATAATAAGGGAAAGGGCATAAAAATAGAGAAATCTAATTCCAACCCCTATGAACTTTATATGTATCGTCAACCCCCGAAGTCCTTAAGTTGTAACAATGACCCGGGAACCTCTAAACCACCAGGTTTTTCTAAACCAATGTGGAAAACGACGGATAGTATTAGGGGAACATCATATATCCCTAGAAACTTGGCAAAACGAACCAAAACCGAAGAAGAAGAAACAAGCGAGTCGGAATAAGATAGTTGTATTCGTGTGGTGTAATATATGTAATATAGTGTGCTTATGCTTTATGATATATGTAAAAATTGCTTGTATTAATAAGTAATTTTTTTATGAATCTAACTCTTGTCTATTTTACAGTATAAAAACACAAAATGGATAGACAACCCAATATTTTAAGAGACCTACCCGGAGACATGATTGATGAAATCTTGTCTAGAGTCGGTCAGAATTCTTCGGCACAACTATTTAAGGCGAGATCAGTTTGTAAGACATTCGAAGAAAGTTCCAAGAATGTCTTGGTTTATAAAAGGCTTTCGTTCGAAAGATGGGGGATATCACATTGGGAAATCCATAAGTTACGATGTGTTTAGTTTGACGCATATATTGCGAGGAACTCAAATGCTATTTTACGCAATGGGTTAAGAAATTATTTTGACTCAATATATCCGAATATTGGACTTCGTGATTTAGAAAAAGCGGCTAACATGCAACATAAAGAAGCATGTTATGCTTACGGATTAGTAATGTTCGCTCCTCACCAAAGTGAGAACAAGAACATCGGGCTACAACTATTAAACAAAACGTTCCCACAAGTGACGGAGTCGGTAATTGGGGTAAGAAATGAGGTTTTTAGATTGTTACGGGACTGTTGGACATTACGTAACCCTCGTCCCTTTGACGACGTTACAACACGCTGTCTTATCAACGGCCATAACGGTTATGTTCCACAAGACCAAGGATGGGAAGTAATCCTAGTAAAACCAGAATGCATGACTTGTTTCTGGACGTATGAATTACGTGTCTTTATTGCCTTTGCTGAACGACTTGTGTACTAGCTAGAATTATCTTCACAACCATCTTGTATCAAATTTATTGTGTGCTATATTTCATGCTATATGTAAAATAAGCGGTATTGTAAGTTTGTAAAATATTGTGTAAAAGTTTGAACGCGAAATATTATTATAATCAGTTTTTCATATAGAATTGTAGTAGTTGAATTGTATATTAGCTACTAAGTATGAACTTAACGGGTAGGTACTACCCGAATTTAAACTTATAAAACGCTAATATGAAGAAAAAGCTTTTATAAATGAGTTCATATTATGCTACGAAATACTATTAACTACTCTTAATATTCTGTATGATTAACTTGTTCCATTTGACTATTTTGAAGGAAATGGCACCGACTACTCGACACACCGTGAATATGAATGAAGAGGAATTCCGTACTTTTCTAGCTTCAAACATAGCCGCAGTACAGGCTGCGCTAAATACCAACAATAACCTTGGATCTAGCAGTATAGGAAATCGTGTAGGATGCACCTACAAAGAATTCACTGCCTGCAAACCTTTGGAATTTGATGGAACCGAAGGACCGATCGGATTGAAACGGTGGACCGAGAAGGTCGAATCGGTGTTTGCCATAAGTAAGTGTACTGAAGAGGATAAAGTAAAGTACGCTACGCATACCTTCACAGGTTCTGCGTTAACATGGTGGAATACCTATCTAGAGCAAGTGGGACAAGATGATGCGTACGCACTACCGTGGTCAGCATTCAAGCACTTGATGAACGAGAAGTACCGTCCCAGAACCTAGGTCAATAATCTCAAGACAGAACTTAGAGGGTTACGAACCCAAGGATTTGATATTACCACGTACGAAAGACGATTCACAGAATTGTGCCTATTGTGTCCGGGAGCATTCGAAGATGAGGAAGAGAAGATCGATGCGTTTGTGAAAGGATTACCGGAAAGAATCCAAGAAGATATAAGTTCACACGAGCCCGTCTCCATACAACAGGCATGTAGAATGGCTCACAAACTAGTGAACCAGATTGAAGAAAGAATTAAAGAACAGACTGCTGAAGAGGCCAATGTGAAGCAAGTCAAAAGAAAGTGGGAGGAAAACGGTGATAAGAATCACCAATACAACAACAACAGCAATTACAACAATAATCGCAACAATTATCCCAACAATCGCAACATCAATCGCAACTACAACAAACGGCCCAACAACAACAACAACAACAACAACAACAACAATCATCCCAATAACAATAATAACCGCAACAACAACAACAATCAGAAGCAGCTATGCCAAAGGTGTGAAAAGTATCACTCGGGGTTCTGCACGAAATTTTGCAACAAGTGTAAAAGAAATGGTCATAGCGCGGTGAAGTGTGAGGTCTACGGACCAGGGGTTAATAGAACGAAAGGAACAAATGGTGTCGGAACGAGTAATGGCGGAACAAGTAGTGTCGGAGCAAGTTATGCCAATGCAGTTTGTTATAAATGTGGAAAACCGGGCCACATTATTAGAAATTGCCCGAACCAGGAGAACACGAATGGACAAGGCCGCGGAAGAGTTTTCAATATTAATGCGGCAGAGCCACAGGAAGACCCGGAGCTTGTTACGGGTATGTTTCTTATTGACAATAAATCTGCTTACGTTTTATTTGATTCGGGTGCGGATAGAAGCTATATGAGTAGAGATTTTTGTGCTAAATTAAGTTGTCCATTGACGCCTTTGGATAGTAAATTTTTACTCGAATTAACAATGATAAATTAATTTCAGTAGATAATATATGTCGAAATCGAGAAATTAAACTGGTTAGCGAAACATTTAAGATTGATTTGATACCAGTAGAGTTACGGAGTTTTGATGTGATAATCGGTATGGACTGGTTGAAAGAAGTGAAAACAGAGATCATTTGTTACAAAAATGCAATTCGCATTATACGAGAAAAAGGAAAACCCTTAATGGTGTACGGAGAAAAGGGCAACATGAAGCTACATCTTATTAGTAATTTGAAGGCACAAAAACTAATAAGAAAAGGTTGCTATGCTGTTCTAGCACACGTCGAGAAAGTACAAACTGAAGAAAAGAGCATCAATGATGTTCCCATTGCAAAAGAATTTCCCGATGTATTTCCAAAAGAATTACCGGGATTACCCCCACATCGATCCATTGAATTTCAAATAGATCTTGTACCAGGAGCTGCACCAATAGCTCGTGCTCCTTACAGACTCGCACCCAGCGAGATGAAAGAACTGCAAAGCCAATTACAAGAACTTTTAGAGCGTGGTTTCATTCGACCAAGCACATCACCGTGGGGAGCTCCTGTTTTGTTTGTCAAGAAGAAAGATGGTACATTCAGGTTGTGTATCGACTACCGAGAGTTGAACAAACTTACCATCAAGAACCGCTACCCACTACCGAGAATCGACGACTTATTTGATCAACTAAAAGGCTCGTCTGTTTATTCAAAGAATGACTTACGTTACGGGTATCATCAAATGCGGGTGAAAGAAGATGATATTCCAAAGACTGCTTTCAGAACACGTTACGGTCATTACGAGTTTATGGTCATGCCGTTTGGTTTAACTAATGCACCAGCTGTGTTCATGGACCTTATGAACCGAGTGTGTGGACCATACCTTGACAAGTTTGTCATTGTTTTCATTGATGACATACTTATTTACTCAAAGAATGACCAAGAATACGGTGAACATTTGAGAATGGTGTTAGAAGTATTGAGGAAGGAAGAATTGTACGCTAAGTTTTCAAAGTGTGCATTTTGGTTGGAAGAAGTTCAATTCCTCGGTCACATAGTGAACAAAGAAGGTATTAAGGTGGATCCGGCAAAGATAGAAACTGTTGAAAAGTGGGAAGCCCCAAAAACTTCAAAACACATACGCCAGTTTTTAGGACTAGCTGGTTACTACAGAAGGTTCATCCAAGACTTTTCCAGAATAGCAAAACCCTTGATTGCATTAACGTATAAAGGGAAGAAATTTGAATGGAATGATGAACATGAGAAAGCGTTTCAGTTATTGAAGAAAAAGCTAACTACGGCACCTATATTGTCATTGCCTGAAGGGAATGATGATTTTGTGATTTATTGTGACGCATCAAAGCAAGGTCTCGGTTGTGTATTAATGCAACGAACGAAGGTGATTGCTTATGCGTCTAGACAATTGAAGATTCACGAACAAAATTATACGACGCATGATTTGGAATTAGGCGCGGTTGTTTTTGCATTAAAGTCTTGGAGGCACTACTTATATGGGGTCAAAAGTATTATATATACCGACCACAAAAGTCTTCAACACATATTTAATCAGAAACAACTGAATATGAGGCAGCGTAGGTGGATTGAATTATTGAATGATTACGACTTTGAGATTCGTTACCACCCGGGGAAGGCAAATGTGGTAGCCGATGCCTTGAGCAGGAAGGACAGAGAACCCATTCGAGTAAAATCTATGAATATAATGATTCATAATAACCTTACTACTCAAATAAAGGAGGAGCAACAAGGAGTTTTAAAAGAGAGAAATTTAAAGGATGAAATACCCAAAGGATCGGAGAAGCATCTTAATATTCGGGAAGACGGAACTCGGTATAGGGCTGAAAGGATTTGGGTACCAAAATTTGGAGATATGAGAGAAATGGTACTTAGAGAAGCTCATAAAACCAGATACTCAATACATCCTGGAACGGGAAAGATGTACAAGGATCTCAAGAAACATTTTTGGTGGCCGGGTATGAAAGCCGATGTTGCTAAATACGTAGGAGAATGTTTGAGGTGTTCTAAGGTCAAAGCTGAGCATCAGAAACCATCAGGTCTACTTCAACAACCCGAAATCCCAGAATGGAAATGAGAAAACATTACCATGGATTTCATCACTAAATTGCCAAGGACTGCAAGTGGTTTTGATACTATTTGGGTAATAGTTGATCGTCTCACCAAATCAGCACACTTCCTGCCAATAAGAGAAGATGACAAGATGGAGAAGTTAGCACGACTGTATTTGAAGGAAGTCGTCTCCAGACATGGAATACCAATCTCTATTATCTCTGATAGGGATGGTAGATTTATTTCAAGATTCTGGCAGACATTACAGCAAGCATTAGGAACTCGTCTAGACATGAGTACTGCCTATCATCCACAAACTGATGGGCAGAGCGAAAGTACGATACAAACGCTTGAATACATGCTACGAGCATGTGTTATTGATTTCGAAAACAGTTGGGATTGACATCTACCGTTAGCAGAATTTTCCTACAACAACAGCTACCATTCAAGCATTGAGATGGCACCGTTTGAAGCACTTTATGATAGAAAGTGCAGGTCTCCGATTTGTTGGAGTGAAGTGGGGGATAGATAGATTACGGGTCCGGAGATTATACAAGAAACTACCGAGAAGATCATCCAAATTCAACAACTGTTGAAAACTGCCCAAAGTCGACAAAAGAGCTACGCTGACATTAAAAGAAAAGATATAGAATTTGAAATTGGAGAGATGGTCATGCTTAAAGTTGCACCTTGGAAAGGCGTTTTTCGATTTGGTAAACGAGGGAAATTAAATCCAAGGTATATTGGACCATTCAAGATTATTGATCGTGTCGGACCAGTAGCTTACCGACTTGAGTTACCTCAACAACTCGCAGCTGTACATAACACTTTCCACGTCTCGAATTTGAAGAAATGTTTTGCTAAAGAAGATCTCACTATTCCGTTAGATGAAATCCAAATCAACGAAAAACTTCAATTCATCGAAGAACCCATCGAAATAATGGATCGTGAGGTTAAAAGACTTAAGCAAAACAAGATACCAATTGTTAAGGTTCGATGGAATGCTCGTAGAGGACCCGAGTTCACCTGGGAGCGTGAAGATCAGATGAAGAAGAAATACTCGCATCTATTTCCAGAACATTCGTCAACACCTTCAACAGCTTAAAATTTCGGGACGAAATTTATTTAACGGGTAGGTACTGTAGTGACCCGAACTTTTCCATGTTTATATATATTAATTGAGATTGATATTTACATGATTAAATGTTTCCAACATGTTAAGCAATCAAACTTGTTAAGACTTGATTAATTGAAATATGTTTCATATAGACAATTGACCACCCAAGTTGACCGGTGATTCACGAACGTTAAAACTTGTAAAAACTATATGATGACATATATATGGATATATATATAGTTAACATGATACTATGATAAGTAAACATATCATTAAGTATATTAACAATGAACTACATATGTAAAAACAAGACTACTAACTTAATGATTTTTAAACGAGACATATATGTAACGATTATCGTTGTAAAGACATTTAATGTATATATATCATATTAAGAGATATTCATACATGATAATATCATGATAATATAATAATTTAAAATTTCATTTGATATTATAAACATTGGGTTAACAACATTTAACAAGATCGTTAACCTAAAGGTTTCAAAACAACACTTACATGTAACGACTAACGATGACTTAACGACTCAGTTAAAATGTATATACATGTAGTGTTTTAATATGTATTTATAAACTTTTGAAACACTTCAATACACTTATCAAAATACTTCTACTTAACAAAAATGCTTACAATTACATCCTCGTTCAGTTTCATCAACAATTCTACTCGTATGCACCCGTATTCGTACTCGTACAATACACAACTTTTAGATGTATGTACTATTGGTATATACACTCCAATGATCAGCTATTAGCAGCCCATGTGAGTCACCTAACATATGTGGGAACCATCATTTGGCAACTAGCATGAAATATCTCATAAAATTACAAAAATATGAGTAATCATTCATGACTTATTTACATGAAAACAAAATTACATATCCTTTATATCTAATCCATACACCAACGACCAAAAACACCTACAAACACTTTCATTCTTCAATTTTCTTCATCTAATTGATCTCTCTCAAGTTCTATCTTCAAGTTCTAAGTGTTCTTCATATATTCTACAAGTTCTAGTTACATATCAAGAATACTTTCAAGTTTGCTAGCTCACTTCCAATCTTGTAAGGTGATCATCCAACCTCAAGAAATCTTTGTTTCTTATAGTAGGTTATCATTCTAATACAAGGTAATAATCATATTCAAACTTTGGTTCAATTTCTATAACTATAACAATCTTATTTCAAGTGATGATCTTACTTGAACTTGTTTTCGTGTCATGATTCTACTTCAAGAACTTCGATCCATCCAAGGATCCGTTGAAGCTAGATCCATTTTTCTCTTTTCCAGTAGGTTTATCCAAGGAACTTAAGGTAGTAATGATGTTCATAACATCATTCGATTCATACATATAAAGCTATCTTATTCGAAGGTTTAACTTGTAATCACTAGAACATAGTTTAGTTAATTCTAAACTTGTTCGCAAACAAAAGTTAATCCTTGTAACTTGACTTTTAAAATCAACTAAACACATGTTCTATATCTATATGATATGCTAACTTAATGATTTAAAACCTGGAGACACGAAAAACACCGTAAAACCGGATTTACGCCGTCATAGTAACACCGCGGGCTGTTTTGGGTTAGTTAATTAAAAACTATGATAAACTTTGATTTAAAAGTTGTTATTCTGAGAAAATGATTTTTATTATGAACATGAAACTATATCCAAAAATTATGGTTAAACTCAAAGTGGAAGTATGTTTTCTAAAATGGTCATCTAGACGTCGTTTTTTCGACTGAAATGACTACCTTTACAAAAATGACTTGTAACTTATTTTTCCGAATATAAACCTATCCTTTTTATATTTATATTCATAAAATAGAGTTCAATATGAAACCATAGCAATTTGATTCACTCAAAACGGATTTAAAATGAAGAAGTTATGGGTAAAACAAGATTGGATAATTTTTCTCATTTTAGCTACGTGAAAATTGGTAACAAATCTATTCCAACCATAACTTAATCAACTTGTATGATATATTATGTAATCTTTAGATACCATAGACACGTATACAATGTTTCGACCTATCATGTCGACACATCTATATATATTTTGGAACAACCATAGACACTCTATATGTGAATGTTGGAGTTACCTATACAGGGTTGAGGTTGATTCCAAAATATATATAGTTTGAGTTGTGATCAATACTGAGATACGTATACACTGGGTCGTGGATTGATTCAAGATAATATTTATCGATTTATTTCTGTACATCTAACTGTGGACAACTAGTTGTAGGTTACTAACGAGGACAGCTGACTTAATAAACTTAAAACATCAAAATATATTAAAAGTGTTGTAAATATATTTTGAACATACTTTGATATATATGTATATATTGTTATAGGTTCGTGAATCAACCAGTGGCCAAGTCTTACTTCCCGACGAAGTAAAAATCTGTGAAAGTGAGTTATAGTCCCACTTTTAAAATCTAATATTTTTGGGATGAGAATACATGCAGGTTTTATAAATGATTTACAAAATAGACACAAGTACGTGAAACTACATTCTATGGTTGAATTATCGAAATCGAATATGCCCCTTTTTATTAAGTCTGGTAATCTAAGAATTAGGGAACAGACACCCTAATTGACGCGAATCCTAAAGATAGATCTATTAGGCCTAACAAACCCCATCCAAAGTACCGGATGCTTTAGTACTTCGAAATTTATATCATATCCGAAGGGTGTCCCGGAATGATGGGGATATTCTTATATATGCATCTTGTTAATGTCGGTTACCAGGTGTTCACCATATGAATGATTTTTATCTCTATGTATGGGATGTGTATTGAAATATGAAATCTTGTGGTCTATTATTATGATTTGATATATATAGGTTAAACCTATAACTCACCAACATTTTTGTTGACGTTTTAAGCATGTTTATTCTCAGGTGATTATTAAGAGCTTCCGCTGTCGCATACTTAAATAAGGACGAGATTTGGAGTCCATGCTTGTATGATATTGTGTAAAAACTGCATTCAAGAAACTTATTTTGTTGTAACATATTTGTATTGTAAACCATTATGTAATGGTCGTGTGTAAACATGATATTTTAGATTATCATTATTTGATAATCTACGTAAAGCTTTTTAAACCTTTATTAATGAAATAAAGGTTATGGTTTGTTTTAAAATGAATGCAGTCTTTGAAAAACGTCTCATATAGAGGTCAAAACCTCGCAACGAAATCAATTAATATGGAACATTTTTAATCAATAAGAACGGGACATTTCAGGTAATACCCGAGAGATATATAAATTCACAATTAATATGTTACATTCTTCGATTCTGATTCAACAAATCATCAACTATACTCACTACTTTCACAACAATATATATTCTTTTATAAAAATCAAAGCAACCATCCTCATCCAAATTTTATTACATATTTTGATTTTGACAAATCAAAATCCAAGTCAAGATTTAACAAAAGACATCATTCTTAGATTCCTACATCTTTCGAAGCTATACTTCGACTTTAAAACTGTGCTAGAACATCATAGAACCCAGAAAAGTATTTGTATCATTCAAATTCCTAGAACATCATATGAATATTAACGATTACAATCTATGTTCAAATCCCTCGAAATTTCTGAAGATACTTCAAATAATGAATCATCAAGATGATGATCCAACCACATGTTACCATAGTCTTGTACCCGAAAAATCCTTGAAATCAAAGTCATAGTTTAACACGTATTCGTGTCAGACCCTTTGGCATTTATTAGCTAAAATAACTTTTCAATCTCTTTTCAAAATAGACAGTTTTGTCACCACTCCAGCAAATCACCTTCAATTGTTCATTCGAATAAGCCTTATTATAACGATTACCCCTTCATCATTGTTACCGGGGAACCTTTCATATTCCACCACATTATCAGTAAACTTATCAACAACTTCATTGATCATTAAGCCTCTCCGAAAAATCACGATAATTATTCATTGAAACTCTATCAAGTACCCATATACAACTTGTAACAACAATTATCATACCAACTACTGGGAATTAGCAAATCAGTATTTTGAATTTCGTAGCAATTTTTCGCCAACAGTTATATATATACATATAACGTTTACCTTCAAGACTTACAGACTTCAAATGTGAAGTTTCTGAAAAACACCCTAAACTACGAACTAGTTCTCGAAATCTTGAAAAATGCTGATGAAGCAGCAAAAACTGTAAACGACTTTAACAGTCGAAAGTTTGATGATAAAGAGTAGTGTGTTGGAAAAGCACAGAAAAAGAGAAAATTTAGTACTGGAAAACGAATTGAGCAAACCATGAAGGAGGCTGTGGATAAATCACAAAGACTAAACCTGCCTTCAACAAATCCAAATGATTCAGTGTCTGCTGAAGTCTTTAACGAATACCTTGCTCCTGACTCTAAACCTTTACGAACAAATCTTCTTCATCATTCTTCAATATTAGAAATTCTAAGATATCATCGTATCTTTCATTATAAATATCTTCGATATTCTTAAAGATATTTTCACAACTATTCTTATCTGAAATCATTTATCTCTTTGTGCTATCTGTATTACATCATAAAAGAAACTATTTTAGTTTCTAAATCCTAAAAATTTCGAAAAATGGATGTTTTTGAAATAGTGTTGGGAATTGAAGCATGAGTTAGTATATTATAATGACACTTGATCAACGTGATTATATTACAGTAAGTCATGCTGAGTTTCTAATGGAACGTGATAAAGATTCACGGATCATACCCTCATCATGAACCATGTTACATAACTCTTTTATTCTATTTAACCTCTAAATATATCAAGAAAATATTTTTCTTCATGATTCGGTCTTTTTCGGATATTCTGGTAATTTGACAAATCAAAATTGTGCCATTACAATTTCTTTCTTAGAACATTGACTATGTTCATTCCGAAATGCATAACTACGAATTCTGGACCATTATCCGCTTGACTTAAGGTCGGGAAGAGAAAATAAAAGCATGAAGCTCCGAAATATAATGGAGAATAAAAAGCCCGATAAAAATCCTGAAATTACAAACCGTGTATATCAATGCGTATAGCAATATAAAGACACGAGAGAATGAAAAAGACTATAACCCCAAGGTAATAGTAGAAGAAAATAACCTCCTCTGGTGGCAGATGAAAGAGAAGAATGAAGGATACGATAGCCAAGAAAATATCAAGAATCAGAACTGGATTAAGCATTTTCACAATATATTAGGAAGTATGAAACAAGAAAGAAGCTTATAGGAGTGGTGAAAATAAATGAAACGGAAGAGGTCAATTGATAGTGAAATATCAGACATAGCAATCAAGGCAGATTACGCATTTAATTAAAGAAGATCTTAATCTCCTTAATTTCCGAAGAATCAAATCTTATTTAGAATATGAAGATTTTCTATTCCTTAAATTCCGGAAATCAATCGTTACTGCGTCAAAAATTAAGACGAATCTCTATTCCTGCATTTCACTCTTTTACGATAATTTCTCTCATACGCTTCGAGTAATTGGATTGTTTTGTCCATATTATTCAACGGTGATAAAATTCTATTTATCAACTCATATTCGTCATGAAAACATTTTTATTGTTAGCCATGACGACCTCACTCAAATTTCGGGACGAAATTTCTTTAACGGGTAGGTACTGTGATGACCCGAAATTTTTTGACCAAATTTAAACTTAATCTATAACGTTTCCGACACGATAAGCAAAGTCTGTAAAGCTGAATCTCAAAATTCTTGAACTATTCAAATACCCTTCAATTGTTCTCTACGATTCGCGAACAATTATATGTAAATAGATACATATATATACTATAACTTGAAAACGTAACAAAGTGTTGAGTATATGATATTGTGCATTAAACTTATTGGTTTGATTATTCGATTGATATATTTAACTACGAAGTTAAAAGATTAGGCCAAATGATTGAATTAAAGGATATTTATTGAGTCTCTTAATGATTATGATATTGTTACGGATCTCTGTTGTGAGGTCCACGTTGATTTGAGAAATCATTCTTTTTTAACGGTATTCGAAATAAATGGTAAAGTGTTTGTTTAAATAACATAATTTGGACACATACAATAATAAGGAATATTAACTGTTGGAATTAGATATATGAATATATGACGATCGCTCCAAATCCATATGGACGAACACGTCATTCATCGATTTCATTGCGAGGTATTTGACCTCTATATGATACGTTTTGTAAACATTGCATTCTTTTGAAAAGGCACACCATAAATGAATATTTAAATCAATGGTTTTCGACATCTGATGATTTTTACATATAGACAATCACCGTAAATAAGTTTACAATAGTACTTCCATTGACGATGCAGTCAAAATAAGATACATGGTAATGATTTGGTGAATGCAACGTTTCCTTGATAAATATGCCATGTAAGACTCCATGCACATAGCTTGTCTAACATATAAGCAAACAGCGGAAGACTTCTAGGAACCTGAGAATAAACATGCTAACAAGTGTCAACACAAAGGTTGGTGAGTTCATAGTTTTAGTGTTTCGCATAATCTGTATATAAAAGTGGATCACAAGATTTCAGTTATTTCATCCAGAAACGTTTATCAAAATATTCTACAAAATTGAGCACCCTGGTAACTAAACTTAACGTATATATAATTTGTACCCTTTGTATAATCATCTTAATAATACACGCAAACCAACGTGTACGCTTCTCAAATAGCATACGTCCGTTAAAAGGCTAGTGCTCTAGCTCGGACGGGGATATCAAGCCCTATGGATCCATATACTACTACTCGCGCCCACCAGTTCTTATAACTGGCAGTTACTAGTTACCAAAGCTAAGGGATTTTCGGTTCAAACTCAGTGTAGAATTTAGTATGTACTTGTATCCATTGCGTTTAAAATAAAGTGCATGTATTCTCAGCCCAAAAATATAGATTGCAAAAGCAATTAAAAAGGGAGCAAATGAAACTCACCTTAGCAGCATATAAAGTCGTTCACCAAAATGTGATCGAAACACGGATTACCAAATAACCGTAGATCTAAACCTAGAGAACATATGTTGGTCAATAAATGTCTATCAAGCTAGGTCAGGTCATAGTGTATCACAATCCTAATGCTTGATATCGACATACAAAAGTTATCCAATGTTGTTTTAAAAAGTCAATTTTGACAATAGTTTAACAAAACGAGACGTACCTTATATAAGGATTCATTTACTCGGTTGGTAATATTCAAAAATCCATTTTATCAATCTTGTAAACAAGTTGTTTAAATCTTAATTGCAGATTCAAAAGCAATTTCAATTAACGTCAATCATAATTCAGTTGATCATATCTTTTAATACGTTCATCGAAACTATTCGGTATCTAAATGAAAAGTTATTGATTTTTCGCCAGCTTTCCAAAAACATGTATATCATATACCTTTTACCAGTAATATGTGTATTTAATTCGCGATTCATTATAAACTATTTAACGACGAAATTTAGCATACAAGAATATATAAATATATATACTCGAGCACTAGACATGGATACACAATTAATATATAAAAGATAAGATATGAATACTCACGTATCAATATTGTGATTCAATATTGCAGGAAAGTACGTAGACGCAACAGAGATGATAAACACTAGGTTTAATTTGCAAACAATACTCATGAACATTACCCATAACCTTCATAGCTATAACCCATAGTTTTCTTAACTCTATCCCGCTCGAAAACCCATTTTGAAAGTGACATGCTCATGACCTCGTCGTAGTATTTTACTGTAGCAATTCACTGTAGCAAATTCAATTTTACTGTAGCAAGTAGTGATTTTCAGAAACACTGTAGCATTTTGGGTAATGTAGCAATTTGAAAATACTGTAGAAAATTAGTGTTTTACTGGTTCATCTTAAACGCTTTAGTTAACTTATCTGAATATCAATCGAATCAATAAACGAATGTTACTATCGTTTACTAAATAACTTGAAATTATATATATATGTATATATCTTTTTAATATACATAAATCAGTTTTTAAATACACATTGGAAGTTATTTATAAATAAATATTTCAACTTATCATATATATTCAAATAGATATTTAAACCAATAAGTTTAATGTACGGTATCAAACAATTAATACATTGTTACCTTTTCAAGTTATAGTATATATGTATCTATTTACATATAATTGTTCGCGAATCGTCGAAAACAACCGAAGGGTATTTAAATATATAAAAGTAGTTTAAAAATTTTGAGATTCAGTTTTACAGACTTTGCTTATCGTGTCGGAAATGTTAATCATACAAAGATTAAGTTTAAATTTGGTCAGAAATTTCCGGGTCATCACAGAATAACTTGCAATATGTATTTTAAAACGTGTTTATTAATATTGAAAATATATATTTAACAATACGATAAAATATAATATTAACTTGGTCATAAAACGAATTGTTATTATATATATATATATATATATATATATATTAACAAATAGCGAGACGATGATTTATAGAAGTAAATGACCAAAACACTCAAATGTATGAGTTTTATTTTGAGTGGTATAGTTATGGATAATTTAAGTCTATATTTTGACAAAGGTACGAGTCACAAAACGAAAAATGCAAGTTTTCTTAGCGTACGAAAGGACGATCGAAAAACCGAAACCGGGACATAAGTCGAGTGACGACGTACGACTTATCGGAACAAAAATTACAAATTAACTATGCACGAGAATATAATATAATATATAATTAATTAATATAAATTATATATATTATATAATAAATTAATATGTCGACGAACTAGATTACAAAATCAGATGTGAACTGGAACAAGATGCCATGCGATCGCATGGCATAATGCCCACAAGCCCATGCGATCGCATGGGAGGTTTGGACAGGTCTGGTGCTATAAATTGATCGAATTCACGATTTGTTTCCTCACAATTCAATTCACTCTTATCTCTGCACTCTGTATATATTTATATTATTATTATTATTATTATTATTATTATTATTATTATTATTATTATTATTATTATTATTATTATTATTATTATTATTATTATTATTATTATTATTATTATTATTAAGATTATTATTATTAATCTTAATATTAGTAGTATTAGCGTTAGTATTAATATTATAATTTATACATAAAATACTACGACGAGGTTCGGCTCGCATGTTTTCAAAATGAGTTTTTGAACGGGATAGAGCTAAGGAAAATATGAGTTATAGCTATGGAGGTTATGGATAATGTTCATGAGTATTGTTCGCAAGTCAAACTTAGTGTTTATCATCTCTGTTGCGTCTACGTACTTTACTGCAATATTGAATCACAATATTGATATGTGAGCATTCATATCTTATCTTTTATATATTAATAAGTGTATCCATGTCTAGTGCTCGAGTATATATATTTATGCATGCTTGTATGCTAAATTTCGTCTTTAAACAGTTTATGATGAATCACGAATTTAATACATATATTACTGGTAAAAGGTATATGATATACATGTTTTTGGAAAGTTGGCGAAAAATCAATAACTTTTCATTTAGAAATCGCGTAATTTTGATGAACGAATCAAAAGATATGGTCAACTGAATTATGATTGACGTTAATTGGAATTGCTTTTTTTAGTGACCCGAACTTTTCCATGTTTATATATATTAATTGAGATTGATATTTACATGATTAAATGTTTCCAACATGTTAAGCAATCAAACTTGTTAAGACTTGATTAATTGAAATTTGTTTCATATAGACAATTGACCACCCAAGTTGACCGGTGATTCACGAACGTTAAAACTTGTAAAAACTATATGATGACATATATATGGATATATATATAGTTAACATGATACTATGATAAGTAAACATATCATTAAGTATATTAACAATGAACTACATATGTAAAAACAAGACTACTAACTTAATGATTTTTAAACGAGACATATATGTAACGATTATCGTTGTAAAGACATTTAATGTATATATATCATATTAAGAGATATTCATACATGATAATATCATGATAATATAATAATTTAAAATCTCATTTGATATTATAAACATTGGGTTAACAACATTTAACAAGATCGTTAACCTAAAGGTTTCAAAACAACACTTACATGTAACGACTAACGATGACTTAACGACTCAGTTAAAATGTATATACATGTAGTGTTTTAATATGTATTTATACACTTTTGAAAGACTTCAATACACTTATCAAAATACTTCTACTTAACAAAAATGCTTACAATTACATCCTCATTCAGTTTCATCAACAATTCTACTCGTATGCACCCGTATTCGTACTCGTACAATACACAGCTTTTAGATGTATGTACTATTGGTATATACACTCCAATGATCAGCTCTTAGCAGCCCATGTGATTTACCTAACACATGTGGGAACCATCATTTGGCAACTAGCATGAAATATCTCATAAAATTACAAAAATATGAGTAATCATTCATGACTTATTTACATGAAAACAAAATTACATATCCTTTATATCTAATCCATACACCAACGACCAAAAACACCTACAAACACTTTCATTCTTCAATTTTCTTCATCTAATTGATCTCTCTCAAGTTCTATCTTCAAGTTCTAAGTGTTCTTCATAAATTCTACAAGTTCTAATTACATAAAATCAAGAATACTTTAGTACTTCAAAATTTTAGATTATCATTATTTGATAATCTACATAAAGCTTTTTAAACCTTTATTTATGAAATAAAGGTTATGGTTTGTTTTAAAATGAATGCAGTCTTTGAAAAACGTCTCATATAGAGGTCAAAACCTCGCAACGAAATCAATTAATATGGAACGTTTTTTATCAATAAGAACGGGACATTTCACTTTTGAATCTGCAATTAATATTTAAACAACTTGTTTGTAAGATTGATAAATTGGATTTTTGAATATTACCAACCGAGTAAATGAATCCTTATATAAGGTACGTCTCGTTTTGTTGAACTATTGTCAAAATTAACTTTTTAAAACGACTTTGGATAACTTTTGTATGTCGATCTCGAGCATTAGGATTGTGATACACTATGACCTGACCTAGTTTGATAGACATTTATTGACCAACATATGTTCTCTAGGTTGAGATATACGGTTATTTGGTAATCCGAGTTTCGATCACATTTTGGTGAACGACTTTATATGCTGCTAAGGTGAGTTTCATTTGCTCCCTTTTTAATTGCTTTTGCAATCTATATTTTTGGGCTGAGAATACATGCACTTTATTTTAAACGCAATGGATACAAGTACATACTAAATTCTACACCGAGTTTGAACCGAAATCCCTTAGCTTTGGTAACTAGTAACTGCCGGTTATAAGAACTGGTGGGCGCGAGTAGTTATATATGGATCCATAGGGCTTGACATCCCCGTCTGTTCCAGGTATAGAAACCCTAGCCTGAACTATAAAATAGACGTATGCTATTTGAGTTTAGTACACGTTAGATTGCGTGTATTGTACATGTTGGTTGCATGTATGTTAAAACAGGGGTACTTATTATATATACGTTAAAGTTTAGTTACTGGGGTGCTCAATCTTGTAGAATATTTTGATAAACGTTTCTGGATGAAACAACTGAAATCTTGTGATCCACCTTTATATACAGATTATGCAAAACATTAAAAATATGAACTCACCAACCTTTGTGTTGACACTTGTTAGCATGTTTATTCTCAGGTTCCCTAGAAGTCTTTCGCTATTTGCTTATATGTTAGACAAGCTATGTGCATGGAGTCTTACATGGCATATTTTTCAAGGAAACGTTGCATTCACCAAATCATCACCATGTATCTTAATTTGACTGCATTGTCAACTGAAGTACTATTGTAAACTATTATATTACGGTGATTGTCTATATGTAGAAATCATCAGATGTCGAAAACCTTTGATTTAAATATTCATTTATGGTGTACCTTTTCAAAAGAATGCAATATTTACAAAATGTATCATATAGAGGTCAAATATCTCGCAATGAAATCGATGAATGACGTGTTCGTCCATATGGATTTGGAGCGATCGTCACAGTTGGTATCAGAGCGTTGATCCTAGCGAACCAGGTCTTACATGAGTGTGTCTAACTGATAGTTGTTAAGATGCATTAGTAAGTCTGGACTTCGACCGTGTCTGCATGTTAAAAGTTTTGCTTATCATTTCTTGTCGGAAATTACATGATTTATCGAACCAAAAAGATGTGCTTGAACCATTCCCGATAACTCTAGTAAAAGACATCGTGAAGTGAACACTCGTAGAATCTATCTTCGTACCTGTTTTGATTATATTCACCCAAGTAGAATTGTTTGGAGAACGTGGTAATTTATCAAAATCGTCCAACCCACCCGATGACCCATAAATGCTCAAGATAACTTTGACCCATAAGGAGGTGGTTTCGGTTTTGAACCTCCACCACCACTTGCCACTCAAAGCTAAATTTTTGCTCAATAAGGAACCTAAATTTACCCCTCCCCCTCCCCATAAGGTAATAAAATCTCATCCCATGTCACCCAAGCAATTATAGAATCTTTTCCCAACCCGCCCCCCAAAAAAAAAAGAACTCACACTTTCAAGTTTGTTTATCACACAAGGCGGGGCACGGTAGAGCGAGAAGAAGTGCAACGAGAGACTATTTAGCACCGATTTAACAATAGTCGCACGACCACCAAAAGACACCTAACGTGCATTCCAATCCGAAAGATGTTTTTCGAATTTTTCAATAACCGATTTCCAATTACACATTTTTTTCATGTTAGCACCAATTGGAAGGCCAGGGTAATTAAAAGGAAGTGAACCAAAATTACAATCAAAACACTTAGCCATATTCACTATCTCATGATGGTCCACACCTAACCCGAATAAGTTACTTTTTTGATAATTTATTTTGAGTCCCGAAGTAATTTCAAAGCATTTGAGAAGCTTCATGAGATTTCGTATGTTTTGAGGGCTCCATTGTAACGACCCAACCCGTTATCCAACCAAAATACGCAAAATATTTTTTTTTATAAAAGAGGGGTGCGGGGCGCGCAGCCCCCTATGTGCGCGGCGCGCACAAGCCATTTCAGGTTCTGTCCGGATTTTCCAAATTTTGATTAAAGATCTCCCACTTCCTGACACTTTTAGACAAAACGGTTTTCACAACATTTAATATTAGTTAAAACTAACACGTTCCAATAATAAAATGAGTTTTACGACACCGGGCCCACATCGGCCATTTTACGACTTTCATACAAAAATACAAGTTTTCAACCACATAATTTTTAACAAAAAATAAAGACCGAGCATGGCAATTGGGGATACGCTACCGAATCCTAATCACATCCAAAGCACGTCTTCTAAAGCAACCTGTCATACCCCGTCCTAATCCATCTGGACGAAGTCACCAACATCTGGTCCCATTGCGATGATCGACTCCAAGTAATGTCTTTAAAATGAGCAAATGCACAGCGGAAGATTTCTTTCATACCTGAGAATAAACATGATTTAAAGTGTCAACCAAAAAGTTGGTGAGTTCATAGGTTTATCTTAAACAATCATTTCAATAATTTCAATAGACCACAAGATTTAATTTTCATAGTTAACTGCAGGAACACTCATCTGCAAAAATTATAATACAGGAACACTCATCTATATAAAAATTCATTCATATGGTGAACACCTGGTAACCGACAATAACAAATGCATATAGAATATCCCCAAATATACAGGTACACTCATCTGTATATAAAAATCGAAGTACTAAAGCATCCATAACCTGGATGGGGTTCGTTAGGCCCATAGATCTATCTTCAGGATTCGCGTCAATTAGTGGCGTTCACTAATTCTTAGGCTACCAAGCTAAAAGGGTGATATTCAATTTCGATAATCCAACCATAGAATGTAGTTTCGATTACTTGTGTCTATTTCGTAAAATATTTATAAAAGCAGCGCATGTATTCTCAGTCCCAAAAATATATATAGCAAAAGCATTTAAAAGGGGAGTAATGAAACTCACAAGACGATATTTGTAGTAAAATATGCATACGACGGTACTGAACAATGCAAGGTTGGCCTCGGATTCACGAACCTATATCAAGTATATATATTAACACGTATAATTAACATGTAATAATAATAATCAAACCCGTTTGTATATATTAATTATATATTACTTATTAAAAATAGTAATGTAATAATTATATAGTTATCTTATATGTATTTGATATATTTTTACATAAATAACTTTTAGTTTGTTAAAATAATGATTTTAATAATACTCAAATAGTTTGATAATAATAATAATGATAAAAATAATAATAATAATAATGATACTTTTAATAATATGATACTTTTGATGATACTTTTAGTTAAAATGATAATTTTAATTCTAATGATAACTTTAATAATAATATTACTTTTAATAATAATAATAACAATAAATAATAATAATAATAATAATAATAATAATAATAATAATAATAATAATAATAATAATAATAATAATAATAATAATAATAATAAAATCACTACCTTAAATGATGAGCTTTCTATAAAAATAAATGCCCCAGACCAGGCTTGAACCCGCGACCTCACGCTAACACAAAAACTCCCCTAACCATTCGTCCACTTCTATTTTTCTAAATTAACTCATAACCCAATGATATATAATCCGTTCTATCTGTTACAGTCCACAAGCCTCTGTGTAGTTCGGCCCAACAGAGGTATACGGCCCAACAGTCCATAATAGTTTTAGGCCCAACAATAAAAATACGATCTCGGCCCAATTTTCTAAACCTATTTGTTTGGTGTCCATATACAAATAGATCAAATATAAAAGCCCAAGTCCATTTAAAATTTTCAATAGGGTTCGGCTGTATTGTTTTCATCTTCTTCTTAAATTCCTGGGTTGTGGTTCGATAAAAAATAGAAAAGGTATATTAGAAGTAGTAGCCAGTCGATTACCATCATTCAAATCGTCATCTTCATCACATCGATTATAACGTCATCTTCTTCCTTCTATCATTATCTTAAACTATCACCATCCTCATCTCTTCATTATTATTTTCATAAAATCATAGCGATTGGGTGATGGTTGAGTATAGCAGTAGTTAGGAAATTCAATATGTAAATTAAAATAATAAAAGTTGGAACAAAAGTATTGCCCACCACTTCTTCTGTACTTGTCGACAACATGAAACCACAAGGCCCTACTAATTTGTTAATTAAATGATTCTTCCTTGTCCACTGATGCAAGTTGATAAAACCAAATAAGTGGTATTGCTTTTTCTTTTTCCCCTTTTGTTTTATAGGCTCAATAAAAGCACCCTTTATTTTGTTTCTTTGTGTTCATTAAATAGAAGGGAAAAAGGCCACAATTTCAGTCCACCATAGTGACGATTCAATAAAAAAAATAGTTACACCTTACAATAGTTTTTACGTGGTGTTTTGAGGTGGTTATGATGGTGGAAGGTTTGGCTGCAAAACAGGAGGTATAACAGCAGCAATAACAGTTTATTTGATAGAAGTTTAAGGTGTTCAATGGTGGTTTTGTATGGTGGTTTGAAAGAAAACAGAAAAAGTTCGAGCAGCAATGAAGGTGGTAATTGTTGGGTTTGCATACGATCAGGAAAGAAGAAAAAAAATGAAAGTAGCAGCAGTAGCCTGCAGCAATTAAAGAGGATGGTGGTTATTTGGTAATCGTACAACAGGAATGAAGATAGTTTGAAGGGATTAGAAGGTGTTAGTTGTAGTTTGAATCTCAATAACAAAAATAAATGGTGGCCGTTTAATATGATGAAGGTGGTGATATGGGTGGAGGTCGATGGTGTATGAGAGTGGTGATTGAAGTGGTAAAGTGGTGGTGGTTCATTCGATTGAAGAAGAAAGGAAAAGAAAGAGAGAGATAGCGAGATGAAGGTGGTTCTTGGAGGCGATGGCTGTACGTGTTTGATCAAGGAGATAGGGAACAGTCGAGTAGCAGTTTAAGATGGTGAGTGGTGGCGGTTTGATGAAGGTGGAGTGGTGATATGTTGAGTTGAACGAGCAGTAGAAACCATGATTTGCAGCAGCAGTGGCTGCTATAATATGCAGCAGTAAACAACATGTTTTGTGTTGTAGGTATTTAGTGAGGGTGGTGATGTAGATGGAATCAAGAAAAAAATTGTGATGGGTGTCGAGGTGATGAGGGTGGTGGGTTGAAGATGGTGAGGTGAAGTGGTGCTCTTGGGTGTTCAATGGAAATAGAAACAGAAACAAGTGGACTCAATTAACACTAAAACACGATGGATTTGATTTATAGATTCAAGAAGAAAACAGATATTGACTAGGGGTGTTGGTGTTCGTATTGATGGGTGTTGGAAGGTTGTATGGTGTCAAGGACAAGAGGACTAGAGGAGAGTGGTGGTTTTGGTGATTTCAATTGAATCATAAAAGATAGAGTAAGCAAAAGAGGCGTGTGATGTTCTTTGAAGGAGAGAACAAGTATCAAAATTCAATGGTGGGTGTTTGATGATATCATTTTCTTGCCAGAGAGAAGGATAGTGGATTGTAATCGAAACAGAAATGATTAATGTGATGATGTTGGGTTTCACAAGGAAGAAGGAGAGAAATATAGATGAAAGTTGAAGTGGTTATCTATATCTTTATATGTAATATGTATATATAAATGATAGAGATTAGATAGATATTTATAGATATAGATGTGTACCAGAAAGTGGACTAGTGACAAACAATAATTTCATAAATTCAAAAGGTAAATAGCATATCAATAAATGCAAGTGGATGGTTGTCGAAAGAATCATAAAGTGAAGCAAAAGATCGTGCAGAGAAAACAAGGAATCAATCATACACAGTAACTTAATCAATCTAACACAGTAACTCAATTACTAATTGGAGTTTTGATTCAGATTACGCTTATTTGACATTCAATATGAAATAGACATGTAACAAATTTAAAGTGACAAATAGAGAAAGGTAATATCAATCATAAACATTTATAGTGAAGAAGCAGTCTCTTGCTTCAGTCGACATCTAATTTACGGAGCAATATTTCGTGCTCCGTTTGTTAATCAGTGGCGAATAAAAATTATTCAAAAAAAAATCCCATTTTCAAATTAAATGTATTTATTTATTTTAATAATTAAATGAGAAAAGCATGATCAAAAAGATTCGTTTGATATTAGAGCTCAGTCCGGTGTAAAAAGTATGAAATACTAAGATTTGACTAATAGATTCTAAATACATTTTTAATACGACTATAACATATATAATTTATTTTCGAATCAACGTTTATTTTTAAAATAATATAAGTTTGATTTTAACTTACTTAATATCAATTGGAACATCAAACGAGTATTACAATTATTTAATATTTATTTTTATTATACTTTATATATATATATATATATATATATATGTATATATATATATATATATATATATATATATATATATATATATATATATATATATATATATATTAATAATAATATAATATTTTATTTTTATTTTACATAGTTAATTAAAGCATGTAATATTTTAAATTATACTTCAAATATACACATATCTATACATATAAAATATATATTTATCTATTTAAAAATAGTTGTTCGTGAATCGTCGGATATAGTCGAAGGGTATTTGCATGTATGAAACAGTTCAAAATTTTTGAGACTCAACCTAACACACTTTGCTTATCGTGTCAAAAATATTAAATCGTATCGAGAGTTTGATTTAAAATTAGTCAAAATTTTCTGGGTCGTGACAGTACCAACCCGTTAAAGAAATTTCGTCCCGAAATTTGATCGAGGTTGTCATGGCTAACAATAAGAATGTCTTCATGAAGAATATGAGTTGATAAATAGAGTTTTATCATTATTAGTTAATATGGATAAATCAATTCTATTACTCGAAGAGTGTAGGTGAAGCTATTACAAAAGATTGGAATAAGGTAATAGATATTCGTCTTTACTTTTGACGTACTCACATTTGAATTTCGGAATTTAAAGGATTAAAGAAAATCTTTGAAATCTATAAAATAAGATTCTTCGGTAATTGAGGAAATTAGGATCTATTTAATTAAATGCAGTAATCTGCCTCGATTACTACGTCTGATATTTCATTACAAAATTGATCTCTTCCATCCCATTATTTTTACCGCTTCTATACTTTCTTCCTCAATTTCTACTTCCAAATGATCCGTTAGGATGCTCAATCCTGTATTGATCTTTGCTATTATATTGACCATATATACAGTCAGTTCTCTCTTCAATCTTCCACCAGAAGAATATTTTTACTTCTACTATGCTCTAGGGATTATTGTATTTATCATTCTCCCGTGTCTTTATATTGCTATAAGCATTGATATACACGGTTTGTAATTTCCATGTTGTTATCGTGCTTATATTTTCATTTAAATTTCAAGGTTCCATGCTTTTGTTTTCTCTTCTCGACTTCAAGTGAAACAAGTAATGGTCCAGAATTCGTAGGTATGAAGTTTCAAATGATCATAATATATTAAGCAGGAAGGAAAGGTAATAGCACGATTTGATTAGTTAAATTACTAGAATCACGGAAAGATAGAAATATCAAGGAAATATTCTCCTGATATGTTTAGAGGTTAAATAGAATGAAAGAGTTATGTAACATGGTACATGATGACGGTAAGGTCTGTGAATCATCACGTTCCATTAGAAATTCAGCATGACTTACTGTAATATAACCACGTTGGCCTGACGTCATTATATTATACTAACTCATGCTTCAATTCCCAACAATTTTCCAGAAATCATTCATAATTTAAACTCAAATTTTTTTTTTTACAGAAGGATAGAAACTAAAACAGTTTCTTTTATGATGTAACATAGATAGCACGAAGAGATAAATAATTTCGGACAAGAATATTTATGAAAATATTCTCAGAAATATCAAAGATATTTATGATGATATTTTCAGAATTTCTATGATCGAAGGTTGATGAAGAAAGATTTTTCACAAGATTTAACATGACTTCGGAGCAAGATATTCTCTAAAGATTTCATCGGATACAGAATTATCTAGATTCTTAGAATACAGGGTATGGTCCTTGTATTTGTCCGCAGTCTCCTTCATAGTTTTGTATAATCCGCTTTCCTGTACCAAATTTTCTATCGAGTGTTCCCAACACTCCATTCTTTATCATCAAACTTTTGGCCATTTAGACCATCTATAAATTTGCTGTTTCCTCTACATTTAATGTTACCATATCTGAATCATTGGTTATCAATCCGAGGTGGTTTCAAGAGAATTGTGTTTTTAGATGATTAAACGCTGATTGTAATCGTCAAGATACAAAGGATGTTTAAGATGAAATCAAGTGGCAAACTTGAAGAAATGTTTAGTTTCATATTTTATAATCAATATTTTAATTCATTTTAATTGCCCAATGTTATTAGTCCACAGTTAGTAGTCCACAATTAGTAGTTCAACAATTCATATATAGTTTAATATATAATATTTGAATTAATTAATACGTGTCGTGACCCATTATATACATGTCTCAGACTCGATCATAACTCAAAGTATATATATTATTTAGAATTAACCTCAACCCTGTATAGCTAAGTCGAGCATTACCGCATATAGAGTGTCTATGGTTATTCTAAATAATATATATAGATGACGTCAATATGATATGTCAAAACATTGTATACGTGTCCCGATTTATCCAACGATATATAATGCGCGTAAAATAAATAACAGAAATTAAATGACGATAAATAAAATTGCGAGAATGAAAATTGCGATAAATAAATTGCGATAATTAAATTGCGATAAATAAAATATAATAAAGAATTAACAGTTAGCTAGGAACAGTTAGCTAGGATTTTGTTAGCGTGGATTCTTAACAGAATTTCTCATAGTTAATTTGTTTGTTTCTAACAAATTTTTATTTTGTCAAATGTTTTCTTCATTATGCCACTTGTTGGATTCTGATAGGTCAAAATCCAGATATGAAATTGTATGAAAATGGTTACTCTGCGGTGAATGGATACTTATATTTGTGGACGTAAGTAGGATAGTAAATGACTGTTAAATCAGATTCGAAGAATGTACAGTGTAACTTATTAATGTGAAATCTAAATATTCCTCTGGTATTACCTACCCGTTAAAATATTTTCACCATTAACAGTCTGTACAAAAGAATTTTTAGTTACAATCTTTATGAAAACATATATACATATATATTTTCTTCAGATGTAATCATGGATTTAATGAGTTAATGTGATATTAATCTCATTTACTTTATCGTTAGACCTTAGAATACATAATCTCTAAAACATTAGAGTTTACATAATCGCCATGTATAACGAAGATAACTGAGGTAGAACGATACGTAGAACGAAGATAACCGATGTAGAACAAGATGTAGAACGAAGATTATGCTTGAGGTATAGTTTGTGATGTTGAGGAGTGTTATTGGTGGTACTCTTGGTGCCGATGATGTTGCTGAAGCTGGTAAGTTTTGCACCATATACTCCAAAGCCACAACTCGCGCGCAAAGTTCGTTGACTTCTTCCATTACTTCGGGGTGATTGGCGGTTTGAACAAGGGAATGAATAAGATTTAGAATGATAGATATTATGTAATCATTGCGAGCTATTCTGGAGATGAGGGTGAAAATGGTATTTCGGATAGGTTCGCCAGTAAGTACTTCAAGTTCTTCGCCATGAGGTGAATTCGGTTGGTGGAAAGGATCTCCTTCTTCGCATTTCCATTGATTAAGTCGACTACAAATCCATCCCCAATTCATTCAGAATTGATGATGACTGATCGGTTGATCCATTCCGGTTACACTGCCTTCGGAGCTCGAGTGGAAATCCATATCTGAATAGTTGTCGGAATCCGAGGAACTTGAACTAGTAGCGAGCTTCATCTTGCACGGTTAGGTAAAGTATTTTCGATAGGAAATAGATTATAAGATTTAGTTTGGTATGCTTCAATACATAACTTACATATGTATATACAATACAAAAATCTCATAAGTCACGGAGGAATCTTCGGAAGCTGTCAGGCAAAGTTTATAGTGACAGATATGCTAAGATATGAATCTGTCTATACACTATCTATGTAATAAAGGCAGTAAGACATGTCTAGACTTAGGAATGATAAGCAGGTAATTTTTGACAAAAATGATAAGCAAAACTTTTGACATGCAGACACGGTCGAAGTCCAGACTCATTAATGCATCTTAATATCTATCAATTAGACACACTAATGCAAGACCTGGTTCGCTAAGACCACCACTCTGATACCACATGTCATACCCCGTCCTAATCCATCTGGACGAAGTCACCAACATCTGGTCCCATTACGATGATCGACTCCAAGTAATGTCTTTAAAATGAGCAAATGCACAGCGGAAGATTTTTTTCATACCTGAGAATAAACATGCTTTAAAGTGTCAACCAAAAGGTTGGTGAGTTTATAGGTTTATCTTAAACAATCATTTCAATAATTTCAATAGACCACAAGATTTAATTTTCATAGTTAACTGCAGGAACACTCATCTGCAAAAATTATAATACAAGAACACTCATCTGTATAAAAATTCATTCATATGGTGAACACCTGGTAACCGACATTAACAAATGCATATAGAATATCCCCAAATATACAGGTACACTCATCTGTATATAAAAATCGAAGTACTAAAGCATCCAAAACCTAGATGGGGTTCGTTAGGCCCATAGATCTATCTTCAGAATTCGCGTCAATTAGTGGCTTCACTAATTCTTAGGCTACCAAGCTAAAAGGGTGATATTCAATTTCGATAATCCAACCATAGAATGTAGTTTCGATTACTTGTGACTATTTCGTAAAACATTTATAAAAGCGGCGCATATATTCTCAGTCCCAAAAATATATATTGCAAAAGCATTTAAAAAGGGAGTAATGAAACTCACAATACGATATTTGTAGTAAAATATGCATATGACGGTACTGAACAATACAAGGTTGGACTCGGATTTACGAACCTATATCAAGTATATATATTAACACGTATAATTAACTTGTAATAATAATCAAACCCGTTTGTATATATTCATTATATATTACTTATTAAAAATAGTAATGTAATATTTATATACTTATCATATATGTATTTGATATATTTTTATATAAATAACTTTTGGTTTGTTAAAATAGTGATCTTAATAATACTCAAATAGTTTGATAATAATAATAATGATAAAAATAATAATAATAATGATACTTTTAATAATATGATACTTTTGATGATACTTTTAGTTAAAATGATAATTTTAATTATAATGATAACTTTAATAATAATGTTACTTTTAATAATAATAATTACAATAAATAATAATAATAATAATAATAATAATAATAATAATAATAATAATAATAATAATAATAATAATAATAATAATAATAATAATAATAATAATATAAATAAAATCACTACCTTAAATGATGAGCTTTCTATAAAAATAAATGCCCCAGACCAGGCTTGAACCCGCGACCTCACGCTAACACAAAAACTCCCCTAACCATTTGTCCACTTCTAATTTTCTGAATTAACTCATAACCCAATGATATATAATCCGTTCTATCTGTTACAGTCCACAAGCCTCTGTGTAGTTCGGCCCAACAGAGGTATACGGCCCAACAGTCCATAATAGTTTTAGGCCCAACAATAAAAATACGATCTCGGCCCAATTTGCTAAACCTATTTGTTTGGTGTCCATATACAAATAGATCAAATATAAAAGCCCAAGTCTATTTAAAATTTGCAATAGGGTTCGGATGTATTGTTTTCATCTTCTTCTTAAATTCGTGGGTTGTGGTTCGATAAAAAATAGAAAAGGTATAGCAGAAGTAGTAGCCAGTCGATTACCATCATTCAAATCGTCATCTTCATCACATCGATTATAACGTCATCTTCTTCCTTCTATCATTATCTTAAACTATCACCATCCTCATCTTTTCATTATTATTTTCATAAAATCATAGCGATTGGGTGATGATTGAGTATAGCAGTAGTTAGGAAATTCAATATATAAATTAAAATAATAAAAGTTGGAACAAAAGTGTTGCCCACCACTTCTTCTGTACTTGTCGACAACATGAAACTACAAGGCCCTACTAATTTGTTAATTAAATGATTCTTCCTTGTCCACTGATGCAAGTCGACAAAACCAAATAAGTGGTATTGTTTTTTCTTTTTCCCCTTTTGTTTTGTAGGCTGATAATGCTAAAAACGAACATATATTTCATAGCATTATTCCCCAAGAAAGACAAGCTGTTAGTTGCAATTGTTCTATTTACAAGTGATATTCGTTTAAATAATAAAAGGTGAAGACAAAAGACAGATTCGACGAATTGAAGACGCAAACGACCAAAAAGCTCAAAAGAACAAAAGACAATCAAAGAGGTTCCAATTATTGATAAGAAACGTCTCGAAATTACAAGAGTACAAGATTCAAAACGCAAAGTACAAAATATAAAATTGTACGCAAGGACGTTCGAAAATCCGGAACCGGGACCAGAGTCAACTCTTAACGCTCGACGCAACGGACTAAAAATTACAAGTTAACTATGTATATAAATATAATATAATATATAATTAATTATATTAATTATATATATATATTATAAACCGTCGGTAAACAAAGAGCCAAACTCCTCTGAGCTGTAAAAGTAACCTCCGCGACTCGCGGAGTTTGAAGGCAAAATTGGCCGCGAGTCGCGGAGCCCCAAAATGAAAAACTGCCTATAAAGCCAACCGAATTCTGATCGCAAATATCAATCTTTTTCTTCTTCTCTCATATATACGTAAAATATATATATATATAATTTATATTTTAATTTTAATTTTAATTATAATTCTAATAATAAGGGTATGTTAGCGAATGTTGTAAGGGTGTAAGTCAAAATTCTGTCCGTGTAACGCTACGCTATTTTTAATCATTGTAAGTTATGTTCAACCTTTTTACATTAATGTCTCGTAGCTAAGTTATTATTATGCTTATTTAAAACGAAGTAATCATGATGTTGGGCTAATTACTAAAATTGGGTAATTGGACTTTGTACCATAATTGGGGTTTGGATAAAAGAACGACACTTGTGAAAATTAGACTATGGGCTATTAATGGGCTTTATATTTGTTTAACTAAATGATAGTTTGTTAATGTTAATATAAAGATTTACAATTGGGCGTCCCTATAAATTACCATATACACTCGATCGGACACGATGGGCGGGGTATTTATATGTACGAATAATCGTTCATTTAACCGGACACGGGAATGGATTAATAGCCACTAGAATAATTAAAACAGGGGTGAAATTACATTCAAGGGTAATTGGTGTAATTGCTAACAAAGTAGTAAAACCTTGGTTTACACGCAGTTGATAACCTGGTGTATTCATTAAACAAAGTATTAAAACCTTGTTACAATTCGAATCCCCAATTAGTTGGAATATTTAACTTCGGGTATAAGGATAATTTGACGAGGACACTCGCACTTTATATTTATGACTGATGGACTGTTATGGACAAAAACCAGACGGACATATTAAATAATCCAGGACAAAGGACAATTAACCCATGGGCATAAAACTAAAATCAACACGTCAAACATCATGATTACGGAAGTTTAAATAAGCATAATTCTTTTATTTCATATTTAATTTCCTTTATTTTATATTTAATTGCACTTCTAATTATTGCACTTTTATTTATTGTTATTTAATCGCACTTTTAATTATCGTACTTTTTAATTATCGCAATTTTATTTTATCGCACTTTTATTATTCGCAATTTCATTATCGTTATTTACTTTACGTTTTAAATTAAGTCTTTTATTTATTTAATATTTTACATTAGGTTTTAACTGCGACTAAAGTCTTAAAATCGACAAACCGGTCATTAAACGGTAAAAACCCCCCTTTATAATAATAATATTACTTATATATATGTTTGTATTTTTATAAAAGTAAATTAATATAGCGTTGAGCTTTGTTTAAAAAAGATTCCCTGTGGAACGAACCGGACTTACTAAAAACTACACTACTATACGATTAGGTACACTGCCTATAAGTGTTGTAGCAAGGTTTAAGTATATCCATTCTATAAATAAATAAATATCTTGTGTAAAATTTTATCGTATTTAATAGTTTTTCCTAGTAAAATATAAACTATTTCGTATCCCTTAGCTTTGACATCAAGTATTTTTGGCGCCGCTGCCGGGGAACTTTCTAAACGCCGGAAGCGCAACGCTAATATAAAAAAAAAAAAGATTTTTAGTTAACTTTTATTAAAAGTCGCTTTTGTAAAAATACGTTTTAAATATTCGAAAATATAAAAAGAAAAACAAAAATATAAGTATTTTTAAGATTTTGTTAAATATTTAAGTTGATTAAGTTTCTTTATTTTTATTTTAGTTTATAAAAAATATAAGTTTTATTTAAATATCTTTTATTTATATAAAAACAGAAAAAAAAAATAAATAAATAAATAAAGAAAAACGCGTTGAAATTAAACCTGTCAGTTGAATTTTGGAACCCCGCGACTCGCGGGGTTTGGTGTTTTAAATACCGCGACTCGCGGAGATAACCTGACACGCCGACAGAAGCCCTAATTCAGCATTAATTACGGTTAATTATTAATTATTATTATTATAACCCTAACTAATTATTATTATTATAATTACTTTTACTTTTTATTTAATTTATATATTTTAGTTAAATTAGTTTAATTAAATTATAAAATTAATAGTTTTAAAAAATTAAAAAATATAAAAATAATATTTTTATAAAAATTGTACTTTTTACAACTTTTTGTATATTTTTATATTTTGTCCCTTTTTAATTGTTTTAGCGTAATATTTGTATTTTTAGCTCATATTTAATTTTAAACATAGTTTTTGCTATAGTCATTTTTACTCCTAGATTTTTAGGCTTTGCCGTAGAATTCCTTAAGTGCTTTTTCTTTAGACTAAGATTTAGGTGCTCTAGAATTTTGCGACGCCTTTTTAAGTTTTAGTTTCTTTTTAAGTTATTTCCATTTGGGATTTAGTTTTTCCTGTAAGCTTTAATATTTTTAGACACCTTTTACTATGTATCAATTATCATTCCAATTAGTAATTTCAATTTGCGATTATAATTTTAAGTTAGTTGTAGTAATAAGATTAGGTTAGTCAAGTATTTTTAAGTTTTATAAGTTTCTTTTATTTTTTCCGTCACCTTTTATTTTTCAACCATTTTTCTTTTTCAACCTTTTTCCGACGAACTCTTTTTCTCTCTTATTTCTCGCCATTCTAGTTTTTAGGACTTAGAATTTTTTCTACTTCTTATCTAAATTTTCTTAAAATTACGAAAATTTATTTTAAGTGGTTAAATTGATAGACATCAAAATTTTCTGGTTCGTAGTAATAGTTGGATTTGTACGTGGACCGGGTTATTGGAGCCAAACAGTCCTCAATTATATTGAGACCAAACGAATCCTGCCCCTCTGCTGCATCTTTTGGCTATTCGAAACGTGGGCAAAATCAGAAAAGTCTATTGATTGGATAACTTATATAATTTTTCTTTCCTTTTTAAAAACTAATAGGATATTCAGTGAATGCACCGAGCAAGACGTTCACCACCTTTTGTACGTTCACCACCTGTAACTAGATCAAGACATTTAGCAAATATAACCGCCGTTGATTTTTCTTTAGAATCATCATCCAGTCGACCAAGTACTTCAGTTCAAATTTCCGATAATCCATTTTTTGAACCCGACCTCACAATTGAGAATCCGGAGAATATTCAGGAACGGTTCGTAGATCCTGAACCACTAAACTTTCCTCCGGAACCACCAATCATTCAAACAGAGATTGTTGAGGAACGAACCATTAAATCAGAATCATCTAGTGATACCGATTCAACAAATTCAATTATGGAGAATCTGGAACCTTTAAGTATGGAAGACCGAATGAGAGCTAAACGCACTGGCCAAGGTCACGCAATTACTCATCCAGACATTAATGCACCAGATTATGAAATCAAAGGACAAATTCTACACATGGTGACTAATCAATGCCAATTTAGTGGTGCGCCGAAGGAAGATCCAAATGAACATCTAAGTACCTTTAATAGGATCTGCACACTATTTAAAATCCGAGAAGTGGAGGATGAACAGATATATCTCATGTTATTTCCCTGGACTTTAAAGGGAGAAGCCAAAGATTGGCTGGAATCGTTACCTGAAGGGGCGATTGATACATGGGATGTTTTAGTTGACAAATTTCTTAAACAATTCTTTCCTGCATCTAAAGCCGTAAGACTTCAAGCAGAAATTGTTACGTTCACACAGAAACCAAATGAAACTCTATATGAGGCGTGGACAAGATATGGAAAGTTATTAAGAGGATGTCCGCAACATGGTTTAGACACCTGTCAAATAGTACAAATATTCTACCAAGGATGCGACATCACTACCAGGAAAGACATAGATATAGCAGCTGGTGGTTCTATTATGAAGAAAACCGAAACTGATGCTTACAAAATTATTGATAACACTGCTTCCCACTCACATGAGTGGCACCAAGAAAAAGATATCATTAGATCATCTAAAGCAGCTAGAGCCGATTCTAGCCATGACTTAGATTCCATTTCCGCAAAGATAGATGTTGTGGAGAGACGAATGGAAAAGATGACTAAGGATATTCACTCAATACAAATTAGTTTTGAGCAGTGTGGAGGACCACATTTGACAAAAGATTGTCTCAGTATTGAATTAACAATGGAACAAAGAGAGAATATTTCATACATAAACCAAAGGCCTGGAAATAATTATCAGAATAATTATCAACCGCCAAGACCGATTTACAATCAAAACCAGAATTATAACCGAAATATTCCATACAACAACCAACAAGGTCCTAGCAATCAACAAGTATCCAATAATACTTACAACCAGCAAAGACCTAATTTTCAAAACAAACCACCACAACAAACCGATGATAAAAAGCCGAATTTAGAAGATATGATGACGAAGCTAGTTGAAACTCAAACGCAGTTTTTAACATCTCAAAAACAAACCAATGAACAAAATGCTCAAGCATTTAGAAATCAACAAGCTTCTATTCAAAATCTGGAACAAGAAGTAAGTAACCTAGCAAGGTTAATAGGTGAAAGAAAACCGGGAAGTCTACCTAGTGATACAAATGCTAACCCCCGGAATGAAACAGATAAAGCTATTACCACAAGAAGTGGTACAACACTTAAACCACCTGAAATACCTGTAACTTCTGATGAAACCATTCCTACTCCACAAGAACCACAACCTGATCAAGATAAGGAAAAAGAACCGGTAGTTGAAAAGGTTAATGAAGATAACACAGTTAAGGATAAACCTTATGTTAAACCATATCAACCACCACTTCCTTACCCGAGTAAAATGAAGAAAGAGAAACTTGAAGCCGAGCAATCCAAATTTTTGGATATGTTTAAACAGATAAATGTAAATCTTCCTTTCATTGATGTGATTTCAGGAATGCCTAGATATGCTAAATTCTTGAAAGATCTAATCTCAAATAGAAAGAAAATGGAAGAACTCTCGGCTGTTACTATGAATGCTAATTGTTCAGCAGTGCTGTTGAATAAGATACCAGAAAAACTATCTGATCCAGGAAGTTTCACAATTCCATGTTTTCTGGGTAGTCTTAGTTCAATAGAAGTATTGGCAGACTTAGGTGCTAGTATAAATCTAATGCCGTATTCACTATACGCTAAACTAGACCTTGGAGAATTGAAACCAACCAGAATAAGCATACAACTAGCCGATAGATCAATAAAATATCCTAGAGGGATAATGGAGAACATGCTAGTTAAAGTTGGTACTTTAGTATTTCCAGTAGATTTTGTTGTTTTGGACATGGAAGAAGATTCTCAAGTTCCTCTCATATTAGGAAGACCATTCTTAAACACGGCTAAAGCAATGATAGACGTGTTCGGTAAGAAACTGACCCTAAGTATAGAGGATGAGAGTGTTACCTTTTCAGTTGATAGAGCAATGCAACAACCACAATCTGCAGATGATACATGTTATTATATTCAAACTATAGATGCACATGCAGAATTATTAGAAGAATTTCCAGAATTACAAGGAACAGGAGAATGTTCTTTAGGAGAAGGTAATGAACCAATTGATGAAGCTGAAATGTTAGCTACACTTATAGCTAATGGATATGAACCAACAACAGAAGAAATTCAAATGCTAAAAGAAGAAGACAGATATCGATACAAATCATCGATAGAAGAACCTCCAAAATTAGAGTTAAAGCCACTTCCAAACCATTTGGAATACGCTTATTTACATGGTGAATCTGAATTACCTGTAATAATATCGTCTTCTCTTACTGAAAATGAGAAATCACAACTCATTTCTGTGTTGAAAGCTCATAAACCAGCCATTGCATGGAAGATTCATGATATTAAAGGAATAAGTCCTTCGTATTGCACACATAAAATCCTTATGGAAAAAGGTCATAAAACGTATGTGCAACGCCAACGAAGACTAAATCCTAATATGCAAGATGTAGTTAAGAAAGATATTATTAAACTGTTAGATGCAGGTTTAATTTATCCGATCTCTGATAGTCCATGGGTAAGCCCAGTTCAATGCGTGCCTAAAAAGGGTGGCATGACTGTCATCACAAATGAGAAAAATGAGCTTATTCCTACTAGGACTGTAACAGGATGGCGTGTATGTATTGATTATAGAAAATTAAATGACGCCACCAGAAAAGATCACTTTCCCTTACCTTTCATTGATCAAATGTTGGAAAGATTAGCCAGAAATAGTTACTATTGTTTTCTAGATGGATTTTTCGGATATTTTCAAATTCCAATAGCACCCGAGGACCAAGAGAAAACCACATTCACGTGCCCTTATGGTACTTTTGCTTACAAACGCATGCCATTTGGAATTTGTAACGCCCCTGCAACCTTTCAAAGGTGTATGATGGCAATTTTTCATGACATGATAGAAGAATGCATGGAAGTTTTCATGGATGACTTTTCAGTCTTCGGTGATACATTTGAATCATGTCTAGTTAATCTGGAACGAATGCTAATTAGATGCGAAAAATCAAATCTAGTTCTTAATTGGGAGAAATGCCATTTCATGGTTAAAGAAGGCATCGTTCTTGGACATAAAATTTCAAAAGAAGGAATTGAAGTGGATAGAGCTAAAGTAGATGTAATTGCTAAACTTCCACATCCCACCAATGTTAGAGGAGTTAGGAGTTTTCTAGGGCATGCCGGTTTTTACCGACGTTTCATAAAAGATTTTTCTAAAATTGCCACTCCTATGAATAAACTCCTAGAAAAGGATGCGCCATTCATCTTTTCAGATGAGTGTATCAAATCTTTTAATATTCTTAAAGAGAAACTCACTAATGCGCCGATCATGATAACGCCAAATTGGAATCTACCATTTGAACTCATGTGCGATGCAAGTGATTTTGCAATGGGAGCCGTTTTAGGACAAAGGATTGAAAAACGATTTCAACCTATATATTATGCTAGTAAGACATTACAAGGAGCACAAACGAACTATACAACTACTGAAAAAGAACTCCTTGCTATTGTCTTTGCTTTTGACAAATTTCGATCATATCTCGTTCTAGCAAAAACGGTGGTCTATACCGACCATTCTGCTCTTAGATACCTATTTTCAAAACAAGATGCTAAACCAAGATTAATCCGTTGGATCTTACTCTTACAAGAGTTTGATATTGAAATCCGAGATAAAAGAGGAGCAGAAAATCTCGCCGCTGATCATCTTTCTCGTCTTGAAAATCCCGAATTAGAAGTTCTAAATGAATCAGCCATACAAGACAACTTTCCTGATGAATATCTATTGAAGATAGATTATAATGAAATCCCATGGTTTGCAGACTATGCAAACTACTTAGTTTGTGGATTCCTTGAAAAAGGATTATCGTACCAAAGACGAAAGAAATTCTTCAGTGATATAAAACACTATTTCTGGGAAGATCCACATATGTTTAAAAGTTGTCCCGATGGAATAATACGCCGATGTGTATTTGGAGATGAAGCTAGTAAAATATTAAACCATTGTCACACAGGACCAACAGGAGGGCATTATGGGCCTCAACTAACAGCAAGAAAAGTTTATGAAGCTGGATTCTATTGGCCTACAATTTACAAAGACGCACACCTTCTTTGCAAATCCTGTGATGCATGTCAAAGGGCCGGAAAAATAAGTCAACGTGATGAAATGCCACAAAATGTCATCCAAGTATGTGAAGTATTTGACATTTGGGGTATTGACTTTATGGGTCCATTTCCAAAATCTCATAATAATCTATATATACTCGTAGCCATTGATTATGTATCTAAATGGGCGGAAGCACAAGCTCTCCCAACTAACGATGCACGAGTCGTAGTCAACTTTTTAAAACGTCTTTTTGCAAGGTTTGGAACACCGAAAGCTTTAATAAGTGATCGGGGTACTCATTTCTGTAATAATCAACTTGAGAAAGTTCTTAAAAGATATGGAGTAACTCATAAAATCTCCACCGCATATCATCCACAAACAAGTGGACAAGTTGAAAATACCAACCGAGCTTTAAAACGTATTCTAGAGAAAACCGTAGGATCAAATCCGAAGGAATGGTCCATTAAATTGGAGGATGCACTCTGGGCTTTTAGAACAGCCTACAAAACTCCAATTGGAACCACATCTTTTAGACTTGTTTATGGAAAAGCATGTCATCTTCCAGTAGAAATTGAACACAAAGCATTTTGGGCTTTGAAAACATGTAATCTTGATTTACATGAAGCCGGACGTCTACGATTAAGTCAACTAAACGAATTAGAAGAATTAAGACATGAAGCATACGAAAATTCGTTAATCTATAAAGAAAGAACGAAGAAATGGCATGATAAAAGAATCAGAAGTTCAAAAGAATTTAAAGAAGGAGACAGAGTTCTTCTTTTCAATTCACGATTCAAGCTATTTCCTGGAAAATTGAAATCAAGATGGTCTGGACCATTCATAGTCAAAAGAGTTTTCCCATACGGAACGATAGAATTGATAAATTCAAATGGGATTGAATTTAAAGTTAATGGTCACAGAGTTAAACATTACATACATGGTCCGATGGAAGTCGACAACGAAGTTAATCACAATTTCGACACCACAGCTAACTAAGTGTGGGGAGAATCAAGTCTTTAAAGGATAATATGTATTTCTGTTAGAGTTAGATTGTCTGTTTTCGTGTAGTTCTCGAAAATGGAACCCGAATGGTCTTTCCCTAGCAGACCCTAAAGAACTAGTCTTCTCCCCCCATTCTGAATTTTTATTTTTTTTAGGTTTTTACAAAATGAAGACTGCCTGTGAACTAAACCATGGTCTAATGCTACACGCTTTGATCACTAAAAGAAATAATGACATACTACCGAGTGAACTAGTATCAGTAATCAGAGAAAGAATGGACGGAGTTAGAAAAGAATCCAGATGCGAAGATAATAAGTTACAATTTGGTAAAGGAAAATCAAAATCCGCAGCGAAAAGAAGAGCACGACACCTAGAACGATGTCACAAATGCGGAAAATGGTCACATGGAGGTAAATGTTCAAATAATCAAACCTATTCAAATACCGAATTTGTTACTTTATGCAGAGACGGACCGTTCATATGTTTAGAAGAAAAGACACTGAATGCTCGAGGTTACGCCTATGTAGCAATGGAAAATCAATTAAACCGACTATCTTATGAATGGGATAGATCATATAACTAAGAAATCTATTCCACAGGTATGTCTGTACAGTTTTTATTTTTATTTTTATTTTTAACCTTTTGATAATAAACGCTAATTTGTTCGCTAAAAAGTATTAAATTGGTATTAAATAAAATTAGGTTTAGCGACCGAAATTATTGATATCATTCAAAAATTTATTACATCACTGCGAAATTTAACGTTTATTCTTAAGGTATAAATATCTTTAAACAATCAACCCAAAATATTTCAAAAATTCGTCATGAGTTAAATTAGGTCTTGGAACCGAAATTACTTTACCGAAAAGAGGGGCGCATATTTTTGATAATATTTGATTGATTAAAGTAGGATAAAAAGACAAAAAGATTTTTAATTTTATTTTTTTTACCATGTTTTTAAAATTAATATTTAAATCTTAAATTAATATTGTAAACTTTGTAAAAACAATATTTTTAAAAATGTAAATATTTGAAAAATTAATATAAGTTTGGTGTGAATTTATAATATGAATTTTTAAATTAAGATTGGTGTGAACTTTTAATTTTTAAAATATAAATTTTTAATTTTATGCATTTTAAATTTTAAGTTTGGTGTGAATTTTTAATATTAATTTTGAATTTTATATATAAGTTATGTGAATTTAAAAACAAAAATTTACTTTATCTCATTAAGTTAAGAATATGATTTTTAAAATTCGTCATAAGTTGAAGACTAGGTCTTTGAACCGAAATTGCTTTACCCGAGGGAGGGACGAGAACTTTTATTATCATTATTTTTAATCTTATTGATTTAAAGTATGCAAAAAACATTAAAAAAACCCAAAAATCTTAGCTTTTAAAACAATCGCTACAAAAAGACAAATTTTAAAATTTTGTCGAAGGACGGACTAGGACATCGATCCGAAACGACCTCGTCCTAAATAACAAGGGAAACAAAATTTTAAAATTAAGTACTTAATTGTTTCAAAAGTTAATGATTATATATAAAAAAAAAAAAAAAAAAAAAAAAACTCCGCGAGTCGCGGAGTTTGAAGTGCAATTCGCCGCGAGTCGCGGAGGGACCAAAACCCAGAAAAAAATTAAACGTAAAAACAGATCAGTTCACTCCCCACAAAAACACACTGCGAAGAACACAGCGAAAAAACCCCGAAAAACTCGAAAAATACACCCCAAAATCACAATTTTTAACCGTTAATTACCAAATCTTTTGCTAAAATCATGTTGAGAAGGATGCTATCTAAGAATTACTCAAGAAAAACGGTAAATTTCTACACCTAAACACCATTTAATTCGAAATTTGATATTCTTGAGCAATTTTTTTTCCCAATTTGATTTTGATGCTTTTTAGTGTAATTAGGCTTAAATTGTTTATGTATTATGCTTGTATAACCTAGATTAATGCTGTTTAACATGATTAGAAGCCTTAAACTTCAAATTTTGAATAATCTAGGGTTTGTGTTCTTGAGAAATTTGGGGCTTTTTGATATAAACAGGTTATGGCCGATTTTTGTCATGAATTGTTGCTAAATTGAGTAGTGTAACATGTCTAGGTAGTTAAATGATCCAAACTTTGAGCCTAAACATGATTTTGAGAATTAAAGTGGACTTTTTCAAGTCTAAAAATTCATGAACTTGATTTTTGAAAGATAATGCCATTTGAGACTTGTTTAATTGCTAGTAATGATTATTTTGACATGTTATTTGAGTTGAATACTTATGAACTTGGCGAACATTTTCGTATATGCTTATTTGAAAAAGTGTAGATTTGATAAAAATGTGAAAATGAGCTTAAGTTTGATATAAATTGATAATGTCATTGTAATTATTTTGATTGATGATTTTGCTGACACTAATGCATATTTGGATGCACAAAAAATTGTGTTTGATGTGTTTTGCAGAATGAAAGGGGTGAATCTTCATCCCAAGCCCGTAATGCTCCTGCTGAGAATTTGGAACAACAGGAGGTGGATAACTACTACAAGCAGGATATACCTCATCCAGTCATGACCTTTTCTGATATGCACTTGGAAGAGTTGCACCCGAACCTGAGATTTGACAGACTTTGGATAGATTATCCAAAATATCAAAGGGGTTTGCATACTCTTCATTCTAAGGTTGTTGAGGTACCGAGGGTCATAGAATGGGGACCCTTAGAAGCTGTAGAATTGGCCGGGCCAATTAGGGAATTACTTGTACAGAGGTATGGTAATTCTTCTTTTAATGACTGGGTACGTTTATTCACCATGCGTAGACCTGTATATAAAGTATGGTGTGAAGAATTGTTATGTAGTATAGAGTTGAATGATCGGGTAGCTAGTTTAACTGATCGTTCTTTTATTAGATTTTTGTTAGGCGGTTCGATGCGCCACATGTCTTTACTGGACATGGCTCAGGCTTTACGTATATATATGCCTGAGGAGTTAGCGTCTGCCGATTGTAGAGGATTGATACTAAACGGTAGAAAGATAGATGAAAATTTTGATACACACGGTGTGTGGAGTCAAATGACAAGCCATCACCGTTTCAAAGGGGGAAATTACTCTTATTTGGATATAGATAGAGCCGAATTAAGAGTGATACATAGGTTTTTAGCTAATTCGATTACACAAAGGGGTAAGAACAAGGAAAAAGTAAATGAACAGGATTTATTTTACCATATGTGTATTCGAGACCCACAAAGCGCTGTAAGTATATCGTATTGTGTGGGTTATTATTTATCAGCTATGGTTCGGGGGATGCGACAGCATAGCATAATAGGAGGTGGTATTTTTATTACTTTGATTGGTGAATATCTCGGTGTGGATATAAGTCGGGGGGGATTATTAGTAGAAGAACCAGAACCCCGCGATACTATAGGTTTAAATGTATACCATGGTGCGAAAGTTTTGAAGAGGCGAAATAACGCCGCAGTACGATACCATGGTAGACATCCACAGGTGGAGAGAAACCAACAGTAAGGTAATGTAGGAGGGGGGAATGAGATGCAAGAAATGCAAAGGTTTATAGCTTCTCAGGAATACGAAAATGCTAGACAGAGAGCATTTGAAGATTGGCAAGTTCATCAGAACCAAATCATAGCTCATTGCCAACATATAGGTAGAAACTATATTCCTACACCGAAACCCATCTTCCCTCCCTGGTCTATAGAGATGCAGCCACCGTATCCTACGTATGACCCTGCCGAAGCATTCTATAGCACCTATGGTTATGCCTGGAACCCCTATTGGTACCAATATCATCCTTAGTTTACTTATTTTTTTTTATTTTGTAATTTGTAATGATTGATACGTTTAATACTTTTGTTAATATTGTAATCATTTTTATAATTATCTAACTTTTATTCTTAGATTTTAATAATTTTTGAATGTGGGGTAATATACCAAACTTCAAAAATATGTATATATGTTTGCAGTTTATCTTATGTACACAACAGGGTAAAACAACGCATTTTCAAAGACTGGCATTAAGTTCAGCAAAAGCAACTAATTTTGACGACAACATGCAAAATATATGTGAAATAACAACAAGACGGAATGAACAAATGATGTGCACCATTTATCATTCAGCAAACAAACGCCAATATATTTGGAAACTTTGGTAAAAATTTAATCATTTTCACACAAATCACCCTCAATAATTTAAATTGTTACTGATTTCTTGCAAATGAGGGCATTGCAAGATCTTAAGTGTGGGAAGGGGTTAAATTCTTTCGGATTTTAAAATTTTTATCTTAAACACTTGGTTACCATTAAAAATACTAGTAAAGCAGTAGTTGTATTAGAATCTAGTGCTCTCTGATAAAAAAGAACAGCCCTAGTCTTATATACTGACTACCCAATTCTAGTAAAATTTTTCAAAATTTTCAATTAAATGAATTCAAAATCATGTTTATACATATTTATGAACGATAAAACTAGGTTTTAACACCGAAATTATTGTTACCTCGGAAAGGACATAAATTGAGAAACAAACTAAAATGTTAAAATTCATTTAAAATGGAATAGAGGACGATAAAAAGGAAAATAAAAGCCAAGTGTGGGAAAATTTACCAAGTTATCTTAAACATATGTCACATATATGTCATAACCCGTCCTTAACCATAAGAACATGTTAGATAACGTATGATTTCATTGCGAGGTATTGACCTCTATATGCGACATTTTTAAAAAGGAAAACTGCATATATTATACATTACAAACCAAACCATTATTTTTGTTACAAGCTTTAGACAATAAAAAGATGATTATCGTTTAACGATAATCTTCGACTTACAAACTTTACAAATGATAATAACAACACGATTTCTAGCATATTTTACAACACACGTCCTCGGATATGCAGTTTTATTTTTGACACAAATATGAGTACGCATGATCCTGCTTAGATTCAACATAATGCAGCGGAAGCTTTAATTATCACCTGAGAATAAACATGTTTAAAAACGTCAACATAAAGTTGGTGAGATATAGGTTTAGTGCGCAGCAATATATATATATATATAGACCACAAGATTTCGTATATAAACATTTCAATAAAAATATTCTAAGTGGTTGAGCACTTGGTAACCATACTTAACATTTTCACGTCGCATATTCCCTTTAATATGAAATCTTACTACACCGTACCAAGTGTAGTCACAAAACGAAGTACTGTGCAACCGTTGAATACTGGTCGTCCAGTCCGATTGAGGTTGTCAGGCCCGATAGATCTATCAACAGGATTCGCGTTTACATTACCGCTGTAAATATTAGTTACCAAGCTACAGGGAAGTATGCCAGTGGTACAACTCAACGTAGAATATATTTTTCAGTTACTTGTGTCCATAATGTAAAACATAAAATACATGTATTCTCATCCCGAAATATTTAGAGTTTAAAAGTGGGACTATATACTCACTCTTGTCTTGATGATATAAATAATTTGACTCGGTCTTCCGGTTAATATCACGAACCTATCCATATATAATATATCAATATGTTTTCATTTTTAAACAAACGTTATAAATATATACTTGTTATACTTTTAATACTTTGAATAATTCCTTAGTCCGTAGTTAGCAGTCCGATGTTAGTAATTCAATTTTAATGGTTCATTTTTAGATGTTTAATATACCCGCAATGAAGTAAATAAAACCCCCAACGAAATCAATAAAACCCCATCGTATATGTGTTGGTCGAGATTAATCTTGACCCATGGTACCGGTGTTGTCAAATGACGTGTTGCGTACATAAAGTACCGGTGTTGTCAAATGACGTGTTGCGTACAATCATGGGATCTTATGATTAATCTTCTCGTGTTGTTTACGGGTGATCCTGAACCATATAAAATTGAATTATAAGTACATATATATAAAATATCATGTTATCTTAGGAATATGTGATTTATATCATTTTTTTCCAATTGATCCCGTAGTTGAAATGATCTAGGATAACCAATTTTGTTTCGGTCATAGTTTCTTCGTTACAAATCCGTTTTCGTTGATTCAAATTGCCATCTTCTTGGATCGAGTTCTTCTTTAAGACTATGAACTGTAAATACCTTGATTTGTATTCAAAATCATACGGCATAAGTGAAACATTAGTGAAACATATGAAGTTAAACATTTTTTTTACAACAAAATCATTTAATGACCATTTTTCTAAAAATACTTATACTTTGAAAAACCAAGTTTTACCTTGTTAAATTAGCATATACATAAGTTATATTACAGGTCTTGAAGTATTTTAAAAGTTAAGTTAGAAGGATCTATTTAGTTTGCAAACAAGTTTGAAAACATTCAAACTATGTTCTTGTTGTTAAACTTTTGTACCACAAAATAAGATAGCTATATATATATGAATTGAATAAGGTTATGAACATAGATTCTACCTCAAGTTCCTTGGATAAAGTTGCTGTAAAAGAGAAGTAAGAAGCTAGAATCAAAAGGGTGATGGAAGTGGATGAAAGATTGGAAGTAAGTTGGTGTTCTTGGAAGGTTTTCTTGAAGTGTTTTTGTATGGTTTTCTTATGGTGTTTTAGTATGGTTTTTGAAGCTAGATCTTCATGGAACTTTGCTGGATTGTTGAAGGTGTTTAAGGCTTCAAAGTTTGTGTGTGTTTTGGCTAAAAAGTTGAAGTAAAAATGAACCAAAATGATCATGTATAAATACTAAAAAAAAACGTGGCATAAGGAGTATATGGACAAAATTTTCAAGTAATCATTTTATGTATCTAGTCCTAATTGTTTCCAAATACAATTACCTAGCCCTAAGGGCATGAACATGGCTGGTTAGGTGGTGATTTTGATGTGTATTTACTATTAGTAAATACGTATAGAAGCTAGGTATGATACGAGTACAAATACTCTAAATATACGTATAGAAATTTTGTGAAAAATGGAATGAGGATTCAAATATAGCTATCTTTTGTGAATACACTTATATGATTTTATGTATTTAAGTTCTTAAAAGTGATTAAATACATTACTTATACAATATATGTATAAACATTATAGTCTTAAGTATTTAAGTCAAATAACGTTACGTATTGTTATCGTTTTGAAAACTTAAGTTAGTAGTTTCAAAATACACATATAACTTGTTGTTATTAATACAAAATGAGATATTAAAACATTCATTAATCATGTTAAATATGTATATATACATATATATACACAAACGTATAATTATCATATATTGTATAGTTCGTGATATCATCGGTCAAACTAGACGGTCAAACGTTGTGTAAAACTCTTTTCGGAAATATAAGTCTCGACAATTTGGATTGCTTATCATGTTGGCAAGGTTTAATTTATGTAAATATTAATCTTATAAGTATAGTATGATCGAAAAAGTGCGGGTCGTTACATTACCTCCCCGTTAAATAAATTTCGTCCCGAAATTTTAAAATTGTACCTATTTTGCGTCATCGAGAAACAAGTGCGGATACTTTCGTTTCATCTGATCCTCGCGTTCCCAAGTAAACTCGGGACCTCTTATAGCATTCCAACGAACCTTAACAATCGGTATATTACTCTGTTTGAGCTGTTTAACTTCACGGTCCATGATTTCGATTGGTTCTTCGACGAATTGTAGTTTCTCGTCGACATGAATTTCTTCAAGAGGAATGGTGAGGTCTTCCTTTGCAAGACACTTCTTAAGGTTTGAGACGTGAAAGGTATTATGTACTCCGGCGAGTTGTTGCGGTAACTCGAGTCGATAAGCTACCGGTCCAATGCGTTCGATGATCTTGAACGGGCCTACGTACCTTGGGTTCAGTTTACCCCTTTTGCCGAACCGTATTACACCTTTCCAAGGTGACACCTTTAGCATAACCATGTCCCCGACCTGAAACTCTAATGGTTTCCTTCGGACATCAGCGTAGCTCTTTTGGCGACTACGGGCTGTTTTCAATCTCTCCTTGATTTGCACTATCTTCTCAGTCGTTTCATGTATGATCTCGGGACCAGTTAAATGCCGATCTCCTACTTCATTCCAACAGATAGGAGATCTACACTTCCTTCCATACAATGCTTCGAATGGTGCAGCTCCAATGCTCGCATGATAACTATTATTATACGAGAATTCTGCTAACGGTAGATACTTATCCCATCCGTTTCCAAAATCGATCACACATGCCCTGAGCATATCTTCAAGAGTCTGAATTGTTCTTTCACTCTGCCCATCGGTCTGCGGATGATATGCGGTACTCATATCCAACCGAGTTCCTAGTGCCTCCTGTAGTGATTGCCAAAACTTTGAGGTAAATCTACTATCACGATCGGATATAATGGAAATAGGTATTCCATGCCTTGAAACAACTTCCTTTATATACAATCGTAATAGTTTCTCCATTCTATCTGTTTCCTTTATAGGCAAGAAATGTGCAGATTTGGTAAGACGATCAACAATTACCCAAATGGTGTCGTATCCCCAGGCAGTCTTTGGTAACTTCGTGATGAAATCCATGGTAATACCGTCCCATTTCCATTCTGGAATTTCTGGTTGTTGAAGTAACCCTGACGGCTTCTGGTGTTCTGCTTTAACCTTGGAACAAGTTAAACACTCCCCAACGTATGTTGCAACGTCTGTTTTTAAATTAGGCCACCAATAATGCGTCTTAAGATCTTGGTACATCTTTCCAACTCCAGGATGTATCGAATATCTTGTCTTATGTGCCTCGTTCAATATCAACTTCCTTAATCCACCCAACTTCGGTACCCAAATACGATTTGCAAAATATCGAATTCCATCTTCCCGCATAACGAGTTGCTTCGCATACTTCTTCATTATTTCATTTCCTATATTTTCTTTAGTAAGTGCTTCTCGTTGAACTTCTTTGATTTGTGAGTTGAGATTCATGCGAATTTTTATGTTCATCGCTCGTACTCGAATTGGTTCTCGTTCCTTTCTGCTTAGAGCGTCGGCCACCACGTTCGCTTTCCCGGGATGATAACGAATTTCACAATCATAGTCGTTTATTAACTCGACCCACCTACGTTGCCTCATGTTCAATTGTTTCTGATCAAAAATATGTTGAAGGCTTTTATGATCAGTAAACACAGTGAATTTAACCCCATACAAGTAGTGTCTCCACATCTTCAATGCAAACACGACTGCTCCCAATTCTAGATCATGCGTCGTATAATTCCGCTCGTGAATCTTCAATTGTCGGGATGCAAATGCAATTACTTTCTTTCGTTGCATAAGAACACAACCAAAACCTTGTCGCGAAGCGTCACAATATATTTCAAAATCATCGTTCCCTTCTGGTAATGATAAAATAGGCGCCGTAGTTAACTTCTTCTTCAGTATTTGAAATGCGTTCTCCTGCTCCGAGGTCCATTCATATTTCTTCCCTTTTTGCGTTAACGCTGTCAACGGTTTAGCTATTCGGGAAAAATCTTGAATAAACCTTCTATAATAACCGGCTAAACCCAAAAATTGGCGTATCTGCATTGGTGTCTTAGGAGTCTCCCATTTTTCAATGGCTTCAATTTTTGCTGGATCAACCTGAATTCCTTTGCTACTAACAACGTGGCCAAGAAATTGCACTTCTTTCAACCAGAAAGCACACTTAGAAAATTTAGCATAAAGTTGTTCTTTTCTCAACAACTCCAGTATCAACCTTAAATGCTCTTCATGCTCTTGCTCACTCTTGGAATAGATAAGAATATCATCAATGAAAACGATAACAAACTTATCTAAATACGGACTACAAACTCGATTCATGAGGTCCATGAATACAGCTGGCGCATTCGTCAATCCAAACGGCATAACCAAAAATTCGTAATGACCATAACGTGTCCGAAAAGCAGTTTTCGGAATATCCTCTTCTTTGACGCGTAGTTGATGATAGCCCGATCTTAAGTCGATTTTCGAATAAACACATGATCCTTGCAATTGATCAAATAAGTCATCAATTCTCGGTAGTGGATACCGATTCTTGATAGTTAACTTATTTAATTCACGATAGTCTATACACATCCTAAAAGATCCATCTTTCTTCTTAACAAACAAAATTGGAGCTCCCCACGGTGAAGTACTCGGTCGTATGAATCCACGGTCCAGTAATTCTTTTAACTGACTTTGAAGTTCTTTTAACTCGGACGGTGCAAGTCTATATGGAGCACGAGCCACTGGTGCAGCTCCTGGTACTAAATCTATTTGAAATTCTACCGATCTAAATGGAGGTAATCCCGGCAATTCTTCCGGAAAAACTTCAGGAAAATCTCTTGCCACAGGCACGTCGTTGATGCACTTTTCTTTCTTTTCGACTTTATTAACATGTGCTAAAATAGCGTAACATCCCTTTTCTAAACACTTCTTGGCTTTCAAACAGCTAATGAGTTTTAGCTTTGAATTACCCTTCTCTCCATAAATCATCACCGGTATTTTATCCTTACCAGGAATACGAATTGCCTTCTTGGCACAAACAACTTCCGCTCCTATTTTGGACATCCAGTCCATGCCGACTATTACATCAAAACTTCCTAATTCTACGGGTATCAAATCAATCTTAAATGTTTCTCCGGCTAAATTTATCTTACAATCACGACAAATTTTATCGGCTTTAATTAGTTTACCATTAGCTAACTCAATCAAGTACTTAGCATCTAAAGGTAATGATGGACAATTCAATTTAGTGTAAAAATTTATACACACGTAACTTCTATCGGCGCCAGTATCAAATAAAATAGATGCTGATAAGTTATTAATGGTAAACGTACCCGTAACAAGCTCCGGGTCTTCTCGTGCCTCTCTAGCATTAATAACAAACGCTCTTCCACGTGCAGGTCCGCCATTCTGATTCGGGCACTGGCTCTTATAATGACCTTGTTTTCCACACCCAAAACAAGTAATGGTAGCCAAAGCAGTTCTATTTGCGTTGGTGGCAGGAGTCTTGTTGCCATTTGTAACGAGAGCCTTACAATCTTCAGCAAGATGTCCCTGTCTATTGCATTTAGTGCACAACACACTACAGTAACCAAAATGATGTTTGTGACAACGGTTGCATAAAGGACTTTGTCCTTTGTAACCAAAGCCTGAACCGCTACCCGCACCTTTCGTGGTTTCTTGTTTCTTATAAGGTTGTTGTTGGTTACCTCGATCATAACCTCCATTCCACTTTTTCTTGTTCCCCAATACCTTCACCTCAGTATTGAATGCTTTCTTGTCCAAAATGACCTGATCCATTAGCTCGTTTGCCATGGTTATAGCTTCATGAATTGTCTTAGGTTTCGATGCTGTAACATTTGCCTTGACCTTTTTGGGCAAACCAGCTTTGTACATTTCAATCTTCCGTTCTTCGGTTGGAACCAATTCAGGACATAGCAAAACTAATTCCATGAATCGCTGGTTGTAGTTGGTGATTTCAGTACCAACCACCTTCAAACTTCGTAACTCATCTTCTAACTTAATAACCTCATTCCTTGGACAATACTCGGTGATTATCATTGCTTTGAATTCTTCCCATGGAGTATCATAAGCTACATCTCCTCCTACCGCCTTCACATAATTCTTCCACCATGTGAGTGCACTATCTTGTAAAGTGCACGATGCAAACTTGGTCATGTCTTTTTCATCACAACCACTGATTTTAAACACCGTCTCCATCTTTTCTATCCATCGGGTTAAACCGATCGGTCCTTCCGTTCCACTGAATGATGATGGCTTGCAAGCTTGAAACGTCTTGTAGGAGCATCCTACACGAGGATTTGGATTAACTGCAGCAGCTCTTGCAGCTTCGACCCATAACATTCTATCGTTCACTCGTTGATTGATGAGTTCCTCGAGTTCTTGTTCCGTCATTCGATTCAATCGCGCCATTTCCTAATGAAAGAAAATAATTATTCACATGGATTATTATAGATGTAGTGTGTATTTATAGTACATTATAGCTTATTAATAATATGAACTAGGTATTATTATAAAAGCCTTTTCTTCTTATTAGCGTTTTATAATTATATCTTGGGTAGTACCTACCCGTTAATGTTCATACTTAATAGCTTAGTACAGAACCAATTACTACAATCTAAATAATACTTAACCATGGAAAATTATTGCATTTCATACTTCGCTATTTTACATATGCTTATCTTACATCAAACTTTAAGCAAATCACACTAATAATATTATACAAAACATTATTCGATTCCATGGTTTGACACAGCAGCGCATCGTTTGATCTATTTTCTAGGACGTTTAGACACAAAGATTTGCTTAACGCTTATCCTAACTGTCTGCCTATATTTTGGCTGTGGGACTGAAGAACTGGATGCCGGGACAGAACGAATAGGAATAGCGGGGATAGGGGTGGTAGTGTTGAGTGGAATTGGTGCCACATCATTCTCATTAAACTCGGGATTTGGATTTTCTAATTCATTAGCCTTTCGTTTCTTTCCTAGTTCGAACTCGTCTTTTGTAATTTCCTGTATTTCTTCCTCGGGTTCACTTTCCTCCTCGGGTTCACTTTCCTCCTCGGGTTCACTTTCCTCCTCGGGTTCACTTTCCTCCTCGGGTTCACTTTCCGGGTTCTCTATAGTTGGTTCATCCGGAATTTGTGAGTCTTCCCCAAGGATATCATTTTCGTCATCGGACAGGTTAATGACTGGAACGCCATCTGAAGATTCTGATTCGGAGTCGTTGATTGTGATAACAATTTTTGAGCTCGACATCTATCACACAACAACTAACCCATTAGTACTTATATAATATTTACATATAAATTTTAACCAACAGTGATAAGCAATGGTTTTTTTTTTTTTAAATCAGACCCGGTCAAAGTCCAGACTTACTAATGTATCCTAACGGCTTCTCGGTTAGACACACTAATGCAGACCTGGTTCGCTAAGACCAACGCTCTGATACCACATGTCATAACCCGTCCTTAACCATAAGAACATGTTAGATAACGTATGATTTCATTGCGAGGTATTGACCTCTATATGCGACATTTTTAAAAAGGAAAACTGCATATATTATACATTACAAACCAAACCATTATTTTTGTTACAAGCTTTAGACAATAAAAAGATGATTATCGTTTAACGATAATCTTCGACTTACAAACTTTACAAATGATAATAACAACACGATTTCTAGCATATTTTACAACACACGTCCTCGGATATGCAGTTTTATTTTTGACACAAATATGAGTACGCATGATCCTGCTTAGATTCAACATAATGCAGCGGAAGCTTTAATTATCACCTGAGAATAAACATGTTTAAAAACGTCAACATAAAGTTGGTGAGATATAGGTTTAGTGCGCAGCAATATATATATATAGACCACAAGATTTCGTATATAAACATTTCAATAAAAATATTCTAAGTGGTTGAGCACTTGGTAACCATACTTAACATTTTCACGTCGCATATTCCCTTTAATATGAAATCTTACTACACCGTACCAAGTGTAGTCACAAAACGAAGTACTGTGCAACCGTTGAATACTGGTCGTCCAGTCCGATTGGGGTTGTCAGGCCCGATAGATCTATCAACAGGATTCGCGTTTACATTACCGCTGTAAATATTAGTTACCAAGCTACAGGGAAGTATGCCAGTGGTACAACTCAACGTAGAATATATTTTTCAGTTACTTGTGTCCATAATGTAAAACATAAAATACATGTATTCTCATCCCGAAATATTTAGAGTTTAAAAGTGGGACTATATACTCACTCTTGTCTTGATGATATAAATAATTTGACTCGGTCTTCCGGTTAATATCACGAACCTATCCATATATAATATATCAATATGTTTTCATTTTTAAACAAACGTTATAAATATATACTTGTTATACTTTTAATACTTTGAATAATTCCTTAGTCCGTAGTTAGCAGTCCGATGTTAGTAATTCAATTTTAATGGTTCATTTTTAGATGTTTAATATACCCGCAATGAAATAAATAAAACCCCCAACGAAATCAATAAAACCCCATCGTATATGTGTTGGTCGAGATTAATCTTGACCCATGGTACCGGTGTTGTCAAATGACGTGTTGCGTACATAAAGTACCGGTGTTGTCAAATGACGTGTTGCGTACAATCATGGGATCTTATGATTAATCTTCTCGTGTTGTTTACGGGTGATCCTGAACCATATAAAATTGAATTATAAGTACATATATATAAAATATCATGTTATCTTAGGAATATGTGATTTATATCATTTTTTTCCAATTGATCCCGTAGTTGAAATGATCTAGGATAACCAATTTTGTTTCGGTCATAGTTTCTTCGTTACAAATCCGTTTTCGTTGATTCAAATTGCCATCTTCTTGGATCGAGTTCTTCTTTAAGACTATGAACTGTAAATACCTTGATTTGTATTCAAAATCATACGGCATAAGTGAAACATTAGTGAAACATATGAAGTTAAACATTTTTTTTACAACAAAATCATTTAATGACCATTTTTCTAAAAATACTTATACTTTGAAAAACCAAGTTTTACCTTGTTAAATTAGCATATACATAAGTTATATTACAGGTCTTGAAGTATTTTAAAAGTTAAGTTAGAAGGATCTATTTAGTTTGCAAACAAGTTTGAAAACATTCAAACTATGTTCTTGTTGTTAAACTTTTGTACCACAAAATAAGATAGCTATATATATATGAATTGAATAAGGTTATGAACATAGATTCTACCTCAAGTTCCTTGGATAAAGTTGCTGTAAAAGAGAAGTAAGAAGCTAGAATCAAAAGGGTGATGGAAGTGGATGAAAGATTGGAAGTAAGTTGGTGTTCTTGGAAGGTTTTCTTGAAGTGTTTTTGTATGGTTTTCTTATGGTGTTTTAGTATGGTTTTTGAAGCTAGATCTTCATGGAACTTTGCTGGATTGTTGAAGGTGTTTAAGGCTTCAAAGTTTGTGTGTGTTTTGGCTAAAAAGTTGAAGTAAAAATGAACCAAAATGATCATGTATAAATACTAAAAAAAAACGTGGCATAAGGAGTATATGGACAAAATTTTCAAGTAATCATTTTATGTATCTAGTCCTAATTGTTTCCAAATACAATTACCTAGCCCTAAGGGCATGAACATGGCTGGTTAGGTGGTGATTTTGATGTGTATTTACTATTAGTAAATACGTATAGAAGCTAGGTATGATACGAGTACAAATACTCTAAATATACGTATAGAAATTTTGTGAAAAATGGAATGAGGATTCAAATATAGCTATCTTTTGTGAATACACTTATATGATTTTATGTATTTAAGTTCTTAAAAGTGATTAAATACATTACTTATACAATATATGTATAAACATTATAGTCTTAAGTATTTAAGTCAAATAACGTTACGTATTGTTATCGTTTTGAAAACTTAAGTTAGTAGTTTCAAAATACACATATAACTTGTTGTTATTAATACAAAATGAGATATTAAAACATTCATTAATCATGTTAAATATGTATATATACATATATATACACAAACGTATAATTATCATATATTGTATAGTTCGTGATATCATCGGTCAAACTAGACGGTCAAACGTTGTGTAAAACTCTTTTCGGAAATATAAGTCTCGACAATTTGGATTGCTTATCATGTTGGCAAGGTTTAATTTATGTAAATATTAATCTTATAAGTATAGTATGATCGAAAAAGTGCGGGTCGTTACAATATATCTGTAACAAATAACTGAAAATACTTTTGCTTTGGACTAAACTAAACTGTTTTACCCGATGAAAGAAAAGAAGAGATGGATCTACACGATGAATCAATTCCATCATTAAAAGGAAGTAAAGTCTTCTGAAAAAGACACGCGCTTTTTGATTTAGGTCAAGAAGTTGTCGTCCAGACCAGTTGTAGGTTGACGAAAAATCTAGAAAAGTCATCACTAAAATCGGCTGGAAATCCACGGACCTCAGCATAAAACAGGGTCGCCAAGTGGTCAGATTTTTCCTAACCATGAGAAGGATTTATCTCATACAATGTGGGGGCACCATGCAAATTAGCTGGACAAGACTAATGAATCAGATCCCCAGAAAGGATAATCTCCTTAAAGATTAAAAATCAGCTTTTAAGACTGATATCACTCAATCCTTGAGATTGACCTTAAAGATTGAGAATTACAAACTCATGGAATTCAATGATATCTAAACTCGAGCTTGAACGAGAAAATATTTTGATCAAAATTATAAACCGATTTGTTTTCTGAAAACTCATTTTCAATGCGTTCATTACCATTGAACGTAAAATCCTAGGAATTCACCTGGAATTCATTAGGTCACCTGAACTAAATCGGGTGTCAACCGTAAGAACGGTGGTTGCATAGTGGTCAAAGACAGGACCTTGTGCCATACCGAAAAATTATAAGGGTGAGCTTTACTATTGCTCCTACCAAGGATAGTAATTGCGTCCGACACGTTATAGACCATAATTAAAAGCATGTCAGGGGACATTGCCTTAACAGTTGCTTGTTCAACGCTTTCCTTTCAACCGGACGGTAGTTTACCGAAAGGTAATATACGGGACAAGTAAACTGGACGTGTTGCTTTCCAAATACAAGGTTAGCAAGTGGGTGACACAAAACCGCAAGTTTGAGCTAAAATTTTCAAATCTGAAACCCACCAAACCCACAAAAATATTTTGCAAACACCGGTAAAGGGTTATCCCGGAAAACTTATCTAGGGTAAAAACTAGATTTAATTTTCAAAAGATCAAATGTTTTCATAAAGATCCAATTTCCTTAATGGATCTAAATTTTTATAGTCATGTGGGACTGTAAACCATATCGTTACTACCATTGTTTATACCGCCGTATAGAAATCACTGATGTACAAAGTGTGAAGAATAAAGAAGTGATTCTAGTATTTCAAGACGATATTGCATGAGGACAAGCAACGCTCAAGTGTGGGAATATTTGATAATGCTAAAAACGAACATATATTTCATAGCATTATTTCTCAAGAAAGACAAGCTTTTAGTTGCAATTGTTCTATTTACAAGTGATATTCGTTTAAATAATAAAAGGTGAAGACAAAAGACAGATTCGACGAATTGAAGACGCAAACAACCAAAAAGCTCAAAAGAACAAAAGACAATCAAAGAGGTTCCAATTATTGATAAGAAACGTCTCGAAATTACAAGAGTACAAGATTCAAAACGCAAAGTACAAAATATAAAATTGTACGCAAGGACGTTCGAAAATCCGGAACCGGGACCAGAGTCAACTCTTAACGCTCGACGCAACGGACTAAAAATTACAAGTTAACTATGTATATAAATATAATATAATATATAATTAATTATATTAATTATATATATATTATATATATACTATAAACCGTCGGTAAACAAAGAGCCAAACTCCTCTGAGCTGTAAAAGTAACCTCCGCGACTCGCGGAGTTTGAAGGCAAAATTGGCCGCGAGTCGCGGAGCCCCAAAATGAAAAACTGCCTATAAAGCCAACCGAATTCTGATCGCAAATATCAATCTTTTTCTTCTTCTCTCATATATACGTAAAATATATATATATAATTTATATTTTAATTTTAATTTTAATTATAATTCTAATAATAAGGGTATGTTAGCGAATGTTGTAAGGGTGTAAGTCGAAATTCTATCCGTGTAACGCTACGCTATTTTTAATCATTGTAAGTTATGTTCAACCTTTTTACATTAATGTCTCGTAGCTAAGTTATTATTATGCTTATTTAAAACGAAGTAATCATGATGTTGGGCTAATTACTAAAATTGGGTAATTGGACTTTGTACCATAATTGGGGTTTGGACAAAAGAACGACACTTGTGAAAATTAGACTATGGGCTATTAATGGGCTTTATATTTGTTTAACTAAATGATAGTTTGTTAATGTTAATATAAAGATTTACAATTGGGCGTCCCTATAAATTACCATATACACTCGATCGGACACGATGGGCGGGGTATTTATATGTACGAATAATCGTTCATTTAACCGGACACGGGAATGGATTAATAGCCACTAGAATAATTAAAATAGGGGTGAAATTACATTCAAGGGTAATTGGTGTAATTGCTAACAAAGTAGTAAAACCTTGGTTTACACGCAGTTGATAACCTGGTGTATTCATTAAACAAAGTATTAAAACCTTGTTACAATTCGAATCCCCAATTAGTTGGAATATTTAACTTCGGGTATAAGGATAATTTGACGAGGACACTCGCACTTTATATTTATGACTGATGGACTGTTATGGACAAAAACCAGACGGACATATTAAATAATCCAGGACAAAGGACAATTAACCCATGGGCATAAAACTAAAATCAACACGTCAAACATCATGATTACGGAAGTTTAAATAAGCATAATTCTTTTATTTCATATTTAATTTCCTTTATTTTATATTTAATTGCACTTCTAATTATCGCACTTTTATTTATTGTTATTTAATCGCACTTTTAATTATCGTACTTTTTAATTATCGCGATTTTATTTTATCGCACTTTTATTATTCGCAATTTCATTATCGTTATTTACTTTACGTTTTAAATTAAGTCTTTTATTTATTTAATATTTTACATTAGGTTTTAACTGCGACTAAAGTCTTAAAATCGACAAACCGGTCATTAAACGGTAAAAACCCCCCTTTATAATAATAATATTACTTATATATATGTTTGTATTTTTATAAAAGTAAATTAATATAGCGTTGAGCTTTGTTTAAAAAAGATTCCCTGTAGAACGAACCGGACTTACTAAAAACTACACTACTATACGATTAGGTACACTGCCTATAAGTGTTGTAGCAAGGTTTAAGTATATCCATTCTATAAATAAATAAATATCTTGTGTAAAATTTTATCGTATTTAATAGTTTTTCCTAGTAAAATATAAACTATTTCGTATCCCTTAGCTTTGACATCATAGGCTCAATAAATGCACCCTTTATTTTGTTTCTTTGTGTTGATTAAATAGAAGGGAAAAAGGCCACAATTTCACTCCACCATAGTGACAATTCAAGGAAAAAAAATAGTAACACCTTACAACAGTTTTTACGTGGTGTTTTGAGGTGGTTATGATGGTGGAAGGTTTGGCTGCAAAACAGGAGGTATAACAGCAGCAATAACAGTTTATTTTATAGCGGTTTAAGGTGTTCAATGGTGGTTTTGTGTGGTGGTTTGAAAGAAAACAGAAAAAGTTCGAGCAACAATGAAGGTGGTAATTGTTGGGTTTGCATACGATCAGGAAAGAAGAAAAAAAAATGAAAGTAGAAGCAGTAGCCTGCAGTAATTAAAGAGGATGGTGGTTGTTTGGTAATCGTACAACAGGAATGAAGACAGTTTGAAGGGATCAGAAGGTGTTAGTTGTAGTTCGAATCTCAACAATAAAAATAAATGGTGGCCGTTTAATATGATGAAGGTGGTGATATGGGTGGAGGTCGATGGTGTATGAGAGTGGTGATTGAAGTGGTAAACTGGTGGTGGTTCATTCGGTTGAAGAAGAAAGGAAAAGAAAGAGAGAGAGATAGAGAGATGAAGGTGGTTCTTGGTGGTGATGGTTGTACGTGTTTGATCAAGCAGACAGGAAACAGTCGAGTAGTAGTTTAAGATAGTGAGTGGTGGCAGTTTGATGAAGGTGGAGTGGTGATATGTTGAGTTGAACGAGCAGTAGAAACCACGATTTGCAGTAGCAGTAGCTGCTATAATATGCAGCAGTAAAAAACATGTTTTGAGTTGTAGGTATTTAGTGAGGGTGGTGATGTAGATGGAATCAGGAAAACAATTGTGATGGGTGTCGAGGTGATGAGGGTGGCGGGTTGAAGATGGTGAGGTGAAGTGGTGCTCTTGGGTGTTCAATGGAAATAGAAACAGAAACAAGTGGACTCAATTAACAGTAAAACACGATGGGTTTGATTTACGGATTCACGAAGAAAACAGATATTGACTAGGGGTGGTGGTGTTCGTGTTGATGGGTGTTGGATGGTTTTATGGTGTCAATGTGAAGAAGACTAAAGGAGAGTGGTGGTTTTTGTGAGTTCAATTGAATCATAAAAGATAGAGAAAGCAAAAGTGGCGTGTGATGTTCTTTGAAGGAGAGAACAAGTATCAAAATTCAATGGTAGGTGTTTGATGATATTATTTTCTTGCCAGAGAGAAGGATAGTGGATTGTAATCGAAACAGAAACGATTAATGTGATGATGTTGGGTATCACAAGGAAGAAAGAGAGAAAGATAGATGATAGTTGAAGTGGTTATCTATATCTTTATATGTAATATGTATATATAAATGATAGAGATTAGATAGATATTGATAAATATAGATGTGTAACAGAAAGTGGGCTAGTGACAAACAATAATTTCATAAATTCAAAAGGTAAATAGCATATCAATAAATGCAAGTTGGATGGTTGTCGAGAGAATCATAAAGTGAAGCAAAAGATCGTGCAGAGAAAACAAGGAATCAATCATACACAGTAACTTAATCAATCTAACACAGTTACTCAATTACTAATTGGAGTTTTGATTCAGATTACGCTTATTTGACATTCAATATGAAATAGACATGTAACAAATTTAAAGTGACAAATAGAGAAAGGTAATATCAATCATAAACATTTATAGAGAAGAAGCAGTCTCTGGCTTCAGTCGACATCTAATTTACGGAGCAATATTTCGTGCTCCGTTTGTTAATCAGTGGCGAATAAAAATTATTCAAAAAAAAATCTCATTTTCAAATTAAATGTATTTATTTATTTAATCATTAAATGAGAAAAGCATGATCAAAAAGGTTCGTTTGATATTAGAGCTCAGTCCCGGGTAAAAAGTATGAAATACTAAGATTTGACTAATAGATTCTAAATACATTTTTAATACGGCTATAACTTATATAATTTATTTTCGAATCAACGTTTATTTTTAAAATAATATAAGTTTGTATTTAACTTACTTAATATCAATTGGAACATCAAACGAGTATTACAATTATTTAATATTTATTTTTATTATACTTTATATATGTATATATATATATATATATATATATATATATATATATATATATATATTTTAATAATAATATAATATTTTATTTTTATTTTACATAGTTAATTAAAGCATGTAATATTTTAAATTATACTTCAAATATACACATATCTATACATATAAAATATATATGTATCTATTTACAAATAGTTGTTCGTGAATCGTCGGATATAGTCGAAGGGTATTTGCATGTATGAAACAGTTCAAAATTTTTGAGACTCAACCTAACAGACTTTGCTTATCGTGTCAAAAATATTAAATCATATCGAGAGTTTGATTTAAAATTAGTCGAAATTTTCCGGGTCGTGACACAACCTACGCGAGTCCACTAGTTCCCACGCTTACCCGAGCTACCGCATCCATGCAAATCTATAAAAATGTAAACAACGAGATGGTAAGCTAACGCTTAGTGAGTGAGAATATACTACATACATATATATATGCAAAAAATGGACACGCCACACAAATAATCAAATAACACATACTGGAGCATCCAAGTATAAGGCAAGCTAATCTAAGCATACCGTACAATCGCTATACACAAGCTAAGAAGTCAACAAAGTAAGTTCACCAATGATGATATGAACAACTCCAACAAGCTACACCCGGAGGGTTAGCTGCATCACAACGATACAACGATATATATAACAATAAAGTGTACAACGCCCAAGGTTAATCCCTTTGTGACAACCCGAAATTTTCGATCAAATTTAAACTTCATCTTTATATTATTCCGACACGATAAGCAAAGCTTGTTAAGTTGAATCTCAAAAATTTTAAACTATGTTCATACATTCATTAACCTTGACCGAATCCCGACGATTCACGAACCAATATATGTAACTTGTTTTGTACATAAATGTATATATATATTATAACTAGAGAACGTTAATAAATGTATAGGGCATATGTCACCGTACATTAAACATCTTGGTTTGAATACCTATTGGATGTATTTACGTACGAAGTTAAAAGATAATTTCAAATGATTGAATTATCAGATACATTGAATTATGATTACGGATCTCTATTGTCAGGTCCACGTTGATTTGAGAAATCATTCCTTTTTAACGGTATTCAGAATCAATGGTAAAGTGATTTACAAGTAAGAACAAAGTATCAATTAATGAGAACTAGACAAAAGTTGGTGGAAAATTCCTGTTTGATTTCCAGTACATGTTTTACAATAATTTTCCCGTGACTTTTGATAAGATGACTATTTAACTTCCATATTATTTATTGAGAAAGTAAAATTATGGAATGTTGATAACTTAGGACATGGATATCGATAAGTTAAGTAAATTGATGTTTTACATTAAAATGATTTCATACATTTAATTTATCCTTTGGACTTAACACAACGATTCACGAACAATTGTTGTATATATATATATATATATATATATATATATATATATATATATATATATATATATATATATATGTATGTATATATAAATATATATAATAATTTAATACAAATGTAATCATCAGAGTTAAATATGTAACAATATATATTCAAGATAAAAGATTGTTATTAAATAGAATCTATATATAAATATATAAATATGATTTCTATGTATAATTATTATTATATGTATATAGTAATATATATAAAATTTGTAAATATTAAATATTCAATATATGTTATTATATAATATATATTATATAATTAATAAATAGAATATAATTAATAAATATTCAATATATGTTATATGTAAACAAATTAAATATATATAAAATATAATGTAAAGATATAATATATGAATTTGTTCGATTACAATTATGTGTATTAATATATATACAAATGATATAGATTCGTGAATCCAAGGCCAACCCTACATTGTTCAGTTCCGTCATATGAATTTTTACTACAAAATACAGTATTGTGAGTTTCATTACTCCCTTTTATTATATTTTTGGGACTGAGAATACGTGCGCTGCTTTTATAAATGTTTTACGAAATAGACACAAGTAATCGAAACTACATTCTATGGTTAAATTATCGAAATCGAATATGCCCCTTTTTAGCTTGGTAGCCTAAGAATTGGTGTTTATGATAATTGCCACCAATTGACGCAAATCCTAAAGATAGATCTATGGACCTCGACACGTCCCATTCGGGTTACGAATGCTTTAGTACTTCGATTATCATGTCCAATGAGAGTCCCGGAATGATGGGGATATTCAATATGCATCCTGTTAGTTCGGTTATCAAGCGTTCACCATATGAATGATTTCTAATTCGCGGGTTACACGTGTTATTTTGTACTCGGGTTACGTGTACAATTAAATATCTAGAAATCTTGTGGTCTATTAAAATGATGAAAATGATTGTTTATGATAAAATAATGAACTCACTAACATTTTGGTTGACACTTGAAAGCATGTTTATTCTCAAGTATTAAAGAAATCTTCCGCTGTGCATTTGCTCATTTTAAAGATATTACTTGGAGTCATTCATGGCATATTTCAAAAGACGTTGCATTCAAGTCGTTGAGTTCAATAAAGATTATTATTAAGTAAATGACAGATTAGGTCAATTATAGTTTGGATATTATGAAATGGTATGCATGTCTGTCATCTTTCGATGTAATGAAAGTTGTCTTTTAAAAACGAATGCAATGTTTGTAAAATGTATCATATAGAGGTCAAATACCTCGCAATGTATTCATATGCTATTATATCCGTCCTTATGGATTAGGATGGGTCGTCTCATGTGGTATCAGAGCGGTGGTCTTAGCGAACCAGGTCTTGCATTAGTGTGTCTAACTGATAGATATTAAGATGCATTAATGAGTCTGGACTTCCACCGTGTCTGCATGTCAAAAGTTTTGCTTATCATTTTTGTCAGAAAGTACATGCTTATCATTCTTAGTCTAGACAAGTCTTACTGTATTGATTGCATGAATAGTGTATAGACAAAATTCATATCTTAGCGTATCTGTTACTGTAAACTTTGCCTGACATATTTCGTAAATTCCTTCGTAATCTACGAAATCTTTTGCTCTATATATATAGATATTCTATGTAATTAGAATACCATCCGATAGCCGAAAATCATTTCATATCGAAAAATCCTTTATTCAATCGTACGAAATGGAATTCGTCATTAGTTCAAGTCCCTCAGATTCCGATATGGAATTCCACTCAAGTTCTGAAAGCAGTGTGACCGGAATGGATCAACCAATTAGCCATTATATATTCTGGATGAATTGGGGATGGGTTCGTAGTCTACTTAGTCATTGGAGACAAGAAGAAGGTGATCCATTCCATCCACCACATTGCCCTCTTGGCAATGAACCTGAAGCACTTACCGGCGAACCTATTCGAGACACCATTTTCTCTCTCATTTCCAGAGTATCTCATCACGATTATATACTCTCTCACATTCTAGATCTTATTCACCTGCTCGTCCGAACCACCAATCATCCTGGAGTAATAGAAGAAGTCAACGAGCTTCGTGCTCGGGTAGTGGCTTTAGAGAATATGGTGCAAAGGTTACAAGCACCAGCAGCACCACCGGCACCAACAGTACCATCACCACCACCAACAACAACATCCGCATCCCACACCTCAACATCATAATCTGTACCTCGAGCATCAACATCACACGCACCATAGATACCAAGGAGTACCAACAACAATAACCGATGAAGTATTAATTCATAACTTCATTCGAGAAACATTATGCGGTGATTATGTAATCTCTAAAGTCTTAAAGATTATCTATTCTAGCCTTAACTATAAATCAGATGAGTGGACCGAAATGATAGAAGGAAGAGTAGAAACCCTGATAGAATGGTGCAGGATTTACAAGCTAGACTTGTTTTACTAACATCATCAACAGTGCCGTTAGCATCGTCAGAATCAGCAGCACCTATAACATCACAAGCTCCGCCAGTTTAAGAATCACCGTGGACATCATTACGAATCAATAACACGTATATTGTATCAACGAGTTATGAAGTATTAACTCATTCCCTCTGAATAAATTATATGTATATATATATATATATATATATATATATATATATATATATATATATATATATATATATATATATATATATTTTGAGATCAAAATAAATCTTTTCGTACTAAGCTATTATGTATGAATCAATTAAGGGTAGATACTACTCGATTAAATTTAAATTACTAATATGCTAAGATGTACATCCTTCATTAACAACTTAACTATCGTTAACTACAATATCTGTTTCGAATTCAATGAATTTCATTTTATAATAAACCAAGTGTATTATTCAAATATATGTTTGATTTTACTCTTTCGATATACTCGAAACTCTCTATGAAACATCATCGTATCTTGCGAAGTTCACAAGAATTTCACGAACATCAACATCCTTCACTAAGGAATATCAATTAGTATCTATAGTGAAGTACTAATTACATTAGTGAAACACTCCGCGAAAATTATGTAATCTTTAATGTCTTAGAGATTACTCATTTTCAATTCCAGCTAAAAATCAAATGAGTTTAATATTATATTAACTCAATAAATCTGTATTATATCCGAAGAAAATATACATACATATATATTTTCATAGAGACTGTAATGAAATTCATTTGTACAGAAATATTATTTGTGAAATTTTTTTTTAACGGGTAGGTAATACCCGAGAGATATATAAATTCACAGTTAATATATTACATCCTTCGAATCTGATTCCGCAATCATCAACTATACTCACTACTTTCATAACAATATACATTCTTTCATAGAAATCAAAACAACGTTTCTCATCCAAATTTGATTACATATTCTGATTTTGACAAATCAAAATCCAAGTCAAAATTTGACAGAAGACATCACTCTTAGATTCCTACATCTTTCAAAGCTATACTTTGACTTCGAAACTGTGCTAGAACATCATTTCTATTTATAGAACCCAGAAAAATATTTGTATCATTCAAAATCCTAGAACATCATATGTATATTAACGATTACAATCTGTGTTCAAACCCTTCGAAATTCCTGAAGACACTTGAAATAATGAACAATCAAGATGATGATCCAACCACATATTAACCACAGTCTTGCATCTGAAAAGCCCTTGAAACCAAAGTCATAGTTTAACACGTATCCGTGTCAGACCCTTTGGCATTTATTAGCAAAAATAACTTTGCGATTCCTTTTCAAATTAGTCAGTTTTGTCACAGCTCCAGCAAGTCAACTTCGACTTTTCAGTTGTAACAGTCTTATTATAACCTCGATATGTACGTTGCCCTTTTCGCCAACGTTACCGGGGAACCGATTATATTCCACCACATTAGCAATAAACTTACCAACAGCTTCACTGATCTTTGACTTTCCGAAAAATCATTATATTTGAAACCCCATCATTTACTCATCCGCATCTTGTAACAAGAATTGTCATACCAATTACTGGAAATCAGCAATCAGTATTTTGAAATCTCGCAGCATGTCTACGCCAACAGTATAAGTGTATATATAACGTCTATCTCCTAGACTTACATACTTTGAATGTGAAGTTTCTGAAAAACACCCCAATCTACGATTTAGTTCTCTAAATTTTTGGACAAGCTGAATGAAGCAGCAGAAACTGTAGACAACCGTTATCACACCCCCAATTAGGGCCTGGGTGAAAGCGACATTAATATCAAATAAACCAACATATTATAATATACGAGAACAATACTAAATGATAAAAACAAACTTTATTGAGTACGCAGCGGAAAATGAAATGTCGTTACAATAATGGAAATTACAATAAAGTAATTGTTTCAAATGCAAGAATAATAAATGCGATATCTCTTGATCCTAAGTCCAAGTAGCATCACATAAGCAGTAAGTAAATAAGCTTGATCAATTGGCACCTGAGACAAACATGCTAAAGTGTCAACCAAAAAGGTTGAGTGAAGTTCATAGGTTTAACAAATAAGTTTGACCGTTGTTTTAGACCACAAGATTTAGTTTATAAAGTTGATCTCGCAGGGATCAAAAAGTTATGCCAATTCATGATATTTAGACTAAACGTTCAAAGTTTGCCTCAATGACAAGTTGTGTCTATACTTGTCGGTTTAATTTCATTATTAAGTAATACAAAGACTTAGTCAAATGTATCGGGTACGTTACTCCCGATAGGCCTACCCCCAATAATTAAGAATGCATTTAACGAGCAACTAAAAATATCACTCTAGGGACTTAGTCGGACATAGCCGGGTATAGCATAGTTTAACAGTTGGTACTTGTGTCTAATTTGTAAATAGTAAAAATAGCATGTGTCTCACCCCAAAAAGTTAAATAAGTTGCATGCAATAAAGAGTGGGGCTATAAGTTCACCTTAGTAAGTAGGAGAGAGAGTTGTTATTCCTCGGAATAGAAAGTTTGGATGAACGTGAGCCGAAAATCAACCTAAGGACATTTAAGAGTAGTTAAGTGTTTGCCCAAGTTTAAGTTTAAGTATGAAAGTGTTTTAAGTGTAGTTCATTTTACTAAGTTCCATTCCTAGCAAGTTTCTACTTTTAGCAAGTTTCCACTTTTAGTAGTTTCCATTTTTAGTAAGTTAGTGTCGAACACTAGTGAGTTGTCCTTAATAAGTCTAACACCTATTAAGTGTGAAGATAACTAAGTGTATGATTACTATAGTCGGGTTTGACATTGTACATCATACCCAAACATCTATTCCACCGTCGAGTCACCAGAATGACCAATTGTTACCGGTTGGCCCAGGATTTCTTGACCAAAATCTAAGTTTGGCATTCGTAATCCACAAGCATCCCATAGTGGTACCAAGGATCACCCTAGGCCTTAAGTAGCGTCGACGTTCGAGTAATCACACGTTATCATGAATGACTATTGTAATCGTGTGTCATACTATAAGTAGTATATTATAAGTAATAGTAGTAGTATGAGTGTATAAGTGTTAAGTAGTAGTATAAGTATAAGTAGTAGTTTGTAGTATAAATAGTATTAGGGTTAAGTAGTAGTATTAATTAATTAGGTTTAATTAATTAAAGTAGTATTTAGTGATTAGGGTTTATGTGATAAATGTTTAATAATATTATTAGGTTTAGGGTTTAGTGAAGTAATGATTAGGTAATGATTAGGGTTTTATTTAATGTATTAGGGTTTTATTAAGTTAGGGTTTAATAATTTGGGTTTAGGTTTAATTAGAGTTTTAATTATTTAATATGTATATATGTATATATATCGTGTATATGTATATATATATATATATATATATATATATATATATATATATATATATAAATATATATATATATATGTAGTCGTGTATATATATATATATATATTATTTTTTATTAGTGAATACATATATATGTAATGTGTATCTACTTTCCAAATGTAACTACCCTAACACAATCTTAGTGAATCCTTAAGGTTTTTAAGATCTAAACAAAACTTTTATTTTTTTTATATATGTAGCCGTATGTATGTATATGTATATGCATATATTTTTTTTTACATAAACAATATCGATGTTAAGATCATGCATGAATGTAATTATGAAAACATGAATTGAAAGTAAGATTTAAAAGTTTTGGATCTAGGGTTTTTACCTTGATGAACAATGATGAAGATTAACAAGAAAAAATGATGATGACTTGAAGTTGAAGATCAAAACCCTTAAATAACGAAGAACACCTTGAAGATCACGAAGAACACGAAGAACGAGCTTGAAGATCACTTGAAAAACCCTTGAAGATGATGATGATGAATTCGATGGTGGTGGTGGTGGTTATTTTCGATTTTTGGCCAAAAATTAGGAGAGGGAGAGAGAGAGAGATTTGAGAGAGAATTGAGAGAATGATTTGGTACAAGGAAATGGGTTAGCCTAGGTCTCTATTTATAGGAGTGATTAGAGAATTCTAGACTTAGGGTTTAATTAGGAATTACTTTGGGAACAATTCAAGATTAATGAGGAGGTGATGGGGGGGTTGCTTGGGCCAAAATTTAGAGGGGCAAAAGGGTAATTTTCCCTTCAAATTTTCAGCTAGGGTTAGGAGAATTAGGGTTTGGAACTTTTTCACTTTAGTCCTTGTACTTTAGATTAGCTTAAATGGTTCCTTAATTATCCAAGTTTAATTATTTAAGTGTACAAGGTTTAAGGTTATTTATTTTGTTCGCAAAAATTAATAAGCTCATTATTTTTATCTTTTATTAACTTGTCGTTTATTACACAAAGTTAATTATTATATTTTATAGTTCTTAATACTTAACAATCATTAATTAAAGTTTAATCGTTAAGTTTAATTATATTGTTGGGCATTTAATATGGAAAAATATAGAATGGAAAAATGAGGGTCGTTATAACCGTGACAATCAAAAGTTTGATGATAAAGAATAGTGTGTTGGCAAAGCTCAGAAAAAGAGAAGGTTTGGAACTGGAAAACGGATTGAGCAAACCATGAAGGAGGCTGTGAAAAAATCACAAGGACGAAATCTACCTTCAAAGAATCCAAATGATTCAGTATCTGCTGAAGTCTTTAGCGAATACCTTGCTCCTTACTCTAAAACCATCGCGAACAATATTCTTCATCATCCTCTGATATTAAAAATTCTAAGATATCATCGTATCTTTCATTATAAATATCCTCGATAATTCTGAAGATATTTTCATAACTATTCTTATCTGAAATCATTTATCCCTTCGCGTTATCTGTATTACATCATAAAGGAAACTGTTTAGTTTCTAAATTCTGAAACCTTCGAGTTTGAAGTATGAATGTTTTTGAAGTAGTGTTGGGAACTGAAGCATGAGTTACTATAATATAATGACACTTGATCAACGTGATTATATTACAGTAAGTCATGCTGAGTTTCTAATGGAACACAACGATTCACAGACTATACCGTCATCATGTGCCATGTTACACGACTCTTGTATTCTATTTAACCTCTAAACATTTAATTTATCCTTTGGACTTAACCCTACGATTCACGAACAATTGTTGTAAATGAAAATATATATATATATATATATATATATATATATATATATATATATATATATATATATATATATATATATATATATATATATATATATATATATATATATATATATAATAATTTAATACAAATGTAATCATCAGAGTTAAATATGTAACAATATATATTCAAGATAAAAGATTGTTATTAAATAGAATCTATATATAAATATATATATATGATTTCTATGTATAATTATTATTATATGTATATAGTAATATATATAAAATTTGTAAATATTAAATATTCAATATATGTTATTATATAATATATATTATATAATTAATAAATAGAATATAATTAATAAAATGTAATAATAATATATTAAATTTAATTACAAGTAAAATATAGTTGTATTAGTAATATTATCATTACATCATTATTATTATTAGTATTAATATTAATATTGGTATTATTAATATTATCATTGTTATAATTATAATTGAAAGATTATAATTATTAAAATAAAGATTTTAATTATAAATGTTAAGAATGATTAAAATTATAATTATTATTAATGCTATTATTATTATTAATATTATTACTTTTTATTAACATCAAAAGTCATTGCTATAATTATAGTTATTATTATTATTATAAAAATTTATTATCATTAATAATATTATTATCATTTTTTTTATATTCGTTATTATTATTTACTATTATTATTAATTATAATTATTATTTTGGTTAATAATATTATTATTACTAATTCTATTATTATTATTATTATTAGTGTTTTGATTATCTCTGATACTATTAATTACCTATAGATATTATTATTAATATATTTATTATTAATATTATATATAAATTATATATATAAAAACATATATATAAACGTGTGTACTATCTGATATATAATCACGAGCTAATAGAATTTTTCCTGTCTTCTTTCAATTTTTTCTTCTGAATTATTTCTTTGTCGACCTGTGATTTACAACAATACAAACTCCGTGATTAACCAGTGTTCTTTTACAATTATCAATTCACTCTAAATAATACAAACTGCAATTATCGAAATCAAAAACCCAAAAATACTGAAAAGGAAGTCGTTCTCTGTTCGAGTCACATTTAAACCAAAACCCAAATTCGAACCAAAATCTAAAGATACAATTGTGTTAGGAATCCTCTAAACGAATTATCTGTAAGTTTTCAATCCTCAATTCTTTCTACTAACTTCGAATTTGAAGTCAAACATCTAAATCAAAAAGTCAAACGTTTTGTTCATGAGGAAATTCGAAATTCTTTTAATGTTTCAGATTCAATTGGGTATTCAAAAAGTTTCTATGAATCATTTAAAACATAATTCATCTTATAATTTTAACCTAAAACGATCCAAAATTTGAATTTCGATTTAGAGTTCTTCGTGTTCTTCACGGGAATTAGCAATAGTTCGAAATTGAATAAATTATCAAAATGTAAAAATGAAGATGTATTAGTAATCTCTTATACAAACTATCTGTAAGATTTCAAGTCTCAAATCGATGAATTGAATCCTAATTTTAGAGTCAAAGAATAAACATAAAAAAGTCAACTATTTTGGTTATTGAGAAATTTGAACTGGGATCGTTATTTCTGAATCAATTAAGGATTTACAAAGATTCTAGGAGTGAATTACTATCAAAATCATGTTGTAATTATAAACTAAAAAGGTCTAAGTTTCGAAGTCAAATTTAGAGGTTTTTTTTTTTTCGTGAACAGACTGCTCCAGTTTTTTTATATTTTTCTTATTTTTTTATTGGCATACCATAAACTGATGATTAAGGATATTTTGATAATGTTAAAAATCAAATGAAAAATTCGTTGTTGTGAGTTAAATTGAACCTGGGTCGATTACAAGAGTGAGGAAGAAGGAAATGAAAACTAATCGAGTTATATAATTTTGGGTTGTGTTTAAAACAGATAATTAGAGACAGTCGAATGGTTAAGGGTTGTTGGTGTTTAACGAGAGGTCTCGGGTTCGAGCCTGGGCAAGGGCAACTATTTTTTTTGGGACTCTCTCTTTGTGAGGTAGTTTTCTTATTATTATTATTATTATTATTATTATTATTATTATTATTATTATTATTATTATTATTATTATTATTATTATTATTATTATTATTATTATTATTATTATTATTATTACACTTATCATTATTGTTATTAATATTATTATCATTAAGTATTAGAAATATTATTATTATTTGTATTATTATTTGTATTATTATTATTATTATTATTATTATTATTATTATTATTATTATTAATATTATTATTATTATTATTAAGTATTATAAATATTATTTATTTTTGTTATTATTATTAATATAAATATTAGTTACCATTTAATATTATTATTATTATCATAATCCTAGTTACAATTATGATTATTATTATGATTATTATTATTATTATTATTATTATTATTATTATTATTATTATTATTTTTATTATTATTATTATTATTATTATTATTATTATTATTATTGTTATTGTTATTACTAATATTATTATCAACATAAGTATTATCATTTAGTAATATGATTATTAATATTATCATTATTAATATGATTTTTATTATTATTATTATTAACATAAGTATTATTAATATGATTATCATTTTGTTACCACTAATACTATATTATTATTAATATTATCACTTTTACTACTAGTATTATTATTATTATTATTATTATTATTATTATTATTATTATTATTATTATTATTATTATTATTATTATTATTATTATTATTATTATTACTATAATTATTATTATCAGTAATGTTATATTTAATACTATCATTACAATCAAATACAACTTTTATTACTACTATTAATATTATTTTACCAAATAAGTATGTTGTATATAAAACTATACCTATAAGTAATATTACATATAAGTATGTATTAATCATATTAACAATTTTTATGTAAATATTCATATATAACAAATTAGGCAGTTTTAATATAATACTAATCAAATTAAATATGGTCACAAATTAAATATATATAAAATATAATGTAAAGATATAATATATGAATTTGTTCAATTACGATTATGTGTATTAATATATATACAAATGATATAGGTTCGTGAATCCAATGCCAACCCTACATTGTTCAGTTCCGTCATATGTATTTTTACTAAAAAATACAGTATTGTGAGTTTCATTACTCCCTTTTATTATATTTTTGGGACTGAGAATACATGAGCTGCTTTTATAAATGTTTTACGATATAGACACAAGTAATCGAAACTACATTCTATGGTTGAATTATCGAATTCGAATATGCCCCTTTTTAGCTTGGTAGCCTAAGAATTGGTGTTTATGATAATTGCCACCAATTGACGCAAATCCTAAAGATAGATCTATGGACCTCGACACGTCCCATTCGGGTTACGAATGCTTTATTACTTCGATTATCATGTCCGATGAGACTCCCGGAATGATGGGGATATTCTATATGCATCATTTTAGTTCGGTTATCAAGCGTTCACCATATGAATTATTTTTAATTCGCGGGTTACGCGTGTTATTTTGTACTCGGGTTACGTGTACAATTAAATATCTGAAAATCTTGTGGTCTATTAAAATGATGAAAATGATTGTTTATGATAAAATAATGAACTCACCAACCTTTTGGTTGACACTTGAAAGCATGTTTATTCTCAGGTATTAAAGAAATCTTCCGCTGTGCATTTGCTCATTTTAAAGATATTACTTGGAGTCATTCATGGCATATTTCAAAAGACGTTGCATTCAAGTCGTTGAGTTCAATAAAGATTATTATTAAGTAAATGACAGATTAGGTCAATTATAGTTTGGATATTATGAAATGGTATGCATGTCTGTCATCTTTCGATGTAATGAAAGTTGTCTTTTAAAAACAAATGCAATGTTTGTAAAATGTATCATATAGAGGTCAAATACCTCGCAATGTATTCATATGTTATTATATTCGTCCTTATGGATTAGGACGGGTCGTCTCATGTGGTATCAGAGCGGTGGTCTTAGCGAACCAGGTCTTGCATTAGTGTGTCTAACTGATAGATATTAAGATGCATTAATGAGTCTGGACTTCGACCATGTCTGCATGTCAAAAGTTTTGCTTATCATTTTTGTCAGAAAGTACATGCTTATCATTCTTAGTCTAGACACATCTTATTGCATTGATTGCATGAATAGTGTATAGACAAAATTCATATCTTAGCGTATCTGTTACTGTAAACTTTGCCTGACATATTCCGCAAATTCCTATGTAATCTACGAAATCTTATATGTATATATATATGTATGTATGTATATATATATATATATATATATATATATATATATATATATATATATATATATATATATCATAAGATGTACAAGTAAAATACTATTTGCTACAGTAAAAACGACTTTGCTACTGTAAAACACTATTTCCTACAGTAGAAACGACTTCGCTACAGTAAAAACACTATTTTCTACAGTAAAAATGACTTTGCTACAGTAAATACTATTTGCTACAGTAAACACTATTTACTACAATAAAACACTATTTACTACAATAAAACACTATTTGCTACAGCAGGCGGCCATGCGATCGCATGGAAAATACACTACAAACCCATGCGATCACATGGGCTACAGTTTTTGGAAAAGTGCTATAAATACGCCAGTATTCTGCACGACTCAGCACAAATTCACTTCTTTTATTTCTTCTGTAAGAGTAAATGATATTTATAATTTATAATTTAAGTTTAATAATAATAAGGTATATACGAGGGTATTTTTAATTCGGGTTTCAAACCGTTTTAAAACTAAGGAATATTGGGTATTGTTCGGGGTATTGTTCTTGAATCCAAGGCCAACCATACAGTCATCTACTATCATTACGTCTACGTAATTTGCCTACAATATTGAATCTCAATATTGAACTGTGAGTTTATAGTCTCCCTTTTTAAATACTTTATATATTTTTGGGCTGAGAATACATGCAATTTATTTTTAACACAATGGATATAAGTACATACTTAATTCTACCCTAAGTTAAACCGAAAATCCCTTAACTTTGGTAACTAGTAGCTGCCAGTACATAGGATATGTATTGGTGGGCGCGAATAATTGTATATGGATCCATAGAGCTTGACATCTCCGTCTGAGCTAGAGTGCTATCCGTTTAACGGACGTATGTTATTTGAGTTTATGACACGTTGGTTTGCGTGTATTAAAATGAATAGGGTAATTATCATTATAGGGTTAAGTTTAGTTACCAGGGTGCTCTGTTACGTAGAATCTATTGATAAACTTTTGATGAAATCTTGTGGTCCATTTTTATATATATTTATGACTCGAGCAATTAAACCTATAACTCACCAACATTCGTTTTGACTTTTTAGCATATTTTATTCTCAGGTCCTTAGACTGCTTCCGCTGTGATGTGCTTGTTGCTTGCATTGAGTCTCTCATGCTTTGTATAAAGTTTATTTTGCATTCGAAATAAAACTGCGTTGTGTAATAAATAATTTGACTGTGATGTCAAACTGTATGATAAAAACTTATGTATTTTGGGGATTTGCTTATACCTAAGTACTCACCCACATGTTTATAACTTTCTATGTTTAGAAAGTCACTTATTTTAATGAATGCAATATTTTATCAAAACGTATCATATAGAGGTCAAAACCTCACTGTGGAATCAATGATTAACGTGCCCCATCAATAGCGATTTTGACGGGTCGTTACAGTTGGTATCCGAGCTTGAGGTCATAGGGAACCAGAATTTGCATTAGTGTGTTTAACTGGTAATTGTTAGGATGCATTAGTGAGTCTGGACTATGACTATATTTGTTTTTACCGATTTTTGCTTATCATTTTGTCAAAAACATTATATGTGATATATTTATATGCTAACGTAATTGTTGTTTCAATTATGTGATAGATGACTTCTTCTAATCCTATCATTTTGTACGACTCGGAATCGGACACTGAATCTATTTTATCCACAACTGAAAAGGGCGTTCCAATACGTATTAAAGAAGAAATTGTGGTAACCGGGGAATCTCAACTCCCGGTTAACCCAGAGGAGGTCCCAGCTCCACCCAGCTCTAGTTTCCCGAAGCCACAATATCATTTCGATGGTACCGTAATCCCTGGAATAAACGAGGGCCGTCCATTTCTAAAGGAACATGGACACTGGGCCAGATACACCACCGACGGGCGGGTTGTGCCGATTACGCCTTTTAGATATTGGCTCATGACCACCGGTCAAACATATTCTCCTACACATGACTCAGACAGTTCAATACGTGAGATCAGTGAAGAAGAGGAGGAAGTAAAGGAGATTACTGAAAAAGAAGTTAACAAAGGAAAGGAACCTGTAGTCACCAACCCAGAATTGCCGAATCCAAAAATTAATAAAGCAATTGTTGCTCCTAATATTGCTACCCCTAGTCACCCTTCTCTTACCAACTTGTGACGACCCAGAAATTTCCAACCAAATTTAAACTTAGTCTTTATATAATTTCGACACGATAAGCAAAGTCTGTAGTGTTTAAGTCTCAAAAACTGCGAACTGTATTTATATATTCATTTGACTTTGACTATCCCTGACGATTCACGAACAACTATTTGTAAATAGATATGTGTGTGTATATATATATATATATATATATATATATATATATATATATATATATATATATATAATTGAAAATATAATTGGAAATATTATATGTTGTTGTTATTAAAAGTAATTATGTGAAATAAAATAAAAATATGATATTATGATAATTAATATTTAAAACATATCTATATATAAAAATAACGTATATTAAATATATATTTCGTTATTTCGAATCTATTTAGTAAACGACAATAACACTCAATTACCATATGATGAATATTAAACAAGTTTAATACGAACTTATATGATTCTAAAAATAAACGGTGATTCAAAAGTGAGTTTTATAAATTATAGACCTATTAAAAATATATTTAGGAACCAGTCGTTGAATTTTAAGACTTTTTATATTTTACTTGGGGTTGGGAGTGAATAATTAATGTAAATATTATTTAATAGTTAATGATCGAATTTTATATCATAATGACTGAAATAATTAAAGAAATTTAATGTAAAAATTTGAGATTTTTTCTGAATAAGTTATTCGTCATTGTTTAACAACAGAGTACGAAATTTAGCCCGTATTATAATCAATTCAAAAGTGTCGGCAGAGTAATTTTTTTTCAATCATGGCTAATAATCTATGCACAATGTGATTCATGAAAGTTATTATTATATTATAATATTAATTATATTACTATTATTAATAGGCATTATAACAATTTAATTAAACGACTATTGTATGATTGTATATCCACTAGAAAATAAATCGATAGCTTTCAACCAAGACAATTGTTTTAGTTGTAGATATATATACCCTAACTTTACATCTTATAATGGAACTTTACAACTCATACTGAGTAATATTATTATAGATACTTAATATAAAAACATGATACAGAGGAAGCTATAAACCACAACAAAATTTACATCTCCTTAAATCATCATGAGCATCACCCATGATCGAACACCTCTCTATTATGCTTCTGTTTGTTTTAACCTGATAACAAACACACTTCTTACTCGCCTTTTATGATCATCGAACATCGCCACCACCACTTTGAAGGAACTTACAGGAATACTCAAGTCCCAGGAAAGGGGAAAGTCGGATCGAGAGCTTCTAAGTATCTTTTATGATGTCGAGCCTACTTTGTTGATACAAACGCCATCACTACCACTTCTAACCACCACCTTCACAACCATAAACCCGTCACCCCATCATTAACTACAACCGGTGACACCCATCCTCCACCTTTTTTTTTCACTGCTACTACGAATACCCTATTATTTCAACTTGATCCAAATGAAACCAACCTGCAAAACTACTATTCTTTGCTGATATTACAGGTTTCTGTTTCTATTTTCTGTGCTACCATAAAACTATCACCACTAAACCACCATCACTTTCACACCACCATGTACTCATCTAAACCCATTTAACCGTAATCATCATCGAATCACCAAGATAACCACCACCATCGATATTTTTGCTGCAACTTTCGATCACCAAAACAGCTACACATTGCAGCCGTAGACCGCCATCACCTCCCTCTCTCATTTTCTCTCTCATCTATTCTTTCTGTTTCTGTCATCCACGATCACCATGGTTTTTTGTTTAACTTGTGAACAACCATTACCATCACTCTAAAAAAAAATCACCACCATCACCGCCTTGTTGTTCCAGCTACAGCAACTGTTATGATTGTGTTTCTACTTTAAAATCACAACGAACGAATAATGATGATAATTAAAGGTACCTGCTGTAGTTATCTTCTGTTTTCTGTTTCTAACCTGTTAGAATTTACGAATGATGATGATGTAATCGATGATGATTGTGATATGTAAATGATCATGATTAATTGATGAAGATGATGAATAGCACTATGATATATTAAGAATTAACGATGATGATGAATGTGATATGCTGTGATGATCAAATAAGGCGGCTGCAAATTGTTGTTGATAATATTTTAAATACAAACCGAACCCCACCCATTACTTTCTGTCGCCATATTTTAGTTGTAAAACTGAACCAGATCGTTGGGCCTCTGTAAGATAATTGGGTTTCTTTTCAATGGAATAATGCTTTTAGGCCGTAGCCAAGCCCCATACGTTTCCTATTCTCGAAGCCCAACTACGTGTTGCTGCAATCGACTTTCTTTTCTACTGCTAATTCGTTTCTTTTGCTTTCTGTTCTAAAAGATGTTGAACAAATGAATCATTATGGTACGTGATCTCAATTTAAATAGTGATATCACGATGATGGTGAAGGTATGAACGATGATGGACGTACGAAGATGATGATAAGTGATTATGATGATGATGTTATGATTTAGATTATGATGATGATGTTAGTGATGATGAGTGATAATGTTAACAAAGATGAATGACGATGGTGATGGTGTTGTTGTTAATAAACGAAGATATTAATGAACATTATGATGATAGTTAGGGTGATAATGACGATAGATTACGGGAGGGAAAATGATTGTAAAATATGATTAGGTTAAGATAATAGATGATGATGTTAGATGGTTATGATGTTAAGATGATGTGGTGTTATTAATAAAAATGATGGTTTCATGATTGAATGATAATGATGAAGGTTAAGATGATGAGCGTGTCATGATAATAATGATCCATGATAATAATGAAGTACGTAAATCATGATGATGATAGATGCGATGCATGTTAGCGAAAAGATGATGATAAGAGTGAAATGATGATGATGATCATAAGATGATTGTGATGATATGTATGATGATAATGGGATAATGAACTTTAATATGATGATGATGATGAGATATAGGGTTAGAATTAAATTATGATAATGATACATGGTACGATGATGATATAGGTGATGACGAATTATGATGATAACCTTGTTTGTTCTTTGTTCGATTACACCACGATCACACTCGATCATTCGATCTCTCGTTCTCTCGAAGGGTATAAACCAAAATTCAATCTTTTTATTTTGATAATTGTAAAAATATATTATATAGTTATGATTATGATAAACATATAATTAATATTATTTTATTATGATTATCATTATATTTATTATTATAATTATCATTATATTTATTATTATTATTATTATTATTATTATTATTATTATTATTATTATTATTATTATTATTATTATTATTATTATTATTAACATTAATATTATTATTATCATTACTATCATTTTTACTAATTACTAGTATCATTATTATTATTAATATGATTATTATTATTATTACCAAAATAAAACAACATGTTACTCATTATCTTTATTATTATAATTCTATCAAATAAATATTATATATATATATATATATATATATATATATATATATATATATATATATATATATATATATATATATATATATATTCTATTAATATAAAAACGATATAACTAATAAACTTATAAATATATTCGTTCGATTACTATTATGTATATTAATAAATATACAAATGATTTAGGTTCGTGAATCCGAGGCCAACCCTACACTTGTTCAATGTCGTCATATATATTTTTACTACAAAATACAGTATTGTGAGTTTCATTTGCTCCCTTTTTAAATGCTTTTGCAATATATATTTTTGGGACTGAGAATACATGCGCTGCTTTTATAAATGCTTTATGAAATAGACACAGGTAATCAAAATTACATTCTATGGTTGGATTATCGAATCGAATATCACCCCTTTTAGCTTGGTAGCCTAAGAATTAGGGAACTGACACCCTAATTGACGCGAATCCTAAAGGTAGATCTACGGGCCCTGTGATGTCGTGCGAGGTATATAGAAAATAGCTATTAATTTTTACAAGGAAATACTATTAAATACGATACATTTTTACACAAGATATTTATTTATTTAGAGAATGGATATACTTAAACCTTGCTACAACACTTATAGGCAGTGTACCTAATCGTACAGTAGTGTAGTTTTTAGTAAGTCCGGTTCGTTCCACAGGGAATCTTTTTAAACAAAGCTTAACGCTATATTAGTTTACTTTTATAAAAATACAAATATATATAAGTAATATTATTATTATAAAAGGGGGGTTTTTACCGTTTAATGACCGGTTTGTCGATTTTAAAACTTTAGTCGCAGTTAAAACCAAATGTAAAATAATAAATAAATACAAGACTTAATTTAAAGCGTAAAGTAAATAACGATAATGAAATTGCGTAAAATGAAAGTGCGATAAAATAAACTTGCGATAATTAAAAAGTACAATAATTAAAAGTGCAATTAATAACAATAAATAAAATGCGATAATTAGAAGTGCAATTAAATATAAAATAAAGAAAATTAAATATGAAATAAAAGAATTATGCTTATTTAAACTTCCGTAATCATGATGTTTGACGTGTTGATTTTAGTTTTATGCCCATGGGTTAATTGTCCTTTGTCCTGGATTATTTAATATGTCCGTCTGGTTTTTGTCCATAACAGTCCATCAGTCATAAATATAAAGTGCGAGTGTCCTCGTCAAATTATCCTTACACCCGAAGTTAAATATTCCAACTAATTGGGGACTTAAACTGTAACAAGATTTTAATACTTTGTTTAATAATTACACCAGGATGTCGACTGAGTGTAACCCAAGGTTTTAATATTTTGTTATCAATTATACTAAGTGTCCTTGTACATAATTTTACCCCTGTTTTAATTATTCTAGTGGCTATTAATCCATTCCCGTGTCCGGTTAAATGAACAATTATTCATACATATAAATACCCCGCCCATCGTGTCCGATCGAGTGTATATGGTAATTTATAGGGATGCCCAATTGTAAATCTTTATATTAACATTAACAAACTATCATTTAGTTAAACAAATATAAAGCCCATTAATAGCCCATAGTCTAATTTCCACAAGTGTCGTTCTTTTGTCCAAACCCCAATTATGGTACAAAGCCCAATTACCCAATTTTAGTAATTAGCCCAACATCATGATTACTTCGTTTTAAATAAGCATAATAATAAATTAGCTACGAGACATTAATGTAAAAAGGTTGAACATAACTTACAATGATTAAAAATAGCGTAGCGTTACATGGACAGAATTTCGACTTACACCCTTACAATATTCGCTAACATACCCTTATTATTAGAATTATAATTAAAATTAAAATTAAAATATAAATTATAAATATAAATATTACGTATGAATGGAGAGAAGAGAAAGATAGATGGATATTTTTGGTGCACCAAAGCTCGATTTTTATAGGCATGTGGGCTGGAACTGGGGCTCATGCGATCGCATGGATTTATGCCTTCCAGGCCATGCGATCGCATGGCCAGCTGGGGAGGCTCATTTTTGGTTGTTTTCTTCTGCCGACGGTTTTATAAATAATATAATATATTAAATAATTATAAGAATTATTTAAATATTATATTATATTTATGTGCATAGTTGACTTGTAATTTTTAGTCCGTTGCGTCGAGCGTTGAGAGTTGACTCTGGTCCCGGTTCCGGATTTTCGAACGTCCTTGCGTACAATTTAATATCTTGTACATTGCGTTTTGATTCTTGTACTATTGTAATTTCGAGACGTTTCTTATCAATAATTGGAACCTCTTTGATTGTATTTTGTACTTTTGAGCTTTTTGGTCGTTTGCGTCTTCAATTCGTCGAATCTGTCTTTTGTCTTCACCTTTTATTATTTAAACGAATATCACTTGTAAATAGAACAATTGCAACTAAAAGCTTGTCTTTCTTGAGGAATAATGCTATGAAATATATGTTCGTTTTTAGCATTATCAAATATTCCCACACTTGAGCGTTGCTTGTCCTCAAGCAATATCGTCTTGAAATACTAGAATCACTTCTTTATTCTTCACACTTTGTACATCAGTGATTTCTATACGGCGGTATAAACAATGGTAGTAACGATATGGTTTACAGTCCCACATGACTATAAAAATTTAGATCCATTAAGGAAATTGGATCTTTATGAAAACATTTGATCTTTTGAAAATTAAATCTAGTTTTTACCCTAGATAAGTTTTCCGGAATAACCCTTTACCGGTGTTTGCAAAATATTTTTGTGGGTTTGGTGGTTTTCAGATTTGAAAATTTTAGCTCAAAACTTGCGGTTTTATGTCACCCACTTGCTAACCTTGTATTTGGAAAGCAACACGTCCAGTTTACTTGTCCCGTATATTACCTTTCGGTAAACTACCGTCCGGTTCTAAAGGAAAGCGTTGAACAAGCAACTGTTAAGGCAATGTCCCCTGACATGCTTTTAATTATGGTCTATAACGTGTCGGACGCAATTACTATCCTTGGTAGGAGCAATAGTAAAGCTCACCCTTATAATTTTTCGGTCTTGCACAAGGTCCTGTCTTTGACCATGCTATGCAACCACCGTTCTTACGGTTGACACCCGATTTGGTTCAGGTGACCTAATGAATTCCAGGTGAGTTCCTAGGATTTTACGTTCAATGGTAATGAACGCATTAAAAATAGGGTTTTCAGAAAACAAATCGGTTTGTAATTTTGATCAAAATATTTTCTCGTTCAAGCTCGAGTTTAGATATCATTGAATTCCATGAGTTTGTAATTCTCAATCTTTAAGGTCAATCTCAAGGATTGAGTAATATCAGGCTTAAAAGCTGATTTTTGATCTTTTAAGGAGATTATCCTTTCTGGGGATCTGATTCATTAGTCTTATCCAGCTAATTTGCACGGTGCCCCCCCATTTTACGAGATAAATCCTTCTCATGGTTAGGATAAATCTGACCACTTGGCGACCCTGTTTAATGCTGAGGTCCGTGGATTTCCTGCTGATTTTAGTGATGACTTTTCTAGATTTTTTGTCAACCTACAGCTGGTCTGGACGACAACTTCTTGACCTAAATCAAGAAGCGCGTGTCTTTTTCGGAAGACTTTACTTCCTTTTAATGATGGAATTGATTCATCGTGTAGATCCATCTCTTCTTTTCTTTCATCGGGTAAAACAGTTTAGTTTAGTCCAAAGCAAAAGTATTTTCAGTTATTTGTACAAAAATATGTGATATATGTTTTGAATAACTTGGAGAATTTTCCCACACTTGGCTTTTATTTTCCTTTTTATCGTCCTCTATTCCATTTTAACTGAATTTTAACATTTTGGTTTGTTTCTCAATTTATGTCCTTTCTGAGGTAACAATAATTTCGGTGTTAAAACCTAGTTTTATCGTTCATAAATATGTATAAACATGATTTTGAGTTCATTTAATTGAAAATTTTGAAAAATTTTACTAGAATTGGGTAGTCAGTATATAAGACTAGGGCTGTTCTTTATTATCAGAGAGCACTAGATTCTAATACAACTACTGCTTTACTAGTATTTTTAATGGTAACCAAGTGTTTAAGATAAAAATTTTAAAATCCGAAAGAATTTAACCCCTTCCCACACTTAAGATCTTGCAATGCCCTCATTTGCAAGAAATCAGTACAATTTAAATTATTGAGGGTGATTAGCGTAGAAATGATTAAATTTTACCAAAGTTTCCAAACATATTGGCGTTTGTTTGCTGAATGATAAATGGTGCATATCATTTGTTCATTTCGTCTTTTGTTACATCACATTTATTTGTCATCTTGTCGTCAAAATTAGTAGCTTTTGCTGAACTTAATGCCAGTCTTTGAAAATGCGCTGTTTTACCCTGTTTTGTACAATCGACAATATACATACATATAAATATAATCATGCATGGCAATTTGAAATGGGACTTAATATCCCACTTTCAAATTCTAAATATGAAATATTAGTACACAATAATAATAAAATAATAAAAATTACACAAATATATCCAATAACATAAGTTTAAACATGAAAAAGTCAAAAGATAAAAACATAAAAATCATAAAAATAACCAAATGGAACTAAATCAGTCTGGATAGGGGTTCCAGTTCATCTCATCGGGTGGGTTCCATTGTTGGTTATAGGTGTTCTGATAGGCTTGGTTATAGTCATACCGGTTAAAGGGTGGTTGGATATCGGGGCTATGTGGCGGAAAATGAGCAGGTCGAGTAGGTACATAGTTATTTGGTACCTGATATGATAGCTGGCTCATGATTTGGTGCTGATGAACTAACCAGCTATCGTGTTGGCGTCGCCTATAATCCTCGTATACTCGCTCGGAGTTCCACTACTCATACATACTATGTCTTGCCACGTTCGTCATTGCTTCCTCATCTATACGAACGTGGACGTCAAGAATAGCATCTCGAAAGACATCCCTAATGTCTTCTGCCTCCTCCATTTCCTCGTCTGAGCCTCTCTCTACCTGAGGATGAGATCCCTCATAGGGTACTGCCTGGTTACGTCTACTTTTCAATACCTTAGCACCCACATAAACTTTCAATCCTAAGGGCTCAACCTGTTCTCTACAAATCTGTAATGGACCCCCTTGGTTCCTATCAACACCTAAATACTCTCCAATGAGAGTAACAAAAATACCTCCTCCTATTATACTCCCGTCCTGCATTCCCTCTACCATTTTAGATAAATAAAAAGCAACACAGTAAGGGATATTGACAAAGCTTCTAGGATCCCGAATACACTTTAGGTAGAATAAATCATATAAGGTAATTTTTTCTTTATTATGACCTCTTTGTGTAATCGAGTTAGCCAAAAATCTATGAATAATACGAAGCTCGGCTCTGTCAATATGTGTATAGGAGTGTCCTCCTGCTCGTGTAAAAACATCAAAATGTGACATACGCCTCCAAATGGCATCAGCGTCAAAGTTACTATCTACCCGTTCACCATAATGAATCAAGTTTGTACAATCGGATAATAGCAACTCACCAGGAGTATATATCTGTAAAGCCATGGCCATGTCCAACATGGACATTCTGTACATCCTACCGCCAAGGATAAACCTAAGAAATCTTCTATCATCTATTCTAACTATATTTGTATCAAGTGATACAGTACTTATCAACTCAACACACCATTCCTTATATACAGGTCTACGAATGGTGAAAAGACGTTCCCAATCTGTAAAAGAAGAACTGCCATACCTTTGAACTAAAAGCTGTCTAACACGGTCAGCTAGATGGACCGTTTCCAAAGGGGCCCAATCGATTACCCTTGGCACCTCTACATTTTTTGTTACCAATTTGAATTTGTTCCTTTGATATGTCTCGTAATCTCTCCATCTTCTATCAAATCTCAGATTAGGATGTAGAGTGTGCTCAGGAATCGTTGGGAATTCTACTGGCGGCCTCATTGGGAATACTATGAATTCATCAACAAACTGTACCGGATCATAATAAGGTATGTGCTGATCAGGCTGTTGTTGTTGTTCTTGTTGTGGTTCTTGTTCGTGTTGCATTTCTGGTTCTGGTTCTGGTGCTGGTGCTAGTCGTCTAGATGATGATGCTCCTGAACCTCCAGTATCGGCTCTCTAAAAAACACATTAAACATAAAATTTGTGTATCCAAATATGCATTAGTGTTAGCAAAATAACAACTTAAAACAATCACTATAACATGTTAAATCAAAATTAAACTTATACACATTTTCACAATTTTTCACAATTCTACACTTTTCAAATAAGCACATATGAAAATGTATACAAAATTCATAAGCATTTAACTCCAATAACATGTTAAAATATTCATTACTAATAATTAAACAAGTCTCAAATGGCAAATATATCAAATTAATCAAGTTCATGAATTTTGGACTTAAAAAGTCCACTTTAATCTCCAAAAATCATGTTTAGGATCATTGTTTGGATCATTTAACTATCTAAACATGTTACACTACTCAATTTAGCAATAATTCATGACAAAAATCGGCCATAACCTGTTTATATCAAAAAGCCCCAAATTGCTCAAGAACACAAACCCTAGATTTCTAAATTTTTTGAAGTTTTTGGCTTCAAATCATGTTAAATAGCATCAATCTAGGTTATACATGCATAAAATACTAACAATTTAACACTAATTACACTAGAAATTAACAAAATTGCATTAGGTAAAAAATTGGTAATTATCACAAAAACTAGGAATTTATAGAGTTTAGGGGTGTAATTTTTACCAATTTGCTGAAGAATGAGAATCTAGGCATGATTAGAGCAAGAAAAATGACGAATTACGGTGGAAAAATGGCGAAAATTGGTGAATTTTTGGAGTTGGTTCGTGAATGTGTGTGTGTTGTGGTGAAGAGCAGAACTCGCTGCTGTATTTGTTTCTGGCCTGGATTTCAGCTCCATGCGATCTCATGGAGTTGAAGTGTAAAACCCATGCGATCGCATGGGGGTCCGGGTACAGTGTTTTCAGCTTTTTTTTTTTTTTAAATTAACTTATAAAACAATTAAGCGATTAATTTTTAAAATTTTGTTTCCCTTTTTCTTAGGACGAGGTCGTTTCGGATCGATGTCCTAGTCCGTCCTTCGACAAAATTTTTAAATTTGTCTTTTTCAAGCGATTGTTTTAAAAGCTTAGATTTTTGGGATTTTTTAGTTTTTTTTTTTATTCATACCTTACTTCAATAAGATTAAAAATAGTGATAATAAAAGTTCTCGTCCCTCCCTTGGGTAAAGCAATTTCGGTTCAAAGACCTAGTCTTCAACTTACGACGAATTTTAAAAATCGTATTTTTAACTTAATGAGATAAAGTAAATTTTTGTATTTAAATTCACATAACTTAAAAATAAAATTCAAAATTAATATTAAAAATTCACACCAAACTTAAAATTTGAAATGCATAAAATTAAAAATTTATATTTTTTAAAAATTAAAAATTCACATCAAACTTAATTTAAAAATTCATATTATAAATTCACACCAAACTTATATTAATTTTTCAGATATTTACAATTTTAAATATATTATTTTTACAAAGTTTACAATATTAATTTAAGATTTAAATATTAATTTTAAAAACATGGTAAAAATAAAATTAAAAATCTTTTTGGCTTTTTATCCCACTTTAATCAATCAAATATTATCAAAAATATGCACCCCTCTTTTCGGTAAAGTAATTTCGGTTCCAAGACCTAATTTAACTCATGACGAATTTTTGAAATATTTTGGGTTGATTGATTAAATATATTTATACCTTAACAATAAACGTTAAATTTCGCAGTGATGTAATAAATTTTTTTTGAATGATATCAATAATTTCGGTCGCCAAACCTAATTTTATTCAATACCAATTTAATACTTTATAGCGAACAAATTAGCGTTTATTATCAAAAGGTTAAAAATAAAAAAAATAAAATAAAAACTGTACAGACATACCTGTGAAATAGATTTCTTAGTTATATGATCTATCCCATTCATAAGATAGTCGGTTTAATTGGTTTTCCATAGCTACATAGGCGTAACCTCGAGCATTCAGTGTCTTTTCTTCTAAACATATGAACGGTCCGTCTCTGCATAAAGTAACAAATTCGGTATTTGAATAGGTTTGATTATTTGAACATTTACCTCCATGTGACCATTTTCCGCATTTGTGACATCTTTCTAGGTGTCGTGCTCTTCTTTTCGTTGCGGATTTTGATTTTCCTTTACCAAATTGTAACTTATTATCTTCGCATCTGGATTCTTTTCTAACTCCGTCCATTCTTTCTCTGATTACTGATACTATTTCACTCGGAAGTATGTCATTATTACGTTTAGTGATCAAAGCGTGTAGCATTAGACCATGGTTTAGTTCACAGGCAGTCTTCATTTCCTAAAAAAAATAAAAATTCAGAATGGGGGGAGAAGACTAGTTCTTTAGGGTCTGCTAGGGAAAGACCATTCGGGTTCCATTTTCGAGAACTACACGAAAACAGACAATCTAACTCTAACAGAAATACATATTATCCTTTAAAGACTTGATTCTCCCCACACTTAGTTAGCTGTGGTATCGAAATTGTGATTAACTTCATTGTCAACTTCCATCGGACCATGTATGTAATGTTTAACTCTGTGACCATTAACTTTAAATTCAATCCCATTTGAATTTATTAATTCTATCGTTCCGTATGGGAAAACTCTTTTGACTATGAATGGTCCAGACCATCTTGATTTCAATTTTCCAGGAAATAGCTTGAATCGTGAATTGAAAAGAAGAACTCTGTCTCCTTCTTTAAATTCTTTTGAACTTCTGATTCTTTTATCATGCCATTTCTTCGTTCTTTCTTTATAGATTAACGAATTTTCTTATGCTTCATGTCTTAATTCTTCTAATTCGTTTAGTTGACTTAATCGTAGACGTCCGGCTTCATGTAAATCAAGATTACATGTCTTCAAAGCCCAAAATGCTTTGTGTTCAATTTCTACTGGAAGATGACATGCTTTTCCATAAACAAGTCTAAAAGGTGTGGTTCCAATTGGAGTTTTGTAGGCTGTTCTAAAAGCCCAGAGTGCATCCTCCAATTTAATGGACCATTCCTTCGAATTTGATCCTACGGTTTTCTCTAGAATACGTTTTAAAGCTCGGTTGGTATTTTCAACTTGTCCACTTGTTTGTGGATGATATGCGGTGGAGATTTTATGAGTTACTCCATATCTTTTAAGAACTTTCTCAAGTTGATTATTACAAAAATGAGTACCCCGATCACTTATTAAAGCTTTCGGTGTTCCAAACCTTTCAAAAAGACGTTTTAAAAAGTTGACTACAACTCGTGCATCGTTAGTTGGGAGAGCTTGTGCTTCTGCCCATTTAGATACATAATCAATGGCTACGAGTATATATAGATTATTATGAGATTTTGGAAATGGACCCATAAAGTCAATACCCCAAATGTCAAATACTTCACATACTTGGATGACATTTTGTGGCATTTCATCCCGTTGACTTATTTTTCCGGCCCTTTGACAAGCATCACAGGATTTGCAAAGAAGGTGTGCGTCTTTGTAAATTGTAGGCCAATAGAATCCAGCATCATAAGCTTTTCTTGCTGTTAGTTGAGGCCCATAATGCCCTCCTGTTGGTCCTGTGTGACAATGGTTTAATATTTTACTAGCTTCATCTCCAAATACACATCGGTGTATTATTCCATCGGGACAACTTTTAAACAGATGTGGATCTTCTCAAAAATAGTGTTTTATATCACTGAAGAATTTCTTTCGTCTTTGGTACGATAATCCTTTTTCAAGGAATCCACATACTAAATAGTTTGCATAGTTTGCAAACCATGGAATTTCTTTATAATCTATCTTCAATAGATATTCATCAGGAAAGTTGTCTTGTATGGCCGATTCATTTAGAACTTCTAATTCGGGATTTTCAAGACGAGAAAGATGATCAGCGGCGAAATTTTCTGCTCCTCTTTTATCTCGGATTTCAATATCAAATTCTTGTAAGAGTAAGATCCAACGGATTAATCTTGGTTTAGCATCTTGTTTTGAAAATAGGTATCTAAGAGCAGAATGGTCGGTATAGACCACCGTTTTTGCTAGAACGAGATATGAACAAAATTTGTCAAAAGCAAAGACAATAGCAAGGAGTTCTTTTTCAGTAGTTGTATAGTTCGTTTGTGCTCCTTGTAACGTCTTACTAGCATAATATATAGGTTGAAATCGTTTTTCAATCCTTTGTCCTAAAACGGCTCCCATTGCAAAATCACTTGCATCGCACATTAGTTCAAATGGTAGATTCCAATTTGGTGTTATCATGATCGGCGCATTAGTGAGTTTCTCTTTAAGAATATTAAAAGATTTGATACACTCATCTGAAAAGATGAATGGCACATCCTTTTCTAGGAGTTTATTCATAGGAGTGGCAATTTTAGAAAAATCTTTTATGAAACGTCGGTAAAAACCGGCATGCCCTAGAAAACTCCTAACTCCTCTAACATTGGTGGGATATGGAAGTTTAGCAATTACATCTACTTTAGCTCTATCCACTTCAATTCCTTCTTTTGAAATTTTATGTCCAAGAACGATGCCTTCTTTAACCATGAAATGGCATTTCTCCCAATTAAGTACTAGATTTGATTGTTCGCATCTAATAAGCATTCGTTCCAGATTAACTAGACATGATTCAAATGTATCACCGAAGACTGAAAAGTCATCCATGAAAACTTCCATGCATTCTTCTATCATGTCGTGAAAAATCGCCATCATACACATTTGAAAGGTTGCAGGGGCGTTGCAAAGTCCAAATGGCATGCGTTTGTGTAGCGACCCCGACAAATCGTCAAGTGACGGCATCGACTACGTGGGTCCCATTACCTGGTCATAAGTCTTTATGACAATGTTTGACCAAGATATGTCGCCCTCATATTCAAATAAAGATTGTTTTCAAAGTTTACAAGAATTGTTCAACCAAAAGTTAAGTTACAAGGTTATAAGTACATTTGAAATCTAGGCGACACGGTTTAAAGTAAAGTCAAAAGACGCTCCAAGTAATGCATGTATACTCGACATCCAATGCAAGTATCAAATAGTGAGCGGAAGCATGTATCACATATCGTGCAAGACCTGAGAAAAACATAGAGAAATCTGTCAACGAAAACGTTGGTGAAATCATAGGTTTAGTAAGTATTAAACGTTGTTTTTGAACCACAAGATTTTGTATTTCCATAACGTAGATTATCCAAATCATTTGCATTCCAAAAGTGTTGTTATACGCGAGCACTCAATTATCAAAACTTAACCAACGTTACCCCATCACACAGTGCTAGAACCCGCACTAAAACACAAAAATATATTTCATCCGCATAACGGTAGCGAACCGTCCGAATGAGGGTTTGTTAAACCCGTATGGCCACACAATATAAGTTCTCGCTTACACCCTGCAAGTGTAACTAATGATAATCAAATTGAGGCATTTTTGTTCTAACTCGCACGTGGAATGTTTGTTTTCACACTTGTGTTCAAAACATAAAAGTAAGTAGTACGAGATGTAACAAAGTATATGTTTTCTCAGCCCACGATTTAAAAGTATAAAAGTTGTTGAAAAGGTGGGACTATGATCTCACCTCGAGTGCACGAGTATAAAGGTACTTCAACAAGTAAACGTGTGCATGAAAGTTGCTTAGCCTTGACCTAAACAAGTAAGTTATATCAATTAACCGGTTACGACACAAGGTCGGGTGAAATGTGTTCAATTAGTCCTATGGCTCAATACGACTCGATTAAATATAGCATGTGAATCACGTTGTCAAGTTTCATACAAGAAACAAGTATAAAAGCATGTTAGAATGATTGTATAAAAGTTTGGTTAAGTTTGACTAAAAGTCAAACTTGGTCAAAGTCAACGAAAAAGTCAACGCGTTCGGGTCGGGTCCCGAACTATTTTTCTATGCTAAATATTCATATACAAGTATATTAGAACAAGTTTCATGTGAATCGGAGGTCCGTAGGTCATCAAACATTTCACGTGAAATGGGACGAGGAGGTCAGAATCTGACCAGGCACATCTGCGCGCCGCGCGGGGATGGGGCGCGCCGCGCCACCATCTGTGGAGGTCTGTTTCTGTTTTTCACAAGTATGCACGAGCTAAAAACCAAATAACCACATTTTATGATCCGTAAACAATTAGAACATGTATCTTATATCATCGGAAAGGTAATTTGACGAGGAAAACACCTAGACACATTTCATCAAGCAATTCAACACTTACAACAACCCAAAACCGCATTAAACGTTCATAATCAAAGTTTCAAGTTCTAAAAACGCATTTCATGATTCGGGCAACCAATTTACATGTATGATATGCCGTTTCGAAGGTAATCAAACACACATTGCAACTAAACACTTATCAACAACAATTCATAGCATTTGATGCACCAAAAGTTCATATAAAGCTTATCAACCCTAATCCAAAATCACCAAAATCGCTAATCAAGTTTATGAAGTTTTACAAATCAACCTACGCATCAAAACGAAGCTAGTGATACTAGTAACACAATTAAAACATGAACTTTAACAATCAAACAACATTTAATCTTCCAAAATGCAAGATTAAGCAAACCCATTTCAAATGTTCAAACTAGTTACTCAAAACAACAAATCGAGCAAGTAAATCATATATTCATGCTAGACACGAGCCATAGACACTAACTAACACCATTTCAAATCAAAAACACGAATTTAGAGAAATCTAGAGTTTTAGAAATGTTACCCAAAATCGATGAAGTTAGTATCAAATCGTAGAGAATGAAGAGAGGATCACGAAAATGTAATTTGTTTTGTTGTAAGCCTCCTAGATCGAATTTAGATGATGATTTTATGAAGTTGGGGTTTGTGTGTGTGTTCTTGCTAGAGAGAAAGAGAGAGAGAGGGAGATGGTTGAATGGTGGTGATTGGGGGGGACTAGTTGACCTAGTCAACTAGTTTGCCCCGTGTCAATTTTAGTCCCTCGAGTTTAGAAGCGGGTGCGGGATTTAACCGATCGAATATTTTTAAAACGCAAGTTAACGAGAGATGTTATAATTAAATAACGAGAATATTATGAACGTTCGTCAACGGAGTCGACGAATTTAAATACGAAAGATATTATTTAAAAAAAAAACGGTGTTAAAATAAATTTAACGGAAAAACGCGGGATGTTACATTATCCACACCTCAAAAGAAATTTCGTCCCGAAATTTAGTTGGAAGTAGTAGTCGATATCTCTTACTCGAGACTTTACGTTGTTCATGATATGAATAAGTGTAGGTACGTCCTTGAGTGTTCTCATGAATTTGGATAGTCAGGGTTTTACATTGTATTAAGGTTTGGTTTTACGATCCCCGGTTTCAACTGGTTTTCCTATGAAGAGAAGTTTGTCATCGATAGTTGATGTACCTAGCAGGATTGCACGTTCCTGTTCCACAGGACACGTTTCTAAGTTTGTTACACGAAATGTAGGGTAAACGGAAACTTAATTGAGTCTGAAGTTCCAAACGATAGGAAGCGGTTCCAATACGCCCCAAGGTTTTGATAATGCTAAAAACGAACATATATTTCATAGCATTATTCCTCAAGAAAGACAAGCTTTTAGTTGCAATTGTTCTATTTACAAGTGATATTCGTTTAAATAATAAAAGGTGAAGACAAAAGACAGATTCAACGATTTGAAGACGCAAACGACCAAAAAGCTCAAAAGAACAAAAGACAATCAAAAAGGTTCCAATTATTGATAAGAAACGTCTCAAAATCACAAGAGTACAAGATTCAAAACGCAAAGTACAAGATATTAAATTGTACGCGAGGACGTTCGAAAATCCGGAACCGGGACCAGAGTCAATTCTTAACGCTCGACGCAACGGACTAAAAATTACAAGTTAACTATATATATAAATATAATATAATATATAATTAATTATATTAATTATATATATATTATATATATATATTTAAAACCGTCGGCAGCAGGAAACTCCAAGGGTGTAAACTGTAAATACCTCTCCGCGACTCGCGGAGTTTTAAGGGTATTTGGCCGCGAGTCGCGGAGCCCCAAAAATCAAGTCTGGCTATAAATCAACCCGAATTCTGATCAAAATAATAATCATTTTTTTCTTCTCATTCATACGAAGTAATATATATTTATATTTATAATTTATATTTTAATTTTAATTATAATTCTAATAATAAGGGTATGTTAGCGAATGTTGTAAGGGTGTAAGTCGAAACTCTGTCCGTGTAACGCTACGCTATTTTTAATCATTGTAAGTTATGTTCAACCTTTTTATATTAATGTCTCGTAGCTAAGTTATTATTATGCTTATTTAAAACGAAGTAATCATGATGTTGGGCTAATTACTAAAATTGGGTAATTGGGCTTTGTACCATAATTGGGGTTTGGACAAAAGAACGACACTTGTGGAAACTAGGCTATGGGCTATTAATGGGCTTTATATTTGTTTAACTAAATGAAAGTTTGTTAATGTTAATATAAAGATTTACAATTGGGCGTCCCTATAAATTACCATATACACTCGATCGGACACGATGGGCGGGGTATTTATATGTACGAATAATCGTTCATTTAACCGGACACGGGAATGGATTAATAGCCACTAGAATAATTAAAACAGGGGTGAAATTACATTCAAGGGTAATTGGTGTAATTGTTAACAAAGTAGTAAAACCTTGGTTTACACGCAGTCGATAACCTGGTGTATTCATTAAACAAAGTATTAAAACCTTGTTACAATTCGAATCCCCAATTAGTTGGAATATTTATCTTCGGGTATAATAATAATTTGACAAGGACACTTGCAATTTATATTTATGACTGATGGACTGTTATGGACAAAAACCAGACGGACATATTGAATAATCCAGGACAAAGGACAATTAACCCATGGGCATAAAACTAAAATCAACACGTCAAACATCATGATTACGGAAGTTTAAATAAGCATAATTCTTTTATTTCATATTTAATTTCCTTTATTTTATATTTAATTGCACTTCTAATTATCGCACTTTTATTTATTTTATTTTATCGCACTTTTAATTATCGTACTTTTTAATTATCGCAATTTTATTTTATCGCATTTTTATTATTCGCAATTTCATTATCGTTATTTACTTTACGATTTAATTTTAGTCTTGTATTTATATTTTACATTAGGTTTTAACTACGACTAAAGTTTTAAAATCGACAAACCGGTCATTAAACGGTAAAAACCCCCCTTTATAATAATAATATTACCTATATATATATATTTGTATTTTTATAAAAGTAAACTAATATAGCGTTGAGCTTTGTTCAAAGATTTCCCTGTGGAACGAACCGGACTTACTAAAAACTACACTACTGTACGATTAGGTACACTGCCTATAAGTGTTGTAGCAAGGTTTAAGTATATCCATTCTATAAATAAATAAATATCTTGTGTAAAATTGTATCGTATTTAATAGTATTTTCCTAGTAAATTAATAACTATTTTATATACACCTCGTTCGACATCAAGTATTTTTGGCGCCGCTGCCGGGGAAATTATCTTAAACGCCGGAAGCGCAACGCTAATATAAAAAAAAAAAAAAAAAAAAAAAAAGGATTTTTAGTTACTTTTATTAAAAGTCGTTTTTGTAAAAATAAGTTTTAATTATTCAAAAATATAAAAAGAAAAAACAAAAATATATGTATTTTTAAGATTTTGTTAAATATTTAAGTTTTATAAGTTTCTTTATTTTTATTTTAGTTTATAAAAATATAAGTTTTAATTTTAATATCTTTTATTTAATTAAAAAAACAGAAAACAAAATAAAAAGAAAAAAATAAAGAAAAACGCGTAAAAAGTAGGTCCTGTCAACTGAATTCCTGAACCCCGCGACTTGCGGGGTTTTCCTCTTTATTTGCCGCGACTCGCGGAGGGCTTCTGACACACGGACAAAAACCCTAATCACGGGTTATTTTTAAGTATTATTATTATTAAAACCTAAATATTATTATTATTATTATTAATTTTAGTTTTATTTTTACTTTTTACTTTATATTTATGTATTTAGTATTAATTAAGTTTTTATTAAATTGTAAAATTAATAGTTTAGTAAAATAAATAATATAAAATAATATTTTTATAAAAATTGTACTTTTTACAATTTTTTGTATATTTTTATATCTTGTACCTTTTTAATCGTTGTAGCGTAATATTTGTATTTTTTAGCTCATATTTAATTTTAAAATTAGTTTTTGCTATAGTTATTTTTACTCCTAGATTTTTAGGCTTTGCCGTAGAATTCCTTAAGTGCTTTTTCTTTAGACTAAGATTTAGGTGCTTTAGAATTTTGCGACGCCTTTTTAAGTTTTAGTTTCTTTTTAAGTTATTTCCATTTGGGATTTAGTTTTTCCTTGTAAGCTTTAATATTTTTAGACCTTTTACTATGTATCAATTATCATTCCAATTAGTAATTTCAATTTGCGATTATAATTTTAAGTTAGTTGTAGTAATAAGATTAAATTAGTTAAGTATTTTTAAGTTTTTATAAGTTTCTTTTATTTTTCCGTCACCTTTTATTTTTCAACCATTTTTTTTCTTTTTCGACCTTTTGCGACGAACTCTTTGTCTTTCTTAATTCTCGCCATTCTAGTTTTTAGGACTTAGAATTTTATTCTACTTCTTATCTAAATTTCTAAAAATTACGAAAATTTATTTTAAGTGGTTAAATTGATAGACATCAAAATTTTCTGGTTCGTAGTAATAGTTGGATTTGTACGTGGACCGGGTTATTGGAGCCAAACAGTCCTCAATTATATTGAGACCAAACGAATCCTGCCCCTCTGCTGCATCTTTTGGCTATTCGAAACGTGGGCAAAATCAGAAAAGTCTATTGATTGGATAACTTATTATAATTTTTCTTTCCTTTTTAAAACTAATAAGATATTCAGTGAATGCACCGAGCAAGACGTTCACCACCTTTTGTACGTTCACCACCTGTAACTCGATCAAGACATCGTTTAACAAATATAACCGCCGTTGATTTTTCTTTAGAATCGTCATCCAGTCGACCAAGTACTTCAGTTCAAAATACCGATAATCCATTTTTTGAACCCGACCTCACAATTGAGAATCCAGAAAATATTCAGGAACGGTTCATAGATCCTGAACCATTAAACTTTCCTCCGGAACCACCAATCATTCAAACAGAGATTGTTGAGGAACGAACTATTAAATCAGAACCATCTAGTGATACCGATTCAACAAATTCAATTATGGAGAATCTGGAACCTTTAAGTATGGAAGACCGAATGAGAGCTAAACGCACTGGCCAAGGTCACGCAATTACTCATCCAGACATTAATGCGCCAGATTATGAAATCAAAGGACAAATTCTACACATGGTGACTAATCAATGCCAATTTAGTGGTGCGCCGAAGGAAGATCCAAATGAACATCTACGTACCTTTAATAGGATCTGCACACTATTTAAAATCCGAGAAGTGGAGGATGAACAAATATATCTCATGTTATTTCCCTGGACTTTAAAGGGAGAAGCCAAAGATTGGTTGGAATCGTTACCTGAAGGGGCGATTGATACATGGGACGTTTTAATTGACAAATTTCTTAAACAATTCTTTCCTGCATCTAAAGCCGTAAGACTTCAAGCAGAAATTGTTACGTTCACACAGAAGCCAAATGAAACTCTATATGAGGCGTGGACAAGATATGGAAAGTTGTTAAGAGGATGTCCGCAACATGGTTTAGACACCTGTCAAATAGTACAAATATTCTACCAAGGATGCGACATCACTACAAGAAAAGACATAGATATAGCAGCTGGTGGTTCTATTATGAAGAAAACCGAAACTGATGCTTACAAAATTATTGATAACACTGCTTCCCACTCGCATGAGTGGCACCAAGAAAAAGATATCATTAGATCATCTAAAGCAGCTAGAGCCGATTCTAGCCATGACTTAGATTCCATTTCCGCAAAGATAGATGCTTTCGAGAGACGAATGGAAAAGATGACTAAAGATATTCATGCTATACGAATTAGTTGTGAGCAGTGTGGAGGACCACATTTGACAAAAGATTGTCTCAGTATTGAATTAACAATGGAACAAAGAGAGAATATTTCATACATAAACCAAAGGCCTGGAAATAATTATCAGAATAATTATCAACCGCCAAGACCGATTTACAATCAAAACCAGAATTATAACCGAAATATTCCATACAACAACCAACAAGGTCCAAGCAATCAACAAATATCCAACAATACTTACAATCAGCAAAGACCGAATTTTCAAAACAAACCACCACAACAAACCGATGATAAAAAGCCGAATTTAGAAGATATGATGACGAAGCTAGTTGAAACTCAAACGCAGTTTTTCACATCTCAAAAACAAACAAATGAACCAAATGCTCAAGCATTTAGAAATCAACAAGCTTCTATTCAAAATCTAGAACAAGAAGTAAGTAACCTAGCAAGGTTAATAGGTGAAAGAAAACCGGGAAGTCTACCTAGCGATACAAACGCTAACCCCCGGAATGAAACAGCTAAAGCTATTACCACAAGAAGTGGTACAACACTTAAACCACCTGAAATACCTGTAACTTCTGATGAAACTATTCCTACTCCACAAGAACCACAACATGATCAAGATAAGGAAAAAGAACCGGTAGTTGAAAAGGTTAATGAAGATAACACAGTTAAGAATAAACCTTATGTTAAACCATACCAACCACCACTTCCTTATCCGAGTAAAATGAAGAAAGAGAAACTTGAAGCCGAGCAATCCAAATTCTTGGATATGTTTAAACAGATAAATGTAAATCTTCCTTTCATTGATGTGATTTCAGGAATGCCAAGGTATGCTAAATTCTTGAAAGATCTAATCACGAATAGAAAGAAAATGGAAGAACTTTCGGCTGTTACTATGAATGCTAATTGTTCAGCAGTGCTGTTAAATAAGATACCAGAAAAACTATCTGATCCAGGAAGTTTCACAGTTCCATGTTTTCTGGGTAGTCTTAGTTCAATAGAAGCATTGGCAGACTTAGGTGCTAGTATAAATCTAATGCCGTATTCACTATACGCTAAACTAGACCTTGGAGAATTAAAACCAACCAGAATAAGCATACAACTAGCCGATCGATCAATAAAATATCCTAGAGGGATAATGGAGAACATGCTAGTTAAAGTTGGTACTTTAGTATTTCCAGTAGATTTTGTTGTTTTAGACATGGAAGAAGATTCTCAAGTTCCTCTCATATTAGGAAGACCATTCTTAAACACGGCTAAAGCAATGATAGACGTGTTCGGTAAGAAACTGACCCTAAGTATAGAGGATGAGAGTGTTACCTTTTCAGTTGATAGAGCCATGCAACAACCACAATCTGCAGATGATACATGTTATTATATTCAAACTATAGATGCACATGCAGAATTATTAGAAGAATTTCCAGAATTACAAGGAACAGGAGAATGTTCTTTAGGAGAAGGTAATGAACCAATTGATGAAGCTGAAATGTTAGCTACACTTATAGCTAATGGATATGAACCAACAACAGAAGAAATTCAAATGCTAAAAGAAGAAGACAGATATCGATATAAATCATCGATAGAAGAACCTCCAAAATTAGAGTTAAAGCCACTTCCAAACCATTTGGAATACGCTTATTTACATGGTGAATCTGAATTACCTGTAATAATATCATCTTCTCTTACTGAAAATGAGAAATCACAACTCATTTCTGTGTTGAAAGCTCATAAACCAGCCATTGCATGGAAGATTCATGATATTAAAGGAATAAGTCCTTCGTATTGCACACATAAAATCCTTATGGAAGAAGGTCATAAAACGTATGTGCAACGCCAACGAAGACTAAATCCTAATATGCAAGATGTAGTTAAGAAAGAGATTATTAAACTGCTAGATGCAGGTTTGATATATCCAATTTCTGATAGTCCATGGGTAAGCCCAGTTCTATGCGTGCCGAAGAAGGGTGGCATGACTGTCATTACAAATGAGAAAAATGAGCTTATTCCTACTAGGACTGTAACAGGATGGCGTGTATGTATTGATTATAGAAAATTAAATGACGCCACCAGAAAAGATCACTTTCCCTTACCTTTCATAGATCAAATGTTGGAAAGATTAGCCGGAAATAGTTACTATTGTTTTCTAGATGGATTTTCCGGATATTTTCAAATTCCAATAGCACCCGAAGATCAAGAGAAAACCACATTCACGTGCCCTTATGGTACTTTTGCTTACAAAAGAATGCCATTTGGACTTTGTAACGCCCCTGCAACCTTTCAAAGGTGTATGATGGCGATTTTTCACGACATGATAGAAGAATGCATGGAAGTATTCATGGATGACTTTTCAGTCTTCGGTGATACATTTAAATCATGTCTAGTTAATCTGGAACGAATGCTAATTAGATGCGAAAAATCAAATCTAGTACTTAATTGGGAGAAATGCCATTTCATGGTTAAAGAAGGCATCGTTCTTGGACATAAAATTTCAAAAGAAGGAATTGAAGTGGATAGAGCTAAAGTAGATGTAATTGCTAAACTTCCACATCCCACCAATGTTAGAGGAGTTAGGAGTTTTCTAGGGCATGCCGGTTTTTACCGACGTTTCATAAAAGATTTTTCTAAAATTGCCACTCCTATGAATAAACTCCTAGAAAAGGATGCGCCATTCATATTTTCAGATGAATGTATCAAATCTTTTAATATTCTTAAAGAAAAACTCACTAATGCACCGATCATGATAACACCAAATTGGAATCTACCATTTGAACTAATGTGCGATGCAAGTGATTTTGCAATGGGAGCCGTTTTAGGACAAAGGATTGAAAAACGATTTCAACCTATATATTATGCTAGTAAGACGTTACAAGGAGCACAAACGAACTATACAACTACTGAAAAAGAACTCCTTGCTATTGTCTTTGCTTTTGACAAATTTCGATCATATCTCGTTCTAGCAAAAACGGTGGTCTATACCGACCATTCTGCTCTTAGATACCTATTTTCAAAACAAGATGCTAAACCAAGATTAATCCGTTGGATCTTACTCTTACAAGAGTTTGATATTGAAATCCGAGATAAAAAAGGAGCAGAAAATCTCGCCGCTGATCATCTTTCTCGTCTTGAAAATCCTGAATTAGAAGTTCTGAATGAATCGGCCATACAAGACAACTTTCCTGATGAATATCTATTGAAGATAGATTATAAAGAAATCCCATGGTTTGCAGACTATGCAAACTACTTAGTTTGTGGATTCCTTGAAAAAGGATTATCGTACCAAAGACGAAAGAAATTCTTCAGTGATATAAAACACTATTTCTGGGAAGATCCACATCTGTTTAAAAGTTGTCCCGATGGAATAATACGCCGATGCGTATTTGGAGATGAAGCTAGTAAAATATTAAACCATTGTCACACAGGACCAACAGGAGGGCATTATGGGCCTCAACTAACAGCAAGAAAAGTTTTTGAAGCTGGATTCTATTGGCCTACAATTTACAAAGACGCACACCTTCTTTGCAAATCCTGTGATGCATGTCAAAGGGCCGGAAAAATAAGTCAACGTGATGAAATGCCACAAAATGTCATCCAAGTATGTGAAGTATTTGACATTTGGGGTATTGACTTTATGGGTCCATTTCCAAAATCTCATAATAATCTATATATACTCGTAGCCATTGATTATGTATCTAAATGGGCGGAAGCACAAGCTCTCCCAACTAACGATGCACGAGTTGTAGTCAACTTTTTAAAACGTCTTTTTGCAAGGTTTGGAACACCGAAAGCTTTAATAAGTGATCGGGGAACTCATTTTTGTAATAATCAACTTGAGAAAGTTCTTAAAAGATATGGAGTAACTCATAAAATCTCCACCGCATATCATCCACAAACAAGTGGACAAGTTGAAAATACCAACCGAGCTTTAAAACGTATTCTAGAGAAAACCGTAGGATCAAATCCGAAGGAATGGTCCATTAAATTGGAGGATGCACTCTGGGCTTTTAGAACAGCCTACAAAACTCCAATTGGAACCACACCTTTTAGACTTGTTTATGGAAAAGCATGTCATCTTCCAGTAGAAATTGAACACAAAGCATTTTGGGCTTTGAAGACATGTAATCTTGATTTACATGAAGCCGGACGTCTACGATTAAGTCAACTAAATGAATTAGAAGAATTAAGACATGAAGCATACGAAAATTCGTTAATCTATAAAGAAAGAACGAAGAAATGGCATGATAAAAGAATCAGAAGTTCAAAAGAATTTAAAGAAGGAGACAGAGTTCTTCTTTTCAATTCACTATTCAAGCTATTTCCTGGAAAATTGAAGTCAAGATGGTCTGGACCATTCATAGTCAAAAGAGTTTTCCCATACGGAACGATAGAATTAATAAATTCAAATGGGATTGAATTTAAAGTTAATGGTCACAGAGTTAAACATTACATACATGGCTCGATGGAAGTCGACAACGAAGTTAATCACAATTTCGACACCACAGCTAACTAAGTGTGGGGAGAATCAAATCTTTAAAGGATAATATATATTTCTGTTAGAGTTAGATTGTCTGTTTTCGTATAGTTCTCGAAAATGGAACACGTATGGTCTTTCCCTAGCAGACCCTAAAGAACTAGTCTTCTCCCCCCATTCTGAATTTTTATTTTTTTTAGGTTTTTACAAAATGAAGACTGCCTGTGAACTAAACCATGGTCTAATGCTACACGCTTTGATCACTAAACGTAATAATGACATACTACCGAGTGAAATAGTATCAGTAATCAGAGAAAGAATGGACGGAGTTAGAAAAGGATCCAGATGCGAAGATAATAAGTTACAATTTGGTAAAGGAAAATCAAAATCCGCAGCAAAAAGAAGAGCACGACACCTAGAAAAATGTCACAAATGCGGAAAATGGTCACATGGAGGTAAATGTTCAAATAATCAAACCTATTCAAATACCGAATTTGTTACTTTATGCAGAGACGGACCGTTCATATGTTTAGAAGAAAAGACAATGAATGCTCGAGGTTACGCCTATGCAGCCATGGAAAACCAATTAAACCGACTATCTTATGAATATAATAGATCATATAACTAAGAAATCTATTTCACAGGTATGTCTGTACAGTTTTTATTTTTATTTTTATTTTTAACCTTTTGATAATAAACGCTAATTTGTTCGCTAAAAAGTATTAAATTGGTATTAAATAAAATTAGGTTTGGCGACCGAAATTATTGATATCATTCAAAAATTTATTACATCACTGCGAAATTTAACGTTTATTCTTAAGGTATAAATATCTTTAAACAATCAAACCAAAATATTTCAAAAATTCGTCATGAGTTAAATTAGGTCTTGAAACCGAAATTACTTTACCGAAAAGAGGGGCGCATATTTTTGATAATATTTGACTGATTAAAGTGGGATAAAAAGACAAAAAGATTTTTTTTTACCATATTTTTAATCTTAATATTTAAATCTTAAATTAATATTGTAAACTTTGTAAAAACAATATTTTTAAAATTGTAAATATTTGAAAAATTAATATAAGTTTGGTATGAATTTATGAATTTTTAAATTAAGTTTGGTGTGAATTTTTAATTTTTAAAATATGAAATTTTAATTTTATGCATTTTAAATTTTGAGTTTGGTGTGAATTTTTAATTTTAATTTTATATTTAAGTTGTGTGAATTTAAAAACAAAAATTTACTTTATCTCATTAAGTTAAGAATATGATTTTTAAAATTCGTCGTAAGTTGAAGACTAGGTCTCTGAACCGAAATTGCTTTACCCGAGGGAGGGACGAGAACTTTTATTATCATTATTTTTAATCTTGTTGATTTAAAGTATGCCAAAAACATTAAAAAACCCAAAAATCTTAGCTTTTAAAACAATCGCTACAAAAAGACAAATTTTAAAATTTTGTCGAGGGACGGACTAGGACATCGATCCGAAACGACCTCGTCCTAAATAACAAGGGAAACAAAATTTTAAAATTAATTTCTTAATTGTTTTATAAGTTAAAGATTATAAAAAAAAAAAAAAAAAAAAAAAAAAAAAAAAGTAACTCCGCGACTCGCGGAGTTTTAAGTGAAAACCTCCGCGACTCGCGGAGGGACCAAATTACAGAAAAAAAATAAAACAGCTGCACACGATCAGTTCACTCCCACCAACACATAAACACCCAAAATACTGCGAAAAGAACCCCCGAAAACCCACGAAAATCACCCCCAAAAATCTCAATTTTTAACCGTTAATCACCAAATTTTTTGCTAAAATCATGTTGAGAAGGATGATATCTAAGAACTACTCAAGAAAAACGAATGAAAGGGGTGAATCTTCATCCCAAGCCCGCCATGCTCCTGCTGAGAACTTGGAACAACAGGAGGTAGATAACTACTACAGGCAGGATGTACCTCATCCAGTCATGACCTTTTCAGATATGCACTTGGAACAGTTGCACCCGAACCTGCGATTTGACAGACTTTGGATAGATTATCCAAAATATCAACGGGGTTTGCATACTCTTCATTCCAAGGTTGTTGAGGTACCGAGGGTCATAGAATGGGGACCCTTGGAAGCTGTAGAATTGGCCGGGCCAATTAGGGAATTACTGGTACAGAGGTATGGTAATTCTTATTTTAATGACTGGATATGTTTATTCACCATACGCAGACCTGTATATAAAGTATGGTGTGAAGAGTTGTTATGTAGTATAGAGTTGAATGATCGGGTAGCTAGTTTAACCGATCGTTCTTTTATTAGATTTTTGTTAGGCGGTTCGATGCGCCACATGTCTTTACTGGACATGGCTCAGGCTTTACGTATATATACGCCTGAGGAATTAGCGTCTGCCGATTGTAGAGGATTGATACTAAACGGTAGGAAAATAGATGAGAATTTTGATACACACGGTGTGTGGAGTCAAATGACAAGCCACCACCGTTTCAAAGGGGGAAACTACTCTTATTTGGATATAGATAGAGCCGAA